>NC_133899.1:75692261-76407761 GCF_964199755.1 Larus michahellis | reverse complement strand
CAGCTGCCCACCAAAGCCACTCTATCACTCTCCCTCCTCAACGGGACAGGGGAGAGAAAATATAATGAAAGGCTCATGGGTTGAGTGAGAGAACGACAGGGAGATCACTCACCAGTTGTCATCACGGGCAAAGCGAACTTGACTTGGATAAATTATTTTAATATATTACCAATCAAATCAAAATAGGGTAACGAGAAATAAAACCAAATCTTAAAAACATCTTCCCCACCCTCCCTTCTTCCCAGGATTAACTTTATCCTGAATTCTCTCTCTCCTTCACCGCAGTGGCACAGGGGGATGGGGAATGGGGGTTGTGGTCAGTTCATCACACATTGTCTCTGCTACTCCTTCCTCCTCAGGGGCAGGACTCCTCACACTCTTCCCCTGCTCCAGCATGGGATCCCTCCCATGGGAGACAGCCCTTCAGGAGCACACTGCTCCAGCATGAGTCCCTTCCTTCAGGAGCACACTGCTCCAGTGTGAGTCCCTTGCAGGGTCACAAGTCCTGCCAGGAAACCTCCTCCAGTGTGGGCTCCTCTCTCCATGGGTCCACTGGTCCTGCCAGGAGCCTGGAGTCCCGGAGACTCTCCATGGTCCAAGAGTGAGGTCTTGTTTTACTGTCTGAAAGATTCTGCCTCAGGAGCTAGTTTCTGTCTCTGGACACAGTCCCTGTACTTACAAAATGAGACATCAGTCTTGTATTGGACAAATTGAGCAGTGGGAATGACAGGGCTGCAGCCTCTCGGACACAGTTATTCTCCACAAAGTTATGGGACAGTTCCTTTGACCAGGTGTAGGTGTCCACTTTAGGTTGACTCTGCAAACTTCTCTTTGTTGACCAGACCACCTGTGACTATAGAGGGAGTTTGGATGCCTAGTTCATTTGTGAAGACCTACACTGGGGACAGCTGAAAGGAGGCAGGATGACCCTCATGTCGGGTCTCCCACTTCTGGACTGAAATCATAGAGGAAATGATGCTGGAAAACCAGCACTGAACTGCAGCCATAAGTTTTATTCTTGGTAAGGACGTCAGTAAGCGATGGTGAACTGCCTGTGTGAGTCCAGAGTCAAACAGGTCCATTTGCCTGAAGCAATCTCGACATTATTCCCGTGACATTTTGCTAGCACGATTTGCTCACATCCTCTTGAAACTCTCCTACCTTGTTAACACAGCCCTAGTGATTTTGGTGCATGTTGTGTTGTTGACTTAGGAGTTTTATCCATCACTGCATTTTCTATAGCATTAGCACTAGCATTAGCACTAGAATTACTTCAAGTGTCACTGCCGAAGAGGGTCCCAAGCCACCTGCCGTAGTCCACTGCTCATGCTTGCAGAAGCGAATGTCCCACTCTAGCGTATGTCCTCCAGCACGGGGATCTTCACGGAACAACCACCACCTGGCTGCGATTCCTTCACTTCGCTCCCTTCCTCCCTCTACGCCCCTAAAACCAGCTGCGGCACAGTGGTTTTGCTTGGTGGCTTTGCCATTTCAGGCGAGAGTTAGCATTTAACTAGTCAGAATGGTGCAAGGAGCCCATATAATTACTGCTGGGATTGTGCTGTGTAGGCCCCGTGTAACGAACTCGCCTCAAATAACCCAGCTTGAATGTCAGAGCCCGTGCTGTATTGTGTTTCACATTCTGGCTGTGGGAGCACTTCCCCAGCAGGAGTCAGGGTAACAAATCCCTTGCTCTCGCAGGAGGGCCCCATAAAATGAATGATTCTGGATCTCACGCTCCTGAGGAGGTCTCGGTTACTCCAGCAGTTGCCGCTTGTAGAGGGAGCGACTGTAGGGGACTGAGGGAGGGAAGGGTGGTTTGGCAGGCTTTGCTGTATCGTTGCCCCTGTGTCAGAGCAGGAAGGAGCAGGAGGGGAGAGCACCCCTCCAATCTATACTTTTGCATAGATATTAAATTAAAAAGAAACTGAAAAACAGAGAGTGGATAAACCCCGAGGCTGAGACTGGATCGGATGCATCCGCTTGAAATCCTGCACAACCGCTGGTGATGGAAGGCTCTCAATTTCTCCCAGCTCAGACTTCCCTGCGAGCAGCACCGATGTCAATACATTTACGGGGCAGCAAAACTTGAGAGAGTTCCCCCTGTGCTCCACGTGCACCGGGGCCAAAAGCCTCTGCTCCCTCCTGGAGGAGCTGGTGGCATCCCCTCCGCCAAGTCCTGCAGCTCGGCAGCCGGCGCGGCCGCCTCTCCATCCATGTCAGGAACCTGAACACCCCCACTTCTCCTTGGGAGAAGGAGGTTGTTCCCTGAACTATCTCTCGTCTCTTGTTATCTTGCTTTCCTTGTCAGCCAGTGAACTGTGAAGCGGCAGCCGAGAGAAAAATGAACTCTGACCTCATTTTTTCCCCCTACAATTAGCCAGAACTGTGCCTTTTATTTTTATTTTTTTTTCCTCCCCACTTTTTAAATGATTAATAAGACAATTTGGTCCTCAGCTTCTGCAGTGAGGCGAGTGTGCTGACAAAGCACTCCGATGCCTCTTCCAGGTCACCCGGCAGCAGGCCATGTCTTTATGAAAACATAAAAATTGGAGGGACTTATTTGAGGAATTTGGAGACTGAGACACAGGAATTTTGCCCTTCAGACCCTGGCAACTGCATGTCTGCAGTGGTCTCTGAGCCACAGCGACTGCCATGGAAAGGAGTAGCTGCTTAACAGCAACCTGTGAGCTCTGAAAAACAGATCTTTTATTAATTCTTTTGCTATATTTCTTTTAAATATGCAGCCACTGACCTTCGCCTGCTTTGTGTTGTGACAGCCTCGGGGTGTGCAGCAAGCTGGATCGAGTGGCAAAACACAGATCTGTAGACACCCTGGATGGCAATGTACAGGGGGATCCCCACTCGCGCCCGCCCTGCATCTGAGCATCGCTCTTCCACATACGCTTATCCCTCTCCTGAGTTTCTTAAGCTCCTCCTGCAGTGAGGAGAAGGGAATTAAGGCCAGCTGGATTCTATTCTCTTAAATTGTCCCTCCTGTTTCTTGCCACCTGATGCATTTGGAGACAGAAGCTCCTCTGCGCTCACAGGCTTTGCCGGGGTAGGAAGGACTCACACCACGGGGATGCTCCTGCAGTGGCCGGCCAGAGGTGGACAGGCAGGGAAAAGACCTTCATTGTGGTAGCCATAAATGGGCAAAACACCAGAAAACAGCACTGGTGGGAACAACCCTGCATCGGCCTCCGCTTAACAGCTTGCTTGGCTGACAGGGCCTGCCCTCCGGTCCTGCCCGTTAGAAAGCATCACTTCAGGAGCTGCTCTTCACGCTGCTCCCAGCAGACCCCTCCGTATCACTGGGCCTTGAGAAAGCCAGTGGCAGGTCTACGTGTGCAATACTCTTAAAGATGTTTTAAAAGCAGACGAACGCACAAGCGGAGTTTGCCAAGCTGCAGGCTGCTGCTGGAAGGGTAGCGTGACTTTGGCCTTTTTGAAAACATCCTCGGTGCATTAGAGAAACGATCTGCTCTTAGCTGTTGCTGTGGAGCGGCCTGTGGAGTAAAAGATGCGATTCTGCCATATTGTGATGTCCCTATGTGCTACTCGTGGGTTACTGGGCGGAAGGAGGAGGGCGTGCTCTTGGATGAGGGACAGTGGTGGCACTGTTGGGGGACTTGCTGAATGAAGGAGAAGCCAGTGGGCGAGCATGGAGTCTCCTCCAGAACCATGAATGCAATGGTAAACCTTTTATTACGCTTCTTGGTACCATCCATATGGTTAAATGGATTTTGAGGCTGCAGAACTTGCCTAAAAGAGTTATTTTCTGAGATCAAGGCTCTCATGGTTTCACCCAAAGACAATCCACCCTGTAGGCTTTTGGTGGCCTCGGTTTCATCCGTTCCATCCCCAACCTCTAGGTGACAGGGGTAGCATTAGCCCCTGCAGCCTCTCTCGGCCTTTGTACCCTTTGTGCTGACCAGCTCCAAGCCAAAGTGTTTCCCTGCCCTTTCCAGGAGGCCTCCCCAGCTCTTTCAATCTTTCTCAGAAGAGCCGTTATCTGTCCAGATGTTCACGAGGGGGAGGACTCCAAGAGTAGCCTTCTTCATTACCTCCAACAAACTCTCCCTTTTCTCCAGCAGATGCTTCCCACTCCTCCCACTGTGCAGCTGGGGCAGGGAGAAGGAGATGTCAAAATTCATGAGGCTGGTAGATATAGCTTTCGGTTTGGCCGCAGAAAAGGAAAGAAACAGCAGTCACTGCCCTTGGACAAGCGCTCTGAAGTGCTAGAGATGTCCCACTAATTCATGTATGCCACTTAATAATTAAAAACTCCCGTACGATTGTTTAGCAAATGCTAGTTTTTAGTCATCGTTATGAATTTTTTACTGTAGTACCTCCCAGGAGCAAGTCCGATCGGGCTCCCGTCATGCTATGCAATCTGCAAGCAGCCAGGGAGGCTGAATTCCTTTCTCTAGGAGTTGACAGTCCAAATAAACAAGGCAGACAAAGGAGAGGAGGGGAAACAGAAGCTCAGGGGAGGTGAAGTGAGTTGTCCAAGGTCATGCAGCAGGTCAGTGCCAAAGCTGGGAGCAGAACCCATGCTGCCAGCTCCTGCTCTCATGCCCTATCTCCCCGGGGAAGACTGGTCCAAAATAATTTATGAGACAAAGAACTTCTATCACATTCCTCCTGGCACCATGAAGTTCTTCAGCTTGTGCAAATACAGCACAGCCAGATAAAGAGGCAACTGGGCACTAGTTATATTTTGCTTTGCTAGGTCTTTGTTTCTTCACATTAGTAATGTTAGAAAAATTCCTTACCAGCTTGAACCCGTCATCTGGACAGAAGTATCAGAGTCAAGGAAGAGCATTACTTTGGGTCACTGACATGGAGATCCGGATGGTGGCATTCGAGGTTGGATGGAATCTGCTGGAAGAAAGGTGCTGGCCTCCAGCCCCTAAGCCAGCAAGGCTTGGAGGCAAGGTTGCCTCCTGCTGCACACTGGCACCGATACTATGGTGGAGGTGCCGACAAGGAGGAGAGAGAGGGAAGAAAGAGCAGTGAGTTGAGAGGAAGTAAGGAACTAGCCATGTGCCATCATGATTTCCCTCTGGAGGGAGGTGAAGAAGCTGATGAGGCCCCAATGAGGTATCTTCTGTCGGTACAATCAGGCAACAGACCATCTTGATCTGATTTCAGAGTGTGGTGGAGGTGGTGTGGCTGCTGCTCGCAGGGAGATGATAATCTTGGGTCTCACTCTGTCTCCAATGAGAAGTAAGAAAAGCCAGCAAGGAAGCAAAGCAGCATCCCTAGGGACTCACCTCTTCCTTGCCTGGGGCAGAGCTGTTGAATCTGGTGCTCTCTTGATCTCACTGGAGGCATCACTGCTTTCATGTTCCATAATTCGTCTTTCAGCTGTTTCTCAGGAAACAGAGTGTCCTGTACACAACATCCATCCAGGTGCACATACTTCATCAAAATGGTATAGGCCAGCTGTCCTTTCACTCCTTGAGGTGACAGGGTGTTAGCATAATACTTACATGCTTTTTTTTTTTTTACTGTCTTTTACTAAATTCTGGCTGGTTTCTTCTTACACTGTTGCGGTAGGGAGGGAGGGCTGGAGGCTGGCCTAGGACATCTGACGTGCATGTGAGGGGCCATCAAGTCATCAAGTTCAGGACTCAAGCCCTTGTATCCCCTGTCCTGTGAGGCAATAAGCTTCCTGAAACCAAACTGCCTTCCCTTCCTGTCAGCATCATCCTTTAGGGAGCACACTTCTGAGAAGAGCTGCAGCATTACATGAACACATGTTTGGGAACCTGGAGAAGTGACTATTCTTGGTTTTGCAGTTGATTAAATGATCTTTCGTTAACACATGTTAAACACAAGAACTTCCACCTCCACTTCCCTCTTCCCCCAATTAATTTTCTTGCAGCGCAAGGAGGGGTCTAATCTTGATGGCAGGGATAGGCAGGTGGAAGCTGCTCAAGCCATCCTGGCTGGATGAAATATCGCTTGCTGATGTTGTTAATTATCTGCAAAAGGCTCATTACACCCTGCATAATGTTTTGTTGCTCAGCTTCTTGAATGCTCTAAGGAACATGTGCCACCCATGCCCTGGGTGGCCCTGGGTGGCCCTGGTGCCGTTAGACCTCCCTCAGCCCATCCGAGGCTCAGGCTATTCTCAGGGCAAGACAAGGACCACAGCAGCATCTGCAGGAGCATATGGTAGTAAATCAGGGTTGGAATAGGAAATAGAGCCCAAAAGCCATTTATGACATATGAGATTTCTTTGCATGGAAGAGCACTCATATCGGTCCATCTTCCCAGTGTACTGTCCTGTGAACCAGACTGCCTGCCTGATAAAAGAGCAAGAAGGAGAAAAAAAAAGAAAAAGAAAGCATAAAGCTAATTACGTAGCAGAGCGATTTAGCAATGGACTCCCAGAAAGTCTCAGTGTTGTCCCTGAGGTCAGGTTATTGAGTGCCACATCTTGATTGAGGGGATGCCACAGCTATTTAACATCGCCTCACCTCTGGTAAAGCTCATTGCAAAAGCTCTGCCTGCTGCCAAACACAGGCAGTGAAAACTGTCAGGATCTGCTCATTCCATCCTACATCAGGCTTTGAAATGGGGTGTCAGTGTGGACAAGCAATAAAAAATGCTGGGCCAAAATCTTCTGTTGGCGTAACTTTGATGTCGGTGCCACCAAACTCAGCAGAGAGGTTTTTGACTGATCACCTGCAAATGAGAGTACTGGAAGCTGCTGACCTGGGTGTCCACTTGAACCTTGCCCAAGTGGTTTTTTGGCCTGGAAACGGTAAGAGTTAACCAGAATCAGAAAATCTGCTTTCAGCAGGGTCAGAAATTACTGCAGGACAGCATTCCTCAGGGTATTTCGGTGCTTCTACCTCAAGTCAAATCCCAAAGAGGGCAGAGGAATGTGAAAGTTGAAAGAAATGTTGACTGAACTTTTCAAACTCAACAGAAGGGTCAAGTGTAGTTTGGTTCAAGTCTCAGGCAAAGGCTGGGTATGGGTTTTCATCTACCAGAGGGGGTTCACACATACCTGGTTCAAACATAATGTCATGGCCATTGGACAGGAGGGACAGTGAGGCAGTGGACTCAGTTCAATTGTCATTGACCATCCAACTGCAACAGGAAAAATATGTGGTTTAGCAAATCTGTCACTCTCAGCATTTTCAATTCAGTGAAAGGCTGAGATACCAGTGGCCAAGCAGGGGCCCGAGTTACCTGCCTGCAGCACAGTGGCCAGCAAAGCCCCCATGACTCCAGCCATGCTGTGCATGGGCATCCATGGGGCACAGAGCCCCATGAGGGCACGAGGCTGGCATGGCTTAATCCCCCCCATGCAAGAAGAAAGGCAGGTGCCCCAGGTCAAAAGGCTGCTGTGAGATTTGGGGTGCACTAGAAGATCTTCACGGTGACCCACCTACCATGCCACCAAATCCTCAACTCAGTCCTCTGTGCTGCTACCAGGTTTTTGTGTGACTTTGGACAAGTCAGTCAGACCTCATTTTTTAAGAAGTCCTCAGGAGACTGTGGAGATAAATAAGCAGGAAAATGAGGCTCTGAGATACTGTGGAGAGGAGAGAAGGATGTCACGTAAGTACAAAGGATGGGAGGTATGCACAAATACCCGCTCACCCATGTCAAGATAAGGCTAAGAGCCCTCTTTGTTCATGCATTTCTGAATTCACATAAATATCCCTCAACAGGAAAACAAAGGCTGCTTACAGGTAACCTGAGGTGCTGTTTAAATGGGTGTCTTGAGGTATACAAGCAGGTCTTTAGGGTTGTTTTCCCTCCATTATTCACTCTCCCTCCAACCTGAAAGAGTTGGAATTGGCCAGAAACAGCAAGCAATGCAGAGAGAGAGTTTAACCATTAATAAGGGTGGACAATGGTTAGGGAGGTAGCTAAGTCCTCTGATTATACCTAACCAGCCAGCTTCTTGTCTCTGTGTCATTGAGTTTTGGGGTTTTTTTTGGCAAGCTGGGCCCTGGCTAAAGTCTTTTCAGGAGTTAATGAGCCAGAGGAGAGTCATATTCCCCATGGGCATGGTTCAAGCCTAGGGTTCTTGCTGGTTTTCTTGGCTACCATGCACAGGAGCACTGCAGCGATCGGGGTTGTAAATGCTGGCTCTGCCGAAAGGCTGCACAGCTTGGAGCAACCCTGGCTTTCCTGTCAGCCAGGGCATCGAGGAAGAGCTTGCCTTAGATCTAGGCCAAACCAACTGGTGTTTGGGCAGAGGCAATGTCTGACTCAACGCAACATGAGCTTCAGGTGTCATCAGAAAGAGACATTTCAGGGCTACTGTAATGTACATCCAGCTGTCACTGCTGAACTCAGTTGAGGGCTGTTGGAAGTGTAGGCATGTTGCAACCTCTCCTCCCATCCTTTCCTTTCATCTGGATCAGTCCATCCGGGGAAAAGGGCTGAGTCCTCATGGCACAGGAATGGCTGATCCTTCAGCTGCCTGGCCATGGCCACATGGGAAGGAGGACAGCCAGCAAAGCTGCTTACAGCAAAGAGCCACAATATCTAACACTTGTCAAAAACCAAGGATAGGGGTGGGAGGGAGAATCCGGGTACCTCTTTTTGGGTTGGCACTAGAAATCAGGATTTTGGGGAGGGGTCAGAGTTTGCGGTCAGAGAAGTGACTTTAACTGGTTCGGGTCTGCTGCCTTTCTGCCTCTTGAGTAACATGCAACAGCTTTGAACACTGACAAAAACAAGTTTTCACTAAAGTCAGCACTCCCAAGCTTGAGCGAAGCTAAAAGAGGGAACTGCAGGCCATTTTTTGCTTCTCCCACCAGCAAGGCCACCAGCTGAATCCTGACCTCAGCATGTTTTTGGTAGGTGACAGCTTAAAAGCAGGAAGGACAAGCACAGGAATATGAATACACCAAGAGCCACCTGAATCTTCCTCTCAGATGTGAACTGAAACCCATAATCAACTGTTTCAGAAATTCCAGCAAAGTTCAGAGCTCTGACACAGTCCCTATAGTCTGGAAACTTTTAAATAAACATCCTGACTTGCGAATTGCGTAGAAGCCTGGAAGCAACTTCACTTCTTGCTCAGATAGCATGTGAGACTTGCAGCGTTGCCAGGTAGGGGAAAAAACCACCTTGGCTTCACCTATAAACAGCGTGCAACCTGGTAAAGGCGGGAGTCATTCAAAGGAAATACATCTGGGATGTAAAACAGTCTTGCTGAGGCCCTCTTTAATGATTCTGTTTTGTCAATGAGGGATGCTTCGGATACTGGCCAAAACCAGTCACTGTGAGAATTGCTTTCCAAATTTTTGAAAACCTTGTTCCCAGCTTTTGCGTGCCTGCAGATCTGCTCCTACTCTTGCTGGTGTTGCTGGACGTGGCTGTGTCCCAATGAAGGGATGGAACTTGGGAAGTTGTGCTTAAAATGCAAAGGGCCTGATAGGAATAATTCCAAATTGGGCTCGGAAAGAAGAGTAAGCAAGCCATGCTACATCAACGGACTGGTGATCTTCCTCTCTTAGGCCATCATATAAGGCACTTAAGATCCCTGCAAAACCTCAGAAAGGGACACTCAGAGCATTTATTAATACCGGAAAGTGTCTCACCCTCTTCCCCTCACCATCCCAAAATACGACTGTATTTTAAAAACACTTATCAGCATGGAGACACTCTTCATGCCTCGTGTAAAATCTAGCATTTCCCAAGTGGCATCTGAAAACATGCCCTATTTTTGTCACACAGGTCTCAGCCTGCTTAGCAGCTGGATATTAAGATGAGAAGGGCTGTAGCTCTGAGCCAGTATGTGTGTGTATTGCTACAAAGCACAGCATGAGGGCAAAGAGCCTTGCTGCTTGGTGAATAATCTATAGACTAAGTGGGAAACTCACTCTCCCAATCCTGTGAAAATTCCCAGAGTATCAGAAATGTTTTTTTTACTCTTTTCTGAATCAGGACAAAGCCAGAACTTGGAACACTTTATCAAAGCCTGAGTTACAATGAATATGTCCAGAGAAGATCAGCGGCAACAAAACATTTCAGTGTTGACCTTTCCCAACTTTTTTACTTCACATTTACTGTATTCATAATGCTATTATTGAACCTAAAATATTTTCAGTGCAGGACTCCCCAGAGCTGAAACCACTGACAAGAGACTATTTGCGTTCGCTGTTATCGAAGCTCACTTTTTTTTCCGCAGATAGTTTTGCTTTGGAGTAAGTAGCATTTTCAGGTTCAAAAACTCAAACCCTTTCAAAGGAAAACTCCTGACCGCATTGAAGAATGAGATCAAACAAGGGCCCTGTAGCTCGCACAGCGAATTAACCTGCAAAGGTTTGTTTCAACAAACTCTCCTGGGCAGGAGTAGCTCAGACCAGCTGTAGAGGAGCTGCTTGCTGCGCCTCGTCGTCATCCCTGTGACTTACTCGAGACCCCTGTGGAGGGACCTCAGGGAACTGGGACCCATTTCTCAGCCAGAGCAGACAGGTTTTGTGTGGCAGAGGGGGAAGCACATGCAAAACAAATGGCATATGCCAGCTCCTTCGGATGTGACTCCGTGTGCGCCTGGCAGGGCTGCGGCCACTGCTTTGGGATGCGCGGGATCTGCCCCTCCAGCGTCCGCTGGCTTCCTGGCAAGTCGCCGTGGGTGGCTCCATCTCCTGTGCCAGTGCACTCAGGGAGACTTTCATTTGCCCCCTCTCCTGCCACTGGCCACACTTCGGGCCAGGCAGAAGGAGCTGGAGAATGTGTTGAAATACCTCTTTCCCCAAACCGCAACATTTGCTGCTGCTGTTCGGTCCTATCTGATAAAATAAAACACAAACAGCGAAACCTGCTCCGCTCGCTTCCTCCCTCTGACGGAGGAATGAGCTCAGCACGTCCCGCCGTCTCAGCCAAATCCCGCAGGGGTAATTTAATCGCATTCCTGCTCCGTCTGCCTCAGTTACCCCACTTGGATGTGTTATGTCTCCGCGCTTCCTGTTGTGGCATCCTTGGCATTCCCCACCGCGCTCCCAGCCGCATTGCTCCTCCGCGCACGTCACCGCCCAGGACTCTTCCCCGGCACACATGCAAGCTGTCAGAGGCAGTGGGATACATTCCTGGGATAGATAGGTGAAAGCTCAGTTCAGACCTATTCAACCCAGGACTTCTCAACCATGGCAGATTTTGGGGGGGGCGGGTGCGTGTGTGTGTGTGACCGTGTTTGATTTCTGCCTTGGCACCACATTGAGAGAAGGGGTCAGTGGGGAGTTTAGATTTAGGATTGATTTTAGAGGATTGACGGGACCTACCACGCAGATGATTCCCTCCCCATGAAGTTTGCTTTTGGAAGTTTAGTGAGAGTTTTAGAGTACAAAACTCACGAGTGCTGAAAGCCACTGTAAAAACACCTCCTAATGAGCAAATTAACAGCAGATTCCCAGACCTCATCAGCCAGGGTTCTGCATGCGACCCTAAATGATGGAAAAATCTATTTTGAGAATGTTTGGGGAACTTCTCAGGATGTGATTTTCATTTTTTTTTTTTGGCGCACCGAACGTAGTATTTTCATGCGCTGCTGCGAGTACAACCTCTGCTTGGTACCCAGAGTTCAGACACACAAAGCGCTGAAAGATGGTGGGAACGGGGACTCTCTGGGGAAGTGTGAGAGAGGAGAGTCCCTTTGGAAGCACCCACTTTCAGCCAGCATCAGTGTCTTGCCTCATAGGTGGAAACATATTAAACAGAAAAGGCTTGATTTTCAAGGTCCAGCTGATCTGTATTCTTGCCCATTTAAATATGTGGGTGAACGAGGGAGCGATTCATGAATGATTGAGGTAAGAGGTGCGAGACGGTGAAAATAAGGGCATGGGACAGAGTGCAAAGAATACCATCAATTATGGTCTTGCTGAAAAAGTCACATAGGAAAAAGACATTATTATTATTATTATCATTATTATTATTATTATTATTACTACTACTACTACTACTACTACTACTAACTTACAAACTGTCAAATACTTTTTTGCATTAGAATTTCCAAACGTCTTCAAATCTGTTCGTAAAAATCTTCATCGCTTGCTGCCTTTTTGTTTGTCTGGTTGCATCTGGTCCTGGGGCCGCCTCCTGCCGGCAGGGCTGAGTTGGTGGGCAGGCTGTCTCCTCATGCCGTCCCCACAGAGGACTCTGGTCCCATTTTTGTGCTGCATGGATGCTGGGAGGTGTAGCGACGTTGCCTTCGTCTGGGGACATGCAGAAGCATGCTGCACTGCAGGCCACAGCGATGCTCCTTGGGCTCTCTTCCATCACTGCAGACACAGTAAATAATAGATTTAAAAAGGGGGGGATACAGTCAAATGGAACGGATAAAGAAGGTCTGGCTTAAACAAGGGAGGTGAGGCTCAGCCCTAGATACCATGGACATCACTGGAGGGAGCCAGGGTCAGGCACGTGAAGATCACCAAAAATTTTGGGCCGCAAGAGGGGAGACCCCACTGTTTGGCTGCTCTTGCCTCCCCTCCTGCTCCTGTTTGTGCAGTCCCCATAATGACACACTTACCTTGCTCTGCTGGACTTCGGATTTCTGTGTGCGTTTTGGGCACTGAGTTTAGAGCCCCAAATTAGAAACAGGATGAAAAGGAAACAGTTTTCCAATACAGCTTAGCTGGAACAAAAGCACTTCTGCTACCCTGCCTGATGCCCTGGCTGGGCGGGGGGGGCACCCGCTGGGTCTCAGCCCCCCTGCCCAAGTGCGTACCCAGTCTGCCCCAAAAGCATGGAAGCACAAAAGCCCAGGAGGAACCCTCATTGCAGAGTCTATCTGTTTCCAAACATCCCTGTACCGATGCCACAGTCGACACCGTACCCTCGTCAATGCGGCTGTGCCACTGCACGATGTGCAGCTCCGCTGCCTGCGTTCTCCAGCTCTTTCTGCCGCTCACTTCCCAGCCAGGCTTGCTGCTGGCACAGGTGCTCCTCACCAAGGAGAACAATTAATTGTCGCTTATATGACAGCGCAGGGACTCGGCCCCCCCGTGCACACCTGGAGAAGCAGATCCCGGCCCTGCTCCTGGCCTCTCGGAGTACCTGGGACACCTGAAGAAAAAAAAGAAAAAAAAGAAAGAAAAAGAAGACAAGCTAGAAATAGGCAGAATAACCTTCTCCCAAAACCACTGTGAGATGCTCAGCCTGAGAAATGTGCCAACTCTGATGGTACCACACCTTCAAAGTGCAGGCGGGGAATGGCTTACCTGCAGCCTGAGTTCGCCAGCCTCCACGGTGCTGTCGGATCAAAGCCCCGCCACGCGGGGAGGAGACAGCCGCAGGTGACGGCATGTTTTGGAGGCCTGGGGGACCTAGGAGAAGCACTGCCTTGGCTTCTGACTAGTTGCCAGGGCTTAAGAGCTGCAGGACTCATTGCTGAGAACTTCATTCGTACCTCGAAAGCGTCCTGGTGTCCGAGCTGAGCATTAGCCAGCAAGAAGCCGCGCCAAAAGCTGAGCCAGAAAAGGGAATTTTTGCAGAAAGGAAGAATCAAAGAGCTGAGTCCGTCTGTCTGTCCCATCTACCTCTTCCAAATGAGCTGGCTCACGGGCACCTGTGGCATTCACTGAAACCTCCTGGGAACTGGCCCTTCCAGGTAGCTCCAGCATTTCTGTCCCCAGTCCCAGGCCACCAACTCCGTTTCCACTGTGGCAACTTCTCAGCACACGCTCTGTGCTCAGAGTTGATTGCCCTTGGATGGGAGGGCTGGTTTGCATTTACCAAACCTAATGCTACGTGTCTCTTACATGTCAAAGCCAAGATCTCTGGGGCTTTGCATGCCATTTGTTGCTCCAGACCATGCCAATTTTGGCAATTCCTTGCTAATAACGTACCTTCAGTCTCCAACATAAAGCAGCTAGCTCATTTGGGAATGGGGAAGGTTCTTCATTACCGAAGTCCCTCTTGTACGAAAGGGAAAGGACTACTTTGTCTGGGCAGCACGTGAATAATCCCAGGCAAGCAGAGCCCCGGCTTGGCAGCATGACGTCTGAGGCAGTATATCCATAAAAACAAACGCAACGGCCTCCTCCAGCCCCATTATGCAGAGCAGAGATGGTGGGATATGTCTTTCATGAGACCCGGAGGGAGCATCCTTTCTGCGACCTTTGAATGTGGTCAGTTCTGCAGCTGAGGAAATAACCGCAGGGCGGCAGGGAGGGAAACGGAGGGCAGGCAGCGTGCATGAGGCTTCATTATTGCAATGGTGGCAGAAGACTTACAGAGGGCAGAAGGGAATGAAGATGCTTGGTGTGCCCCACGGCTCCCCAGGGTGGAGGTGAGAAGCTGTCGAAGGGCTCAGCAGAAGCGTAGCCATCACTGAGGAGTTCAAAGTAGACTCAGCAGCGTGATGAGACAGGGACCGTCCTCCCTTGTCATCTCCTCAGCTGGCAAACTCCCAGTAGCCGGATGGGAGGGGGGACATGTGCAGATGGAGAAGGCTGTAAGAACTGTGTGGACTTTGCTGACCTGGGCTCCAGCAGCCCCACCTTTCCTCACATTAAAACTCTAGAAGAGAAAACACATGGTCCCACATTCGTATTACACAAGTAGCACTGGAGAAATCGGTGTGGAGTTTTGGGGAAGGGGAGGGAGGCGTAGGCACAGCTTAGCCTCAGATTTGTTTGATATGCTCAGTTATTACAAATCTTGCAAGCTGCGTGTAATAGCCAAATTAGCCTTACCGCAGGAGTCCGAAAATAATAGGCAGTTCAAAGGTGATGCCAGCCTCACATTAAACATAAATGTATACTGAATATCTATGGCATGAACGGAAACATCAGGACACTGAGAAGGCAACGTCAAGCCCTGACAGGTTAGGGAATTAGAGAATTGAGATGTGTGTTGCATATCCCTCAGTTCAAGTTGCCAAGTGCAAGACAGGAGAGACTGGATTTGCAGAGGTTGTGAGCCTTTGGGACTGGACCTGGGACCAGCCAAAGCCATGCTGCAAGTGCATAAAAAGCTACAAAAAAGCTAATCAGGAAAATTGAAACTTGTGTGACTCATGCGAGGTATCAAAACAAGTGGTTACACTTTGCTGATAATCTCTTGGTACCTCATTTCCCCCACGATGAAATTAGGGTATTAGTTTGCTTTTATCTCACAGGTAAGCCACAAAGATATATTCATTAAAGGCTGGGTAATATTTGTAAAGGATGCAGACACTAGGGTGAGACCATCACAGAAACACCCAGAAACTAAAGCTTAAGTTAAGACAATATTTTCTAAGTGGGGAGACATCGATCTTGTGACAATGTTTAGTTACAATGACTTTTATCTCTGCCATGCCAGTCAAGCCACTTAATCATCGCATTTGATGGATGCTGGGGCAGCACGGCCGCAATTGCTCATTGTCAGGCTGATAGAGAGGTCACAGGCTTTGCTAAGCTTTGGATCAAAATCCAAAACAGCCCCTGTCACGTCTGTCAGGTTTAAAGGAATAATAAATTTACTAATTTAGCTTTGGTGTTGGGTAGTAGCTGGTGCCACCTTTATCTGTTTCTCCTGGGAAAATAAACCCAGCACCACCATCCCCATCGCAGCACGGTGACGCTGCAACATGCTGTTAATCTTCACAACGTGAGACGGAGGCCTGGGGGGAGGTGAGGGAGGGCATGAATTCGTGGGATGACTCAAAGAGTCCGCAACACCTCCCCTGCCAGACTGGAGACGGCTTTGCGGAAGTGGCTGGCTGCCCCTGAGCTTTGTGAGGGGTGGTGATGCTGGTGAACCAGACTCTGGATGCTCGCCAGAGCCTGCCATAGCTGTGGTGCAGGGGCAAGGACACCGTTACTGTAATGACAGAAAAAAAGGGATCATCATACTGTGGCTCACCCTCAATCCTTTTAAAATTAGTGTGCAGTCTCCAGCATTAACTAACCCAGATAGTTCAAGAAAGGTGCAAGAAGTAGGCACAGATTTACCAGCTCTGATCCTAGTTTTCGATACGAAAACATAATATTTTTTTTTTAATTCTCTTTCCCAACTTTTGTTAACATTTGCTATCATGAAGTTGTTGACACCACTGTTTCCTACACCCCCCTCCCCCCATTCCCTTTTGAATCTAGCTGTATTCTCAGAGGAGCTCAAGGCGACTGCTGAACCACACCGCGTGTCCAGATCAGAGATGGACAGGGAGGGGTGAGGATGAAGCTGGTGGAGGAGTGGATGGGACAGGGGAGATGGGAGGCTGGGACCAACGAGGAGGTACGAACACAGCAGAGATGGAGGGAGCATGGTGGACTTTATTCTCTGGCTGCGGGAACATCAACATTGAAATCTCTGCTTGGATCTGGATTTGTTGACACAAAATCCACTGCCTGAATGTGGGGGTGTTGGAAGCAGTTTACCTGTTACATTCCCAGTGCTATCTCAGGAACATAACTCCATGGGCTGGAGCAGTTGTAGTATATCTGCCTGTCTCTTATCTAATGTGTAACCTCCTGGACTGAAGACATAATGTACTGTCTATCCTTTCTGTGATAAAAATAAAGCATATAAAAACACACACACATACACACACAATCCCAGGCCAAAAATTCCCTTAGGGGAACATACTGTGACTAGATAAGAAGGTACTAGCTGGCACGTAGTTACCTCTTCTCTTCCTAACTGGGACACTCAGGGAAAGGGTGGGGTCGGGGCTGGTGGGGGACCACAGGAGGATAGGGGGGATAGAGAGATGTCATGGGAGGGATCGCAAGGGAAAAAATGTGCTGTGGAGAATGACTCAAGGAAAAAGAAGTCAAAAGCAGGCTCGACTTACTCAAGGCTTTCGTAGCCCCACCAGCCAGCCTTAAAATCTGATCTCTTTGGGACCATGGGCAGCAAACCCTGCTAGCGCTGCCCTGAGGGACCACACAGCCTCTGGAAAGCTCCTGGAGGGTCAGCAGGTGTGTCAGCGTGACAGCACACACTGTGTCTTCCTGGTGCTCTACCCACCGCACCTCCTGAATTGCTTCCTGGTGGGAGCAATCTGGTCTCTTCTGGGCGCTGATTTTCCCGTCTCTCCTTTGCCACTGATTCCCTTCAGTGGTCCTGGGCAAATTTCCTCATTACCCTATTGCAACATCTTCTGACGAATGACGGGTGTGACTTGCATCACCTCCCAGGCACGTGGAAAGGCTCTGCCACCAGGCCCTGTGAGCTGTGTCCGACAAGTCAGAGGCTGGTGGGACTCGGGAAATGCTGAAGGAAAGAGAGCTTTGAAAGAAAGCTGGCAGTGAAAGAGAAGGGAAAGCAGAGGCTCAGCATCTCTATGAACTGAGCCTTGCTGGAGCCCCCAAGCTCAGGTTAGCATCCAGGGTCACCAAACGCAAACCCACTGCTCAGTTTTTCACTCACTCTGGGTTCTCTTTGTATATCCAAAGCAACATAACGGACGACGGAGAATTGCAATTGTATTCAATACTTATAGACGGTATTTACACAGGAGCTTAAAAATAGTCAGAGCCCCACCAGTGCTTCCTATCAACACCTTCTGCTGGCCCCACGGTTTGGCAACACACAAGGCAGCAGCAGTCCCCACGCCGTGCTCAGGTACCACTCTGATCTAGCAACCTCCCCTCAGATTCCTCCCTCCTCCCCTCAACTCTTCTTGCCCTTGGACACCTTCAGAGAGAGCAATTCTTAGAAGTCCAGCAGCTTGATTAAATTTTCACTTTATCTTGCTTTCGAAAACAAGGCAATAACCTGGGCTGTAGCCCGCCTCCTCCTTGATGCTCCCTCTGTGGGGAAGCCAACGGTGCCAGCACCCTGCCAAGGATGTGTTTTACAGCCATAATGCACAGCTCAGCTGGCAGGAGGCTGCCGACAGCCCAAAAGATCACCAACCATGGGCACAGCTTTTTGGAAACATTTTCACAAATAAACCGGCATAGCCAGTGGGGTAAAACACATATTTCCCAAAAAAGGGCATCTCATTTTCTCTTTGATGGATGGGCTCAAGTCTTGAGTCATGCTAAAAATTGAAAATCCGTGGAAGAACTTTAGAAGAACCTAGAACTTTTTTTTCCATTAGTCTCTTCATAGTATTTTTATGAAAAAGATAATTCAAATTTTAAGAACTCTGCTAGGATGAAGTAGCAAAACATTTGGTTCTGAAAATGTCAATATTACATATTTGGACATTTTCTGTGTTTGGTTTTTTTAAAACAAACAAAACAAAACATTGAAATTTATACTGGCTTTGCCAAAAATGTCAGTTCCATCAAAATGACATTTTGCAATGAGAAACTGTTTTATGCTTTTTCCCCCCCCCCGCCCCTTTTGCCGACTGCTTGCACTGAACTCTTCAGAAAAAGCAGCCGTCTGGGTTATACTGGGAACAAACGCTTTGTGTGCACGCAGGGGTGTTTCCAAATGCAAAACCACCTTTCGTTCCTGGTGCCCGCACCAGCACGGCAGGAAAACGCAGCCCCTGCTCAGGGAGGCTTTGCCTGTGACCTGCTCAGGTTGAGCGAAGGAGCTTGTGGCTGGCTCAGAAAATAAATTCAAGCATCCTCTGCCTCAGCCACGTGGACCAGCCTCCCCAGGAGGGAGATGCAGCCGTTTACACCCCTGCTGTTGGATCCAGCACTGATGCCAGCCGGGCGCTGCTGCTGCCCTGTGATAAAGCCACACGGACAGTGGACTCTTGGGCAGGGCCAAATCCGCACTTGCCCTAGACACTCTGGCAGGAGGCTGTGAGAAAGGACAGCTCAGGGGCAATCATTAACACAGGTCGCACTGCGAACACCAGTCTTCAGACCATTTGAGTCAGTGAAGCGTACTTCCCATGGGAACTTAGTCCTGGCTAACTCGAGGCAGGACCAATTAGAGCAGGCAATAAATACACTTAGCATGCTCAGAAAAATACATCTAAAGCTGTTTATACACATTCCTTTGGACCAGTCAGCAACAAAAATGCCCTTACAGCTGTTCCTTCCTTCCCTTCTTCCCTCTCTCTCTGTGCCGCTTGAAAAATAAAACTCACTGGCCCCACCTAACCCTTGCTGGGTTTACTCCTATTCACTCTCAAGTCCATCACGTCTTGTGTCCCACCAGCCCCTGGACTTGTGAGCTTCCTGCAGAGTCCAACTGTTGTGTTTCTTCTGGCTTCCCCTGAGCAATAGGAGCCAAGAGGAAAAAGGCTCCTACGTTTCCTTATCATTGAGAAGCTGATACCTGGTACCAAGTCACCTTCATCACCTCTGGGCACCTTCGTCATCAGGTTGGGGTTTTGCGTACCTAGTGCACTTAGTCGGTACTAATGGCACATTGACAGCCATTGCCAAGGCAGTAATAGCTGTGGGGGACCATTATCTAACAAGGATGGTTTCAGGTGATGGGGCCGTGGCCACAGGGACAGTTTGCAGGGAACGGAGAACACAGATCTCACGTCTCAGATCACTGCCCTACTCGCAGGGTCGTTCCCCTTCTTCACTGATACCATGCTTGATTCGATCTGTGTGTCGCGTGATCAGTCACATCAGCTACATGACACTTCCCGTTTTCCAGGTCGGGGACTGAGCCTTTCATAAGAGGACTTCAACTAAACAACATGGTTATGCAGCATTAATAGGGTTTGTTCCTCGAGCAAAATCTTCCCACTAAGCTCCATGGTGGACCAAAAATTTGTTTCACTAAAAAAGTGAGGGTCTGTAATTTGGACTCACTCAAGATCAGAAGGATTTTCTCTTCAAAGCCAGAATAAAATCTAAATACAAGTAAATTCTCTGTAGAAAAAAAGAATAAAAATCTTTCTTTTCAAGTCTGGTCAAGACTGGTTGAACTCATTTACTTTATATTTTATATTACTTAATCCTCCACATTTTTAAAAGTTATTTCAGTTAACCTGCTCTTCCGATGTTTCCCCTACCAGCTCTTTGGTGATTTCCTGCACGGCGCAACAGAGGTGTTGGAGCACCAACCACCCCAAGGTTCGCGTTCACCAAAACCAAATCACTTGCCCCCTTCCCAGTGCCAGTCACAGGGACATGGACACATGAGACTGGAAGAGGACACAGGAATCTGAAGACCTGCTGGTCAGCTCTACTTCTGGCATATTCCTTTCCATTATCTGATTTATGGCCCCATGTCCCTCTGCCCATTGGTGCAGCGTGATGGCCTGGAGGTCTCCAGCATCGTGCCTTCCCCAGCACATCAGTCTGCAGCTTGCCCACTGTCTCCCTCTACCTGTGCTGCCATGTGATGAATCCTGAAGTTACCATCCAGCAAAGAGAGAAGAGAGTGGTCAGGCACAAAGAGACGTGGTGAGACATGGTGAGACGTGGTGAGACGTGCCTCTCTCCCTGCCCTCTTACTGCTTCAGCTGACACTCAGCATCCCCCTGCTTTCCCTTGCAAGAGCAGCTTGTACGGGGCTGGGACAAAGCAAGCACGGAGCAGCAAAGCCGCCTAATCCCTCTCCCTCTCCTACCAGCTTTGTCATGATCAGTCTCTCAGAGTCAAACTACTTCAGAGGTACTGGAGGCCAGAAGACAGCTGATGAACATGCCCTCTTGGGACAAAAAGAAGCCCTGTGGCCAACAGGTCACAAAGCACATACAGCCAGGGAGCAGCAGGTATTTTGTTCCTGGAGGCTTGCACCTCCATAGTGGGACAGGCAAGAGGGAGAGATGCATCTCCCATAGTTGACAGGTACAGGCAAGGCTAATTGGTTTCCAAAGCTTTCTCCTACCACTGCAGCTACTCCCACAGTGGACTTGTGGCTGATATCTGCCGACCAAGCTGGAGACCAGCTCAGAGGAAGCCACTAAGTGCAGAAGCCAAAGGTCCAAGTTTCTGAAAAGAGCCCTCTGCCAAGCCCAAGGAGGCTGAGCCAGAGCATCTGGTTAATACACACAGACACACGCACACACAAAGGCAATTCTCAGAACTGGGCTAGGACAATATTTGCTCAGAATATTTTAAAGCTTAATTCCAGTGATCCCAGTGGCTTTGTGAGCAGGTCTCACCAATAAAGCAGTTCCAGGCTTTGTCTGATCAGCTCTCTCCACCTAACCTCACGCTTGTACAGCGGAGCAGAGCCTAATGAGCTGGATGTGATGCAATGCCTCACTTTCTGGTCCATAAAGTTGGAAGCCCATGGCCTGGATAAAATCAAAGACATGATCCTGTGTGTGTGTTTATGATTGGAAGGGTAACAGTGAACAAGGATCTGGTGGGAGGGGAAGGCAGGACCAGATGTGCTTGGATGAGCAAGAAAGGAAAATGTAATGGTCAAAATGCAAGACTGGACACCTGTGTTAACTACTCGGCTTTGCCACAGCTTCCTGCACATCTCAAGAGCAAGCGAAATGAGACCCCCTGTCTCAGGTCCAAAGTGGCTAAGAGGGTTTCTTCTCCATTCAGATGTTGTCCCTCAAACACAAAGAAGCAAAGACTGGTTATGGCTTCCATGACCACAGCTAGTCCACACTGGAAGAAGGAAATGACAACTAGATCAAGGTCTTTGCTGAGAAGAATTTAAGCCACACGATTTCACCTGTCTTCCAAATAATTAATATACCTTCTGAAACAATGCCTGAAGGCCATCCAGATGATCAGACAGCCAGGATACTCCACCAAGAAAAGAGGTAATTTTCGTATGTGTCAAGTCAACCAGCAGTGCAGGACAATGGTGTGTCCTAAGGGAGCGGCAAGAGGTAACCTACACTGTCCAGAAAAGGAGATGGCAATGTACATCACATCAAGCTTTACAGTCATCCTGCAGTACAACCTTTGTGACAGGAAAACCATTCAGTCACTAATGAATGTAAGCAAAGAGCAGTCTTGCTGGAAAGCTGGGCACTCAATGAAATCCATGTATTCACAGTGGTTAGTGCCTTTCCTTGAAAATTTTCAGTTATTTTTCAATTATTGGAAATCTGAAAGACTTAAAGGGAAAGATCTTTAACAGCTGAAAACGTATCTTTCATTTTCCAATGGAATCTGTAAATTTCCATGGAATAAGTCAACAAAAACAAACATTTTGTCACTCACATCAACATTTTCCAGGGAGGAGGGAGAGGAGAAGGGGAAACGTTATTTTTGACAAGGTCTACTGATTGGCAGAGCTCTTTAATAAATAGATCAGGCCAGAGTGCAGGACTCCAGTCCACATGGCAGAACTGCTGGTCCTTGAAAGGCTGATAGAGATCTTGTTGGCTGAGTTTCCCCCTGTGGTTGACAGAGCATTAGCTAAAGACAGGATACAGGCAACCAGTCCTGCTGAGAATGACTGGATGCCAAACCAATGGCTGGCAAGATCTCTAAAGGCTTAATGACAGAACGCAAATGCTCGCATAGAGATCTGACCAGCAGAGAATTTGCTAGCTGGGGAACTGCAGGCTAGCCACATACCGTAACACTAGTTTGCTCTCAAGGAGTGAGAAAAAAAATAAATAATACAAAAAAAAAAAAAAAAAAAAAGAAGAGAAGTTCTGCTCTGCAAATATTTCCAAGGTGGCTATAACCTTCCTCCAAAGAGGTAAATCCAACATTAAACATCAGGAGAATAAATCAGCTGCCGGGACTGGCAAAAGGTTGAGAATTTAAATTACAGCAAGGTCAAGAGGAAGCAGGGGGCTGCTCAGAGGGAGCCAGAGTGAGAAATTCAGCACATCTGGTAGGTACAAAGCAATGCCCTTCGGGCAAACTCAGCCCCCAGCCCACCCCTACGCAGTGCCTAGACCTCGGCAGCGGGAACACGCGCAGAGACAGCTGCGGGGAGGTCCTGTCCGAGGGAAATCCGGCTGCGAGAGCGTGGAGGGGGGAAAAGTGAAGAAGGAAAAAAAAAAAAAAAAGCAGGTGAATAAATGAGAAGCAGCAGCATTAAGACGGCGCAGATCATGCAGCTGCCTGAGCTGTCGGGAGCTGCTGCCTCCGCTGGGTCAGGGGATGCTCTCCTGCTCCAGAGCTGGAGCTGGTCATGGCAAGTTTCCTTGGTGTGGCTGCGCGTCCTCCCCTGGCACGGCCATCTCCACCATGGACCTCGCGTGAGAGAGCCGGGGCAGTCATGTGTGGACCCACTGTAAGGCGCAACGTGCTTCAACCCACTGTAAGGCGCAACGTGCTTCAACCCAGGGCTCCCTGGGACCTAAAAATCAATGCAGGGCATCCTTAAAGCTCCCCTGAATGTCCACGGGGAGGAGGCAGGCCTGAGCATTGGCTCAGAGGAGGAGGGAGTCCAAGCGGATCTCTGGAGAAGAAAATAAGAGAGTAGCGTGCAGTTGATTTTCCTGTTGATTTGGAGAGACTTGCCAATCAAGCGTCTTTTGGATGTGTAAGGGGCGGGTTGGAGCCAAAAACCATATTTACAAGAAAATATCCATAAAAAGAGTATAGGCCCTGAATATACATGCAGAGGCATGGCATGGAAATCAAGCAGAAAACCAGGGCAAGGAGCAGGAAAAATAAGAATAGAAAAGGTTTTGTTGGAGGCGAAAGTAGGTTAGGAACTGATGGAGTTGGGGGGGGATGTATGGAGGCACAATTAGCTGGCATCGCAAGGCTGAGCCTACCCAAGCTGTGGGGCCACCAGAAGTGGGGTGGTTGGGCTCCCCTGGAAGTGTCACTGCTGCCTGCATGCTGGTGGGGAAGCTCTGCTCTGCCGGGGTTCAGTCAGGCACTCTCACCACAAGGCTTCCCAGCACCGCAGCAGTTTGGTTTGCTCTGAAGTTCAGGTGGTCCCAGACCAATCCCATGAGCTCCATCTGGGTTTAGACTTGCGTCTGTCACGACATAAGAAAAGATAAATTCAAGCATTGACCCCAAACGCCACAGAGATTGGGGAAACGTTATGAACACTTAGAAGTACTCCATTAACATATGAATACTCACAGTATAAGTTCTTTTAACAGTGCATTTATAATTTCTTGCTTGCATTATTTTTGCTGTTATTTATCAGTTAGTACCGTGCCTAAAGAGACTGGCATTTGTAATTTAATGCAAAAGAATGTGGGAAGGGAAATATGCTTTGAGGGGGACATGGATGGGACAAAAAAAAAAAAAAGAGAACAATAATATATATTTCAGCTGGATCAAATCTGCAGCTCTCCTTCATACAGGAGCTTGATGGTGGCAAGGAAGGGGCAGGAAACATTGGCAGATGGCAGCTCCTGTGCGACCTACCCCTGGGGAAAGCCTTTTCCTGGGTCCCAAGAGAGCTGTTTGACACGTTGTGTCCCTCCCACTCCTCCCAAATGCAGATGTTGGTACAGTGGCAAGTCACTGTCACCCATGAGGGTGTCACCCAGTACAGACCAACACTGGGAATGGATCCTTTCTTCCCGACTCTTCAGCCCAGCTTTGAACTAGTTATTCCCACCAGCATGAGAAAAATATGTGTATGTTTAAATATATAGAAACATATCAGGATACCTACATATTATTTAAATATGAATATATATATATATTTAGATTACCTTTTTGTTCAGCTGTAGCTCGCGCTGCTGACCTCCACTTCGCCCATCCTGCAGTGAGCAGCTCAGGTGATCGCTTTGCCCAAGGGTTTGGAGGAAGAGGGGAGCTGCCCCTGGCCCCCCGGAGCCCCTCCACGCAGGGAAGAGGGA
This sequence comes from Larus michahellis, assembly GCF_964199755.1. NCBI lineage: Eukaryota > Metazoa > Chordata > Aves > Charadriiformes > Laridae > Larus > Larus michahellis. Next base: position 76,383,208 of record NC_133899.1, on the reverse strand, counting down.
GCAAGGAGGGAGGCTGAGGCACTCAGCGCCGCCAGGACGAAGCCAGTCAGGGTCAGAGTCCAGCTTGAAAAGCTTATAAAGAAGCATTTATAAGTTCTCCAGAGTGGATTTAAAACTGGCTGTGGATGCAGTGACTAAGACTGCGATCCTCAAAGGTATTTAGGCATTTGATTCCCCATTCAAGCCAAACCTTTGAGGATCTGGGCTCCAGCGCAAGGGCTTTCTACCTAGACAAGCATGAATAATAGTTTGGGCAAAAGCATCAGCCACGTGGCACTCAGACCAACCCCCCAGTGGACACAGTCCTAATTAATGGCTTAGATGCTCCAGGTAGGTGGGTCCTAATTCCCCAAAGCCTCTCTGAACTGCGTGAGCTTCCCACATGTCCCAACATTTGCTCATCTCTACCTCCACCACCCTGGCCATCCCCCCAACCTTATGTTCCCATGGCAAGGCTGAGCTTTTGCAGCATTAAGAAAGGCAGGGAGCCTTTCTGGGAAGACAGAAAGATACGGGGAAATGCATAGCCTGAGAAAAGACCAGCTCAGTTCAGAGGTTCAACCAAAGAGCTGCTTTAAGGCAGGATACTAGGTGCATCTTGGGGATGTGAAGAGCCATTAAATCACACGGGCGATGGAAGCATTTGGATTAGAGGCGGCTACCACCTTGTCTAGCTAATTATACCATTTGGCTAAAGTTGATGCATCCCTGTGGAATATTTCAGCTTCAACTAGTTTTATCAGGAAGCTTTTCTTGGGGAAAAGGAGAGAGAAAGAGACTGGCTGATGCTGTTTAGCTGGTGTTTAGGACATTGGCCATGCTTCAAATCCCTGTTCTGCCTGATTCAGAATGATCTCAAAAACCTCTGCGAGCAGAAAAAAATAAGGCTGGGAGGTGATGGTTTAAAAACACTGCATTGGAATGTTTAAAATATGTCAAAACCTTTTCTTTCTTTTTCTTTTCTTTTTTTTTTTTTTTTTTTTAATGGGAAATTCATCAAACCTGACACTTCCCATGAAGAGTTCTGGCTCCAACAAATCGGGATATTTGGACACCCCCTAAGTCCCCCCCCTACCACCATTTCAGCCAAATATTCTTGGCTGGTTCTAATTATACAGCCATATATTTTTATACACACATACACCCAGGGTGTACACATGAAGGCTCTGTAATCATGGCTCGGACGGGAAGGGAAATGTTGATAAGACCTTAGCTGCTCCACAGCACAAAAAAAAAAGGCTGAGAACCATTTCCCCCCTGCCCCGCTCTCTTAATCTCACCATCCCAGGGAAAGCCCAACACCAGGAGCTGGGGACTCTGCAGATGGCAGCCACATGCACTGGCTGGCCAAGTCCCCGTCTCGACATTTCTGCACTTCTCTAGTGCCCTCCTCAGGTTTTGCAGAAGTTCACCTTCCCCGAGACGCGAGGCTGCATCTGGCCCCGCTGTCCCACTGCCAGGCACCCAGCACCCTTGCGGGAAGGTGAGAATTGGTCCTTTCCACGTCATGGAGAGGCCAGGGAACCTGAGAAGCCACGGGAAGGTGATGTCCTCAATGATGAAGCTCATTGTCAAGAGCTGCAGGCCTTCAGGGGGTATGCAATGACCCTGGAAAAGTGTCCCTGCCTCGAGTCCCGCGATTGCCAGTGAGAGCCGAGGTCACTCAGTACCCAACAGGATGCATCCAGCATCTCTAGGGATCAACCCATGGGTTCAAGGCTTCATGACATGGCTGGTAGGAAGCGTTACCTGAGCCCAAAGCTGCTGATAAGGTTTCAGTAGGTCTTCCTACACCAATCGCACTGAGACAGAGTCTCCTGAGGAAGGGGAGTAGGGGAAAGGGTTTTCCCTGCAAATGATGAAATGGTTAACGCCGAGAGCAAACAGGCCACCCAACTCTCCCTTTAACCCTCCCGCATCAGGAGACCTGAGGGCCAGCCAAATCTACCAGTTCTAGGAAATTATTTTTAAAAAAACAGACAGACTTACACACATTGCTGGGGGGGGTGGGTGGGGGGGGTGGGGGGGGGAGAAGACCAATCTATTTTCACAAGAATCTGTCCTTGATTAGAGCAGAAACATGGCAGTGGGGAAAGAACCGATTATTCAGCAGCGAGTTCAGAAGAACAAATAAAAAAAGGGAAAAAAAAAAAGAGGCATATTTGTTCAGGGTGTGATAGAGAGACTTCCAAAGCGCATGGAGACAATTGGAAATTATGTCTATTGAAGCAGAGGCATTTGCCGCTCAGGGTGAGGAATCAAAGGGCAAGTCCCGGGGAGGCACAGGAGGGTGGGGTGGCCACCCCCGGGTGGCCAGTGACAGGCAGGCTTGAGTGTGTGACCTCTCATAAAATCCTTCCAGGGGGCTTTCACATATTGTGTGGTGCATAAGCTGATTTCCACACACAGAGGCTCCTAATGAAGATGTCCTTCAGGAGGCGAGGGGAGGAGACGCCGTAATGAAACCAGCCTGTTTGCCAAGCAGACACTTCCCCCCCACCGAAGGTGGCACGGCTGTATAACGGGAGATGTGAAGGGATGGGAAAAAATGCTGTTGACTGCAATGCCATATAATAAAAAAAGGACTCCATATGCATTAAATTCAAACTACCCAAACACCAGAGGCTTGAGGGAAGGTCAAGCATCTGCAAACCCCAGGTTTCTTACTGGGCAGCTTCCCCCAGCTGGTTCTCAAAGTGCCTCTGGTTAAGAAGCAGTTATCATCTGCCTCAGACTGACCTGGCCAGAGTTTGAACCAGTCTGAACCAGAGATTTATTAACCCTCGCAGTCAGAGATCAATAAATAGCTTCCTCTCGAGTGGGCAAACTGCCTGGAATACAAAAACATGAAAGGAGCCCACCACCAATCTGCTCTCCCCCCATCCAATAAAAGGATGCTCTAATTCCCCAACAGACAGTAATTTCTAATTTCTACAGTGTTTCGAAGCCAACTGTAATATTCACATCTAATTACAGGGCCCTGGATTGCTGCCATGTAGAGTATGGTTGTTAACAACACGATTTCTACACTTCTCTGGGGTCATTTGGAAACTATCCGTACTTACACCCCCCCCCCCATCTCCTCTGCTGAGCGTACGCTGGTCACTCAGTCTTACCACGCTGTAAAGGGCAAGGTACACCAGTGAGATTTATGTGCGGGAGAAGAAAGAGCAGATGATGTTCTTCAGGGACAAAGCTACGCTACGTTTCATCTCTCCAATCACCCACTCGGCTAGGAAGAAGATAGAGATAAGGTTAAAAGTGGGGTGAAACAAATGATTTAAATCTGCAGGTTGAGATAGTTTTTTTGTAGTTGAAACTTCAGTGGAAGAAAGTGAAGGTTTACTCCAAAAAAAAATATTTTTGGACAAAAGTAAAAAACACAGGGCTGGCATGATTGGTCTAGAAGGCAAACTGTGGGTAAGTGAAAGGTGTGAAAAAGCAAGATGCTCTAACAAACAAGGTGCCACAGCATCTTTTCCATCAGCCCCAGTGAGCGGTTCCACTTGGCTTCAAAAAAGTCACAAATATGAAATTTTTATCTGAATTCACGCTGCATTTTGAGATTTCCTAGCCATGCCTTTAAACAAAAAGGTGAAGCTCCTGGCGCAAGGAGTCCCTGAGTTGCAAACCTCCGTGGGCTGGAGTCTCCATTGGAGACTCATGCATCCTCTGCTTTGAAGCAAACCCCGTGCATTGGCTCATGGTCGCGGGTGATTGCTCGGTGTGGACCTTCACACCGAGTCATCCCTAACTTGTTATTTCCCAATCCTTTCCTACACATCATTATTCTCATTCATTGACTCCCGTCTCGCATAGTTCTGTTTACAAATCCTCCTGGCTGCCTCTAAGCTCCTTAACACACCTCCCTTTCCACAATACGATATACTCTATTTCAGAGAAGTTTCGTGCAGGTGGAAATCGTCAGGAATAGCTCCCTGTTATCCACTCTTCAGAGGCTCTTCAGAGGGGTGTGACAACATAAGAAAACCCTCCCTGGTAAATCAGACCACAGCTTTTGACACTCAGTGTTTTAAGATGTATTCCAGCCATAGCTAGAGCTTGGCAGGGAAGACTTTCCCTTTCTCATAAAAGTTTTTGAAATTTCAATTGATGTTCCTCTCCACATCAGAAAGAAAGCTGGAAGGAAAACTCAAAAATGTTCACAGGCCACCAGGCAAAAGACAAAAACAAATCAAAACAAAAATTGGTACAGATAGAAATAATTTTTTTAATATTTGATTTGGACCTTTTCCTCTTTGTTTATTCTCTTTTCTAGGAAAAATTAAGTTAAATTTTAAAATGAAATTTTATTTCAATGTAAAAAACCAACAACTACCAAACAGTAATCATTTTTAGATAAAGAAAAAAGGGAAATTATTTTAGAAGACTTCCAACCTTTCAGTAAGCTGGAAAATCTGTTAAAACCATTCCCTTTCCCACAAAAAAATTCAGTTTCAATATATTTGCCTTTTGCAGCAGAAAAAAAACCATGTAAAATATATTTTGCAACCAGCTCTAGCAATGACTTCCTGTTTTTGTAACACTTTTCAAGGTGAGAGATGATGCACCAAAATAAACTTCTGACCTTTCCCAGCCCCTGAAGCTGGTTGGATCTCAGGGTGTCGGTCACCCCAAAGAAACTGCTGGACCCAAGAGTGTGGATGGGGGAAAGAGATTGTGTCTGAACTGAACCTGTGCCAGCAGGGGAGGCGGCTTACCCCTTCTTTCCTGAAGCTGGCTGGTCCTGCTGCAGAACATGCCCATCAACGAGGGGATGCGGCATAGAGCCAGGAGCCAAAAGTGGCCGGTTGACCCTGAGCAAGCATCGAATTCAGCAGGGCTCGGAGAACGCCAGGGGAGCCAGGACATGGGGTACTTGCCCTGACACTGGCTGCGGAGTACTTCTCCAGTGGATAAATAATGCTGCTTTCTAGCAACTTCCACCAGCTTTCCAGCATTTTTTTTCATCCGTGTTCAGCTCTCAACAGGATGTCTGACACTTCGTAAATTCCAAAAATTGATCCATTTGGGGCATAAGGGTTGAGGAAAAGAAAATGGTCGGTAGATAGCGTGCAGGCCAGCTGCAGTGTTGATGTAAGGGGGAGGTTGCCAAATAGCTGCTGAGGGATGGGACAGTGGTGTGGCAGTCATTTCTCCTTCAGCAGAGCTGGCAAACAGAGACAGAATATATCCAGACTCGCGCTTGAGGGCTTCCAGGATTCATTGGCCCTGACATCTTCTGCCAGAAATAGAGGGAGAGATTCTGGAAACCGCATCCCCGTTGAAAGGCCATTGCTGTACCACCTCAGCTCCTCTGTGTGCCTCTCCTCCTTTCCACTGCCCTCTCCTCTGCCAGAGACCTATACCCACCTCCTGGCAATTGTTGAGGCAGTATCCACGTGCCTTCTCCAACACAGCCAGAAGTGGCTGGGATCAAAGCAACAATTAGCGGAAGAAATTTTGAGGTCCTTTTTACATGGAAGATCGGATTCTGTGATTGTAGCAGCTCCTTTTGGCCACTAAAACTAATTAGGATTTCAGGGTCTTACATGTTTCACTTGCACAACTCTCATTTACACTGGTGGCACTTGTAGCCCTATGACGAACGCACAACATATACCTAGTAAAGACTTTTAGGGCGGGTGGTAGAGAGCTCAGTCAACTGCTGACCCTGCTGGAGGCAGGATTGCTTGGAAGAGAAAGTGTTTAAGAGACAAATTTGTCAAAACTGCTGAACTTGCTGGGGTCATTTTGCATGTTGCCTGCTCAGTGGAGACCACAATGAAAAACAGAAAAGCTCCCAAACCTCATAGGAACATAAATGCCATATTACATAAGACCAAATGTCCAAGCAGTGCAGTATTTTGGGTCTGACAGTAGCCGGTAGCAGGTACATAGGGAAGGATGTAAAGAACAGAGCATGGACAGATATTTACTTTCTAGGAAATAGCAGTATAGAGACCAAGCAGAAATGGGAGTCCACGTCCCTTAGAGATATCAGGGTATGCTAGGGAACCTCCTCCTTTCCTGAGGGGGAGAAAAAAAAAAAAAGTCACCCAGGGAAATGTGCCCGGTGGCAGTGAAGAAAACGTTATAAACAACTTGGAGCCTGACTCCGGCTAACCACGGGGCAAGACATTTCATCTAGCTTGTGCCTCAGTTCCCACCATGAGATAGAGACGTTGCATCACCATGGGACAGAGACAATAAAACCATGTCATGACTGAAAAGTCCTGAGGTGCAAGGGATGAGGACCAGATGGCACAACTCTGGATGGGTAGGCTGTACGGGTGTCCCCTTTCAGTCACTTTCCCTTCGGCGTCTGGATTTTACTCACAGTGACGTGGAAGCATTGCAAAGACATTGTTCATTACACAAATAACTCGCAATTGCCATCCATCGTACATTATTTCTTCTCCCTTACTCACTATTTCTTCTTTTTAAGAAAGATAAAAATCTCTGCCCTCATCCAGGCAAGAGAAGGACACAGGACTTTCGTCATCCAGTCAAAATGAGTGAATCATGTTTATACTCAAGTCGTTACGAATCTGGGGCTAGAACTTGTCTGGAGGAATGATTGGACCATCCATTGCACAGTGGGTAAATTTAGGAAGTTCCTCAAAGCACCTGAGCACGCAGAGGGAAAAGACATCTAATAAATGGCTCCCCATAAACATTTCACCCAGCTGTAATATCAAACACGATTAAGTAACACAAGAACCTGAGCTCCCCCTACCCAGCTTAGTGGTTAGGTGTGCTGCAGGTGGGAAAAGAGGAGTTTTCATCTTCCCAGCCCTGACTCAATAAAACCAAGGAATGAGGCTTATACAAGCATATTACACTTAAGCATCTTGCACTTAACCGTAATACCCAGGGCATATGGAGTGAGCACCAAACCCTGCCCAAATTGCTTATAAGCTGAATAAGTAAGAGAGGCAAAGGAAGCAGTGTTGCCAAGTTAGGAGCTGAGGCGCACACACAGGCATACACTGCTTTAAGCAAAGTCCTAGGGAGATTTGGGAGTCCTGCACCCAGTCCCTCACTACCACGATGGGAGCACTGACCACAAGTGGCCTGTCAGCTGCCTGGTTCCCTGCAGCCATCTACCAAGAACATCTCTGCGGGTGCTGCTGGGTCTGCAGAGCCCTGCTAACCCCTTCTCTCCATGGGAAAGCATCACGTCTAAATAAGTATCTGGATTTGCGCTCGGTGGGGGAAGTTGAGAGCTGTAAACACCTTGCTGATAGATGGGGATCACAAGGCCTGATGAGCCAAACCGTTCTCTAAACTGCAACCAATTTGCGTCATTGCTAGATCCATTTCCTAAAAGCAAAAGGGGCACTAGCTTAAATTCATCCAGGTATTAGAGGAATCTCAGCTCTGCTATAGATAAAAACAAGCATCACTTTCTGGTTTTAGGTGGACTATTTTAAGTACTACCAAACTAGCGTGCCTCAGCATCCCAAAGTGCATCCTCTCTCCTGAGCATGCCAAGGTTAGCAAGCCAACTTTGTGGTGACTATGAAGGGGAGAAGCAGAGCCAAGAACCCCTGAAAACAACCAGACAATAGTTTCTCTGTCTGAAACTGCTGCACTTGAGACCTGAACTTGTGCCTTTGTTGAAGATGCTGTGGACAATCTCAATGTATTTGGTTCAATACAGATTAACTAGAAGTAGTTGGAATAGGGATAGATACAGATAAGGTCAGACAGTCCAGTGAGGTCTTCCTGGCTTTAATGCTTATGACCTTATAGGAAGCGGGTATGAAGAAACTTAAGAGAACACGCTGCCTCCTGTTCCATCTCTTCCATCTCTCTTGATGAGATATGCTCAGACAGAGACAACATTAGTCTGTGCTGTACGCTTTCCTGTGCCTTGTTTCTTGCATTTTCCCTGAGATTCAGTCTGTATGAGCATTTATATTAGGAATTCTGGAAGAGGGCGGAGTTAAGGTTATTTTGACAGCGTAGCATAAACCTTTATCTTTCCCACTTTTCAGAAGTGTAAATTTGCATCAATTTTTCATATCCTGCTGAGGATTAATCCTGTATGCATTCTGGAACAATACGAGACACCATTAGGCAACATTAACTTTGTGCTGAAATTTTTGGCATAAGATGCTGTATGCTCTAATCTATTTGCAAATCAAAAGCCAATGCTTTGCACACTTCAGTGAAAAGCCAGAGGCAGCCTGCCCCACTAGAAAGGTCACCAGATTAGGACTCAAGGGAACTCTTCGAAGTTCTGCCACTGATTTACTGCTCAATCTTGGCCAAGTCATCTCTTTTCTTTGTGCCTCTAGTTTTCCTCCCATTCTTTGTGTTTTCAATTCAGGCTGCAAGTTCTTTAGGGCAGGAGCAGCCCTCTTGTTACGTGCTGGTCCTGTGCCTTGCACAGCAGGCCCACCCCTCCTAGCTAGAGTACGGCTACTAGATGCTACTGCAACACAAAGAATTCGGAGCCTTAACAGTTTTAAAGAGTTTGGCTTTCACTCCCAGGTTCTTCAGTCTCTCTCGCTTGCATCCTTAGCGTAAAGCTTTTCAGAAGAGGGGCCAACCTCCACCTGAGGAAGTTCCCAGTCAAAGGGTTAAAATAACCACTCCATTAGATAAAGAGGAGAAAGGTGTAAGAGGTACTAGTTAATCAATAGTACTCAAAGGTGAAGGCCATATGGAGGAGCCAGGAATCATTGCACAAGTTAAGCAAAGTTTAGCAAACAGCAAGCCTGATAAAGCAAAGCTTTAACTATTTTCTGTGAAAAGTTCCACCTTTCCTCTAACCTGGCTCTGGAACAGGGACCACATGCGCCGATCTTCTCTGCGACTGACTCATGCGCTAAAGGGTTCAGTGGAAGTTTTGAGAGCAACTCATGGACAATACCTCTTTATTGCCCTGACAGTTCATATACTACATGTTACGTATAATTCTCCTATTCACTGGACTCTCGATCCAAACTCTTCTGGTAAAAGGGCTTGTGGGCAGTTTACTTTCTGTCCAATGACTTCATTGCAAAGGATTTTTCTCCTCTGTTGAGCTTGCCATGTGCAAGCTTTCCTTCCTCTTGTTTCCCTCCTCTTGTTTCCCAGTTTCTGGAAATAATTTGTGGTTTGGAAATGGAAATGCCCTCGTAGGCTTCAAAGATCTTAAAGCCTGCCATACCAGATCAGTTCATTGGAATTGGATCCATTTAATCTGCTCTCCTCTTTCCAGCCATGACCAATACCTGGTACTTCAGAAGACAACACAACTTCATAGTGGCAACAGGACGCTTCAGCTTTAGACAGACTCCCTTCACTGAATGGGTGAGTAGCTGCTAAAGCATCCTTCCCAATTCCACCCTGAACTGCCCCAGATTTTCTGAGAGAGATCCTCAAGGAATCAACTAAAGGGCAGAGACCCCCCACAAGGATAAAGACACTTAAGGGGGACAACAATATCAAAAGAGGGCTTCCCAAAACATAGCACAACAAACACAGCTCAACCCCTTCCAGGACTGGCTTGGCTCACTTCCCCCGTTCAAACAAGTTGGCAAGCAAATCTTTATTGTAAGAGACAGAACAGAAGCCGTAGGGGAGGTACTGAAATCTGGGGATAATTCACAAAATCCTGGCCTGTGGTGCAGAAGGAAGCTAGTGTTATGTATCTTTCGTTTGTACTTCTTTTGTTATTTCTGTTAGATTTAAAAAGATATAAGCAGCCTATTGATGATCACATCTTGTTTTCAGCTAACATCTTTCCTGGCTGCTTTTAAATTAATGGGAAGCAGGTATAAGCTAGGACAGATATTTTTTGGCTGGCTCATTCATATCAAAGTGGTCTTGTGCTTCACAGATATGCTACATACTGCAGCAGGATTATTTGTTCAATAAATAAAATTTACTATTACAAAGATACCAGATTTGGTCTCTTGAAAGTCTGCCATTTTCCCCATAGAGCAGCACCACCGTTCTCCAGGCCTGGTGACTCCATGCACTCATGCCTCGTCTTTTCCCCATGGCCAACCAGGAGTGGCAAAGCCATGTAGTTGGACTTTGCTCTCTCTCTGGAGGCTTGGCAGAGAACCATCAGGCAGACCACCTGCATTCACCTCAATCCCAGATGGGCTTGCATTCCTGCCTGCAATGGGTGCACTTAACCAAGGGCACCATTCTTGGGGTGAGGGAAACTTCAACTAGAGGATATCTGCTAGAGGAGATGGTGGAATGCGTGGTGTTACATTGCCACCTTGTGGAGAGCTCCCACTGGGATGAATGAAGAAAGATGGCCGACTAATGAGTAGCGGGCCACCCCGTGCTGCAAGAATGTCTCCCGCTGTTGTGTGCCCATGGCTGGCTAAGCCCTTGTGCCCTTGCTGTGACTGAATGGGCCACTACACGTTGCTGTTAATTCTCCTCCAAGTGGTGAAGCAAGGGAGCTCCATGCAAGGCCTGGAGGTCCCACACATGGGCAACATCAACCCATTGCTTTAGCACCTGCATTTGCAGACTTGGTATTAAATTTAAGTATAGGTGCAGCCAATGTGAAACTAGAGTCTGGTCCTAGGTCAGCCTTCAGGGGGTAGGAGTCTGTGTTATCACAGTTGCCATTAGCTCTTGCAGTGCTGCTATCCACAAAAGAGCATAGCTCAGCTCTGTGAATCCAGGCCTCCACAAGCTCAAGGAGAGAATGAAGGAAAATGTATTTCCTTTCGTTAAGTGCAGAAGAAGCCTCTGGTGGCAATGCTTTTTATATTAGTGGTGTCCCTAGAGAGGTTCAAGTATACAAACCCACAGCATGCTCCTCCTGTTTGTGTGATGGAGTACTGCGTTGACAGACTGGAAGAGAATTACTGACAAGTGCTACCATGTGGACTCTTACAGTGATGCCATGTATTGATTTCCATCTGGTGATGATGTGCACTTTTGCGATTGCATTGACACTATTCTCTCTCAAGAATCTGCAGACTTGAGTTTTTGGAGTGAAAAGGATTAGCATTGTTTATTATTTATTCAGTACTAGAGGAGGTCTGCGACTTTATGGGCCTTTACAATTACAACGAGGAAAAAAAAGGGGCAAAAGAGAAATCACAGGTCCCTGTCCCAAGGCCCTTTAGTAAGAGAAATTAAACATGACAGAGCAAGGCAGGCAAACCCTAAGAAGATGGGAAGATGGATTCCAAGAGCAACAGCATACGAAAAGCATGACGAGCAGATAACTCCTTATTGCTTGTGCATCATGTTGGAGAACAGTAATAGCTCGGGAGGAGGTAAAATACATCCAGCACTGATTAGAGGGAGCCAGCTGTCCTCTCAGGTTGTCCACTGCCAATCTAGTCCTCCAGTGAATATCTGGAAGTAAATAAGCAAATCCCTCAGATCCAGGAAACATGGCAGATCACACTTATAAGTATCTGAAGCGTGGGCTGAAGTTTTCAAGACCTTGAGAGAGGAATAGTCTTTGATCTCAAGGAAATCTTATACCTCCTCAAAGAAGGGGTCACATTCTTTGAAACGCGAGATACGGGCAGCTATGGAGATGCTGGCCAACAACAACAGGACATGAATGCCAACATCTCCTGATGGGAATAAAGGCAGTAAATTTGAGATCCAGAGGTTTCTGATGGGACTTTTGCTAAACGCCAGTTGCCAGTAAATTCAACTTCTCTTAGAAATAGGCCTAGACAGACATGAAATTGCCCTGGTACTCAGGAGAAGCACAAACTGTTACCTTTCTTTGGGCAAAGGTCTATCCTGATAAAGGCAATGGCACTAACAGACTGTATTTGTTTTTCTCCAAGGCATATAATTTGATATCTCATGAGATCTTAGTCAAAAGACAAATACTTCGCACTGTATGGAAATAGTAAGGCACTTATTAGACTTACCAATATACTTCAATGGCAACTTTCAACATGTGGTTATTAATGGTGAGGCATTATAATGAATGAGATCATTATTAGTAAGATTCTTTAGAAAATTGGTTGTTAGTCCAATTAGGTTTAGCATTTTCAGCAATTACCTAGATAATACAAAATCTGTGATAGTGGGATTTACAGAAAGTGTATAAATTACTAAAATAGTAAAGAAGAAAGAGGACAGGCTGGATTATGGGGGTACAAGAATTACCTGTTTAAGTTATTACAATGCAATATGAGCACTTTACTAAAGGCAAATGAAATGTATCACACCTGGCAATAAAGGCTGAGATTCAACCCCACTCACCTCCTGCCCCTAGTAGAGGCATCTAAACTAAGAGCCTAGCTGTCCCAGGCTTCCTCTTCAGTCAATGAAGAAAAGATGGCACCTCCAGGGGGGAAAACCTGGCTGAAATTTGAAGGGCTGAAGCCAAGGCCCTACATTCAGGGTGAAAACCTCTGTCTTGCAAAGTTGCACCTAAAGAACACCAAAATGAAACACCTCAGCATGAGATCTTGGTGTGGTGTTTGCCAACTAATAAGATACTCAGGTATATAAAAAAGGGATTATCAAGTAGAAACAGGGAAGTAGTTTTGTCCCTGGGTTGGCTGCAATTAAAATCATTAGAAGAATGATATCTTCAGTCTTGGCATCTCCAAATCAGGAAGGATGTGGACGTCTTAGAGTTCAAACCAAAACCACGAAAATGATCTTGCAGGAGAAAACATATCTTGCAATGTGATGAGTATAAACCTTTAATCCACTGACATTAGTCAACATGCGATTTTATATTTTTATATGTAGGTATTTTTCACATGGAAAAGACGCCTTACAGACCTTTCAAATCTTTCAGCCAGAGACATGAAAAGATTCAGGAGAATTCAGGCTGACGTTAGACAAATGCAACCGTGAAGCAGGATACGATTTCCCTGCTGTGTGGGTAGTTTGATATTAGAGATGTAGCGAAGTCACAAACTATTTGGAGTTTGTCAGATGTAGATGGACATTTTAGCACTTTGACACATATGATTACATGGGAGTACTTAGGTTTAAGAGCATGTGCTTGGACAGTTATTGCAGAGCAGCGGATGCATGGTAACTCATCTTTTTAAGGTTACCTGTTCTTGGGTCAAGATACTTGATAGAACATTCACTCCGTAGCAGCTCCTACAAAAAATTCTGCAACCTAACTATACCTGAGGAGAAAAATACAGAGGCTCACCATAGTCTATTCTTACCTACGGATCAAAGAAAAAGAAGCCTACATTAGAAATAATGGGATGTTAGGAAAACACCCCATTAGGATGTTTAGGAAAAGGAAAAAAAACAAGCTGCACATCTTTATATCAAAGCAGCAAAAGTCACTTACGGAAGGTGGGGATGGACAGCTCCACCACTCCAGGCTTAGTCTTCTGCACCACAGGAGCCCCATGCTCTCCTAAAATACCTGCGTGGCCTACCAAACTTCAATTGGTGATCTTAGGTACCCTCATAAACACTAAAATAATGTCTGCCTGAAGAAGCAGCTCTGAGGGATGGAACTCTCCTTTGTTTGAACCAATGGTCTGGCAAAATCTAAAGGCATTAATTTCAATGGCAGTTGGTGAGTCCTACAATTACCCCAGCAACAAATGCCAGTTTTACATGCTTCCCTCTGTTCTTAGCCTGCTTCTTAAGCCCCTCCAAGCCCTACAAGCCCTTCCTATTCTCTTCCTCCATGGCTGAGCCTCCAGCTTTTTCTGGATAATCTCTACAAAACAGTTCCACATTCACTACACATAAATCTGTGCGACTCTGCAAGTCGATCATGCGGGGACAACATAAAATAAATGGAATTGAATACCAAGACGACACAGAGGAGATTGTACTTGAGTGTATTATTCATTTCCATATTTAATTCATTACATTTCTCCTCCTTTTTTTTTTTTCTTTTTCCTTTTCCTTCCCCCCTTCAATTTATACAGAGCTGCAACACATTTTCCAGCCTGCTGTGCTGGAACGCTGCAGTGTCAAGGGACTTTGCGGTTAAATGCAAGACCTTGTTGTCATATTGTGCACTGGGCCTTTGTCCTCAGGAAACCGACAACTCCAAGTTAGATAACAACTGGTAAATCATCATCTTTGCTAAGCATTTGCAAAGGCAGGTAGGGGGGCAGGAAGGAGGTTTCTTTAGAACAGGAAAAGAAAGAAACCTCTCTCCTAAGGGATTAAGAACTTCTCTGACCACCCATCTTTGAATTCTCCTCCTAAGTCTTTTTCTTTCCTGAAACTGCAATTTCTTGACCTGCTTTTAGCGTTGCATATCTGTCTGGGGGCTCTCAGCAGGGCGTGAAAGACAGAGGAGATGTGTATCAGAATGAAGAAAAGATTACTTCTCTGGTGGGGGGAAAAAAAATTTAAAAAATCCAGAAGCTGATTTAATTTTGTACTTCAGCAATGATCATTTATTATTCTCTAAGGGTTAAACTTGTCTGGAAAGCCCACGAGAGAAAACGTACACTGCTTGATTGCAGGGACCAGATAAGATGACTTAATACAACATGTTTTCTTTTCCAGCCCTGATTCCCATGATTTTGTAACAAGCCAACCTCGAATCAGCTAGTGAAATTTCCCTTCCCTATTCTCCAACTCTTCTCTAAATTCACCCTTGCACCTCTGGAATGACCTGAAGTTTTGCACCCTCCCCCAACAAGCAGAGAAAGCTGCTGACTTCTCCCCCTACCTACGAGTCAGTGCTCTGCTCCTCACACCTCGGCTTCAGCTGAGCAGTTTCTACCTCACCTCAACCCAACTGAGGTTCCACTTGACCACTGGTAACTCTTATTTCTTATTTTTGGTTCATCTGCATATGAAGTAATACAGTCCCATGGTGGCATGTTGATGCATGTAGAAGAGAAAAACAAAATACTTAATCCTAGCCAGATGAAAGAAAGGAAAAAACACAACACACTGAGTTCCTCCACACTCTTGCTTGGTAAATTTTTCTTCTGAAGCCAGCTGTTTGACAGATGGCTTTAAAAGTGAAGTTGTGTTCACTACTCTTAGATAGGCTGAGGATCTCATTCTGTTTGTTTGGTTTTGGTTTGGAAAACTGCAGAGACAACTGGATGGGAGTCACTGGTCTCTGGGTTCGCAACTTCACTGTACAGCAAAAAAATCCCACTTCAGTGACACAGGTTGTACTCAGGATACAGCAGTTTGGATCTGTAAGCAGATTAGTGTAGAGAGGAGAGGCAACTCTGAACAGGATTTTTCAATTGCATTTCCTGCTCTTGAAATGTCCACAGGTTTGACTTTCAGATGGTAGGAGCTCAGTGAGAACAAAGATCTCTGTCACCTTAAAAATTGATGTTCTCCTCTGAGATCAGTGGGTTTTTAGTTTTCCAACACCTCCAATTTTTTTTCCAGGGGAGGAAAGAGAATTGCTAAATCTCCAAACATTTTGCAAGTCAGCAAGTTCTAGTTAGATCAGTTGCAATACTTTATTTCAATAATTCCAGCATGTTCTGCTTTGTTCTTGGGACTTAATCTCACCAGGGTCCCAGACACTGTCAGTCACTGTTCTCTGGCCCTTCCGTTACTTCCCTACATTTGGTCAGGCTCCTCATCCTCTTCATAGCCTCCTCCCATTCCTGCCCGTCCTCCTGACAGCTCCATTTCTTGTGGAAACTCCAAACAACCATCTCTTTCCATACCTTCCCTTGGCCACCTCCTGCACAACATATCCCCACAATTTTGGTTGAAGGAACAATTAACCCAAATAATTCATAATAATAAGAGTTCCCTGCTCTTTTATGCTCTTGTAAGCTGCCCTGCTCCCCACCCCAGTGTCTGTGGTACACCTGATTAGATCACCAGCTACTCAAGGCACGAATATCAGGTTCTTACGTATGCTTAACACACCAAAAGAGCAAGGTGCTGGTCCCAGTGGTAAGGATCCATTAGAGTCATATTTCTACTGAGCACAGGAAGGTGAACCATCACTTGGGCAACAATAGAACAAGGAGACCGGGGAGAGAGAAGGATGATGCAATTTAGCTCTTGTGATAAGGAGAGAAGGTGACCATATTACTGGTTTTGGTTTCTCCCCTCGTTCAACCTGCCATTCAGCCCTGAAGAAGCACCTTTCTGAATCTGATGCACCTTCCCCCCACGCCTTTCTAGTCTTTTCAGGGCAAGGGCTGTCTATTATTTTGTGCTTGCGTGTCATCTGTGCTACACGAAAGGCAGTTCTGGGCCAATGTAGTACTAGCACTCATCATGGAGACGGGAGGGAGAGAGGGCAGGAGAAGGAACAAAGGTGGCCCAGATAGTGCCCATCCATGGGACAAAGAACAGACAAGGGTGGAGAAGAGAGAAAAAAAGCAGAAAAGAAAAGCAACGGTGGAAAACTCTCTCTTGACAGCCTGAAAAGCTCTGTTTGCACAGTGTCGCACAGGGACAGATAAGAGTCGCTGTATGGCCAGCCTACAGCAATTGCTATCCACCAAGGAAAGACGACACCTGATATGATGGAAGAATAAGGGTCTGACACCTCTTAGGCTTTCACGGCTCACTGTGGGCTTTTTAAATTGCAAGATACATCTTATTTATTGGACACTGGAATCAAAAAGACACTGAAGTGAGCTACCGGCCCCCCCCCTGCCCCCCCCCCCCCCCCATTTTCATTATATTTCCACACTCTATTTCCAAAACTCTCTCATAACTATGTGGAAAGTTACTACAAATCACTTTGAGAATATTATATGTCGGTGAAAGAGTTATGCCACAAGACCTGTTTCTAACTGCCATTTATCACACTTTTAAACTCATCCTTAGCACTAATAAACAATGTACTTTCTTGCTTGAATGTTCTGACAGAGAAAATACGGAGCAAACCTGGTCGGTGAATCTTGTTTATCCTTTAATTGACCCACGTACAATTTACTGGATGGAAGTCTATCGCAAAGCAATACAAACATTACATGGGATCAGCTGTGTTTAAAAGCTTTGTGAAAGAAGTGTATTTTGCAGCAAGTACTTGAAAGATGAGATAAAGGTTGTTTAGCGTGCAAAGAATTTGCTCCAAAGCCCACTGAAGCTGGTGGAATGACTTCAGCTGATTCCAATGGTCTTTGGATCAGAACCAAGGAGGGAAGAACTAGCGCCAGACACAGAGGGCAACATAAAAGAAGGCACAAAAAATAAAATTCAAATTAAAAATGATACACAGTGGGAGAAGTCCTGGCCATACTGCAAATTGTTAAAAGGTACTGTTACAGATCTATTGCTCAAGTGGCCCACAGTGGTGAAAGGTCCTAGATTCAAAACTTCTTCATCACCATGATTCATACACTGATACTACAAGTCATAGCACATGTTCCTCAACCAGGAGATAAGGGACCATGCCTCATAAGAAGAAAAATCTTCTCCTGCGCCTATGGGATGGTGTCTGCTGAGATAGCCAGTGTGTGCCAGCTGTTGTGTTTTTCATCTGTCCCACTACACTGACATACTTATTTAATACAGACCACTGCCATCAGAAGCCAACAGCTGTAGCTAATCGGGCTACGGTTGTTTCTGATGAAGTGCTTTTCAGATCTGAATATGCCAATCCATCAAGCCCAAGACTTTTGATGGGGGGAGAAAGTTCAAGCAACTCCCTCCAGTTTTAAATTCCACTTTTGTTTTTAAAATTAAACCACTGGCAATAAAAGAGTAAAACACAAAGAAGAAGTCAATATTGAAATCAAATGTTTTAGCTGATGCTAGAGGAAAAAAATTCAGAACCTGAGTTTTCATTTTGCAAAAAATTTTGAAATTCTGGCTGTTGGCCCAAGTTTTAAACCCAGGTTCGGTTAAAAAAAAAAAAAAAAAATCCTGAAAACGTTCACAGGATAGGAAAGCCATTTCCTGCCAACTCTATATTGGCTTACAGTTCTGACGCATGCAAGCTGGATTTGAATTAGCAGATTAGGCCCAGATCCAAAAAGGGACCTAGGCACTTAAAGTGGGACTGAGGTATGCGAGTCCCAGACAAAGGTCCTCAGTCCCTGGAAACCACTGAGTTTTCAAAATTAATATTTCAGCTTTGGAGCATGCCCCAAAGCACCTCAGCCTTGACAAGCAGCTCTATGCCCACCTCCCCTCTTCACCTTCAGCCAGACCTTCCCAGGCTCCCCTGGGGCATGCCCACCAATGCCAGTGTCCTTCAAACATGCAACAGCAACTCCATTTTCTTCCGAAACACAAACAGAGGAAGAGGTGGTACCACCTTATCGTACAATAGCTGGGCGCTTGGAGCACACACCCAAGCAGAGCCAGTTTCCCTCTCCTACTTGCCCATGAGGACTCAGCCCTTTGCTGTAGAGGGTGCCTTGACCAGAGTCCTCCCTCTCCTTCCCCCTGCGCTTCAGTCCCATGCAAAAAAGACATTCTTGGCCCTGGTTTCCCTTGCCAAGTTTTGTTTAAATACCTGATCTCCTTATTTTCATTATGTGAATGTATAAAGCACTGTCAGAGGGAAAACAGATCCAAAAGCCACATGCTTTCTCTTCAGGAGAGACTTTTGGATTTAAGACATCCTTTTGCCCTCAGCATTGCCTTTTGCCTGTCTCGGACATCTCCACAATCAGACCTGGCCTTTCTGTTTCCGATCTCTCCCCACATTTTGTAAGAGGGGCTCAGGCTCCCGGTTCAGTGGGTCAGGATGAGGCTCTTCAGGTCTCAAGCCTTTGCACCCTATGGCAGACACAGGGTCGATTCAGTTCTCCGTCACTTCTGCTGGCTGGCAACCCTGGGAAGAGGACACCGCCTGCTGCCAGGCCTTGGAGGCGTGCAGCCCCACTGTGCTGTTATTCCTGCCTGTGCATATACGGAGCAGGGAATTAGGCTTCCTTGTTTACATCTCCTCTTTTCTTTTTATCTTCCCCACCCCCTCCTTTTTTCCCCCCTTTCTTAGTAAAGAATGTTTTTAAAAACAAGTGCCTGCATTCGAGCTCCTGCGAACTCTAGTTTCCTTGGAGAAATGTTTGTGCTCTTTAACTTAAAGAATTTCCGAAACATATAGAAAAGGAATTTCATAAACTGCTCATTGAAAAACATTCCATACATTCCTCGCTCATCCAGAGACACCCGTGTGTGGTCTCCGACAAGGTCAGGTTTGGGGCTACGTAACGGGGACAAAGATTCCAGCGCTCAGAAAACAACAGATACCGCAGACCATGGGACGGGGGGGAAAGGACCTCGTGACTCCCGTTGCTGGAGGCTGGGAGACCACCGGAAAGGCAACAGACAGTAAACACTGTGCATTATCCCAGGGAGGAAAACCCCAGCGAGAACCTCCTGCATATCTGTTGAGAGAGTGACATCAGGCTCTGCAGTGCTAAGGAATGGAGAAAGAAGCGGGGCACTAGGGGGGAGAGAAAAAAAAAAAAAAAGGAAAAAAAAAAAAGGAAAACAAGGGTTCCCACCTTTTATTTCATCTAAGAAAGGTGAAGACACTGAAGGAGGTCCTTTAGAAGCATATTGGATGCCTATTGCAAATGGTGGGCAGCCAAACAGGGAGATGATTATGGATGGATTCTGGGGTGGGAAAGGCACCCTGGTTTTATATTGCCTCCTCCCTGTTTTGAAATCAGGGAGGCGAGTTTGCCAGCCCTGCCATCCCTGGGGGTGCTCTGAAGCTCTAGGAATGAGTGCTCTGCACATCTTCAGTTTACACTGTTTGCAGAAACCATAACGTTATTTCCAAACCAAGCGCTCTGAAACATGCCAAAGGCACCATTCCTAATCCACTACGATGGACATGACTCACGGCAGGTCTTAAAACAGAATTATCCAAAGTGAGGAAAAAAAAGCATCAGGGAAATAGTCTCTTGGAGAAAGTCCTTCTCTAGTACCTGATGAAATGTCACAAGATGTGTTTTAT
Organism: Larus michahellis; assembly: GCF_964199755.1. NCBI lineage: Eukaryota > Metazoa > Chordata > Aves > Charadriiformes > Laridae > Larus > Larus michahellis. The sequence goes on along the minus strand of NC_133899.1, from coordinate 76,363,401 downwards.
TACACAATTTTCCACTAAAGTGTACATGCTAGATTTGATCTCTGAGTTTAGATCAGCTGGAGACATGACAACTCACAGGAGATGTTCCGAGAAAGTCACGTATATAAATAAGCCTGAACTGGAAACCCGCTTTTTGTGGAAATTGGAAAGCGGGTTCACACCAGGACCATCATTCATGTTGCCCTGCTTATCTTGTATCACTATGCACGTTAGCATGGATTATATATGACCAGTGGCACTGTAAAGTGCAATAGTGTCAATTTGGTGGGGTATCACTATTTTCTTAGAGCTCGCTAATGACCACACCAACTGCAGCGCTCCCTCAATGCAATCAGGATCCAAACCTTTTCCCCTGCTCTTCACATCACTCATGTAATTAAGCAAATCTTTCATCCGCAGCAGTCATCAGTACATTAGAGAGACTTGAACCTAGGCTACACATTCCTGCTTGGACTGAGCTACATTCATGAGTAGGGAAAAAACCAAGCTTTGGCTGGAGATGTCAGGTCTTTAGTCACCTTTACAAAAGTATCACATTGCAATAAGCTGACCACAAACAATAGCCTGTCTGGATTTCTGTAGCAAACCACAAGGAATGAAAAATGGCTGACAACAAATATGCACTCATAATATTACAGTCGCTAAACCCTTTAAATCTGGGATCTTGAGTCAGGGGAAAAGAAGTGCAAGGAATAATTACAAATACCCGACTTTGTCTTGTACATCATCTTGAATGGATGAAATGGCTGGCACGACTAACGCCCTGCTAGCAAAGCACAATGGATTGCCCTCACCGCTGCTGCAGAAGGTTGTCTCTGCTCTCCTCTTTGTTCTCTCCTAGCTCTTTATAAATTCAATCCAGCTATTAACAATATCCATTAGCTTCTCCAGAAGATTATCTCAGCTTTAGCGACTGGAATGCAGGGATTAGAAAAAAAAAAAAAAACCATTCGGTTTTGTTTTTAATAAAAGTATATGTTGATTTAAACTGATGGCTTTTAACATCTGTTGTGCAAGTCTTTGTGGTAATAACCCTCAGAGATTGTTGGAGAGAGAGATCATTTAGTAGGTAATAAACATTAGTGATTTCATTAATAAAATATTCTAGCATAGACTTTACAAACAGGAAGAAGCAAGGCTTCCACCTGCTTAATAATTGCACTGTTGAGGCTAAAACTCCGTCTGCCATTGGCAGGGCAGGAGATGCCCCGGTACCTCTCACCCCAACTGCGGGCAGGGCTACACCGAGGCACGTGCAGTGGAAGAAGAGCTGCCATCGGGGGCCCATCGGGAAGCTTCTGACTATCACCATATGAGGCACCGATTTCGAAATGCCTTACCAACAAGGGGTTGCCTCAGTTCCTGACATTGCTGTAACCCAGCTGACAACACTTTCTTGGAGCACTGGATGCCTGTTAGCTGGAAAACGGTGACACAAATTGAGCAGGGAGTATGGGAAGCCGTTTTGCCAGCTGATGGGTCACTCAAGTGGGTCCAAAGAACCACAGTTCCTGGCAGAAGAGTTGAAAACCTTCTGTAGCAATTTTTCTGTCTTTGTCCACGAGGAGAGGTTTTGAATGCAATTTCCAGCTAAAACCAAATTTCTTCTGGAAGTCTTTTTATTGATCTGTGAGAGTATGGAGGGGGGGACCCTTGAGATACCAGCTTTTCAAACAATAACAAAAAAGTTGAAGCCTTCAAAGACAAAATGATAACGGGGTATGGGAGAGAAGTTGTTTCCTAGATGGGGTTATCTTGCATCCCTTCAGAGAGCCAGACAGAGGCCGAGTGATGGGGAAACACCCCAGCCCACATGAGTCCAGGTCCTCCAGCCACCCAGGGCACATTCGGGTGCCTGTTAACACTGGGTCTCCTTTCCCTGTAGCACCAAGGATCAGGGCATGAGGGAAGACTGCTGTGCACTTGGATCCAAACCCATCATAGGACCTGGGATCCATCAGTTTAGGCAAAGCCAAAGAGGAGCAGTAAGGTTTCTGCCTCTTCTCACCTTTATCTGATGGTCAGCAGAAACAAAAGGGCTGGCCAATATACTCTTGTCCTACCCAGGATACTTGTCCTATCTCAAGCCATCCAAGGGGAAGTTCATTCCCTTTTTTTTGTACCCTGCTCTCCTCAGCAAGAGGAAGGGGGCTTTGGGGTGCCTTTCTCCAGCCTTAGCACTGCCACAGAGGTCAGCCCTGCACATGCAGCGCCCGGGCAGGCCCTACACACCGGGGAGACGCACTGAGCTCAATGTTCCCCTGGAAAAAGCACATGAAGGGAGCGTGGCTTGGGCCAGAGCATGCTGAATCAAAAGCGTCTGAAAGGTTGTCCTCCCCTGTGGCTTTGCGGCAAGCGTAAACATAACAGCTTGGGAAACCCCTTCTGAGCTGTGCTGAAGGATCCCTTTGAGGCTTCCTGCAACCTTTTCCTCCGCAGCATCTGGCTGAGAGAAGCCTGCTGATGCTGGCTCCCCCCAAGACATTGATTGCTTTCTGGTTTTTGGGGGAAGGGGTTCCCCCTCTTCTCAGTGACCAGCACGTAACCCAAGCTCCCCTACAAACCTACGGCTATGCCGAGGGAAGAGCTGCTCAGGTCTGCAAGGAGAAGGATCACCTGCCTGCCTGTGCCCGCGGTCTCTCTGCCTGCGGTCTCTCTGCCTACGGTCTCCAGCCAGAAGGACAGAAGACACTGATCTTTCCTAGGAAAAAAGAACATTACCTAACATCAATGAAAACAAGTTAGCATGGGTGAGAGCAAGTAAATGCCTTGGTAAGACAGGACAGTTTGCACACTTTCAGATGAGCTAACAGGCCAGCCCAAAGATAGTATTTTCTTTATCTGGAAAATTAGGCAAAAATTACAATTTTTATGACTTCCCTGGAATTACAGCTCTTGTTTGTTTTTACCTATTACTTAGCACAGGTTCAGCATGTACCCTCCCATTTTCTCCCAGTGAAGACAAAGCCAGCTCTGGCCATCAAGGCTACAGCTACAGAGGGGATGAGAAAGAAAGAGAGAGACGGGTCACTCATTTTCTTTGTTTAATAAGGTCTGACAAACTGTCCGTTGTCCCAGCTATTAAGGAAACTGTTACCCAACATGTTTCATGCACTGGGTCTGTGACCTTTTTGTCCCACAGTGTTCAGAAAGAACATGCTGTCCCTTGACTCAGAGATAGGTGTATTGAGGCTGTATCTAAACTGCATGGCAGACTCATGCCATGATGTAGCCTGAGGTCATGGTGACCACAGACAACCAGGACAGAGGACACGGCTGGAGTAGGTGCACAGGTTTCCTGCCCATGTCCACTAGGATGCATGGAGGAGGAGATGGTGCGTGCCCTAACCCCAAGTCAGGAAGCTGAGGCACAGTCCCAAATCCACTAGTTAAGACAGATCTTATCTGGATATATCATTTACATGCAGCAGTTTCTCAAGGACCACTCATGACCTTACCTCCCTGCCTGTCCTAGCCAAGTTGTGGACATTCCCAGGTGGAACCACAGAGCGAGCATGGCCCTACTGTGATACTTTGTACTTTCCATGAACGGGAAGCTCTAACACATATTGACTAGCAGAAATATTCTTTATTCATCAAAGCCAGACCCATTTGAGGATAGACTCAGTGTTATCCATAAAGCTGCCAAAAATTTTTCACAGGTTTTATCAGGTTTTCTGAGCTGGATGAATCGCTCATGAAGGTTTTGGGGAATGAGACAAGGAGGAGAAATCCCCATTTTTGTGTCTGACTATAGGGAGTTTTCATGTTTCAAGATGTGGGGAAAAACTGCCACTACTTTCAACAACAAATACAAAAATCAATGTTGGTTAAAAGATGCGATTGTTGCTCGTTGGTTTGGAAGACTGTCTTGATTCTCTCTACAAGACTAAACAATTATTTAGGTTGGTAAATAAAAAAAAAATAAATGTTGGTAAATATACAAAAGATTACATCATTTTCAACTACTTCTTCCGGTAGCTATCTGCAACAGCAGATTTTGCCATTGATGCTTTTGCCACCCAGGTCCCCAGTTGCTCCTGCAAGCCTCTGCACTCAACAGCATGGGAAGTAATGGCAAAAAATTCAGAGAGATGTGCCATTTTAATAAACTATCGAAAGGGGTCACAGCAATGCAGTGTTTCATCCCCCGAACACCCAAATTGCAACCAAGTTGCTGATTTTCCTTAGCAATTTCTTCCTGTTCCCACAGGAATGACCCTGGCCAAGGGACAGCTGCAGGTACCCAAAGCAAAGGATGCTGCAGAGACAATACCCATTGCCTCAGCTGCCCGATGTGTTGGCCTTCACCCTTTGTAGCAAGGAATCTACATCTCAGAAATGCATTTGCTGTTTAATCCATCACAAACTACAGAGAGGAGAAGGGGACGAGAACAATGAGGTGAAATGGTGAAAAAGTGGTCAGTCGCAATGGGAGATGCACAAAAAAAACCCCTTTGCTCTTCCACAGGGACTGGCCAAACCCCTTTGATCCGATCGTGGCTCTAATGAGAAGGCTGCCTCAGCTGTCCCCAAGCAAACACCACCACTGGTGCTCGTGGACTTAACAACCCGGGGAGGCCACAAAAGAAAGAAAGAACCTCAGCAAATAGCAGTTCAGGAGGACATACAGTTTTGCTGCTTCTTTTATCTCTTCTTAACAGCCTAATTGGAGTGTAATGAATTTAGGGTTGGTGCTCGCTGCCAGACTCGCTTCTTTGATGTGTTTTTGGCCTCTGCGCTACAAAAATGTGATGGAAACCAAAACCAAGATATTACACCTCCATAAAGTGTCTCTGGGTTTACCATAAGATTCCGCCGTTTGTGCCAAGTGGCCAAAGCCACTAACAGGCCCCTGCTCGCCAAGATGTTTGGGTAATGAATAAGAAGCAGAGAGAGATGCCACTGTGAATCAGAGTGAGGAATGTGCGCTAGCGGCAACAGAGGCGGATCCTGGGCTGTAATGTGGAACAGAAGATAACTGTTGTCGTGCTCCTTTGCGGCCACGGCTGGCAGGAGCTGCTGGTGATGTCTGAAAGCCTGTGGCGTGCGAGGAGGATTTTGAGAGGTAGGTAGAGTATCGGCGGGGCAGGGACACGCCGATGCAGCACCGTGAGCTGGTCGTGCTACCAACAGGCAGGTTGCTCTTGGGTCTAAGTGTCTTTCCCCCACCCTACGTTAACCATCCCTGCCTTAGCTCTTTGCAGCCAAATCTCCGTCCCACATGAGCCTACCATACCTCTCTTGGCTCTCAGCAGGGCATTCCCACTGGCAAATATTATCCACCGCACAATACATGTGCCTCCAACACACGAACTGCCCTGGTTTGGATGGTGGACGCTCAAGAGGCAATGCTCACCACCCACTGCCTGCCGTACCCTCCTGGCCAGGTCACCGTCCTACCAGTGGAGAAGGCAGAGTCATCAGGATGTGGGTGCAAGCAGCACGTGAGGTTCTGAAAGGCTTTCTCAGGGGACATCCCACCCTACAGACTGGAGAGGGGTCCCCACCACCTTACTTAAGACTTCCCAGGTCTGTGATAACCCACCCGTGGGCACACTTGAAAAACCCGGTGATGCTTAACGATCAAAATACCCAAGGGCCCTGTGTACAATTTGCTCTTGGGGATAGACAAATTATGGAAGGTTGGTTCTGAAAAGGTTCCATTGAGTACAGACAGTAACCTGTTTCTATTCAAACACTGACTAAACAAGCTCACGTTAGATGAAGCAGTGCATCTACCCCACAATCACAGCCCAAAGAAAAATCCAACTGCTTATCTGTTTCCCTGTCTGCAACGATCTTGCTCACGATAAAAAATTATGTGTCTGCCTGGAAAAATCCTGGCCATTGATGGTTCACGTACTTGCGGAATATCCAGGGCTAAATTCCCACCCTATTTAAATCAATACAGCTATATCCATTTTAGGGAACCTACCCCCAATTGACAGATGCTGGGAACCCAGCCCTGAGACTGCCTCTTACTAAAACAGCCCTTACCCTGTGACTGCATGTTTGAGACACGGGTTGCTGATAAGATACACTTCTAGTTAAACACAGCCCCCCTTCAGCGATGATTCACATTTAAGAGCAGTTAACTAGAGCAGCTGTTCTGGACACAAGCCTGCCCTCTGCAAGAAAAGCACTTTCTGGAATAGGTGTACATGTGCAGCTTTGCTGGTAAGCAAATTATATACCCAAATACCAGGAACTCTGCTCCTGGACCCTGACACAAGAGGCAGGGACAAGCCCTCTTTCTGCCTTGTAGCGACCGCTGTCACCTTAGCTCTATCAGATGGCAAGGGGAGAGCTACTTTCCACCTTGCTCATTATTCAGTTGGGAGTCAGGGAGAAGGTAGAGAGGCTATAACCGAGCCTCTACACACTCTGGATGCCTCAGGTATCCACACCAGCACCGTGTAGGTAGCGTTTAATAGGCTAGTAGTAAATTAGTGGCTCCTGGGATTAGCAAAACAGCCCCTGTGACTGAGAGGTGTGCCCAAGTCGCAGTGTCTTCAGGGCAGAGATGCTCTGGGGCTTCCCCTGCCCTGCCGGTTTGGGCTATAGCTTCGGATGCAGCTTCTGTGATCAGAAAGCATTCACCCGGTGAAATACCACTGTGTCAAAGCAAAATGAAAATGGCACCGCCTGAACGTTAACCCTGTGGTTCCCCTGAGTCCCACAGGGGACTTGGTGCCCCGTTCACTGCTCCTGGGGACCAGGGACCATTGCTCGGCCAGTGCCACGAGCGCACCAGACCATACACGTGCGAGCAGACATATGCAGCTGAAGGGTTGGAACAGCTCCTTCTACTGAACATCTGGACTTACACATATAAACTACTCAACACTCTCATCCAGAATTACAGAGTCTTTCATATCTTATCTCTCAAAAACCGCTTATCAGCCCACGGCTTTCAGACTGCAGTCTCTCCTGTCTGCCAAAGTGGAACCCAGCCATGTAAAAACATGAATAACAGCAGCCCCTCTCTCCTCTCCCACGCTGATGGCTGCAGCTCCTCTGATGGAGGCTTGAACTTCGGGGGCAGCAGGAATAGCTCCATCTACCCCACTGCCATGGGCTGGTGGAGGAAGTTTAGCAGAGTTTAGCTACCATGCTCACCGGACCATGAATTACTCCTTGCATCCCAAGCTGAGGAAGGTGACAAGCTAACTGTATGTATTTATACTCTGCATTACGATGACAGACAATAAGGAAATATTTGTAAGCTAACATTGAGACGCGTCACCCACGCTGCTGCAGCACTCGGAAGCTTCAGGCATGCCCTAGAGCCTCCACATCCTAGGTACTGTTCAAACATGGACAAAAAAAAGACAGGTTTGTGCCTATAAATGGACATTTAAGAATGGGAACTAGTCTGGATTTTTTGTTAAACAAAGATTTTTCTAACAAAATATCCCTTTTGTTTTTAGCTCTAACACAATTCTCCAGACAAAGTCTCATTAAGGGGGCTGACATTTTGCCACCCTTGTCCAGGAGGGGAGAGAATATCTTTTTTGTGTCCTCTTCTGTTTTTCCTCTCCCTTCTCCTTTTAAAGAAAAGAAAGGTGCAGAGGAGGAATTGCAGGAAGGGCTTTTCAGCTTGTGAGCCACGAAAACACTTTGAGTTTCAGATTCATTGGGCATCAAAACTCCCCCCCTCACTTTTCAAATCTTTCCACAAAAATCCTGAAACGAAATGGAAATTTCTTCCTCTGAGCTGTAAGAGATGACATCATTAGACTTCGGTATGGTCTAAAAACATGCGTGCATGCTGCGGCGTGAGATACCAGTCTAGACATCGCAGTAACAAGAGCTGAAGCAGACTAAGGGGGCTCTCAGCGAGCTAAAAGGGGGCTGGTGCCACGTCAGGCAGGAGGTGGACAGAGATGAGGCCAGGAGGAGGAAGGTGATGATGTTACAGAGGAGAAAAGCTTAACATAAAACAGGATCATCGCTAGCTCTGGACTAGCTTAGCTGACGTCACATTTCTCGGCTGTATGGACCACACATGGGTCGTACAAGTTTTTGTTCAGTCCAAAAGAGGTCTGTCACAAGAACAACTGTCTCTGCTTTTGTTATGAAACCAAAGTTCAGGCACAAAATCTCAGCTGATGGGTCTCGTTCCAGCGACTGATGATACAACCCAGGGAATAAATGCAGTCATCAGGCACTGACTGGGAAACAGTGGGAATAAGATCCCTAATAGCGATGGCAGGAAGAGAGGGTACAGGTGCCTTCCCTTCCCCGAACGTCCCCCAAGCCCACATGTACTTTAGCCCCCATCAGCCAGCCCTTCTCTGGCAAAAAAACATGCTTTCAGATGCTGCTGCCAAACCTCAGAAATGTGTATTGCTGTTCTGGCTATGTTCAGGAGGAAGGGGAAGGGAAAGCAGTGTGCAATTTTCAACAGTTTCTCCTCGGAGAGGGGCCCTCTAATTTTCTGAAAGGGGCCATGGAGGAAGGGGCTGGGGGGGGGCAGGGGGGGGAACAAGTGAGAGGCTCTGTCCCATTTTAATCCCTTTTCCCAAATTAGTTATACATGGGGAATTCACGATGGAGTTCCCCCTTTGGGCTTTGAGCCTCAAAACATTTCATAACACACAGAGCCCTTCTGAAACCTTTTTGATCACGTCACTTCGGAGGTTGCTGTGTTTATGCACATAGCTGTGCACGCGGGCAGATGAGAGAGGGAAAGACGGGGAAGCAGAGGCATCCTGCGCTCATGGCACCGCAGGTGGGGTTTGCAGGACAACACCGTCAAGGAAAAAAACCCACAACCAAAGGAAAAAAACAAACAAACAAACAAAAAACCCCAGAGAACAAAACAACTACGGGACAAATACCACTGATGCTACTCTGAGAGCTCAGCAACATCAGCTACAAATCTTCTGTGCTGCCCTTCAGGATGGAGTTATCTGGAAACCTGTAGCCCACCATGCACCTCGCTGGCACCTAGCACAAGGACTGATAAGCACTTTTTATTCAACGGGAAATTACCCAGGCTACACAGAAACAACCCAAAACAAGGTCATTTACTCAATCTGATGGGCTGTGTTGACTAAACAGGTTTGACATCAACCAAGCACCATTAAGCACCAAGCAGCCGTGCATGGAAATGATTTCCACAAGCCCATGAGAGACCAGAGAGTTTGGGGTTATGGAACATCTCCCTGCTCTATATGTTTCGCTTACAGTACTCCGTAGCCTCGAAACCTAAAAGATAACCTAAATTGCTACGAGGCTTAAGTCGTTTAGGATCCCACAGCTCAGTCAAAGTTATTCAGATGACCAAGAAGAGCAGAAACCTCCCCTCAGGTTAATAGGAATGAGGTCTGTGAGCCAAGATCCTCAAAGGCACCAGATCCTCTTTGAAATCAGTGGTGCTGAGATATTTTAATAAGTGTCTTTAAAGATCTGGACCAAAACACCAATGTCCCCCTGAAAAAATGATGTTAAGGGTCTGGGAAAGTTTACAAAGGTGACTGGGATACTCTCCACATTTCTGAGAGTCTAAACAGGGATATGGCTATTTTAGCAAATTTTACTCACTGCTGGTTATTAAACCAGAGCTCAACTGGTTTAATTAAAGTTCACGGTAAATAGATTTACTTTCTCCAGTGCCAGTGCTCTATATGGACATATTCAAAGGCATTTACTTCCATTTAGCTAAACTTGGTAACCGACTCTTCTAAATGTTTCCACATGGTGGCTTGAATTTTTATTTTTTTTTGTTTTTGAACTAAATCAATTCTAAACCAATTTTCGTTACATTGGTGGTTTTGCATGTCCACAAGGCCTGCGGGCCTCTTGGATTTGAAATCTTGGCGTGAAATTCAGCCCAAAATGCCAAGTGCTGAAACCCGACGAAAATGAAACCGCTGCAATCTATAGGGGAAGCTGCCTGCCACTCAGACCTGCCCGTGCTGCTGGCCGGGCCGAGAGCACCTTCCCCAAGACAACGGTCCTGAACTGGGACCAGGGGCTAGGCACGACCGAAACTTGCCTCTGGACACCGCTACTGCTCCATCCCAAGCAGGTTTGGGATTTGGCAGCGGTGAGCTCAAATCCTGGCTGGTAGAACTTGCTTGAAGCATAGCCTGTGGGAAGATCAAAATCCTGATCAGGAGCCTCTTAAAAATGTGGCTTCAAAGCTAACTGGAAACCTGGCCCAGGGCTTCTTCCAAACCTGGCCCAGGGCTTTCCTGCAATTCAGCCTGGATTTGCAAACTTGGCTGGCGTGAGGTTTATTGCACCTAGTTTGGGGCTTTGCTGTGAACATTTTGTGGAGATTCAGCTCTTGAAATTAAATGGGCTCTGTTGTTCAGAGCCTGGATCAGCGTCCCTACCATCTATAAACTCTGCACTGATCTATTTATCTTCATGTAGAAATTAACTGAGGGTCAGACGCTTTATTTTCAAGGGAGAGGTCGTTGTTGCGCATCATCAGTAAATCAAATCATTAAAATCAGTTGGATGAATGGATGAGATAAGGACTACTTACTGCTACATACTGGAGGGCTTCGACTCATCAAAGCAACCTTTTAAATCAGTGAGGAGTCAGGATTGTTACGGTCCCGTTTCCCCCACCACAGTGTCTATAGCAAGCAAACCTCAGAAGTCTGGTAGAAGCACCCAGCACTTGGGATGCTTCAAAGCAGAGGCAGCAGCTTTAGAAGAGACGTTTCTCTTGAAAGACGCAAGCAGAGATTAAGATTTTCTGCCTCCTGGTAGGTTTGGGGCAATGAAGAAAACCAACAATACTTTTGGTTTCCCGACACTACTGCTTTTAGTACCTCTAGAACTAGAAAAGAATGGGTTTAGTTACTGTTGAACTGCTATTCTTTCCCCTCAAAGAACCCTCAAAAATGGTGACCGTTCATAGCTGAGCCAAGCTGGTTCTTGGCAAAGGTGCAGCGTGGCTCTTATTACTGAGGGGAATGTGGTCATGTTGCTAAGATAGTGGCCTGGGAGTCAGGCCACTGTTCTTGGCTACCCCGCCACCCCACCGTGTAACCTTGGAAAGTCACGTCTCCTCTCCGCGGCTCCATGTTCCTTGCCATCCTGCGCCTCTTGGCTATTTAGGCTGCCAGCTTTATGGTCCAAGGTCTGTCTCTTGCTATTCTAGCTACCACCATAATTATGAGAATTTGATATATGCTGCTTTCCAGCACCTCTTCCCACAGAGCTCTGTTAGAAGAGCTCTGTCTTCATGAGCAGCCCGGCAGAGATGGGAGTTCAGGCATTTTCTCCGTGGAGGTTTCTCACCCCTATCTCGACACGTCCCCATACTCATGCCACACCCAGGGACATCGTCATCTTTGTCACCTTTCTCATTCCCACCCAACAACCCTTGGAGTTATTTGCATTTAGTGTGTTCACATGTTTTCCTCCTTGTTCACATGTGTAGCCAGCTGGGACACCATGCCAGCTTCTGCCATCCCTTCCTGGGACATACAAGTGCTGTAAGGGACAGCCTGCCCCCATCACCCACCAGAGGCACCCCAACATCCAGCCCCAAAGGGACTTTGACCCAGAGAAACACTGTTTATCAGGGACATTCAATGCAAAGGTATACACTTGAAGCAGAAGAAACCAGAGGTTTGTACCCCAAGGCGCACTTAAACCCCAGCATGCATTTGTCATGACTGCTTGTGTAAGGCAAGGGTTTATACCTGACCTTGGAGGGCTGCTGAGCTTGCTGGAAACCCCTTGGACCCTGCTGGAAACCCCTTGGACCCCGCAGCCTGACATGCGTGCATCTTTTTGCAAGCAGTAGTGTATTGCATGCACTTACGGGGTCCTTTCTTGACTGAACAACATAGCCCAAAGCATCAAGAGAAAGTCTGGGGATGACATTAGTGTCTTTTTTTTTTTACTGGGGCTAAACCATTGCTGTGCCAGAGGCAGAACCTTTGCAAAAAGTAGTGCAAAACTTTTTCTTCACTGCTTTGCACTAAGGATCCTTAACTCCAGGAGCCACCACACCACTAAGAGAACAGGTCCTTCTTCTGCCCCAAAATCTCTTTGAAGGCTGTTCCCCAAGATGCCTTAAGCCAGCAACGTGGCTCGGTAGCTGCTAGCTCTTACCTGTGGTATCACAGAAGCCCCAGCTGGTGTCATGTGGGCATGCAAACATGAAGGGACAGTCCTTGAATGAAGACCTTTCAGTCTCAATAGACGAGTGACACAAAGTGAAGAGGTTAAACAGTATTAGTGAGATGACCCCACAGGGAGGTGGTTGGGCTGTGATTAAAACTCAGAGAGCCCCAACTAGCTGCCCTGCACACTGGGGCACTCTGTCTTCACTCCTTTAGGTGGCACTTCCATGCATGTACACCAATATACATGTATACATATGTTTGTGTACATTTTATATATATATAGAAAGACTATCTAAACACACAGACACACGTGTATCCTAGGGTGTCAGTGTTAGGTTGATGGTTGGACTCGATGATCTGAAAGGTCCCTTCCAACCTAGACAATTCTACGATTCTAAGACTGTGTGTGCCCATGCACATCACCACCGCAAGTGGCATGTTGTGATTTGCTCTGTGCTCCCTGCCAAGTGCTCACAGCCTCTTGTGGAGTGCCCCTCCTGATCTTACCTAGCAGGAACCGTGCACCATTTCAACTCCTCCAGGTTAAGCCAGCACAAGCAGCTGGGATTTCTGAAGGTGCAGACGGGACAGGCAGACGATAGCACTGAGACAGCATCTATCTCAGCTCCTTCTCAGAGTTTGGTGTTGTGTGTTTTATCAACAAATAAATGTCTTTACTACTGCCAGCCCTGCTGAACCACTGTAGCTGCAGACAAGCAAGCTGTGTTTGCTTCTCTTTCATTTGTCATCAACACAATGGCCAGCCAAGTTCTCATTCCAGTATCTTACTTGTTGGTAACAACAAACACGGGCAAAAAGAGAAAAGCTGAATTTTGGCTGGCTGTGGGGATGCACAAGCATAGGTATGGGTAGGTAAAGTTAAAAAGCCCCAGTACGAAAATTACTGGGGGAAAACGATGCATAAGAAAGCATTAGTTGAAACCCCCAAAAGCAGGCTGGTTCAGGTTCTTAGACTCCCCTTTTTCTGCTCTTTGGGATGTTGTTGCATATAAATGCTCTTCCTTCACCAGCACATGGCCAAGTCCAGTTTGACTGTCAGCTCCAAACAACACGTGGGATTTGCAAGTAGTTTTGAAGATGTTCACCTATTTGTTCTCAGAAGCAGTAACCTTTCCCTTTCCCACCCCTCTTACTGCTGCCTGCCCCTGAAAGGTGTGAGGAGGGAGCTTACACCCAATTCATGTCCAGGACTGCCCTGAGGTTTATTCACGCTTGCGAAGCACAAGATATTCACAAAGTAAAGGAAACCAGGGTCACCCCCTTTCTGCAGTTACCGGCTTCTATTTCGCTGCTGTCTGACTCCAGGCAAGAAGGGTGGGAGACGTATTAGGAATGTGACACGTTATCATCGGAGACAAGACTGCAGCACAGGGGAGTTAGGCGGCTTCACCCCTGCACCCAAGCCACCCCAGTGTGCTGCTGCTTCCTCCACAAGTAAGCCAAGGAACAGGAGCAAGACCTCAGCAAAGCTGGTGAAGCATGAGAAGGAAGGGACAGTCGCCTGCTGACTCCTCCATTCCCCTCATCCCACTTTCCTAGCCCCTCTTCTGTGTCCAAAGAGGTTCCCACTTGCAATCATGAAACCAGAGTAGGCACCATGCGCCCACCTGCAGCGAGGAGCTGATGGACCAGGGAGATCTGGACCGTGGCGAGAGCCAAGTCAAAGAAGTCCCTGAGAAAAGAAACCCAGTGCCTCTAGACAGGAGGGGTCTCCTGGCCTGAAACACAAAAAGCCAAGACGAGAACAAAACACAGGCAGAACATCTCAGCCTCCCTGGGATAGCTGTTCTTTGCCAGATGCCTTACCAGGCACACAAAGGAAAAAGGGTAGACATCCGGATTGCTACAGACACAAAAGAGAGAGCGCAAACAGCACACCACAGACACAATCATGCTGCTTAATGTGTTTATCAAATATTTTGGGCCCAGTGCAAGAATAGCATATACAGTACAGCACAAGAGTAGAAGAGGGGCTCGGATTTAGGTGACAACTTAACTCAGTCAAAAGGAGATCAAGACACCCTCTGTGAGTGTTTCACTTCACAAGGGCTGCACTCGGGGGCCATTCCAGGTCTGGCTCATAGTCCCGCTGTTGGGCAAGAGCTCAGGGCAGACTGCTAGGGGAAAAACCCAGGGAAGGACCACAGCAGACACCACCGACAGGAAAATCTCTGGAGTATGTTAGTAGGTTGCTGAAAGGGAGGAACAGTTTTGAAACATGAGCCCAGAGATAAAAATCTATTCTAAGGTGAGGATGAGCTAAATATGTCAAAGGCCTTTCAGCACAATCTAGGCACATATGAAACCATCGAAATAGTAAACAGCGCATTTACTACTAATGGCCTCCTAATTTATTTATGGAGCCCCATCGCCTTGCAAATCTCCGTCATCTGTGTCGCACACAAATCACCCCAGCACTGGGGGAGTGGTGCAGGAGCTCTGCTCAGACTTTGCTACCTGTTTGCAGAGATAAGTGCTACTTAAGAGCCCTGCAAAACACGATAAGGCCCACGCTTCAAGATGGTCGACTGAAAATACTCATTTCACAACTTGAGGATGTTTCACAAACTGTCTTAGTGCCTTGGAGCACCTCAAGCAGGGGAAGGAAAAGGAAATACAACCACAGAAACGCACAGAAGCCAACACAATCAACCCCAGGGTTGGGAAATCCCTCCTCACATATATACACGCGCATACATATATATATCCACGTTAGTCACTGCTATGGCAACTAAGACAACAAAGATATCCTTTTAAAGGCCCTGCGGTAAGGAGGAAAAATATTTTGCTATATATATCGTCGCCTATTGACGTCACAAAATAATTTGAAATAAACTAACCTTTAAGTTTGGATCACGCTGGTCCTCATTTCTCCTCTGTAGATATTGAAATAATGTTCACGTCACAATGAGCATCTGTTACCTTTCATGGAAAAAGTAACCAAAGAAAGCTGAGCTAGAAAGTTTTCTATCAATCCCTCTCCCACACCCTCACTGAAGCAACACCAAAAAAAACCCCTCTCCTAAAACCTATGGAGAGCTGTATCCTGAAGTTCTGGTTTAGTCATTCCTCAGGCAAAGGCCATGCTGACATCAGAGGGAAATTGCCAATTTTGGTAATTAGTGAAAATTAAGAACCTGAGGTCAGCTCTGACGATTTAATTCATCTGAGTATCTAAAGAGTTCGCTGGAAAGAGGCAAGCTGACAGAGCCGAGTCTGGGTTGGATTGTAAAAATAAAGCATTCCATATGAAAGTGATTTTAGGAAGTTTTCCACAGCCAAGAGCTTGTAGATCAGAGTGTCCCCACCTCTTGTGCATGCATATGTAACACCCTGCACCGCGGACCCTTGACATGACTTGCACTATTTGCACTAATGTCATCAGTGCAATTATTTTATTCACAGCACTAATAAATTAGCTGCTGCTATGCATCCAAAAAATACAGGAAAGCGGATTTAAGAGCCAGTGGAGAAGGTAGGGAGTTTAGGACCTTAGTTTGCAACTGGGCTGTATCAATACACCCCTCCTGAAGTCAAAGCCCAACATAATCAAGCACAATGTAGTGGGGCTTCAGCCCCTCATGGAACAGGCTGGATGTTGGTGATGGTTCATGGGTGCAAGGCATGGGGGCATCTTTGGCATGGGATAGCTCTATAGTTCCTTTCCCAGTGCCCAGAATCAACAAATGCAGCATCTCCCATTCCCTGGCTAGCAGAAGAAGGTGAGAAATACATCTCAACTTTGTGCTATGCTCCAGAGGAGCTCTCTCAAGTCACTTTCAGCCCAGTGAGTTTTTTAGCTGGCTTGAAGGATGCTGATCTGCTTGCATGTCCTACCAGCGCCCTGCAGAGTGGGTTGAGATGTTCTCAGAGCACGAGGTATGCCATACTTCTCTCAAAAGCACCATGGATATTTCAAAGCAACAGAATTTATTAAATAGAGTTTTTTGGGTGGTAAATCTCTCTTACTCAATATGGTGAGCTTGAACAGATATAGCAAAGGCAATGAGTCACTTGAGCATTGTGGGCCGTTATATACCATTAAGTCATCTGCAGTCCCATGGTGAACCCATTTGCAATGTGCTGTTACATGGTCACTTGATGTGTTGTAGATTTGTGTCTGTTCCCCTCCTTGTTTGCCTTTTTTTTTTCTTTTCTTTTTTTTTGGTAAGCCAAGCTACAGCCTACAAATAAGGGATAACACAATTCAAGCAGATTTGAATCAGTCTTATGAAGAGGAATCAGCAATCTCATATGTTTTTAGAGGCTTAGAGATTTGCCTTCTTTCACCTTCTCCCAGGTGACTTGTTTTCCAAGACCTGTGGAATTGCTGCAATTCTCACCCCTCCTATCCACCTGTCAAGTTTCCCTCCGAGACCAGAGAATCAGAGAGCTCAGTTTACTCCTGGACTGTTGAGAAGTACTGACAGTCCACCCCCAGCAACATGGTACTTCAGGTAGATAAGCATCCACACATTACTTAACTCCTAACTGCAGTCCATCCCTACTTTTTTCCCATCTCCTGTTATCCCCCAAATTCTTCTGGAGCCTCTTGTGCCATCAGCCACTTCAGCTCTCCCCTACAAAAATTTCCTGAAGTATTTTGCCTAGAGACTGCCTTCTGTGGCTCAGCCTGCAGGCCTTCACCTCACAGACTTGCATAAAAGTCACAATGGAAGAATCCCTACTTATTTTTAATTCTCTAAATTGTCCAGTCTCCCTTTACATTTTCTCTCATCATAGAGGAAGACAGACAGGAACCTTTCTGAAGATCTCATCCCTGCCTTTCCTCATCTGCCTATGTCAGCGCAGGAAAACGACATACCAATATTTCTACTAACTATAGGTTTCTTCAGCCCTGATTTGCAGAAGCTCTCCGAGAAGGACCTCTGCTGCGTCCTTTTCCCAGAAAACATTTTCTTTTGCTTTCTTCATCTAACCCCGTTCTTAACTCCCTCCTTCATAGGAGGTCATGCAGACATCCAAAAGCCCTTTTTGCTGCTTCTTTCTCCTTTTATTAATGCCACCCTACCACCCTAATCAGGTCCAGATGGGATGTGCCAGGCCCTCAAAGGGCCCCTGCACCTACCTTTTCAAAGGGGGAGCTGCCCTACTGTTGGAAAGAGTTGTAGCTGCAACAGGTTTATCTAAAGACTATGCAAGTCCTAGGTGGTTGCTGAGCACCAGAATAAGAAAGAAAGGCTATAGTCAGTGGCTGAACAAAGTAGTTGGATGTTCTACCAAGGCTGAAGTACTGAAAATATGGAAAGCTTTTATAGTACTCCATGCTGTACCTAGAAAGCTATAGGATCGCTGTGGGACAAGTCAGACAGGCAGCCTTAAGTCTGGCAGCTGCTAGTCCTGAGGTGCTTGATCTGCTTGGCAGGGAGAAAAGCTAGCTCTGATACCACAGGCCAGAAATCAGAGGAATGCCTTTTTCTCTACCCACAAAGAAGAAACGTACAAGTAATATGCTCTAAAGCAGAGATTGCGCAAAAAAAGTCTGGCCACAGAATAACTTTCAACTGAAGACTGACACAGGTTGCTTTGAAGATGTCTGTCAAAGCCCCTGGTTGCAGCCCCAATTGTGGTTAAGATCCAAGAGAAAGAGAAACAGAGGGGGGATATGGGGAGGCCTAGGTTGAACAGAGCCATTTGTCAAGAGAATTGAAGTAGAAAGGCAACGTGGAGTTCAAAGCTAGTGTTCAGCAAAAAAAATGGTATGTATAGCTACAAACATGGCCAAAACAAGCCAGAACAAAGGCTTGGTGGGAAAATGCTACAGCACAAACCCTGCTGCATGCACTCAGTGGGAACACCAGCTCTCTTACCCCGCTGAGTTTCTCCTCAGCTGCAGTGGAGCTACCTTGCCAGTGGAGGGAAGCACCAGGGGAGACTGGCAGGCTTGGGTGGGATGGTGACAAGAAGCCAACTGTGCAGGTAGTTGATGTGCATAGTCTGACAGTCCCTTAATCTTCGGAAAATCCAAAATGGGTGGATTTAGGGAGGTTCTCTTTGGGTGAACCTCTTTGGGTAAACCTCTCCAAATCCACCCATTTTGGATTTTTACCCTCTTTGGGGTGAACCTCGGCTTGTCTGTGAACGTTTTTGAGGGCCAGTGTGCTGTGGCTTTCTCAGCCCACCAGTGGTACTTTTCCTTATCTTCTGACTCTAATTCCCATCATTACAGCAGAGCACTGGCTTGCTCATCTAAAAGCAAATGGGGTTTGTGTTACCTGAAGTTGGCAACACTCTTAGCTTCGACACTGGTGTCCAGAAAACAGTGGCTTATGCTGGTAAGGGTATTTCTTTTAAGGCCATATGCAGACTAGTGGCAGAGATTGTAGGTTGTTTGGTTGGACTCGATGATCTCAAAGGTCCTTTCCAACAATGAAGATTCTATGATTCTACAAACGTATATAGAATGATAGAATAGTTTGGGTTGAAAGGGACGATTAAAGGTCAACTAGTCCAACTTCCCTGCAATGAGCAGGGACATCTTCAACTACAGCAGGTTGTTCAGAGTTCTGTCCAACCTGACCTTGAACGTTTCCAGGGATGGGGCATCTACCACCTCTCTGGGCAACCTCTTCCAATGTTTCACCACCCTCATTGTAAAAAATTTCTTCCTTATATCTAGTCAGCTCATGTCCAGCCTGTCATCCACCAGTAGCCCCAAGTCCTTCTCAGCAGGGCTATTCTTAATCCCTTCATGCCCCAGCCTCTATTGATACCAGGGATTGCCCAAACCCAGGTGCAGGACCCTGCACTTGGCCTTGTTGAACCTCATGGGGTTTACACGGGCCCACTTCTCAAGCTTATCCAGGTCCCTCTGGATGGCATCCTGTCCCTCAGGTGTCTCAACCACACCACTCAGGTTGGAGTCCTCTGCAAACTTGCTGAGGGTGCACTCAATCCCACTGTCTGTGTCATTGATAAAGATACTGAACAGTACTGGTCCCAGTACTGACCTCTGAGGGACACCACTCGTCACCCATCTCCATCTGGACATTGAGCCATTGACCACCAAGTATGTAAGTACAAACTCTAGTTGGACCAGTGAAGGGAGTGCTCACTGAAGGACTGGATGACTGCCATGCCCTTGATGAGTGAGCATCAAAGGAATTGAGCAAAAAGTTTAGACTTGCCTTCAGTATATAAGAAAGCCCTAAATGGAGGATGTGTGAGCCCTGAAGGCACCATAAACAGCACATTTAGAAAAGCTCCCTGTGCCGGAAGGCACAAAGGATGGGAACTGGACAGGTTCAGTCTGGGAACCAAATGGGGAATAGAAGGACTAACTGGCTTCTTGTTAAATAGAAAAAGATGGAGCCCTCTGCTTCTGCATGCTAAAGCATTAAATACGTTAGAAAAGGATTATCCAGAAATATTCCAGAATATAGCATACGCTGATTCTTTTTTTATGCTGGATGTGTCAGCAAGGTCTTGGCAGGCTGTGGGGAAAAAAAACACAGTGTCTATAGGATTTCAAGGTTGTCAGAGATCAGTAACCTCAGTCAAGGTCTGTTATTCAAAAATGACCCCATCTCTTCTTTCATCTTAGGGAATCCACTAGTTTCATCCATTTGCTTGCTTTTCTTCCTTTTTGTGTTTATCCTGCAAAACAATACACCACTACTATGTTCCTTCACTGGAGCTTCACCAAGACTGGACCTTCTCAGTAGAGCTTTGCCAGATACGTCACAAAGTCACTGCATGGCAACATGATGCTGAGGACCTCACATAAAGGTGAGGCACTTTAATCAGGTTGGTTTATAAGACATGGGTAAAACTCCGCAAAACCAAGTTCTCCTGGGTGGGTGTCAGTTGAGTTGGCCAAATCCTCAGTGGATATAAACTGTCATAGTTTCATGCAAATCATCTGGAAAATGATACCATGGTTGGCAAGCTGCTAAGGTAACAAGTATACCACAGGGCAATGCCAACTAATGCTGGCTGTGGATCTGGTCCATTAGCTGTACTGGTAGTATCAGCTTATGTGAACATATTTGCGGCTCTGGTAAACCTGGAAAAAATGACATTTCCATGGGTTTGATGAGAAGTAAAACATTTGATGCTTTGGTATCAAATTTTCTGCTGTCTTCCACAAGAAACAAAGGGCAATGTTTCACGAATGGCCTTCTCTTTTTCCCCCCTTTTGGGGCAAATGTAGGAAAATGTGTTATCTGTGGAATTTCAGAACTTGTTCTTTAATGCAAAACACCAAAACCACCAGAAATAACATTCTCCTGGAAAATGTAGGATTTAACTTTGCCCTAAGCCAAAATTGCGTACTGATTACTATTCATCATTCTGCTCCCCTCCTATGTACTCTATACATCTCCAAAATGTCTTACTATGGCAGTCAAGGTTCAAGGAGTAGCTGGATGAAGCCACTACTTCCAAAGCAGGTATTACCCAGATCTGTCTTCAGAAACATCCTTCCCCAGAAGAGACTGGACAGCTGTTCTTTGTTGATATCCAGTCTCCCAGGACCTTCAGCAAACACATCCAGGAACCTGGATACAGACTAGGATAACATTTCCCGCCAGACTCATCAGGATATGACAGGTTTTTTCCAAGTTACCAGTGTGTGCATGCAACCTGAAGTCCAAAGCACAACTCAATAGCTCTTGGGCTGTTTGTCAAGCCTGCAACTCACCATACCTATCTGGCGGCAGGAGAACCCACCAAAGGATGATGCTTTAGTATTGGGTCTTGGCAAAACCCAGAATGTGATCAGCTGCTTCTCCTCATCCTGGCACTAGGAAACTTCAAAGGGCAGGTGTGCATTACGACTTTCTCCAACAGCTTCCACCAGCAGTGCTTTTCTTTATCACTCCCTCCCTCTACTTCAACATTTTTAAAATGGGAACAGGAGTACCTTCCTCCCTTCAAGGAGACTAGATTAATTAGGGCTCTCTTGCCATGTCTCAAGTCTTACCCACCCCTGTGAAAGGATTCCTGCAGGTGTCAATATAGCTTAAGCCTCCAAGAAGGGCCATGCACAGCTCTAGAGCTGTGTATTGTATCGTCATTATATACCCTAGGGAGGTCTGAAAGTGGTCCTTGCTCAAGGCCTGGATGCAATAAATCCACAGTACGTGTGCTCTGTGTAACAGGACACCACGAAGGGCTGCCAAGGTCCAGCTTATTCAGAGTATATTATCTCAGCTCAGACCTGCACCACTGTCCTCTGGGCCTTAGTACATTCACGGGGGACTGCAGACCTTCTGCATCACGCTGGGCTCGGTTGTCCTCTTGGTGCATCAGATGTATGCATCGCTTTCCTCGTTTCTCCCCATGTTTAATCCTAAGCCAAGCAAAACGCTCTTTGTGCTGGAGACCAAGTCACCTGTGACATGGGACCCTTATTTTTGAGCTAGAGGTGAACTGAAGATATGAGTCTGCCAGATCATCTGTAGAACATGCTGGTGGCAGATGGTATATAAACATGTGTTTTCTTATTACTCAAGAAGGGAAAACAGTTGGGAAAGCAAAAGTTTCTTCATTTTTTGCAAAAATTTAAGTTAATGAATGGAAAAAAGTCAACAAACTTCTGAAATTCTTTTTGATAAACAGGATTTTGTCTTAAAAAAAAAGAAAAAAACACGGACTTGGCAGGGCCAAAGGCTGCTACTTTTCATTAGGACAAGATGATGGTATGGCAGGAATGCAGGACTGAGGGGTGCAGATGTGTGAAAGCATTTAGGAAAGGACACCCAGGGATTCGAGAAGTGCCTGTTCCCAAAACGGGTTGATCTGAGGTAAAGGAAACCTTTGGGATAGGAAGATAGCAAACCCCCGCACACACCCTTTTTATAGTGGATATAAACAGTTTTGCGGTATTTCCACCAAACAGAAGAAGAAGAAAAAAAAACCTAAAAAGGTTTCTGCAACACACACATGTTCCCCATTAATTAGGAGGACTGCTGTTAACAACACGTTGCGCCAGAGCTGCCAAGAACTGTCAGACGAAGGACAGGGAAGCCCACGGCGGAGGCTCTGCTGCCTCCCGGGGGGCAGCCGGCCGCCCGGCCAGCAACCCTGTCCCGGCTCTCCGGCTGAGTCAGCCCCCCACTGCGGAGGGTGAGGGGGGGTACGGCAGGCAGCCGGGCTGGGGGCAAGGCAAAACAGACGGGCAACCCTTCTTCGAATCTCTCCCCCCACCCCCCTCACTCCAGCTACAGACATTTTCCACAGAAATCCTGGCTATGTTCGCTTTTGGTTGAGACTTTGGGACTATTTTTGGCTTTTTTAAAACATGCTTAGGGGAGGCGCCTTCTACTTTTATTCACATAAAGGATCTTTATTTTTATGTATTGAGGGACACAAAAAGAGGAGGGGAGGCAGGGCGAGGGGACAGCTGCCTTATGCTTTGATTCAACTATACAACAACAACACTAATCTACGTCCAAGCTGCCTTTCCCTCTTAGCAGGCTCCAAATACACACTTGCTGCAGCAGAGACCATCTCCAGCTTCCTGGTTTTCTCCAGCCACCACTGGGACAGAGTGCTGAGCGCTGGCTTTTAAGCATCTCTCACCTTCACACCTCCTTGCAGCCACTTCAAGGGCTGGGAACAGCTTTATTATTAACGGCTTCTCCTAACAGATCCCCCTGTCCCAGCTCCCTCCTAAACTACACCCTTCCTCCAAGCGCCCTGAGTGCCAGTTTGGATTCCCCGCTGGATGTGACCAAGGTTGCACACTGTTATGTACACACAGGACTGACTCACATTGGGATGAAAGCGGGGTCCTAAATTTTTTTCCGCTTTAAACCAGTGTAGGAAATAATGTTGCAACAATGCCACAAAGTTCATCACAGGAGCTTGGAGGAGGGGGAGATGATCTTATTCTAAAATAAAAACTAATACCCTTACACTTACCTACTCATGGGCACCAAGACATGTCCAAGCAGCCAGTCCATCAGCAGGCACCAAGACGCTTGTCTCCAAGTAGCCAGCCCAGAATCCCTTGCAAGGATGCCAAGGATGAGAGATGCCAGCTATCGTGGTCTTCTCATGTCTCCTGGACTCTTTGGAGGTTGATGATGATGTGCTTGTTTTGGATCTGCCTTTTTGTACTCTTTAGGTGCTGACAGGGATTAGCCTCTCCATCCTGTCCCACCTCGATGAGTCATCTGAATTTACTCACAGTCCTTTGTCTCCCAATCTGGGCATCCTGAGAAGTTGCACGTAGATGTGCTGCGATCTTCATGACCCACTAATCAAGGGGGTTTCTTGAAACCCTTCTGCTGCTGCCTCCACACCAGACATCCGCTCAGACCCGCGAGCACCTCTACTACAAGTCTCGACAGCATGAGCCGTCAGAGAGGGGAAAGCTGAAGACCACTGTCGTTTCCAATAACTGCCCTGCAGATGCCCATGAGCCAGTGGCATTTCTGTTGAAACTCCATCCTTCTCAGTGCTGGGGCGCAGGGCTCTACAGTTGCATACCTACATTTCACACACTGGGCCAAGAAAAACATCTAAAGCACCCTTTCTTTTGAATCCCTAAAATGCTGCTGTTGAGAACTGCAACCCCTGCAGTTTTGTGAGGTTTCATAGCTGCAATGATGCACATAGTTTTATGCCAAAAAGGCATCACTGTTAACTACATACGTTCAACACCATCTCTATGAATACCATGTGAGGAAATCCTCACAGCTGTTGTCCAAAGCATTACTGACTTGCTCTTGGAAGGGAAGTCCTTTCCGACATGCAGGAAAACACCTTGGTCTGGATTTTCAAGAGCAGGTAGTGATATGAGTGGGTTCCCTCTTACACATCCAAGGTGAGGACATCCAAAGGGCTTTATTTTCAGGTTATGCTAAGAGTGCCTTTCTGCTAACAACTTTCCTTCTAGGTGTCCTGAACTAAAGGTGGAAAATGCTACCAGAAGCATAAGGACTCCTGAAGGACTAGAGCAGACTGGATGTTTTTTTCCAGGGTGTAAGTCAAGAGGAACCATTTGACAGTGTGAATATAGGACTGCTGGATCTCGGTGAATATTGGGAGAGCTTCTCAGACTACCCGCTCTGATCCATGTGAGATAAGGGGAAAGTTCAGATTGAACTCCAAAAGGACACCACGGTGCTGTTTTGTAGAATGTAATAAGGGTTTTGGTTAAAATACTTCAGTTTGGGATAGTTTAACTTTTGGAAAACATAAAGAATTTCTGTAGAAAGCTGACAACTTTTCTCATATACACCTAATCCTTTTATTAAAAAGGATTTTTTTTTCTTTTTTTTTTGTGGGGAGAAAAAAGCAGCCTATGTGAAAACTCTCAAATATGTCTTCAAATACCCCTTCTAATGACATTTGAAAATCTAATTTACCATTTGGGACACGTTGCAAGGATCGACGATAGTAACAGTTTGACGTCTGTCTTGTTTCAATCCCGCAGGGGGGAGGGAGGTTTGGCAGAAAGCACTATTGTCATGTGGGAGTCTCAGAAATGAGTTGTCTCCTAGCTAATACTCTTCTACTGCGATGGTAAGTCAAATAGGCTAGTAGCCACGGCAACAGCCCAGAATCCTTGACTATCGCTATGGTTATTTCACATCACTTCGGGGCTATCCCAGTTCATACTGCTATCTCTCAAGACATTATTTCATAGTGATTTCATTAAACCAGTGCAATTTGATATATGAATAACACCCACATTCGTTTTAACAGCAATCGTGTTAACTAAACTTCTGCCTGAAAATGTAGAGAAGTCAAGCTAAAACAATGTCACAGTTTTAAAATACACAGAGACGGGCTACAGTCCATAGGTGCAGAGCAGCCATGTGACTTCTCTCCTTTGTCTGATTTACAGTACATGTCCTCCTAAGGAAGGTACTGGGAAGAAGGTGGGGCCTACAGTATCCTTAACCCCACTTCTCTCGTGTACCCTGCAAGGAGGGCTGCCCTGGCTGAGGGCATCATGCGTTGAACAGTCAGCCTGACAAAATGAGGAGCAGCAGAAGGGGTCTGTGGCTCCTCTGTCAGCCCTGCCGCCACCTTTTAAAAAACTAACAGCTTCTTAAGTATCATAATTTGATGTACATAATTTGAAGAAGTTACAAACGGCTACCAGCCCTGAGCAAGCACTTAGTTTATGAACCCTTCCTGGTCAGAAAATTCAAAGAAAGGACAGAGGTAACCATGGCCATAGCTGATGGAGTAACTTGACCACGGACAGAGAAGAGACCAGGAGCAAAATGACAAAAAGAGCCCAAGTTTCCAAGCCACCATATCGCCATGGCTCGGTACTGGTTGGCTGGAGGCCTAGCACAGTCTCCTACATCAGGGCAAGACAGAAAATCCAAGAGGCTTCCACTGGACACTTCTTGGTGGTGTTTCCAACCAGCATTTACTCTCCTGTCTGACAGCACCGATGCCCAAGAAAGCCATGACACTCCTGAGGTGGTGTTTCATGCCAGCGCTGCACGGCTGATTAAACAAGAGGAGACTCCTGTTTTGTCTCCTATGACCGTTTGTATTGCCATTCGTTACCCTTAAAAAATGTAGACCAAATTTCCAAAAGCAAACCTTCGTAGGACCAGGTGTCCCCCTCGAGTGTCAAATTACACAATTTGACTGTAATATCTGGGCCTTCTCTCATCAAGAAATAGCAAAAAACCCAAACAAACAAACAAACAAAAAACACAACAACAGACAACAGCAAGTTCAAAAGAGGAGGAACCAGACCAACGTTTCAGAGAATTGAATAATGAAGTATTCTGCAAAGTCAAACCCTTTAAAGTATTTCTGGTTTCAGAAACATTTTTTTAAAACCCAGTGTT
Source organism: Larus michahellis (assembly GCF_964199755.1). Taxonomy (NCBI): domain Eukaryota; kingdom Metazoa; phylum Chordata; class Aves; order Charadriiformes; family Laridae; genus Larus; species Larus michahellis. Next base: position 76,337,486 of record NC_133899.1, on the reverse strand, counting down.
CCTGGTGCTTTCCAGAGTTATCTGAATTCCTTCAAAAGCCCACTCAAGGTTAAAGAAGAAAAACAATGTTATTCTAATTGAAAAAAACATTACATTTTTTGTATTATAAGATTAGAAATACAGTTGTGACAGAGCTAGAAAACCAGAAAGACTCAAGTTGAGAGTTTATCTTGTGTTAATCTCCTGCTCCTGATAAAATATCACCTGGGATATTTTTTGAGGTGTTGCTCGTACAGAGAGGTGCTTCAAAGAAGCTCTCAAAAAACCCCGTTATTTCTTTACTGCTGTAGAGGACCCCATTTTATTCCGCAGCCTTGGTTCAGCAGCTTGAGAATATGCAGGGCAGTGAATTTTCTACCTAAGCCCATTATTTCTTTTAGAAAATCACAGAAACTGCAGCTAGCAGCTCATATGATAAATATACTAGTTGTATGCCTTCAGATCATTTCTGTGTACAAACAATTTCAGTTCAGTTTCAGCTACTGCAGTTTCTCCGATAACAACTTCCCATGTTTACATCCATCTGAAACATTGAAGCTTACTGTGTGGGTTCCTGAATATTTATCTATTCGATCGACCTGAACAACCAATCCAGCATATTTTCAAAAGGCTGACTTCCCAGCAGCTAGAATGCTGGGGGTTTTCGTATTACTTGTCCTTCTTTCCGCAGCTGCCTAATGTCCCTGCCTGCTCCTTAGTGAAGATGTTAATTCAGAGCAGAGCTGGCAGCAGTCCCCCTGCCACCCCAGGGGGTTCCTCCTAGCAGTATGCAGGCAGTCATTAGTCTCTGACTATAGTCTGTCAGCCAGTCCAAGTCACTGGTCCCTCGTCCAAGCCAAACGGGGATGTCACATCATACCAAGTCATGCCATAAAATAACAGTAGAAATAACTTACGTTTTAAATCCCCGAGGGCAGCTACCACATCAGGCTGGCTGATCAGAAAACAGACGCTAAAGTGTAAGGAATGGTACTAGGGGTCTCTTGCTTGCACAGGAATGAAATGGTTTAACACCGAAAATGACACAACAAAAGCAGTGCTTCAGCCAGGTTCAGCCTAAGCAATTTAGGCACCTAACTCATCTGCCTAATTGAGAACCTCATTTAAGTAGGAGAATAACGCACTTGCCTCAGCTGTCAGGAGGTGAGACAGCTACAGCCAAGGGTCATCCGGATCTTGGGGGTGGGGAATGAACCACTTTCTAAGAGCGCCCATCTCTTTTCACTGACTACAGGGATCCTTGGGCATTTTGTGGCATGCAGGACAAATCCAGGGTGAATGTGTATTAGAGTACTCTGGGCATTTTAATATACTGGGGAAAAAAATTGCAGTTAGCACAAGGACATGCCTATAACCTTCAATGTGCTACTGCTATGAGCAGCATCCCACGGAAAGACATACCATTGTAAAAGGAATACACGACAGTAAGAGAAAAAAGGAGAAAGAAATGCAACCTGGAACAACAACAAAAAATCCAATAAAATCATATTTTCCCCCTCAAATTGAAATATCTTTTCATGTTTTTTTTTTTAATGGGAAGCTTTCCCAAGGTCTATAGGGTTTCAAAAGCAAACGGGGTACTCTTGCAAATGGATTTTCTGGTAGCAAACTGTTTCTGTAGAAATGTGTACATAGCTCTCCCAGGGATCAGTATGATCCAGTGCTGTTGGAGTAGTTATCTGAAGTGAAATGGCAATATTTGGGTTATTTAGACTTCTTACAAATATGGATCATTACAAATAGCTCATTATGGAGCATATAAAATGAGGTGGTAACTGGATAACTTGACAACAAATTATTTTCACTATACACAAGTGCAGGACAATCTATATTGGAAAATGACAAATTAAACCATTCATGTGCCCTGAATTCACTGCAATCTCTCAAGGGGGGGAAAATCTAGGTTAAATAATGGGCAACTAAACAAAGACATATGTTCAATGTGCATCGCAGATCAGAAAGGCAACGAGACATTGGAAATCCTGCAACAATAGCTTTTCTCAAGCTGGAGCTGCCAGCTGAAACAGAAATACAGACGCTTCTTTTTCTCTGATAAATCCTCCGAAGGATCCACCTCTCCTTCCACTCCACTTAGATACCAAGTTGATAGTGCCACAGGGCGCCAGAGGAAGCGTCTCTTGGTTTCTATACCGCTGTGTGCAGCACTGGCAGTTCGTCCCCATTCTGCACACCCCATGCCATGACTCCAGTCGTCTGTCCAAGGCTGCTCTGCAAAATGCCATGTACTCATGGGTGAGAAAGTAGGTGTCTGACCACCTCTGCTGAAATCACTCGGATCACTTGTGCACGCTACTCGCCTTTGCAAGGAAAGGGTGCAGAGCTGACCCTTGGAGAAAGAGGGTTCTTGCTGCCCATGGAGGCAGTACTGTATGCTGATACTAGAGGCAGATGCCGTCCGGATTGCTGGAGGAGCAACGGGAGAGGTGGCTCCTCCAAAAACAACCCGAGCTAATGGAAAACCTTCCAAATTTTTATCTCCACGCCTTCTTGCAGGGTGCACCTCTGGGTTGCCCATCTGGATGGAGGGAGGGCTCTGGAAGGGAGCGGCCGCCCAAGGGGCAGGCTGGCCAGCGGGGGGACGGGGCGAGCCGGCCCGGAGATGTATGCGTGGCTCTGGCCCGGTGCTTCGTCTGTGCAGGAGGGGGGCCGGCGGCAGCGGGCGAGCCAAGTCAGAGCATAGCCAAGTGAGAATGTTCTGGCAGCCCTTCCTGGCGGCCCGAGCAAAGTTATTTATCACTTTGTGCATTTTCCTTCTCATCTGTGTACAGCCGGCTCCAATGGCTCAGCTTGCGTTTTGCCTTCCAGAGCCAAGCCAGTCCCTTGGCTGTGCTCGGTCTTGGCTGTCCATTCACGCCTTCTGCCTCCTCCAGCTCTGCCTGGAGCAGCACAGGATCCCAAATTAGGGGTAGGTGTCTACAGCCAAGGAAGAGATCGAAGCATCAGCAACCTACACGGATGGCAAAGAGCACACCTCTCCCCGGGATGGGCGAACGCCGTGCTGCCGTTTACTCTGGCCGAGGAATCACGCGTGGCTGTTTCTGCTGCTCCCAGGCAGCCTCTGCTGGGGAGCTCCAGTGCCTGCCGGCGGCTACGAGACATTTTCTTTCTTTTATTTTAAGTATTGTGCCTTCGCGCTGATTTTTTCCAAAACGGTGGATATAACGACAGTGAATTTACAGCAAATTTTTCCAGTTCTATGGACTCTTTTCCATACTGCTAGTGTATTTTGCCAAAATGGCTAACATGGGCGTCTAAGTTGGGCTTGAAAATAACACCAGCTGCATTCAGATATTATAAGGCTCACATTTGCTCTTGGTAAGGGCACACCGCACTCTTCTGAACACTGAATATTGCAAAAGCAGGTCAATACTAAATGAAGTCTTGCATCATCAAAGGTCCAGGCTATAGCCTGGCCTAGGTTCCATGACTTTGACTAAAGAGAGCACCCCTGGATTCAGGTGTCATTCCTCTCCTCCTCCCTGAGTCGCCCATGTAGTTTTGTCTGGGGCTGATAGGTTCAGTGGCAAAACCCTCTGACTGAACAGCCAGACTGCATTGACCTTGCCAAGCTTTGGGCAACGTGCTTAAAGATTTATGTTTTTCTACTGGATGTGGCACTCTAGAAGTTGGTAGATAATTTCCACCTGTGCAAGGCCAGATCTTGACTACCTTCGAGCCACCTTGGCCCCAGCAGGGCAAAATCTGCCATTGTTTTGATCAGACACTTTTTCTGATGGAAGAGTATGAATCAAAACACAGTGGGGCCGAAGGGGGCACCTGGTCTGCAGCAGATTCCCAGAAGCATGCATGACAAAAAAGCATGTTGAATAGCAGCTTCCCATCATGAGCCCCTAATCTGCACATCCTGAGAACTTTCCAAAATTGGGCTGCAATTTCTCAAATTTGGTCTCTGCCTGAAGGTAGAGGAGGAAGTTGAGTAAAATCCTTTCAGACCTTCTGAAACAAGGAGAGAATGAAAAATTGCATTTCCTTATTGTAATAAAAATTCTGACAATTTTTTTCTCTGTAAAAGGCCACATCAAACTGCTTGAAATTTGAAGCTTGGTGTGGGTATAGCTCTCGTTACAGGCCAGATCCAGAGGAAGCTGAGGTCAACAACTGTGCCTCCCTTGATTTTGCCTGCCTCTGAAGAAGACGGTACAGGTAGGCAAACAAATCATAGAGAAAATCATTCGGAACAGTTGTGCCTATTTTCTACTTGGAAGTTGCCTGGGAACAGGCTCAGATTGTTTGCAATGTGTCTAGGATTTGGATGTATTCACCAAAGCCCAGCTTTGCTTCATCCTCCTCAATTTTTATTTTAGAACCTTGCTCCATGAATAATCTCCTCGAAGAAAATATCCACCAGCAGCCGAAAGGACATCTTTAGGTAAGGAATTTGTAACTAAATCATTTCTACACCCTTTTTTTTTTATAGCTGGGTCACAAGCAGATGATTTGTCAGTATTATGCATCCTTCATGCATATCCCAGCGTATCTGAGGTCCTGAAAGCTGTTAACATTTAGTGCCCTTGCAAGGTAGAGTGCTCCTACACGGGGAGTTGAGATGCAACACTGCTGACTTCCCAGCCTTTGGTGGGACAGAGGACTGACGTCCACATCTCTAACCTCTGGGCCATCTTTTCTCCTTGGCATTGGACCTCCAAGGTCTTTTCTTTGTTAAACTCTACTTCAAGTGGTTTAATTCTGTTTTCTTGCTGGAGGAGGATTTAGAAAAACAAACAAAATATCTTACCAATGTGAATATTCACAATTAATGACAAAACTCTAAAACAGGAAGGTCATTTCTTGGGGAGGGAGACTGGTATTATTTTGAATGAAGGAAAGAGTGCAAAGATCTTGCAATATTTGCTGTAAATGGGTTGTTATGGTGAACATTCCTGTCAACAAGTTCATTAGCTCAGAGATCCACGAGTGAACAGAGACCAAAAAATATGTTTAAAAATTCAAGAACAGATTAATGGACAATATTTTGCAATCTTTGTCTAGCTCTGCTTCTCACTGAGAATTAGTAACTTTACTCCAGGCCAGATCCAAATAGTCTTACTCATGCAGAGCAGTACCACGTTTTATGAGTAACCCCAGTGATATTTAGGGCTGTTTTTTGGAATAAGATTGGAATCAAAGAAAGACAGTGGGAGGCATGGGCTGAATCACCTTGATTAATAAGTGTAAGATTGTTGGTTTTATATGTGTCTATATAAATAAACATAAAAGGAATAGAAGGGATGTCTGGATTGACAGGCATGTGAGGGAATTTATAAACATCTTTTTGCAACATACAGCAGAGTCCTCTTAACAGAAGAGGACAACGCCCAAAAGTTACTTAACATCAGGAAAAGAGGAATTCGCACCTTCAGAAACAATAGAAAATCAGGCCATTTTGCGGGTTTTACTCTCAACAGTTCTGGCTGCTGCCTGTGATATTACATAAGGTCTACGCTGCTCTTCATAGAAGTGATGGATGAAGTTTTCAGAGCTGCCCAAACGCCTTGAAAGCATATGGTCCATCTCCCAAAATAATAGGGTCCTTGGGATTCTAAATCCCATTGAATTTCAGCACTTCTGGGAACAGTCTCATTAGCTGCTAAAACACTGTGCATTTTCCAGTTTGTTATGTTCCCGATTTCATTTTATCTCAGGACTCCAGCCATCACCATACATCAATAACAAGATCATCAAAATGCAGTATTAAAAATCAAAAGCACAGTTGTGCCCGACTGCTCTGTCAAAATGCCTCCAAAACCCATCGTGGATTCCTGACGTTACCAGTGAGTGAGGAAGGAACCAATTCAAAGCTCGCTGATGTAAAGGAAAGTCCACTCATTTCTATGGACTTCAGTGGGGCTTGGATCAGGCCCTGGAAGAATAAGGATGACATAAAAATAACATGACGTCTGCCAGATTCACCAATATGCTCTGATGTTTTGCCCGGCCCAATGATGCAAAGCAGATGGAGCGTACTGACAATCCTGGCCCGCTTCAATCACTTATTCCATCTCTCAGATTAGTTTTCATCAGGCGTTTTATTCATGGCATAAATACATTTATCTCATTAGTGCTTCTGCTACAGTATTTCAGAAGAAAGATCACCACTTTTTAGCTTTATCAGAGAAAAGTTTCCATATTTTATTACTTGGTGACTACCAATTTTCAACGGGGTTTCTAAGATGCTTATTAGCAAGTCTCTGAGTTTTGCTGTACTTATGTGGGACTTGTAATTAATTGGGTTTAGCTGTCTTTGTCTGCTGTACTACTTTGGCTCAAGCAGATTGCACAATTGAGCAGTTTCACAGTTGCAGCATCAAATAAAGCATTAGGACAATTATTCTTCAGAATACAAAGCTTATCTTTAAGTTTAGGCACATGCTTAAATCACACCAAAGCTACCACAAATGAATATCTGTACATCTTGCTGAATCAGTGCCAGAGGATGCGTTTAAAAGAAACTAGCTCACTGAGAAAATGACCCTGCTCTGTCTCTACCCTCTCCTGCTTATTGCCACAAAAAAAAGGGGCTAAAGTCTATGGGGGAATACTTACACATGAGGAGTTTGTGCACTCAGTGTCTCAGAAAACAGAAAAGGCATTGCCCTGTCGAATATTATACGCCAGTAACAAGCAAGAAAGACATAATACAGGCTGGGCTTTTAGTATGCATGATTATAATAAATATAGGCATTAATACACATTAAAAGTTGCTGAATGACTGAGAACTTAAGTAGATTGGATGATGTCCCTCAAAATGAAATAATCTATATTTGGCTGGTAATTCATTTCTTCTGAGATGTTTTTTGCTTGACTCTGCACATATTCCTCATTGCAGAAATAACTCGGGTGATTGCTGCCTGGCTCTAACCTCAAGCCAGCTAACCCAGGAGCGAGCATTAGTGCTGAAAGGCCAGATCTGAGTTTCTGTGTCCCCTCCAGACACTTCTCCACAAAAATGACCCGAACTACATGGATAACGGCTGCACTGCTCAAAGCCTGCTCTCTGAGCACAAGGACCTGACCGCGTTTACACCGTGTAAGGGTTGAATCGTCCCCGATGTGAGAGCTATCCTACGCATGTTTGCGCCCACATTTCACAGGCATTTCCCGTCCACATCCTGCTCGTCAGAGTGGAGCGTGGCTTGATGTGTCTCCTACCTGGAGGGACAATCTGCTGCCAGCTACAGCACAGACGGTCCACAGGTTTTGGCCAGCAGTGGCATGCATACGACTGCATGAAGGGATAAGGGACAACATAAAAATGCACGAGATCAGGCACAAGCCTGATTTACCTCTAAAATGAGTATTTACTTTACGATGATAATTCACATTATAAAGTCGAAAACTGGACTGCACGCAGAAGGATGGGTAAGGGACTGAAACGGGACATGCCACACACACCTTGGCCAAATGGCTTACAGTGAAACTCCACTCCTGGCTGCAGCAAAGGTCCTGCTGATTTACAAAGGCAAAAATTTAACCCTTTGTATCCAAATTCTCCCTCTGAAGAGAAAGGATTACCACACTTGTCATCTCTCTGGACTGTAAACAGATCCAAGGGAGAACTGTCTGTCTATGAGCAGAGCCTCACCACAGTCAAGTCCTAGCCATGGCTGATGCATCTTCTTCCTTTGGAATGAATTGCAATTTTGCCATGTCTGATTTCTTCCTATTGCTCCTAACATTATAGCCCTTGGCCATACTTTCCTCCATTCTGTTTCTTTGTAGAAATGAAGAAATGCCACAGGATAATGGTTTCATGCTAAGGGAGAGTCAAGATATTGGTGGAAAATAAATAGCGAGACAAAGCCGAGATGTTTATTTTCCTGTCGGGGCACAGTGATGCTGAGATCATGTCTTATCACAGTGCATTTTAGCTCTGCTGCACCAGTACCACCACCTAGACCTAACCAACCAATGGAAGTCCAGTTCCTTGGTCTTTTGGGCAGATTTGAAAGTCCTAGTCTTGGGTACTTCACACAAGACGTGATGGTTGAATATGCAATGAATGAATGGTTGAAATGCAATGCAGCTGTCCTAATAGTCCAGCAGAGTCCCTTTCGCATGTGAACAAGTAGAGCATTAGCAAGGGACTGGGATGCATTATCTCCATGCAAGCTAACGGCACGGTGGCTACCTCTAGGAACTCACCAATTCTGAGGCAATCCAGGTGGAAGAGTGATTTCCCATCTGATCTCCTACAGAAATCTCTCTTCTGGCTTCCCTGTGCATGGTCCCATTCCTGAGCACTATGGAGAAACAAGAAAAGCTTCAGGAAAACACCTCTAGGTGACAGCTATGCCGTGGTCTCTGTTCAATTTGAAAGCAAGTCCCCGACCCCAGATGCCTCAATGACTCCTGCTTCATGCCCTGGCCCAGTCATATTTATATACCTTGTTTATTTTTAGAGGTAGAATATATTTTACGTGTTTTGCATGACCTTGGGTGAAGCAGCCTCCTCCAAGGTTTCCTCCATCCAGACAGGGCTATAAAACAACTGTCCCCATTTTCCACGAAGACTCTGCCCAGCAGCAAGAAAAGCGCTATCAAGAGATTATTCAAAAGCTCTCAGAAACAGCCACTGGAGTAGATTTAACAGGCAGCGACGTCGAGACTGTAAAACATGTTTGATGGAGCATTTTACACCGCTTTAAATTTGGAATTCTTTGGAGAGCGTCTGAGGGTTTTTCAAGAAACAGACACAACCCTCATCCCCCATACACATACACATCCACACAAAAAGCTCCTTCATCGCATGGGGAGCCGGCATCCTGAGGCTCTGACCTCCGCTCACTCCTCTACTTTATCAATCACGTTATATAACCAGTGCAGACTGAACAGCATTTGGAAAGTGGGCTGGGTTAGGTTTTTTCTTTCCTTTTGGTTTTCTTTTTTTTTTCCTCCCATCTCTCCCCCCACCATCTAGGGTATTGGAGGAAGAAAGTCTGTAGCTGGGACGTGGCTTGGGAAGGATCTAATGAGAGCTCTTAGCTCGCTAAAATGAGGTGCTGTGGCAGTATCTTAATTGGAGGTTTGGAGATTTTCTTCCCCTGGGGTAGATTCTCAGAATATTTTGAGGTCGTCTCTTTGGAAATGTATAATGAAAAGGTAGTTTTGCTGCTTCACAGATTCTTCGTCTCCTTGCCTCTCAGTAATCAAGTGAGAGCTAAAACCACCGGGCAGGATAAAACCCAAAGGGACAGTCCAAGTTACAACAGCATGAACAGGCGTGATGGTCAGTGTCAGCACATCAGGGGAGCACCCCAGCAGGCACAGCCCCCCGAGTCCTGCAGCTGGGAGGAATGAGCCCCATCACCTCCACCTTCATCTCCAGCTCCACGGCATCACCAAACCCAAACCTCCACACTGCTTGCTGGAGGAGCCATCAGCAAAACGTCCGTTCTCTGTCCCCGTGACATTTTCACAGGAAAACCGAAATAAATTGGCTGAAGACAAGAGACGTTTTGACTAATTTTCACAGCTCACCCTCACTTCGTCCTTCCCCTGCACATCCATTCACAGCCACTCCGAAGCCTTCCCGAGCCTCATCACTCAACTTTCTCATCTCTCCATGCTCACAGCTTGGTACAACATTTCCCACACACTCGCCCTGCACGCCAAAAAGACACTTTGCTTGAAGTCCACGCTCAAGTCATGTCAATGGCAAAGAGTCTAATCGCATCTCAGCATTCAGTGCTTCATTAGTGGCTTTCCCCAGTCAGGGATCCCCTTCACGGTGAGCAAAGCGCTCACAGTTTTAATCTGGTGGCAGCAGTCTCAAATTACGCACCACTGTATTTCAACTGACTGCAGGTTGATTTCTCTGCTTAGCTCAATTCACCACACCTTAACATGCAAATTAACAACTGATACTTAAAACGTGCCCTCTCTGGAAAGCCACCACTGTTGCCATCAGTGCGGGCAGCAGGAGTGGTGCTTGCTGCAGAGCTCTAGCAATCCTGCTTAGATCTTGTAGTTTATTATACAGTTAGAGATAAGCGACTAATGCAGACAAAACAAGATTGGAGCCAAAACTTCACTTAAAATCTCAAAAAATCCAAATCTTTATTATGAGTCAAAGAAGTTTGACTAATTCCATTGATTTTAAACACATTCTTTGTAACTTCGTCTCAGCTGGAAGCAGATACGCAGAGGGAAAAACCCTTCTGATATACTCGCAGCCTGACCTAAGTTGCTCTTACAAGATTTCCAATTTCTGTTCTGCATCAAAGACATGTATTATCCATGAGCCATCAGCAGGGACAGAACCCAAGACTTCGAGCAATAAAAACCACAGAGGTTTTTTGGTAATGGAGTTAATGGGCTAAAAAAATGGGGTAACTCCTTACAGCTTCCTCTAGGCTCTAGAAATGAAAACTTTAACCACTACAGATACTAATGACTATAGGGGAACCTGACGTATTTAACGCATACATTTGGTCACTATATTATATCAGTCATCCTTATTACAAACGGGCTTTTCACTCAGGTCACTGGGAGTGGTCCAAGATCATGCGTATGTATAAAATCGGACCCTTAAACCACAGGTGGGCCCTGTGAGGTCACACTGCTGCCTCCATTTTGTAGGTGAGGAAATGCAGGTATGCATCTGCAATTACAGTTTTGGACACTTTTCTGGACAAAGGTGAATTTTCCACCCTTTCAGTTGAGTTTATTGTCACAAAAACCCAACAATGTGGCCTTTTTGTTTGGTGTTTCTGATTTCTTTCTGTCTTTGCACACTCCGTTGCTTCCAAGAAGCATCACCTTCAACCCGCAGCACAGCACATACCTTGGCAGCAGCTCTGCCTGCGTCGGGCCACCGAGTCCCCCACTGCCAGCAGGGAGGTGATGAGCAGTCACCCAGCTGGGAACCTGCTCAGAACCAGGGGGACTTGAGCCCATTTCTCAGGTCTGGTGTTCCCCTCTCCTGAGCAGCCACCAATGGGACCTCTGTGCTTCAGCCGTATGGACCAGATAGCCCTTCATTTCTCCCGATTTTTACATTGCCCATCTAGATGACAAACTCTTCTCTTCCCCGCTTTTGTACAGCAGCAGATGAAATGAAACGTTAATGTCAGCTGGAGCCCCCTTGGCACTATTAATAAAAATTATGATGATAATAACAAGGGAGGTTTGCAAATTAGCAACCCTTGCTACAAACAGAGATACACCCAATTTAGCACAAATCATCGCAGGCTCTTGCCTGCTTAGTGGCTATTTTAATCACTGGTGACTAATGCCTGTGAGGGCTATTCCAGGGTTTGATGTGCCTCAAACACAAGAAAAAAGGGAAATCTTGTGGGGAGAGAGGGGAGAGGAAGAGGGTGAGAGAAGGAATTGGCTGAAGCCAAAGGTTCATCACCAAAAAGCATTCGGCTCATACCACCCATTTCGCTGCTGTTGCTACTGCATTTGCTGGGGTCACTGGCCAATTCCTCTTCTGAATAACAGCATCGTTTCTCTTCTTTTGGTGTGAATCTAAGAAAAACAGTCATGCTCTGGAACACAAACAAAGGCTACCTGTCCCTTCCTTGGTTATGGAAATTGGGGTCAGCCTTTTTATTTTTGAAGGGGGCAGAGTAAAGGAGCTGGAATGCTGCTTGGCACACCACCAGAAAGGAAATCTCTGCTTAAATATTTGACCGGAAGAGAAAAAAAAAAAAAAAAAAAAGAGAGGAGAGGAAACAATGCAAAGGGGGGTGGGGAGAGGCAACTTTTGTTTCATGCGGAGGAAGAGGGCTGCACGGCAAACGAAGCCACAGCTCACCTCTGCACCAGGCAGTGCTGTGCTTTGCCTTCACAGAGTGAGCTCCTTTCAGTCAGACCAGTCCACTTCTTTTTTCCATCTGAGCTTTCTAAGGACTAAAGGCGTTTTCCTGGTTGCGTAAAGCTGAACAAAATGCCGCTGAGCACCAAGTCCCTCAGATGAGGCGCATGTGTTTACCTAAGTCACACTGATCATTTTTCCTGGAGTAGGTTAAGGCTTACAAGCACTTGCACCTACCTGACAACATTCAGATCACATCAAGCAGCACTTTGAAAAAAAACTTTCTGAAAAAGTTTTGAAAAAAAATTGTATTTTGAAAAAAAAAAACTTGCATGGAACAAAAAAGACATTCTTTTGGAGCTAAAGGGTAAAACAATGTTTGATAATGTGAGTGACTCAAGTAAGATTTGGTCTACAGCATCCAACCTTCACCATTATTTATCCAAAGGCCATCAGAACAGGAGTTCTGATGTACTTCATCTGACCAACCAGCAGCATAAAAGCCCCTTATTCAGGTCATTCCTGGATAGAAAGCCACCCCAGAGTACCCAACACCACTTCCTTGAGTACCTGCTAATTTCATGACAGCTGAGGAAGTCCATGAACTCTCCAGAGCTAAGGTGGTAGAGATGCAGCAAAGTAAAAAGCCTGGCAGACACATACTGCAAACAGTATGACAAGAGTTCAAAAAAGTGCAACACACCGTTCCTGTCCTCTGAGGGCTAATGTGCAGCACAGCTTTTAAATGGAAGATGTAGGGGACTGGTTCAAGTCCTCCAGTTGGCTTCTCCTCTATTACAGCATTGCAAACATGCATATACTTTGTGGCCCTGTAAAATCTTTACGTTCACTCAGGTCACTGCAGGTTTAGTTTTACGATGTTGGAGGCTCCAAACAGGACTGATCATAAACAGCTGCTTCTGGTTTTTACTTAAGGGGAAATCTTTTTTGGTTTATTGCTCCTGTGGCTACTGAGTACTGACACTGGAAAGCTAGTCATCTAAGTTGCCTTGGACCTATTTCTCAAAGTCTTTCTTTTTTTCAGTACATGTTTGTTTACCAATGTAGCTCCAGATTGTTGGCTAAGATTTGTAGACCCCTGGTGTAGCTACAGGAAATATTTCTAAAGTCTTCCTTTTCTGAGAAGTCTGCTGCTTAAATAACTATCTCTTTCCATGAGGCTTCAGCATCAGTTAGTTGCACTAGAAGTGTTTTCTCTCTCCTTTTTCTTCTCTCCACCTCTCTGTCTTCCTAACGTATATTTTGGAGATAGTGAAGGTATCACCTCTGTAGATGTCGGTATCTTGGAGCTGTCTCCACCCATCATGTGGCAAAGCCAAAGAACAAGTCCAGCTTTTGCTCTTGCAATTCTTGAGCAGTTTCACTTGGCTCTTCCATTTGTTACTCCACATATGTTTTTCCTCAAACATTAGAGATGACAGGCTGCCTGCATGTACCTGTACTTCACAGATCAGACATGAACAAGAGGAGGAACTGGAAATTTTGTGGGTGGCCATGGTTGGAAAGTTCACACGTTCACCTATAACCTCTCCAGGGCAACGTACCCTACAGTTTGTACTGGCCTGCAACTTGCCATGTACTCCTGAGTACAGCATCTTCTGTGGTCACTCCATCCTTGCCCAGATTTTCAGGAGAACTCAGTGTACTGAGCTGCTGCATTTGTGTTTTCATAAAATGACCCTTTGGAAACCTGGCCTGTGTTTGGGTGCAAAGAGGGACTCTCTTGGAAATCTGGTCCTAACAATCATGGAGAATGCTGGAAAAATTACTTTTCTGTCTTTTGACTTGAAGCGGGACTTCTGCAGGTGCTGCAACCTCTGATTTAGCTGTTTCATCAAGGCCTATGCTCTGCAAGGTGACGACAAAAACTCAAATTTCCCTTTCTTCTGTCATCCAGAGATGCAGGGGTTCCATATACAGAACCGTATCAAAACCAGGAGGTTCCAGCCCTAACTCAGCTGAACTTTCAAAGCTGCTTGGAAACCTCATTCACATTAAACTTTATGGGAACTGGACATCCAAATTCCCTAGGTGGCTTTGCAAAACACAGCTGTAACTAATCGCTGTGCAGAAAGGTTTGGGGAAAAGATTTTGATCTAGAAAAGGAGAGAGAGATCGCAATGCCAAAAAAGCTTTTGCAATAGATCTTCACATGGTATCCACAGAGCTGATTCTGGGCTACCTCTTCAGGGAAGTAAACGGAGCCATTTTACAATAGCTAATCCTCTCTCTGTAACTCTTCATGTGCCTGTAGAGGTTATAAACTAAGTGGGAGAAAGAATTTCTTTGCAGAGTTTCTAGTAATCCCTGCCACTGCAAACTATAGGGCTGAAAGGTTGAATAAATCAAAACGACTGATGAACAATTCACGCCCAACTCATTCCCATTGAAGAAATTGTCACATTCCATCAGTGAGGCTGGTAAAATCTGTGACCATCTCAACCCTTATCAAGCCTTAATTTCTTCTTCCTGTTTTGGCAATAATTTAACGTTAAAGGTCACAGAGCAAAATGCTCAGAGTCAGGAAGCGGAGGAGTTCTGATTTGATAACAACATTATTTAGCCCCACGAAGCCCCACTTGGTATTTTCTCTTCCTTTGTTCCTTTTCAAGACCATGATCCATCTTCCACTGAAGACAATGGGAGTGTTTCCACTGAATTTAATGAGACTTGGATCAGGCCCTAAATGTCAGTACTACTCTATTAATATTTATGCTGCTGGAAGTATGTCAGAAAATATACAGGATGTGCAGAGTGGCTGAGTGAGCTATGAGAATCATAAATTTTCCTGACTTAGTCATTTCTTCACAAATCCTTAACATTTCTAATCTAACCATGGTAATAATAAAATAGCAGGATTCTACCCTTCTCCTCTTACTGTGCAAACCTTTCTCCACTGTAATCTGTCCGAGTTGGCTCCAGAGCTGAAAAATCATCTGCATTGCAACTCCCTATCTAGTTCATGTCTAGTCTCTTTCTCTCTGACACATACATAAAAAAATAAAATTGTTATTTTAGAAGTTGCACATTAAGTGGTCAAAATTAAAAGGCTCTCAAAACCAACAAGCTGTATGATTTACAGTCTTTAAAGATCCTTAGCTTAGCAGCCTTCACAGCCTTCAAAGGTGGGGAGCTGAGGAACTAAACCTGTTATTGCAAGGCCCCCACAAACATAACAAGTGGCAACTGCTCTGAGAAGGTTTCTCCAGACTGTTTTCCTTGGGGTTTCCTCTCGATGTGAAGAAAGGGCCAAGTAGTGTGGCGACAAGGGGAGCCTGCTAGCTTGCCATGGCACTGCAGGGTGTGTGGCAACCGCAGCGGTCAGACCCTCTTCACGCAGCTGCTCCAACCTCCCTGTCGCTGGAGAAGTGATGGGCAAAACAGTCCCAAAGGCCTGGAATTTCTTTTTCCCTTGAATAAGTCCCCAGACGGTTGGATTCCTCCCTGCCTTGCCGCCCTTTCTCAGCGGGCAGTGCTTGCCTGAGTGGGTGGAGGAATGCGGGTAAACTCGCAGCATAATAGTCAACTGACCACCAGAGCTGTGGAGTAAGGTCACTGGGGAAAAACAGTCATTGAAGAATGTGGCTGAGCTATGCCCAAGATATGCGGGAGGAGGCTTTGTCTCCTTTGGCATGCTGAGCCTGGCCAGGGCCACAGACAGGATAGCAAGGGGCTGGGAGGCACTGAGAAATGGGCAGGATCTGCTTTAAAGAGACGGCCTGGAAGGGGTGGCTGCCAGATACATTGGCAGGACATCACCTCCTAACCCTGCTTACCTACCTATGGGTTGGTCTAGACTAAAGCGCTGTGTGAAAGAACACGGTAGTTACCTACCAATAAGTTAAGTGGAACATCAAAAGATGAATACAAGGTAATTCTGTGGTATTGTTGGAGGTAATGCTGCTTCCAGGATCCAGATTAGCCCATTGCAGACTTAGAAATACACTCTAAGTTAAGTGGCTGAATCACACCATGGTTGAGGTGGAAAGAGACTTCTTGAGGTCATCTTGTCCAATCTGCCCTGCTCAAGCAGAGTCACTTAGAGCAGGTTTCCCAGGACAATATAAAGAACCTAAAGAGAAAGCTGTTCGATGTGCCCAACTGTCTCAAAAAAATATACAAATCCAGGAGACTTTCAGTGGCCACGAGATACTTGTGCAGTGTCTAGCAGTCATCTCAGGGAAACAGGGACACTGCCACATGTTTGGAAAGCGTGGAAGAAGTCAAAATGAAAAAAAAAAAGCTCACCATAACCTCTCCTCAAGGGCATCAGAACTAGAACATGAGCACACTTTATACCCCAGCTTGATATTTCAACCACCTTTAACACCTCTTGAGATTTCCCCCTTTGTTTCATCTCTAAATCTTTACCTCTCCAACCTCCAAAGCACAATCTTAAGAACATGCCAGGAAAAGAACATGGGCTAGGGCTGGGAAGGGTGGCAACGTGGGGAGAACAACCAGCAAATGTGACTTTGCATGTAATCTGTTCATACCTTACTGATTAAAACTCCCCCCTCAAATCAGCATCCCTACTCTCAAGATCACCAGACCTCGCCATCAGGATAACCAGCTTCCTTCCCTCCCCAGCATTCAGCAGCTCAAAGGGTAGATTTCTCTTTGTGTGAGCTGAAACATGTACACCAAGCTATTTTTTCCAGGCTCAGCATTATTTATTGTTTAACTTGCCCTAGGAGTACCTTAGTTTATTAAGTGAGGAAAGGTTTGAAGGCAAAGGTAGTATTTTTTATTGGACCAGCTGATACTGCTGACCTTGCTACAAACCTCTCCTTGCTTACAGTCATAGACAATCACAGCTACAGCAACACTTCTAGGACAACTTGTCTCATTGAAGCAGTCCCACAGTTCGCTGTGAACAGAAATATCAACACAAACTAACTTTTCCTACTGGACCCAAAAACCAGCTCTATCTACAGAGCCTTGGATTTAGGGAAACAGAAAAACAACCAAATTGGAAAAAACTACTCTCTCTCCAATCCAACATCCTACCTCCAACAGTGACCAAGGTCAGATGCTTCAAAAATGCCAGAAAATCCACATCTGGGTGGATTTTCTTCTGTATCTGGGTGGTGATCTGTTCCTAGGGGCAGTTTCCTCTGCTCCTGTGAAGTCCTACTTCTCAGCTTGAGCCTATCAATCCAAAACCCCAAATCTGAAGGATCCATTCCTTGAGGGACATTTTTGTCAGTGCAAACATGACAGACCCAGACCATTTCTCATGTTGCTAAAGAGCAGTCTACGCGAAAACAAAATCTAAGCATTGAGGCTGGGATTTTCATTGGACCATAAGAGATTTCAGACACTGAAACTCTCGAGATGCTGGGCAGCTCACATCAGTACGGACCCTTTGAAATTACCACAAAACCAGCTTTTGCAACATTACTTTTAATTTCTGAAAGTATAGCAGAGCAATCGGTTCTGCAACGCCTTTGGACGGGTGTTTTATCACTCTGGTGATGGGTGAAAGGGCAGGAAGCAGAGGGACAGGATGGAATTTGGAGCGTGACCCAAGTCCTGCCAGGACACAGGGGAGGGACGTTTTCCGAAAAAAGAGAAGCTTTGCCATGGGGGAAGTGGGCTGCCTTGCCTCCATATCCTGTGGATCCAAACTTCCCCCTGAGCGTGACATCTCTTATGAAAATATGCATGCAGACTTCTCCAAACTGCTTCCCGCTCCACTCCAGTAGAAGGGCCAGTTCTTGACAGCCTGAGTTTTTAGCAAAAATAGGTCTACCCCTGCCACTCAGACTGTGTTACTGCAGTGGAAACAAGGGAAGAATCACGCCTAATATTATGGTTTGGCTGGAGATTTCCTGTGGAAATCTTCAGCAGGGAGAAAATAAAGTGTTTGATGAGACAAGACGTGTCACAAAGTATAAGCTCTCGTGACTGCTTGAAACCAAAGATTCACATAATGGCAAAAACCCCACAAGGGTTCGCATCATCTGAGCATGAAGTTTTTTCTTCTTTCTTCTACACAGTCAACATTTCCTTTAGGAGAAAGATCCCAAGCCAGTTCTCCTCACTGTGCATCTCTTAAAAGATACTGGTGCTTCACATAAGCAGTCTTTGGTCTTTTTCCTCTCTTTTTTTCACGGAAAATTGTAGTTTTATTGATCTCACTTTGGAGCATCTTACAAGAGCTTGACTCAGAAAGAATTAAAAGCCCTTCAGAAGTCTTGGCTAAAACTAAATCAAATTTTGAGAAGTGCTTATATGACTTGGGTTAGTATTTCAACTCCTACAACAGTTTCTTGCTTATGAAAAATATAATTCTCCTTTAAGTGTTCTATTTAACTAAAACTGCTGTTTTCAGCAAGAATAGTTTGGAATTGTCCAGTGTAACATTGAAGGCCAGACTATTAAATAAGTCATTTATTTCTTAGTTGTTTTGGAGCCCACCCTCTCTAACCATTCACTAAGTATTCAATTAACCTCCCTGAAGTCCTTATCAGGCCTGAAATTATAACAAAACTTTAAATTTGAGGAATTCTTGCCCAGTTTTCAAACTTGTGTTGAGACAAACTCAACGTTTTAGTCACTCCGGGCCACCAGTAGTTCTTTCAGGCACTTTTTTTGTTAGAAAACATAATATGCTAGGAATTTAAACAAAGGTGATGTATCAGCAAATGACCCTCAGACAGTGTGATCTCATCTCCCAGCCACTCAACATTTGGGAACAGGAATGAAGTTTGTTGCCCTTTAGCAACAGACCAACAAAGCAGACAATAGTTAAAATACCCATACCATTTGAAACACAAACATATCTTCTCAAATCTGACACTTCCCTTCCTTTCCCACCCCACAGAAGAGAGAAATGGACTATTTGGCATCTAATAAAGTTCTGTGAAGGAAGAGGACAGACATAGGCAATCATTTTTGATTTAGACATGGAGGCAAATACTCAGCACTTAATTTTTGAAGCACTGACTGCAGGAGAGTATCACCAGCATCATAATAACCTCAGTTACAATCTGAGCAAGCCTTTGGGGAGTTCTTAGAAGGGCAGCTAGAACCGCATGGCCCCAAGGGCTCTTGCTCAGGAGGAAGCAAGTTCAAAGCCCTCAAGCCTGCATGCAAACCTGGTGTGTGAGCTGGTGACCCAGTTTCACTCCTCAGCCTGCATTTGATGTTTTAAGCACTTCAGACCAGGGATTTTCTATTATTGTGTATGAGATGGAAAGCACCCAAGACAATGGGATCCTGATCTCTGTTTGGACATCTAAGATCTATTGTAATACAAGTCAAAAAAATAAATTTTTTCCTGCTGTTTCTGAGACTGCTTCCATTCAGGTCTTAAACCTGGATAAGTAGGGGTCCAGAGAAATAACACAAATAAGAGAAAAAGCAGTAGAATTCATGAACGTTGGTATCCGACATAATTGCTGGGCCCAGGAAGCTTTTCCCATGGCTGAGGTTCTTCTTAAGATCTTCTCCCTGTGTGATTTTTCATGTCTGAGTAAGTGCTGACATTCACATCCATTAGTGGGACGTGTCTCCTCACCAGCTCTAAATTTCATTATATTTGTAGAAACTGGATTATCCTTGAGATCTCTACCCCTTCCCAAATTAGGTTGAAATCAGCTAAAGAATCCTAAGGAAGGAGATGGAGGGACAAGCAGGAGCCCAAGTTCATACATAGAATACGTTTCCATCAAGCTTACTTCCTTAGGAAATTGCCTAGAAAAACACACAAAACACTTTCTCAGCTCTTGGATGCTGGAATTACATCTGGCCTGGTTTGCCTACATCTGCCGGCCAAAGCAGCAGGGTTATAACCATACCCACTAATGCATACCGCAACAAGTTGTGCCCGGTTATCTCCCTCAGAGAAGGATCAGGCCACAGAAAGCTAAGGCAGATGTAGAAAATAAAGAGTGGCCTTACTAAGCCAGACCGAAATTTCATCTAACTCAGTATCTTGTCTCTAACAGTGGCCGCAACAAACACGCAAGGAGGAATAAAGTTCAGCAGACATATTTGATAGTTTCCTCTGGTGTCCTCTTCACTTCCAACAATTTTTGCTCAGCAACTTCGAGAAGAATGCAATCACTATACAGTTAGCCATCTCTACAGATTTCTCTTTGACAAAATTCTTCCCTTGAACTAATGTAAACTCATAATTCAGAAACGTGTGCTGGGATATGAAGTTTTGCTGGGTTTGCTGAAGGCATGGGCCAGTTCTGAAACGTAGCTCTTCAACTCTTTCACTTCTGAAGCCTTGTCAAGGAAGAAACGGGTACCGTGCCCCATCCCAAATTGCTCCTGCTCTCCTGCAGCACACCAGAGGAGAAAACGCACGGGCAGCAGAGTGCAGAGCAGCGTTAACAACCCTCAAGCTGGGCTGGGCTAGGGAGAAGTAAAGCTACAAAGCCTTTCAGACACTAGACAATTTAAGAAGATAAGAAGAGGTCTTGCCCTTTTGCATTTAAACTGTCTCGCTAGATTAGATAAACTGCACCAATTAAAGGATTCTCAACCCAGTGTAGACTGCACCTACGAAGGGTTTTCCTGGCACAGCCAAGCTGGTTGAGACTGCGACTCCCTGCCGTACTTGAACTCGCGTAACCAAGCAAGTAAACCTCTGGAGTGGAGACCTGGCTGCAATTCAGTCAAAAAGCAGACATGAGCTCTGAGCAGGAGACTAAGCACCTACGTTTGCTTTCTGGTTGTTTTCCACAAGCCTCTCCCCAGACAGGGCTCTGACCCAATTCCCACTGAAGTCCACAAAGGCGGCCGACCGGCTTTAGGAGCTGGATGGCACCCAGCGCCTGACCGAGTGAAACGCTATCCGCTGTCCCACAGCTCCAGGCCTCCTGCCCCCGCAGCTCAAAGCCACCAGGACTTCTACATTCCCCCCCAGCTTAGCAGGATGACCAGCGCCAGCCCTGGCACAAACACAGCTGCTCAAATCCAATGTCACCATTCACATAGGGCGTGATTGCCACCGTCCCCTGGCACCCTGACCTCTCCCTCCCAGCCAGCCGCAAGAGCATGCTGCATCTTGTGCCCACATTTTCTTTCCTAAGAAAGCCCCGAGGGGCTTCTTTGGCACAGCTCACATTGCTGGTGAACAGCTCCCTTTGGCTTCCATGTTTACATCCTTGTGGTTGTTAATTTGAGAGAAGCCTTTTATTTTAGACACACACCCCCCAACTCCCTCTGCAGGGGGGGAAAAATGTGACCTTTAAGATTGTTTATACCAATCAACAAGAAGCCCTCGCGCTGCCGGATTCCAAGAAACACGAGACCATCTTGGAGCTTGGAAGAGGGAGGGGAGCCACGGGTGAGGAGCGGGAGCAATCAAGGTCAGGAGTTCACAGACAGGATAAAGCAGAAGGCAAGGCGAGCAGGCGGGGTGGCAGGGCATGCCCTCTCCATTCAGAGAGGCAAGGCGAGCACCGGCAGCTCCATCGATGATGTGCGGTAGTCCAGATTCACAGTGCGGGGAGCCGACATCCTGAGGTGATGCGAGGAACCAGCTGGTTGTGGTGGTGGGCCTTGGAGAATGAGGGTGGTCATTTCTTCCTCGCAAATCCCTTGTGGTTCTTCTCCCAGCCTCGCAGCATTTCACTGAGGACCAAGAGAGACCCAGGACAAGGAGAAATTATTACAGTCCAGTTTTGCACTCTGGTGCCCGCTGTGATGAATAAAGGGGCTTGACAAGACCAGGAGGAAGATGAAAATATTTTCCCACTGTTGAACGCAAAAGTAAATAAATAAGTAAACAGACAAGCGTTCAAATCCATGAATTTCCTTTCATTGCCAGCATCAGCCTTCAAGGGAATAGCACCACAAATTTTTTCCTACCATTGTATTGAGCCAAATGAGCAAAGGTCGTGGCTTTGGGGATCCAAATTTCAAGTGTCCTAATAGGCAGAGGAAGTGCTAGCAGCTTGGGACTGGCACGAAACCCACGTGTGCCTTATGCACAAAATGCCAGTACCAACAGCTGGGAGGACTCGCTTCAACTTCAAAGGTGGCGACACCACCATCTCAGTAGGTTCAAGACCGAGGCGTTGAGGGGAGGAAGAAAAAGGGCGAAGATCAATAAAAACCACGGGAGGACAAATGTGGTGGGACAGACAGAGACGCTGTGATACAGCACACCACTTCTGGGCAGCCAGCCCAGTTCAAGGCAGGGGTTTTCAGGACAGAGGTATGTTTCTTCCTTTGAGTCCCCTCCCTAACCAACACATCACAGTGGATGTCAAATTCAGCCCCAAGCTATCTGGCATGAAGTCAGGAGTTTGACAATTTCAGTCACTTTTTTGTGGCCAAAGCTCTCTATGAATCTATATATTTACAATTATAGGACTGCATCTTGTTCTCATTTACACTTATCTTCTCCGTTGGGCTACACAATATAACCAGAGGTGGTATTTGGCCTATGCTTTGTCTTTATTTTTTATGTTGTCTGCCCAGATACATTATTTATGACCCATTAGATACATTTGTTTGTTAACTAATAAACCTCAGAAAATATTTTTCATGAAAGACTGTATTTTTAAACAATCATGTTGCCGCTCCTCTATTAGCACTCAAGGATTAAATAAGACTGCGAGTAGTTGTTAACTAACAATTGGTTACTGAAACACATGGACTGAGGTTTTTGTCTTCCCGTTATTGAGGCTAAAGAAACGACGCTTCTACAACCACACTGATGTTGCCGGCTGAGTTCTCATTTCAAGGCACATGCTGAATTTTAAACCACCACATGGATTTCTCACCCATACCTTCATCAGCATTGGACGTGCTGTGAAGGAGAAAAGCAGATGGATGTCACAGCTGGCTGCGCAAACATCAAAAGTAATTCTCCTTATAAAGACAATTAGTTAGTTGTTCTTGGTCTTTTTTTTTTTTTTCCTCCTTTCTCTTTTATTAAGCAGTGCTACCACTCCAGTTTTTCTCCTGGGTAACACAGGGCTTTGACAGCATCTGGGTTTTGCGTGCTAGGACAATTACCCTGTGCGCTTATGGTGGAGTGACAATTGTACTCACTTTCTTTGCTCGACCAAGCTACCAGAAGTCCGCTTATGAATACAAGCCTGGAGTAACATTTGTAGGCTAAGGTTAGCCATGTCATCTCTGATACTTATGTCCATTCATCTGCCAACATGTTGTCTGCAATCTGAAACATGCTTCTGTTTTATTCCTACATTGTCTCATCGATGAAAGACATTTCCAGGAGAGAGAGAGCTGGCCTACAGAGCCAGCAGTTACTTGTTCTTCCCTGGGTCCTGTTTTCAATATAAGTCCTTGGTTTAGGTTATTGTTTCTCCTTTTTCCTCTTCATTCATTCTAGCATTCCATCTTGCCATGCAATTGGAGCTATTCAACTCAAAGATAAAAAGGATTCATGAAAATGCTCAAAGACCAAGCTGGGTTGCTCACTGACGCGGACTCTGTGTCCCGTTTTATATGACTTAGGGAAGAGTAGTTCCTCTGAGAAATTATTCTCCATTCAGATCCTCAGGAAATGTGTCCTGATTGGATACAAATGAGAGAAATGAAATGCAGATGGTTTCTTTTTGGCTACAGCTCCAAGGAGGCACATGTAGCATCGTTATCTTTGGTCAGCTACCTCCTAGTTTCTTCCAACTCAAGCGCTGTTCCTACCTGCTCACATTTGCAGCTGTCACCCATGTTTCTTCTGACTACTGCACCACCAAGATGGACAGTGAAAGAAACCAGGCATCTCTGCCTCTCTGGTTTTCAAGGTCTAATTCTGTCAAAAAACATTGAAAGTCACAGTAACTCAGTTCTAGGAGTCAGCTCATCCTTACAAATGAAAATGCAGATTCAGCCTGCCTACATATTTCCGAACTCCATGTACACAGCATTTCCTGTTTGCTGGCACCGGCTCTTTGGAAGTGCCTGTGCAGTAAGAAATACCAGGCACAGAGATTTAGTTGGAAATCAGCAGCGATCTCGTGAACTGCCACTTCTGCTTCTCTTGCTATTTTGACATCTCTCACAGCATTGGAAAGTCAAAAGGAAACAACGTAAAAGGAAAGAACGCTGAAAAAAAACACAGACATTGACACAGCAAAAATCGGGTTCCTCCTTGTTTCCCAAGATGCTAAGATATCAAACCCAAAAAGCATACTCTCACTATTTCAAGACAAACACTTAATTGAAAAATTTTACTCCATTCTATGATGCTTGTCCGTCATACCATGAGGCATCATGTAACCCCGTCAGTGGAAACATTCTTCCAGAAAAGTCAAACACGATCTTCTCTTTCACTTGCTACCCCACCCTATTGGCCTCTCTGATTTGGTAATCAGGAGGAAACACCAGAAAAAGTTTGTTGCTGAATGAACCTTTTTGTTGTAAAAACAAGGATGCCCGACTCGCAGTAAAAAAAGCCAGACAATCTTAAAGAGGCCTCCTGAAATAAACCAAACTAAACAGAATATAAGTAAACCTTTAAAAAAAATAACAAACAAACCCAAACAAAAAACAAAGCAACAAACCAACAACACTCCACCCCCAAATCAGCACAATAATACTACTATCCCCAAAACAGAGTTTGGATTCCCAAAAGCAGGACCAGGCAAGGGACTCTATGGACTCCAACGTGAAGTTCACCCCACTGTTGAGTTTGAAAGCATTTCACACAACATAAAGATGGATAGTAGCGTAAAACTAATGTAAAGGTAGATAGATCAGCAGTCTGGTCCATAGCCAAAATCTGGTTTCACCCCTGGAAACCCAAAACCGCAAAGGACTGAAGCAAAAAATGTAATGATATATCAAAGCTACCTGATACCTCCCAAGCTCTCTAGCTCAATGATCTTTATAGCCAGCGAAGGGGCTCCGAGCTGTACTTTCTTTGTGGCCATACTCTTAAATGTCCAGTTTAGGTAGAAGAGTTTATGATTCCCAGGCTATGATGGATACCCTAGCTGCAACCACAGCTGTAAAGACACAGTCAGGATTATTTTGAGCATCCATCACCTACCCGACTTGAGCCTTGTGTCTCATCTGTCACCTAAGCAGGGGGTGCAAATCTCATTATAACCACCAGAGTGAGTCATGTGTTACAACTTCTGTGCATGTCCATTACATTCAAGAATAACCTCCCAGCTCCTCCAGACAGGATGGCAGAGATGGATGGACAACTCTCTTTGATCTGGGGAGTTCTTCCTCTACCTCCAGTTTGTCTCCAATTGCCTCCAAGGTCATGCTGTCAGTACAGGGACGGCACCCCCCCCTTGCGTATGAATCTCATCTCCCCTCCTCCAAAACCACAGTCTACACATGTTTGCTGTTACTTCCAGATGTGTCCACAACTTGAAAGCAGTGACTTGAGAGAAAAAAAAAAATAAAAAATTTAGAGCTAGCAGAGCTGAGTCCCCCTTCCCCTCCCTTTCCTTCAGCATCTGTCCAGGTCATCTATGCAGGCAACACCGAGCAGTTCTAGGGGTCTCAATAATACACCACAGAAGCACGTGGACGGATTAGAGAGACAACACAACTCTTCTCCTCCCCCTTATACTTAAAGCCTTTCTCTCAGCTCACTGCTCAGAATTTACTCCTAGAGATCTTTGGCTAAAGCCCTTCTTAACAGATATCTAACAAGAAACCAGTTTGGTGTCCTTCCCCATGCTGGAATGAAACGGATGCCTGCAAAACAATGGAAGTGATGGCAGTGACTAGGGCTTGATTGCCTTGATAGATGCAACAGCACGTACAACACTAATATATCTTAATCCTACTGTCCTCACTCATGCAACCCTGGCAAAAAGCTCTGTCCTGCAGACATCTCCATCCCTTGGGTCTTTCTTCAGTAGCCAGACTGGGGGTCCCTTTTAGTGGCTGGTCATGTGGATTGTGGTGGGCAGACACACAATGTCACTTCTGTGTGGTACTGCAGGCTTTGAATTTTCCCTTGAAGAGGACAGGAGGAGGAGGAAGAAAGGAGACAGCCTGACTCACACCAACACCTGGAGCATTTGCTCCATAGCCAGAGCGCCACTGACACGAGAAGGGTTCACCCCTGGTTTGGGGAGTTGTTCTCAGAGCAGCTCTCTTCCCCATCAGCTGGTGACAGCCCACTCCCTCCACACCCTGTGCTGTGGGAAGTTAATTTAGAAGCCAGCTTTGCCATCTGTGGACTACCCCATGCTGGGAAAACCCTCAGCTGGGGAGATCTGTTGTCTTTCCAGAACGGCGCAAAGAAATCAGAGCGTGGGAGAGA
The DNA here is from genome assembly GCF_964199755.1 of Larus michahellis. Classification (NCBI taxonomy): domain Eukaryota; kingdom Metazoa; phylum Chordata; class Aves; order Charadriiformes; family Laridae; genus Larus; species Larus michahellis. The sequence continues at coordinate 76,311,435 of NC_133899.1, read as the reverse complement.
ACATGGACCTAAGAATCCTTCTAAGTCCTTCACAAATTTCTCCATGCATCCCCCAGACTCCACCTCTTCCACCCAAAGTACCTAAATGTGTTCCTATAGTGATGTCTGCTGTTGACATCAGAGCAGACTCAGAGCAGCACTCCTGCTGCTGCCCTCAGCTGAGTCATGACTCATGAACAAAGGGGATTTTGACCATTGTTATTTTATTATTTTCATTATTTCATTCATCATCTTAATTTCCCTCTCTCACTCCTGGCCAAAAGAGAAAGAAAGACATACACACACACATACACACACACAAAAGAAAAGGGGGGGGGGGAAGAAGGAAAAAAACCGCCAACATGGTCCACATCTGGAAACTGATTTCCCAACCCCAGAACAAAGAGCTCTGAAATTGTGGCTCTAAGTGTCCTGTTTGTGTTCTCCCATTATGTAAAAAGTCCTATAATAAAATCTAATGGAGAAGCCCAAGACTCGGCAAGAGTTATTTGGAATTTTTTAGTGAACCAGATCCATTCAGAAGTTCTTGTAGAACTGTACATTGGACTTACAAAGCTATTAAGCTCAAAAAAAGCTGCAGGAGCATGACAGCTTTTGGTTCCAGAAAACTTCTCAGTTGATCAGGCTTGGCTTGGCTTAAATCACTTCTTTAATCCCGGCTAAACTACTGTGCCATTTCTGTTACTTTCCATGTTCAGAAATATCACTCTTGCCTAAAGTTTAGTGCTGTGCAAGGATGGGGAAAAATTATGGAGACACAAAGAGAATGCTAAGGGGAGAAAAGGGAAGAAAAACAATTTTAGAAATCATCATTTTTCAGCAAGGGAAATGGGGACAAACAGTTCCTAAGAGAGTTTAGGATGTCAGACATTTTTAACAGCAGGAAGTTTCTTAGAAGGGGTTAAAAATCTTCTACTGACACTGTTAACAGAAAACTATTTTGCAAGTCAATAGAAGTCTTCATGTGGGGGAAAAATTTCAAAAACATTCAGTTTTTAATTTGAAAAACTGTAACCCATAGCATTTCAATGGGAAAAAAAAAAAATACATGCATTGTTGAGAAATGGCACAGTGCACCCCACTGGGACGGAAAGAAAAGCATTACTGGTTGAGAATTGTTGAGGAGAGGACAATTATTTGAGGGCTTCAAAAAGAAGATTCTTCTCTGACCTGCTTGATCACATACGGATATGCCCAAGAGCCATGTGTACTTCAGCTTCCATTTCCACCTCAGGTCTCCTGAACGGCAGCCCAACACATTGGCACTACATTGAAAGTCAGGGCTCACATACAGCATGGATTTGTCCTGTAGCTCTAAGCCAAAGTGATCTAGGAAGAGACACCACAACTGGATGCACATGAAGGACGCCACATTGTCCAACAGTCTCCTGGTCATAAGCCCTTCTCCCCTCCCTTTTTCTTTGATGTTACTTAGCTGTGCTTATGTTCAGTGTTGAATCATTGGACCTAGCCTTTCATCCAGACCCTTGGGATGCGTTATATGGATGGAAAGAGAAAGAAACTACTTAATAACACTTTCCAAGTACAAGGGAGAGGAGATTCCTGGAAAATCAGGTTAAGACAGTCCAAAAAACTTCTTCGAAGAAATGTGGCAAACTGTATATAGCTAACTATTTATGGTGGAGATGGAAGTTAGACTACCCTTGAAGGCAAGCGGCTGCTGTCCAGACAGAGGTCTTAATCATCATTCCAGTTAGTCACTGAAAACTAAACACATCATAAGTAGGAGGGGAAAAAGGGCTATTCCAAATAAATAGCCTCATTATTCTGCAGGAGCTGTTCTAGCTCATACACGTTCACCTACACTCATATTTAAAACAAAGGCGTTGAGCCAAACCATGGATCCAGAACCTGAATTCTGAAACCAGTCTTCTTTCTCCATGAGTGGAATTGCTCAAACAAGAACAGCATTGGTCAAAACATACGTTTTTAAAATTAACAGTGTTGGGTGGTTTGGGTTTTTTTGAAAGAAAATTAATTTGTGAGCATTTTCATTCTCCAGTATCTCAAATTTTTCTAATTTTTCAGTAAAAACCACAAAACAAGAAACTGTTTTTCAGGTTTGTTTTTCTTCATTCTTCCTCTGTTGCCTCGCTTTTCATGGCAAAAAAGAATAAAAGCCTTTGAGAAGGTGAGCGGGCGGGAAATAAAGAATACTTAAACTAATAAAATATTTTTATTTATGTCTTTTAAAACTGGAAGTTCTCAGAGCCATTTTCTGCTGCTTTTCTGAGATGGTTTCCAGTTTCTGCCTTGCTTGCATTTTTACTGTCAAATCAGAAAACTGGACTTTTTTTTTTTTTCAGCGGTGCTCAAAAGCACGTGCAGAAAATGCTATTAGGAGATTATCTGTATTGCTCCCGCCTCCCTTAACACACCCTATGAAATGTTCTTGCTATCTGTGGATATGCCCAGCTCTCAAACACAGCCCAGATGTGTTCCAGCAACTCAACTCACTGGACACCACATGCTATCTGGTTTTCCGTGAGGCATTTTAATGCCAGATCTCAGAGGAGCCATTGGGCTCTCTACGACACAACCTCCTGTTACCAGACCTGCCTCTGCCATAGTTACCCTGCTCAGAGCAATGCAACTGTAGCAGAGCATATGCTCAACTTCAGGCCTCCATAGCCTGCAGCCTCTTCCTCTCTAAAATCGTCATTTCTCTTATTTATGGAGCTGCAGAAACACATACTCAGCCTGCTGGTTTCCAGCCCAGAGACCCAAGTTAACCATCTGAAGACAAGGTCTTGCATCCCCTCATCACTTCCCTGCACTATTTGTGTCCCTCCCAGCCTGCCAGCTCATCTCAGCGTATGGCAGCGCTCTCAGTTTTGCCCCAACTGTTGCAACAGTCAATCCATTTCTCACACTCCAGGTCTTACAGTCAGGTGAAATGTACAATTTTTATTAATAAAAATGTTTTCTAGCCTTCGTGCTTGCCCAGGAAAACTTGGAGATGACATATGAACACAGTTACAGGCTCACAAACCAGGTGGCAGCAGTGAAGAAGTAGGTACATATTTCAGCCTCGTGATTTTTCATCCAGCATCATGGTTTGTCAAGACTTGACTCATGATTTTTGAATGCTGTCAAGGCTGGCGATACTGACTGTGAACTTTGGGAGGTTTCAACGATTTACCGAAACGGAAGTGGGGACTCAAGCTCACGACACTGATGTATTTCACCACTGCGGGCAAGTCAAGTCTGTCGTGCATCTCAGCAGAATACTGTCCAGTGGAGACAGCACACACAAGTCCCAGCTCACCCGCTCTTGGCCAAGCCAGCCCTCTCCCTTGAGGACACATGGTGGGTAGAGCAATCCTCCACGGGTGCAAAAGCAAGACCCAGTCCTGCTCCTCATGGAAATCCATGAGAATTTTTGCCTTCAGCACATTCATGGAGACAGGGTCTTGCCCAAAGCACATACCAAGGGAATGAATCTTCCAAAAATATGAATTCTCTTTGCCTCATACCAAAACATTCATAGTAAGACCAGGCGGCACTCCGCAGCAAAACACTGGCAAGAGGAAACGCTAATAAAAAACTAAGACACTAAAAAACACCAAGAAAAACCTCCCAGAAGAAACAAACACAAGAAGAATATGCTGCCCATTCAGTGAAAAAAAATGCTAACAAATTAATGCTGTCTCATGATGATACTGAAATATTTACAGGAAGAGAGCACAGAATTTTGGCTGGCAAACGCGAAAAGTATCTATCACAACTATTTTCTGTGCAGAACAAAGGGGAGAGGAAACAGAGGAGCAAAAGCAGGGGAGGGTGAAAGAAAGGTGACAAAAAAGCAGGGAGAGGAATACAGATTAAGAAAAATGATTAAAAAAAAAAAGGAAGCAAGGGGGACACGGAGCAGAGTTCACAATAGGAAGCCGTGCTGCTCCCTGTTTACCTGCCAGTAGCCAGACTCATTGGCATCTCCCTTAGGCAAGAGAGACTCATTCACTTTCCTCCCAAGAGCAGCGGATTACTAACAGAGCCTGCCAACAGCCTGCACGAAACGTTAGCCTGCCCGATGGGACAACTGGTGCCAAATGAATGGAAAGAATATGTGAATTATTAATTAATTTGTTCTATATTCATGTCACCATAGATAATTACATGAGTTGGTTCCACAGCCTGAGCCTTCCTCAGCCAGTAATCCCCATGATTCATGACCGACAGTTGCATAACACGGCTCTCAATGACTTCATCATGTTGCATGGAAAATGCTGTCTAGATATACGTGCATGCGCAGTGACTCACTTTGACACCTTGGGTTGACATTTGCAGCCTGGGCCAGGCCTGTCAGTAAGACAAAGGCGTTTCTTGTAAGGTTTCCGAGCCATAAGGGTAGGCATTGAACAATGGAGCACACAGGGGAAGGCAGGAAAAGGTAGACCTCGAATATTCGGTTCATGTATGCAACAGCCGAGTGCATTGTCACAAACAAATACTCAAAGCAACACCTCTTCTCTGGCAACAGCCAACAACGGTACTAAAGAGTGCAAGGCATATAGTCCATTTCGATGCTATGAGCAAGGAAAACAGAAGAAATACTCTGCACAGAGGAGGCACAAAGACGAACATACCAGGAAGTTCTCAAGAACCAAGAGAGGCCTTTCCATTTAGAGAGAATCGAGAGTCAGAGACAGCAAAGTGCTGCAGAACAGCCTGAATCGTAGCACTGTAAACAGCCTGTAAAAGAGCACTCAGACGTCATTTGGGGATAATGCACAAATTATACTGTAAATCCAGGCACGCGGGATATGGGAACTTCCAACCAGGGCCAGACACCAAAGCAACTCTCTCAAGCCATCTCCACTCTAGAGACACACTAGAAACAGGAGCTGTAAACAGAAGATTAAACAGATGCTTTCTCCTCTTTGTTGGAGGAACTGGGACTATGAAGGTGTTGATCAGTTTTCCCAACTCCGCGTGCAGTCCTTTGTTAAGTCTTTAAGAAAAATCAAAAATAAAAAAAGGATCTTGGAAGTAGGGTGTACCATGAGCCCAGTCACACATCCTGCACGACGAAAGGATGATGCACAGAGAGAAAACCCAGAGCAAGCACTAAGGGAAATGTTTCAGGGAAATGTTTTCACTGAGCAATGGTTTTATACAGTGGACTAAAACAATCATCACACTCCTACTGGTTTTTGTGACTTGGTTCTTTCTGGAATAAGATAAACAGGAGCAGGTAAAAATCAAGCCATTTTGTTTTCCTGAAGAAAAACTGAATTTTCTGTTTGAAATAAGATTCTATCTTGATATAGAGGGGATTTTTGGTGTTAAGTCTTTACTCCAGAGCCTTAAGTGCTTCATTCATCCAGAGCCTTAAGTGCTTCATTCAATGTGGAAAAAAAGTCCTTGTAGTTTTTAGTTCAGCAAGGAAGCCAGAAAAAAATAGTTTCTAGATTCCTCCCATCTTTCCTGCCCTCTCAGTCATCCATTCAACCCAACCCATCCCACAGCCATTTCTAAAGATGATGCACCCGCTTCCCAGGAATCCTGGAATTGAGGCACTCACCGGAGTCTCTCAACCACAAGACAAAAACATCTGGCAACTGTGGAAGAGGCTGCAGGTAGCACCAGCACCTCTAAGAAGCCCAAACATAACACTAGGAAGATAGGAATGAGCAAGGCCTGTTGTAACTGCTGGGATTTGCTGCTGCTCTGGTTGTGTCACCACAGATGCTCTCCAGCAACGCAAGGAGGACAAGCTGATGGAGGACACGCGTCTCCTAAACAAGAGCATACACGGACCCTGCTGCTCCTTTATAGGCCTGCTATTGGTAGCAGCTGGACTTGCAGTTGTCCTCACCTCGTCATGTCATAAGTATGGGGAAATATCTTTTTCCATCTGATTTTGAACTCTACCAAGCTGACCTTGATGCCATGGGAAGAGAAATCACAGCTGCTGATCACAGCACCTATTTGTTCACATTTTGCCAAGCTAATGGTGAGCTAAGGGCAATATGCAATCATTTCAAGGAGGCTTAAATGACGCTTTCAAGGCTTTCACACCTTCATAAGGGCACGAGAGAAGGCATGACAGAGCCAGATCTCCCCACTGTCCCCCAGGGAATACTCTACTCACCACAGCCATGCCCATTTCTTCCAGTATCCCTCTGGCCCTGCTGCAAAAAGTGACACCCAGTCATGTGCCAGGCAAGCCATTCTGCTGCTCCCCTGACTGGAGCTACTTCTTACCTTAGATCAATACCAAAAAAAAAAAAAAAAAAAGCTCTCCCTTGGGTATCATGCAGTGCATTCCAGTTCCTCTTCAGTCAGTGTTTGTGCAGTGTTTTAAATACATGAGGCGTTATATAAATGCTAACTATTATTATAATGTTCCCCTCCTTCCAGTCAACTCCCCCCACAGACCCACAGACACATTCCCCACCTCCTGTTTTAGCACGTTCACAGCATCAGAAATTACCCTGTTTTCATTTACCCTGCCCTTTGCCATATGATCCTGGCCCTCAGAAGCTTTAAATAGTCTGCATTATTATGAAGGCTTGTTAGAACTTGTCCCTAATCACGCCAGGAATAATCCTTGATGGCTTGTCTCAGACTGTGTGTGTGTGAATGTCTGTGCAACAACAGGGCTCTGGCTTGCTAAGGTCCCTCCGAGAAGGGGAGTTAAAGCTTCGTGCCCAATACAGAATGAATGGCACATCGAGGGGGGCCGTGCACAGCACTGAACCCGTTGTTGTGCCTGCGTACACTAAAGCTCTTTTCAGTGAAGACCTGAAATGAAAACCTACATTTCAGAAAAGAACAGGCTGACCATATTATGTGTTGATAGATGCCGAGCAGCAGAAATCAACCTGCCCTTTAAATGCAGGGACACTAAAAATGGTGCAGTCAATGATTCCCAGAACTGTGCTCGTTACAGCTGGTCCCAGGGCTTGCGCTGTTTGTCTGGTGCACAAGAATCCCAGTGTTAGACACTGAAATATAAGCTCCCTCTCTGCTGGGGTTACAACCCCTGTTGACTACCTTATGATGGGTGATACAGATTGAGGAAAGAGAGAAATCTGGTTCTTAATAAATCTGTTTCTCAAAGGCTGGCAATTGTGTTTTCAATGTCATCCACAGGAGAGAATCCAAGGCAGAGACAAATTTGCTTTTCTGATTTGGGTTCCAGCTGCAAACTTAGAGGAAAACAAATCACACAGTAGAATGACAACACCAAGACTCATGCCACATAGGCCGCAACAGTCTCTACCTTGAAGATGAAGTAGTATCAGGCAGGGCAAACAGATCACCAGACCTTTGTTTACCTGGGGTCACATTAGCCTACCAAGGTAAAGCTTCTGGTTTTTGGATATTTTGTATTCATACTATGCAATGGACAATATTATTTCACCCATTACATTCTCATGACACCATACGTACCAAAATGACAAGGAAGAAGCAGCTGAGAAACACCTGCTAAAATAACATCATGACAAAATGCCTTTGCACCATAGCTCAACATCCAGTCTGCCCAACCATGTGGCCTTCATGTTTGTGGATTATCTTGGAACACTTTTTTCTGAGCATCTCACCATCTCTAGGGCCCTAGAAGAGGTATCTGAAGGAACTAAGAACAAGAGAGGAGGTTTTGGTGCTTGCCTTTCATCTCTCTAACTCTTCACAGGTATCAAAGAAGAGAAAGACCATACAGTCTTTTGGAATCAGGAGATGCTGACCATCACATCAGCAGAATGGTTTGGGGATTTTAGCTGAGCTTAATATCCTGTAGCTTAGTGCTTGGTCAAAAAACCCAAAGTTAAGTCACTTGCAGCACTTCTATTTATTATGTGGGCTACCAAGGTGTAATCATTCCTTGACAAAAAGACAAAAAAGGAAGCTGCCTAAATGCCTGGGTGGAAAACGGGTGGTGAATGGAAGGAGGTGCTACGTGAAGCCATATGGACTGGAACTGAGATAGATGTTAATCCCTGAGACGCTGACCACCAGAGGTGCCCATGCAGTGGGACTGTTGAGGGGATCACAGGCTGCTAAACAGAGAAATTTGGAAAAGCTTCCACCCACGCTGAAGAAGGTCCATTTTCTTGTTGTGGAGTTAGCTGTCTCTCATGAGTGCTCACCTTCTAATACAGACACAGCAGGCAAAACTATGAAATAATATTAAGAAAACTATTTAAAGGGAAAATCCTTACATTGCTGTAGTCCATAGAGGAATTTACAAAGGAAGTTTCAATGTTCTGCCTTGCAGACAACCACACAGAGACAGGCAGAGGTGAATTTATCTTATCTGAGAGCACCCAGCTAAAACAGTGACAGAGCCAAAGTATGGAGGAGCTTTGATATTCTGGCCACGGAGCAAAATGTGGCTATTCAGTCCCATTTAATGTTCTGCATCCTAGGCCACAAACCTGGGGTCACAGGACCAGGAATACTCAGGCTCTTTAGGACGACAGGAATTTGGGCTGTAAACCAAAGACAGGCTCAAATCAAATTCCTGCAGAATATGGACTTGGCTTCCTCATGGGCAGAACCATCCAAGGACCAGCACTGTCTGCCCTCCTTAAGTAAAGGTATTGGCAAGGAGGGAAGGAACTCAAGCACACTCAACACTACCGCATGAGATGTGTTTCTCCAAGGCGCAAAGTCAAAGTTTGCACAAGGATAAACCCGGAGCAGAGACCAGCTCAGTTTGCAGCTATGTCTCCCCAAGGAGACACAGGCTCATTGCAATGCTGCAACAAGTAGGTAGTTGCAGAAACTATAGCAGTGACACACTCAAGAAAACAATGTTCTCCAACATATGCGAGGAGAACCAAGCCTGAAGAGGAGAGGGAAAGGAGCTACCCATAAGATACATACCTACATAAATAAATAAATCTGTGAAAACAGGTCCTACTTCAAAGTTGGACCTCAAGATGAAAAATACAGTAACAAGCAGTCATTCCTAGAGAAGTTCCCCTCGAAGAAGAGCCTGAGGACACTGTGAGTAAAGCCCTATTCTAATGGATGTTCAAGTAAACACGCAGGGGGGTCCTTGTGCTATTTCACCATGTGGACCTCACTGAGATGTCCAAATTAGAAACTGAGGCTCCCTGCAAACTCCACAGAGAGAGACAGATTTTTTGAACATGATTCAGAACCCAGAGGGTAGGAACCTAGCTCCTGTTCTACTTATGTGGTCCAAACCACCCCCAGAGGTGCCTTCCCCTCTTAGTCCACACTCAAGAGTGTAGGCAGCCTGACTTAGGCTGCTACGCTAAATGGCAATTATTACACAATAACAGCGAATCCCTGAAATCTCCTCTATGTGGCAAGCATGGTATGAGCCCAGAGGGAAATGACGGAGAATCTGAGACTGGGAACCTGATGCTGCCTTGTAGGCTGGAACAGCAGAGCTGTGGCAAACACTACATTTCTTTATTATTTTTATTTATTTTAGGACTTGGATGAAGTCTGGTACGTGCTAAAGGTGGAAGAAGGAGAATCAACTTTCCTCCATCACTAGACATGTGTATAAAACAGAGTCCTGTTCTCAATGGGAGAAAGAATAAAAGCTCAGCTAGACCAGATGATAAAATTCTATCTTCTATAGGGGTGCTAAGGAGAGAGTTTACAATAACTGGAAACAAGAAACAGAAGATTTTACTGAGCTCAAAGACTGAAAGGTGTGCACTAAATCCATGCAAACAGTTGTGGCGGTCATGGCTTAATTTGAATTTTAAAAAAGAGCAGTTTCAGCTCTGGATGCATTGAGCATCGGTTGCCACTGCCACACAGCACATTAATTATTTAGCCACAGTTAACTATTGTGCTCCTCACAGGTTATCAGCCAGGAAAGCCACGTTCTCTTCAAGCATAAAAAGAAAAAAAATAATAATACAGGAACAGCAGAGGTAAAACTGCCGAACAGGATTTTCTACATTGGACATTGTAATACCTTATCAGGCCCCAGACGCATGAGATCAGAAATGCCAGCTGGAACCCACAAGGCTTATCTGGGCACTCAGAAGCGTAGGAAGAACGAGAGCCAGAGGAGTTTTATTCTATATGAATCCCTGAATGCTGCCGCTGTAGATAAGGAGTGAAGTCCCAGGTTCCACTAAGTCAATGACAAATCTTGGTTTGACTTCATTTGGGCTGGGATTTCCTGCCCAGCATCCAAGGGTAAAAAAACACAGTAAGCACAGGAAAAAGGCAGTAGAAACTACTGAAGCCATGCACAGCTCCTGGCTGCACTTGTTTTGAGGCCAGCATGAACATATATGCATTAGATGGGAAAGGTGGCCAGATTTTGGGTTGTTTGTTGGGTTTTTTCCCCTCAGCCAGTACCCAGCCTGTTTTTATGAGGCTTAGGGTCAGGCTTTTGGGGGGATTAGGGGTCAGTTTTGGTATAGAAGGATGTTTCCCTATGCACAAAGCAACATTTAACTGCTTGTCTTCTGTCAGAGGAGGCTCTCGACTCCCAAGGCAGGAACCCCACGTGATGCGAGTTGGGGAAGCATCAAATCCCAGCGATCTGCCAAGAGGAAAGAGCCATTGGACCACGAACAAATAAGAAAATAAAAAAAGCAAGCAGCAATCTGCCAAAGCAATAGCCTGCCATCTTACACAAGGCATCGGTTTGCTGGAAGGAAGACCAGGGCTCGCAGCGAACTGTGCCAGACTTGGTCTCCTGCAGGCGGAGGCTCACAGCATCACCCATGGCCTGGGGCTTGGCCATGGTCAACCCCCTGTCCAGTGAGGAAAGGAGGAGGTGTTCACATAGCAATAAGAACAACTTCCCTGTCCTTTGAGGGCATCCACTTGCTAACAGTAAGACGCAGACCTCAAAGACAACAGGAGAAACAAAATGGGTACCACACACTAAGTATTACAGTAAAAAACCCACTTCTCCTTCAAAGCTAATATGCTATCTGCTTGGGGAGCCTTACCTACCGCCATATGAGACAACACAACAAAATTCAACCTGCTGTTGGCTTTGGGGCTGAAAATAGTCCAAATTTCAAGGGAAGAGGTGGCAAGCACTTTCCCAGTTTCTTCTGCCTGTTTCTCATGAAGCAGCAGACCCTGTTTCTCCTGTTGTGGCTGTGACAGCAGAAGGAGCAGAGGAAGGAGGGACCCTGCAAGGGTGCTGTCTGTGTTGCCCACGAGTTGTGCCAGCAGAAGCCACAACGGGAACAGGAGGGATCTGGGGAACCTCTCTCACCTCTTCCCAGCCACCACAGTGACATCTCAAGCCCACTCCAGCCACCTCACCCCAACACCTCCCAGGAACAGGGTCTTCCCCAGCCACAACACAGCTGCCCAGAGGGACGCAGTGCACGCCGGTGCCACCAGGAGAGATGGGCAAGGGCTTGTTTTCACCATTCATCAGTGCCTCCCTTGCGCCGGGTGTGTGGGCTTTTTACAGTGCCAATTAAGTGCACGCTGGGGCCGGGGCGGAGGCGCAGCACACCGAGCCCCCGTCTCGCTGCCTCCGTACTGTCACCTTCCATTAAGCAGCTGGCGGCCGGGAGAAGGGGAGGGAAAAGCCAGCGGCGTGTTTGGTTTGCTGTTTTTGTGGGCACTTTACAACTTCAAAGGCTTCCCTCTGGTTCACAGGGGGCAAGGGGCAGAGGTCAGTAGGCACGGTTTGACCTCCCTTTCACCTCCTCCCCGAAAGGGAGAGGCGCGCACACTCACACAGAGGAAGAAGAAAAGGAAGACAAGATTCGGGCAAACACTTTTATCCTCTAATCTTTCTTTGCCTTAGTGCTGCAGAGGCTTTGTCCAGCAGACAAAGTGCCCTTCGGAGTGTCTGATGCTTCCATGCTGGACTCTTCCTCCTCCACCCCCACCAGGAAATAAAGAGAAACGGCAGCACCACAAAATAGAAAAAAAAAAAAAAGACAAAAACAACCCCCCAACAACAACAACAAAAAAAGAAATCTTGCTCTTGGGGGCTGGGTTTTCTCATTTTTTATTTTGGGTTGGATTTTTTTGGTTGGGTTCCCCCCCTCCCCCGCCCAGCTAGATATCTATCCATCTATACATAAGCCCCACAACTGCTCATGACGGAGGGAGAAAACAGGCATGATTGTTCAAGATCCATCCCGGGATGTGAAAAATGCGTTTTCTTGTCTTTAAAGACAGCATTGTTGTATTTATTTATTTATTTGTAGTGGCAAGGTCACTAGCCCTGGGGCACTGAGGAATAAGTTCGAGTTTCAGAAAGCTCTCCACAGCTGGTGATTATATCCCTTGCAGTGCGTACAAAGACATTGGGAAAGCAGCAGAGAAAGTAAACAGTATCACTTCTGGGGATGGAAGGGGGAGAGGAGGAGGGGGGCAGAGGAGGAGGAGAAGAGAGGCAGATGAAATTTAAACTGGCGACCAGCCCAGCCACCAACTTAAAACAATACAGCGAGAGGAAGCCAAAAAGGAAAGAAAAACAGAGAGGGGTGTGTGTGGAGACACACTCTGTGTGCGCACGCATGTGAGAGAGACGGAGAGAGCGCGAAGCAAAGCGAGAGCAAAGAAAGGAAGGGATGAGGTTGCAAGACGAGGTTTCGGGAGCCATCTCTGGGGATCCATCAGGGAGCAGAACAGCTTGCATGGGGAGGTTTTGCTGGCACAGTCATCATCCCTGGTGTAAATACATCTATGAGCATTTCTAATCAAGCTGGCAAAGCATAGCTGTTCACCTCTCTCAAGAACAAGAGGAGGAAAATCAGTGTCTAGAAACAACAGTCCCAACCTTGTCCCCTCCTGGCATCCTCAAAACCAAAGGGGATGAGAAAGTGGCAGGCAGGTCCAGACCAAGATCTACTGACTGACGGTCTCCAGGTTGGCACCACACAGACTCAGCCTGCGCTTGTCTTTTTGTTGGCTCTGGGAATCACACTCCTACCCATCTCAACACAGTTTCATCTTAAGCTAGTGCTTTTCTCAAGCATTTTGGTTTGACAGTATGGGAGAGAAAACAGAGTCACAACTGGGTGGTGCTCTGGAGCACACAAGTGTTTTGTGTGTTTACAGCACAGGGCACAAATTAGATACAATTTGGTCCAAGCCTGTACACGTGCTCCGCACACAGACTGGTCCTGGATCCTGGCTGAGGCTCAATCCTCACCTTCCAGAATAGGTCTGGCTACGTTAGATCTTCTCTGGTCACGTTGACCGTGATCTCACTGGAATGAGGTTAGTCATCTTAGCACAGGGGAAGGGAGAGGCAAGCTTTTTTGGAACATCCATCTGCCTGGGAAAGGCTAACAAGCCCTCCTTTATAGATGTCTATATGTGGACCTCGGCAGAAACACAGTTGGAAAGCTTGTGGAGAGACAGCATACCTTAAAAGGACCAAGCCAGCCTGTTCTTCAAGCTGCTCATCCAGCTTTCTGCTACCTTTCACACCAGGAGGCAGCATCCTGCAGGTTGATGTGTCCTCTAAAGTGCTCCAGCAATCACCCTCTCCTCCAAGAAACAACACAAATCTTAAAGCCACAGCTGCAAGCCTCAGCAAACCATGACTCTCACCTCACATAAGAGAGCAGTGATACAGCTACGCTTCTGGCTGAGCTTCAGCACCCTTGGTGGTACTTCATAGGACAGGTTGGTCAAGTACCATGAACTCAAAGTGCTTACTACTTAGTGTATTGCTCCTTTGAATTAAAGGCCTCCCCAGACAAGCTCCTTTGCTAACCTCACTGGCCTCCTGTGCATCAAGACTAGCTGGCACAGCCCTTCTCTGACTGGCAGTTAACCATTCACTGTCTGCCACCAGTTTGGGGAGAGAAGATGCATCATAACAGGGGTCCATTGGTGCTATACTTTGCAATTTCTACATATGGCCTAGACCAGAATCAGACAGAGACAACATCACTGATAAACACAGCAAACAGCACTGCACTCTACAAATGATTCCTCAATTTCCCCACCTCAAGTCTTCGTGAAGATTTGGTATGGATTCAATCGATCTGGCAGCTTCTCCAAGGGTTTCTTGCCCCCTGCCTCCTTGTCACAAGGTGCATTTAAAATCTGCTACCAGAAAAAGTTTCAACTGCTACAAATGATAGTTCAGGGAACAGGGTGATAATAAATTAGCACCCCATTGGGAATGGCCAATAGTTTAACATTTCCTATAGACCTAAGTGACTGATGGTACCGAATTGAGATATCATTTCATTTCCACCACAGCCACTCTGTAAGTTACGCACTGGTTACTCAGGTCGCTTTGGGCTTGAATGATGCAAGTTGCAACAGGAGAAAATCTAGTTAGATATTAGGAAAAAAGATTAACATTTAAGGTTAGTCAAGCACTGGAACAGGTTGTTCAGAGTGGTTATGGGATTTCCATCCCCAGAGAGGCTCAAACTTGGACTGGCCAAGGCCCTGAGCAATCTGAACTCGTGTGGCCCTGCTCTGAAAGGGCTTGAACCAGATAACCTCTGGAGGTCCTTTCCAACCTATCTTAGTCTGTGATCAAGAAGGCCACGTCAGAACCTGCCCAAGATACACACAGTACCTCACGTCCAAGTACAAACATCAGCATGGAGGCACCCCTGTTGTGGGGTTTCCAATACAAATATTGCCGTGGTTACCTTTTGATTAAAACAAACTTGGTGCTACTTGCCTGCTTCCCAAGGGTAACTATGCAGTCGAGCTAAAATAAGAGATCTGAGTGCATTAAACCTCCAGGTGTTGAGTCTGTGAGCCCACAACCACTGCATTCATCGACAACTATGTCCAGACCCTACAGAGGGTGCATGCAGATGGCTGAACCCAGCAGACCAGCACTAGCACACTTCAGTTGACCCCGCTACCCCAGATGGGCAGAGTAGATCACCAGTCCTCTCTCCATTCAAACCTTGACCAAAGGCAATCTCACTGGCTAAATGACAACTCCATTCTTACAGTAAGAGCAAATTGTTTTGGTTTCAACCAAGTGGGCCTATGTTCACTTTCCTTTCTGGAAGTGCACTGAGGTCTCTTGCGGGGCGAGAGGGGTAATAAAATAATTAAAGGTTTTATAGAAAAAGTAGCGTCTTCACCTACCTGGGCACGTGGGTAACATATATAAAGATCACCATCTAGTGGCTTACTGGAAAGATACTATCTGTCATATGTCTGCAAGTCTGATGACCAATAAAGTTGTTGTTACAACATATTACAAATGATTCTTGCATTCAGCTCTTAAGCAAGCTAGGCACCTAGGCAACCATGGACACGGGCAAGTTTCTGACCCACAGAAAATTGATGTTCATCCCTTCCCCCAGTTAAACATTGACACCTTCCCCATCATTCGTTTCTCCATCTCCCCTACATAGGATTTGGAAGCACAATAAGGGATTTGCAATTTACTTTAAGGACCAGAAATTAGGTGTCTAGTGTAAACTAGGTGAACTCCTATGGTAGCTAATACAAGGAGTCGAATACAACCAGAGGTTGATGCATCCCATCATTTTGTATGGGGGAGAAGGCACATGGGATGAATCCTATTTATGAGGTCCCACAGCCTGGAAAATCAATTACTCAGCAAATGTGAAACTCTCTGGAAAGCTTGGCCTGTGAGCAGCCAATGGGATAGTCTATGCCAACAGTTTTCCATTTGCCTCAGTGGAAATCCTTCAAGTTGAAGTATTCCTGAAATGCTCCCCAAAGGAAAGACAGATCTGCGAATTCTGACAAAACCTTTGTTTCACTGAAATAGTCGTGATGAGCTCTACTCCTTATTCTTTGAGAGAAAAGATGGGGAGAGTCATCATTATAGGCACTTCCCTAAAGCCCTTCTTGGCCCAGGGAGCCTATTACACTAACATGACTGTGATGCTCCTAGTACAAGAGGTAGCCCAAGTGTTTTTTCAAGTCTTTGTGCTGGGCCATGTAGACCATCCTTAAAATCTCACATGTGACCATTTACTTCAGAGCCACATAAAGAGATGAAGTACTACCAGTGCATGGGTAAAATGTTTTAGTGGCACCGAAAGACACCAGGCAAGGCCAGATTTGAAGCTAACAGAGGACACAGCTTAGTTCTAGACTGAATCTTCTAGGTACTCCACAGAAGCAATCCACCACATTTTTACCAAGCCAGTACAGCATCCTAGTACCAGCACCAAATTACATATCTGAAATGCCATTTTCGGACACCTTCGTGTCATGTTCCCAATTTTCCAGGCTGTCAAATCACATACTGCTTTGCTCTGGGGAAAACAGAAATTCTCTACACAATCTCAAGCACAAACTATAGACTTGTACACACTTCTGTACACAAACTCAGTTATACTCCACATTTCTAATGGCTTCCTTTAAAGCTTTACGTATACCAGAAGCCTTAATGCAAGTAGCTGGCATCAGTCCACTGACTTCTTTGCATCACCCAAGATGAAAATCCAGCCACCCATTACACAAATCTGTGGTTAGCTGGAGATAAAAGAAACCAGTTTCAAAATCCGTGTCCCTCTATGAACATACAAGATAAGGAGACCTGTGATCACCGAGACACAAGAGAAACCACTTACAGAAGCCACCAAATACGTATGGTATTCTTCACATCTATCTCAAAATATATATATCTATGCTAGTCCTCGAGTCTCCTGTTACAAGCTGTGGAGAAATGAAGTCTTACAGAAGGAAGTTATCTTGGACGCTTCATATAAGTTGTGACAAACTAACCTCTGGGGGTGCCCATCCCCTTCTCCTTAGAGGGCCTAGACAAGTAACTTCAAAGATTGAGGTTAGAGAGGAACTCCATGCTTTGAGTTTTGAAAAGGATATGGTATCTCTTTGTGGTCTTGGGATCTGAACAGCCTTCTTGTTCATGCTGATTGCTATGTCACAGTTGATCAGCACTTCTAGTGGCTACAGTGGCCTCCAGGGGGCTTTGCATCCGGCCCAAGCAATGGACAATTTTCCATAGTCTCAGCAATAGCTTTTGTGGGGCTTAAAGGCAGGTCCCCTGCAGACCAGAAGTAAGACTCAACTCAGTAGGCCAAGAAACCACTGCATGCCTTTAGCTAAATTTGGCTGCTGAAGGACAGCTCTACTGGAGTGAGGCAAAGAAGTGCTATTTTCCCTCAGGAAAGTTAGCTTTATTTTCTAAAGGTTAATGAGAAATAGAAGAAAATTAGGCTAGCCAAAAGAATGAAAATAAATGGTTTTTTTCTTCTTCTTTCCCCCTCGTTTTTCAGAAAAATGCATGGCTTTGGTTTTTCTGCAGGCAGTTGCTTCATATCAGTGTACCATGTGGTGACTCAGACATTTTATTATTATAATCCAAGCCAAAGGGGAGATATATTTTATGAGATCCATGTTTACCCCTTGTCTCTCCATACTGCATGTTTTCCTGAGTGAGGAGAAACACAGTCAAAACTCTGAAGACAGTTCATAGTGTCTCTTGGCAGGTTGTAGGCTGCCTTTGCTTTCAGCTAGCAAAGCTAAGAGAAACTCAGGTTTGCAGTGAGCTCACATGCAGCATCAAGGGCAGAATTTGTTTCTTAGTCCCATAAACCAGGGGCAGTAGATATACCAATAAAGATTTAGAGCTCCTATAACAAACTTAGAGGACTACGAGGCAAGGAGTTTTAATGCATGTAGCCTCGCAACTGGGGTTCAGTTACCTTTGCTCAGCTAACAAGCAGTAAAGCATTCAGATGCATTAACTCGAATGCACTCAAAATGCATGTCCAGAAGAGCAAAGGCCACCAATTAGATTACTCCTCCTATATTTCCCCCTCCTAGGAAAACCTTAACTGTGTCTCAGTTGCACACACAGATAAGAACACCAAAAACTGGTTATATATCCTGAAAACATTCCATGAAGATCTGCAAAAACTCAGCAATTTGATTGCAATGGCCAAGAGTTTGCCCCAGATCCAACCATCCGGTGTAAATCCATGGTGAGTGACTACTGTGCAAAACTGATCCAAAGCTGGGGAAAAATCTGGCCTCCAGCTGACAAGTTTGTTTCCTAGACACAGGTCTGCCTTTTCAACTCTGAAACCTTTGACCATTGTGAAGCCACCAGGCCCCAGGAGCACATGGAATAAAAATAAATAGAAGGCTTGAGGTACATCTAGTGAAGCCAGTGCTGCATAAACCAAGAGCTATTAACAAACACCCATCCTTCACACACAGGTGGAATATGAGAGCTTTTAAAGTTTAAAACAATCATCAGATCCGAGGAGATACTGGGTGGCTCCAAGTAACAAAGTCATATTCATTTGAGTCGAGTTATGAGTAGTATTTCCTAAGGGAATGCCATAGGAACCATCTGATCTACTAGATGTTTGTGGCACTCAAGACATGCTTTACGTTCCTTCCCAGAGACGATGTTTCTCTGGCACTAAGAACATCATCACTCTCTGCTGCTCAGCCTATTCTGACAGCCCAAGTGCATGCAAATAAAAAGAAAGTTCAATAAAAATCTAATTCCCAGAGTTCTTTGGGGGGAGAGAGGAGAACGAATTCCCATCGCATTTCAGGAGGGCTGGGCATCCCATCACATATCCACACAGGCCAAAGATTTCGGATAAAGAGCAAAGGAAAAGTTTTGAATTATTCCAGAACTCCTTCCACTACCTCACTTCCAGATATGAAGTGACAACACCCTGAAACAAAGCAACACAACGGAGGAAAACATTATCAGATTATTCAGAACAATTCACATTGTTAGTGACCCAGAATTCCTGACTTAGAACAGCCTAGAATTGGGATCTCAGCAAATCCTCAAAGCCACTTAACTCTTTCAGTGGTGTCCCCCACACCAGAAGGGCTTTATTAAGCAGGAACATAAAAGGAAAGCATCTCTTATCGCAACTGGAGACAGACTGAAAGGAGGGAGTAGATGACTTTTACTAGACATAGCACATTCTCCACGCAACATCACTATAACCTGAGAGGGAAGAAAAGCCAGCAATTCCAGGCCTGCCAAATTATTTGGGATTGAATAGACTCCCATATAGTGACAATGAGTGATAGATAGTACAGAGCTCAAAGACACAGAAAGAAATACTGTATGTTTTAAGTAACTGGCAGGAGCAGATTCCACATTTCAGTGTTTTGGCAGGAGAATACAGCCTTGTTCTGGGACTATGTATTCAAACTCCTCATTGATTTAAAGATAGAAAGTATTGCTAATGCATCCTCAACAAAAGGAGGATGGTTAGCAAACTATCAATAACACTATTTTTTTTGCTGTCTTTTGCATAAGCACACATACCCACATTTTTCTTTTTCATCCGTTAGCTTTCAGTTAAAACTCAATTAATTGGAAAAAGAACCACTAAAGGACTTTGTTTTTAAAAAGGCCAAGCATTAATGTGACATCCTGTGAAGCACTAAGGTGAAGGCTGGCAAAATTGCAAATTTGATGTTATTTGAAGCCAAAGGTGAAGAGCAAGGAAGACAGCTGCAGCAAAAGCAGCCTGTAGCGACCCAGAAGAATGCCTGAAATAACCTAGTTTTGGCAACACCCTTCTCTGTGCCCAGGAGGGGGATCAGACGCGTGCTTCTGTGATTTGCGTGCTACTGACCTGTTGAGGAACAACAGGTTTTGAATTCCAGCCAGGACACCTGGACTTCAGCACGACGATACACGTTACAAATGAGCACTGACTGACACAAATAGGGTACATTACCTCACCTCTTTGAAAACTAGTGGCATAAAATTCTAAGTTCCCTGGAGACTTCAAGTCAGTGGATGTATTCATGACCTACTTGTAGCTAACACAACAGTCACAGCTGTTAGCTGAACAAGCTTGTAGAGTGGCAAGTTTTCCGTTGCATCTATTCAGTTCTTTGGTACAGGGGAATTTAGCGCGTATTTAAAGCCAGGAGGTCCTATCTGATTTGGTGCTGAATGCACATGGTCAAACACCCTCCTCACTGAAAACTAAACCCGAAATCCACAACAGCTTTAGGTACAGTAGGAAAGTTTCACACAAGCCATTCTCAACCCATGAGTGATCAACTCAGATACAGTCGGGTACTTGGCACACGCCCCCTGTCCACCTTCAAAATGGTTTCCAGCAGAAGAGACAACGGACCATGAAACACCAAGCACTCACACCAAGATCTATCCTGAAGAATAAATGCAGCTACGTGTCCCAGTTTGAGCGACACAGGATTAATTTCTCTTTCAGTAATTTTACTTTTCAGTAAGGTCTCTTCTAGTGCTTGAGAAAATTGCACTTTTTGAAGACTCTGGTGTCTGAATTTGAGAAAATATTTACTTCATAGCCAGCTACGGTATGCAGGTTTCAAGGTCTCAGTGTTTTCAGGCCTTGCCAGGTGCAGGGATGAGGAGGGGTGAGACCTGGGCACTTGACCCAAGCGGGCCAGCAGGATTATTTCATACCATGAACGTCACATTCAATATAAATTAGAAAGTTTGCCGAGGAGGTTTTTTTTCTTCTATGATGGCTGTGATCCTGAGTACTTCTTGCCCGAGTGCTGGACCCCCGAGCCCTTCCCCTTTCTCCCAAAGCTGTAGCGCTCGCAGTGTCCAACATTTGCTGTCCCTAGCTGGGAGCACACAGCTTCCTGCTGATAGAATGGGCTGAGTACAATCCTTGTATACTTTGTATAGGTATTGGGATCAATATTGGTTCTTTAGTATTATTAATGTTAATTATTTAGTCTTAGTCTATTAGATCTGCTTATATTTCAGCCCTCAGATTTCCTTGTTTTTACCTTGATTCCCCTTCCCAGGTGGTCATCACGTGGTAGAATGATTGCCTGAACAACAATAAATTGTTGGGGGTTCTTCAAACCGCAACACTATGTCACAATGCTACAAGACAATCACGAGAGATGCAATAGTATGAGCTGGTCTCAGGAAAACCTCAAAAAGATGGATTCTCCCAGGAAATGCTCCCCCCCCATAATTCTTTACAATGTGTTACTGAGCAGGCTGACTATTACTCAAGTATGCAGAAGACACAATAGACACAGATGTACAAGACAGAGGAGCAAGTACTTGATCCAAGCCATGGCAGCCACCAGCACCAGCTGCCAAAGCAGACCAGTCCACTGTGACAGATGTGTTTGTCACTCCCCTGCTAACAGTTCATGAGAAATGAAGATCTTAATGGAGAGCAGCCAGAGTCGCTCTATCTAGGACTGACTCTGGGTCATGTATTTTACTAAAGCAGTTCCTCAAGAAACCAGAAAACGGAGCAGAAAAGAATAGAAACCTCTTAAGAAAGATTAGTACAAGAAGTTAAAATGCAAACACAGCACAAGTGCATAGCAGGCTTCCGCTCCTCCTGGCACATGCTGCACTCACATGAGATCTTTCTTCACCCAAAATGAGTTGATATGTGAATAAACAGTGACAACAACAGGGGACCACAAGACCAAACAGTGACTGGCTAATGGCTCCCTCTAGTATTCTGCCTCCTCACACTATGCATCATGTTGCAGTAAAGACCTTCCTCAATAGAACCCAGAAGATACCACAACTGCCACTTTACAGTGGTACACGGGAGACACCTCATCACCCATTTCTCACAGGAGGCCAGTGTGGACTTCTATCCTGGACCCCCTCCCGGAGGGAAAGTCTCATTGTGGTGAGCAGAGTGGGAACAAACTGCTCTCTGTAAGAAGTGCCTTCATCTTCGTACCACCTGATGAGAGACCGTTTGACTTCAAATAGCCACAGCATGTCTGGAGCACTTACAGCCATTTCAGATGTGGGGCACTGACTCACACAGCAAACACAGGGGACTGAGAACAACTTTTCTGTGCAGCTATGGTAGAGCTGAGGGCCCCACATATTTATAAAGTGACTGCTAGCCAGAGAGACTTCTGAGCCTGCCCTTGCTGCCCAAGGCTTGGGAATGATTGCAGCACGCAATGTTCAGCCAGACCCCCCAGCAGAATTTATTTACGCACCTCTGCTTTCATCTCTCCCCTCGTACACAGTAGCTTAAACATTGTCTCCATCCTTAACCATACAACTTGCATATTTGCAAACATCTCTTCATCTTAAGACTACAGACAGGCAGATTGCTCTCGGGTCATTAAATTCAGTCTTACCATATGAACCAACTACCATATAACCCCCCCTTATTTTATTTTTTAAGGAAGAAACAAAAACCTGATTTTTGGTGTCAACAAACAATCCCAGAAGCTGATTTCTTGACTGTTTAGGAAACCCATGCATATCCTTTTGTCTTCGGCAAGCATTCTTCACAGTTAACCAACACATGCTTTTTCCTTGTGCATTAATTTAAGCCCAGAAACCCTTTCCCATCCCCTTCTTCTCACCTGAGGCAGAGATTCCCAATAGCCACAGTGTCCTGTATTTGGAGAACTCCTCCATATCCAAGTGGCCGAGCCCCTTAATCCACCTGAACATGCTAACCTCTCTGAGAAGTTCACCTTTTGAAATCAATAAACTGAGCTGCAAGGATAGCTTTATGTAGTCTTCCATTTCTTTTAATGAAAAAAATTGGGTCACTAGCCCATCTATAGCTTTCCAGTTTCTGTACCAAAAAGAAACAGTACCAAAACTGACTGAAGGAGGAAGAACTATCTGAAAAAAATAGTTCATCAGCCATTAACGCTCACAATTTCTTGAGGCTTTTCAATCTATACCCAAGAAACCAAAGCCACAACACATCAAACGAGTCTGTGGCCCATGGAGGATTCTCAGTGCAAGAAACTCATAGCCAAAGTTTTTTTGACCAACACACATCCATTTTTCATTCACGCTACCCTTACCAGTTTCTTCACAGAAATTTAACACTATTTCTGCATACATGGACAAAGCTGCATTCTGTCTCTGCCTTTCCTGAGCAACTGATCAAATTCAATACTATTTATTTTTCACTGTCCTTTTTTTCTTTTTTTTACCCCAAGATACTCACTTTGGCACCTAGCATGATTAATTCAAGTTCCTACATTTTGTTACCCAGACTCACAACATTTTACATCCATATATTCATTCCAGTTGTCTCTTATTGATCCGACTCCATATCCCAAACAGATGAGGCACAATCTTACCACTAATATATCACCCACTCAAACAAGCATCAGTGCTTTCTTTCTCCCATCTACCCACTGACACTTATCCATTACCACACACTTATTTACCTGATTTTTCTTTCCTGAAGCTGTAAACATTCTCCTCTGTCTTCAACATCCCAGTTTCTCTGTGTCCTTGTTCTTCCTAAAGTGCCATTCCTCAGCTACCACTGCAGGCCTCCACCTCTCTTCTTATAGAGGCTAGTTGCTCTTCTCATTTTATTCACTAACATCACTTTTGTTTCTGTCACTTCTTCAGCAAAACCAACCTTATTTTTAGGTCTCACACAAGCACAGATCCTTCAACATTGGTGGACACCTGCCCTTTGTAATCTCCTGCTTGTTAGGAGAAGTCCATCACACATGCAACCTCCTCAATTCTCTAACCCACCAGCTGAAGACAAATAGTCTCAGCTGCAGCTCCAGCCTTCACATCTTCTCTCCCATGCTCTCCAGCTGTTCCAGGCCTACACAGCCTCTGCCAGAAACCCTCAGTAGGATAATATCCATCCACAACACTTTCCTCCAGTCACATCCCTGTGCTCCATCGGCCTTTGAACCTTCCCAATAACTGTGACTGTTATCATTGCCTTCCTCTTTTGAAAAGAAAGGCACAGCCACTCCACCCTCTTCCCTACCTACTCCCTTATCAACAAGCCCTCAATGAGCTAGTGGGTCGTAAAAGACTTTTGCCTGGATCAGCTCCACCCTTTTATTAAGCTCATCTGGGAGCAGAGGTAGTCCCTCAGCAGTAAGGCTGCTGTCACTCTCCAAAGATCCAGCAGACAGAACTGTGACTGCCTGTGTTTTCCCCCCAAACTGGGATTGTCTCTTTGTTCCCAAGAGCAAGTCCCATACAGTCCTCTTCCCAAACATTACACCACCTGCAAAACAGCTTGTTGGTCCTCATGGATTGGAGCTTTTTCTACCTCTTGGTGTCAAAGAAGGGACAAGTAAAGCTGAGGTTTGCCGGAAAGATATGCGGGAACTTTCAGTCCTTTCTCGCAAGGAAATATCTCTCTCATGATGCAGTCCATAGGCCCTTCTGATTCAGGGAACCAGAGAGGTGGCAGTAGCCTCTACGGTAGAGAAACCTCCTCTCTGAGCAAACAGGCATAAGTCTAGTGCACACCATGTCTCTACGTGGGCTTCAGAGCTGACCCTGTGAATGAGGACAAGTGATGCCAGCTCTGCCTCCACTAACAGCTGCTGTGTGCAGACCAGAGAATACAGCACCATCATCCAACATGATCACCAGCTCAGACCCCATCCATCATCCAGTATTTCAGAGGTAGATGGATAACCTTGTTTACAGGGATGAGGAAAAATGACTGCTTCCAGCTCCATGGTCTTCTTGACTCATATTCATAATTCAATACTGTCTTTACATTCAGTACTTCTTCCTAGTATCTCCAGGTGGAAAAGGAGAAAGCAGATACCCTGGCTGCACATTCCTGGTATGGCCCACCACTGTCAGCTGGCCCCTTCCAAGCAAAGAGTTGACTGAGAGCGGACAGGAGCTTAGACAGCCCTAATGAAGAGGTAACCATCATGTCCATTGCTGCATGAAGACCCAGGAAGGAATCAGAGGGGGAGGATGATGTGATGAAGAGAAACTCCACAGTACAAAAGTATGTGTGTCAATCTGATCTATGGGAATATTTCAGTTCAGTTAATCCCAGCATCTTGCTGGGAAAGGATGCGAGTGAAAGGATGGAGAGGTAGATGAGAAGCAGGGAAAAAATTAAGAGAATGCAACACAGGTGAAGAAGTGAATGAACGGAAAGGATACAAGAGAGAACCAGAAATTCTGAAAATATCAGAGATCAGCCCCTCAATGCATCACGAAAAAAATAAATACATTTTTTAAAGGATGGCAGATCAGAGTGAATGTAAGAGTTAACAAAAGCAAGGCAGTTTTTAGGAGGAAGTTCACTTCAATGTTGACATCAATTGGGCACACGCAAAAGGTCAGATTCTCCACTGATATTGCTCCATTGATTCCAATAAAACTACTGTTTTGCACTGCTGGTGATATTATACCTGGCCCTATATCTAGCTACCCATTTTTATGATCTAATATTTACTGGCAAAGCTCTGTTGAAGTCAATAGGGCTGTGCTGCTATGCATTTACACAAGGATCCAGCCCAAGTCTTCCCCTCTTTATCTGGAAAATGTAGAAAATGTGCCACCTTTGATAGTGAAGGGGCAATCTGAGGAAATTTCCTCTTTTCTGGTATGGCTAGGCTACGCCTGTTCTCTTCTCTACATCTGGGTAATTGCATTTCAAGTGAAGGCTTTCTAGCCAGCAAAAGGAGGCCCTGCAAAATGAGTTAGAGGAAACCACAAGTTTGGCATCAGACCCAGCATCCTTCTCTGAATCCTCATGCCGCGTGTGGCTGTCTGAAAAGCTCTGCTTGAAAAGGAGCACAAGATTTCTTCACGTGCATGTGACAACAGCTGCAAATATTTCCCCTTGGTCCATCACAAGCACACGAATCCATGCTCTGTTGAACCCCCAGATATTTGAAAATATAACCCATGTTAACGCATACAACAAACACGTAGGCACCGAGGAAAGCATGCAAATCCATAGTAGCTCCTTGTGAAGACATGTACCCATTTACACATGGAGCTTTCAACTCGGATACAACTGGCAGTCCAAACAATGAGCACACACACAGCATCTGTGGACATCAGACTGGACCATGACTTCTGTCGCAGCGTAACTTCTGCTGCCCAGGTGGAGCTTCCATCCTTCTGAGGGCAGAAGGGTGCACAAATGAAGCTGCTGCTACTGACGTAGGGAAGGATTTCAGCTTCCAGCTCTAACAATAGTGGCTTGTCCTTTCGGATCCAGAGGCTCCAGGTTCAGTTCCCACAGATGATCCACCCAAAGTGGTTGTCAGAGCAACCCTGGCCTTAGAGGTAGGGACTTACTGGAAATGACCTTGTAATTATTTGAGCTCACTCAGGGGAACAGTCCAAAGTTGTGCGTACACAACCCTCTCCAGAGTGGAGATGAATGATCTGAAATCCCACCCGGCCACCTATCTGCAGGAGCTTTTACGCGTACCAGAGCCAGAACCAAATCCTGTGTGATGAAGCAAGAAATCTTTCCTTGGCACCTTCTGCATCCTTCACACACACCCCCGCCCCCTGTATTTACTTCTAAGTGAATGCCGTGGTGGTGGAAACTGCTAGCCCGGCAGCATTGACATTTTGTGTTTATCCACACCAAGGGGAGCTGCTGCACGTGATCCTCTTCTACCAACATCCAACCTCTCCAAGTGGGGAGAAAGCTGGGTGACCTCTAGGACTAGCCAGACAGTCACTTAACATAAAAATAATGGAAGGAACTTTGTGAGACAAACTGAGCTGACTTAGGACACCAATGGACAATCTCTCAAGGGAAGACAAACAAGCAACAACAAAACCAAAAAAGACTGGGGTTAAAAATCACTTCAAAAACATGAAACTGCTAGTGCTAAGCATGCTGTGAATCTGTTTACCATGTATTTTAATCATGTAACTGATCGGTCCACTGTAACATACACCACATGTTAAGATAGATGCAGCAGATATAAAACCAGTCTGATTTCACACAGTAAAAATGTGTACATGCAAACAGAAATATATTAAATGCATTTCATACAAAGCGTTTCTTCTTATCATTTTAAATACATATCGCAATTGTTTTGCCCAGTTTGGAGCCCACTTGAACATTCTGGGACTGTCCCAAATCCCATATGGGTCAAGAGCTCACTGACTCCAGTGGGTGTTGGATCAGATCCTACGAGATCAAAATTCCTGTAAGGACTAGTGTTTCAGTGTGGTTGGGTTAGCATTCCACACAGAATACACTGTAGTTACACCATCCTTACAGTGTAGCTACAGCATAACATTAGAGCTGAACTGCTACAAACACAGACTGGGAACAAATTTAGCAGTCTGGATGATGAGCAAGTCCAAAATACAATATATCTGTTGTCCACCTCTGCCGAGGCTCCTGTGAAGCATCACCAGCGAACACTCAGCTAGCATGTTTTGGCCCCTTCTTACCCATTCGAGTCATTAATCATTCATCTTAATTATCTCGGTGGTATTTTGTGCTCCTCCCCCACCCACGCCGCCTGTCTGTTTGTGGTATCCATCTGTTGTTCCTAATCATATACTTGGACTGCAAGATCTCTGGAGAAAGGGCCATTTACTCATGACGTGTGCACAGCACTTCATGCGCTCCAACCTCAGCCACCAGTTGAGACCTCACATTATGTCTCGCCACAAATCACAGTAACTAATGATAATCGTCAGATATGCTGTGCACGCATAGACACACGCGTATATGTGTGTGTTATATATATATACACACACTGCACGTATATTAGGAACGCACACGCGTGTAGAAGCCTACTGGAGACAGATATGTTTGCAGTTAAGGCAGGTGCCACTGCGATCAGGAGAAGGAGGAAAGAGAGAGGGGCAAGATGAAAAGTTTCACATGTGAAATTTCAGCTAAAACTATCTTCTGCCTGCTCACCCCCTCTAGCTGCAGTCCACAGGCTTGCAGCACCAAACGAAGCAGGAGCCACTCGCTACACCTCAGTTACAACGCAGCTGCCCGGCGTGTGAAAATACCTTTCTGAATTGAACCTGCTGCATGGCGCGCAACGCAGGGGAACATCTAAGGTGTCGTGGGGTCTGGTGACAAACACACTAACACCTGCATGGACTTCCACGGGAGCAGGGTTAAGGGCATGTGTGCTTTCGCAAAGCTCACCATGTGCGCTGTGGCACAGAAGGGAACAGCAATGTCAGTGAGACTGAACAAGTCTTGTCTGGTTTTAAGCTACTTGTCATTTGAAAACTTCCTTTTGGTTTGTTGGATATAGCGAAAAAGGGCTTGACATGTTACTGAAATGTATGCCTACGGGATCTGTACCTGAAATGGAACATTTCGCTGGACCTGGCCTGGAATGAATGGTTAGACAAAAATTTCCAGAACTAGTTGTCCTCCATTAATACCATTTTCTTTCACTTTTTGCTCGCTGAGATGCACTTCTGCTTTCCCATATTCACAGACACATAAATATCAAGACAGGCAAAGACAAAGTGATCTTCTTTCTTACTCACACTGCAGATCAAACTAAAGCTCACCCACGTATCCTCTGCCAAGCCCCACGACTTAAGTCCAGTCTAATATTTCAAGCAAAACCAAGCGAAGTCTAGGAGGCACAGAGCATCAACAAAGTTTAAGCCCTTGTGTAACCCGGCGTGCACTGAAGAGGAGACATTCCCACAGCTAGGGCTAGATGTGCCAGCTCCCTCCAAAATCCTGTGCTCCACATCAGCCGTATCTGGGACGTGCCTGCTCAGAGCTGGTAAGACATGCTGTGATTCTGCATTTCAGCTGGGGCTAAGTACCCAGCCAGCGCTTGCAGCCCGGTCTGATGGGTCTTCTCCCAGAAAAGGATGTTGAGGCACTCTCCGTCACTTGTGGCACTATCTCCCATGGTGAAAAAGATGACTGAAGGATCTTTGTTGACAGGAACAAGGAATCAATTCTGTTCCATGAAGAGACTCTGCATGTTTTGGAAACAGAAGACTTTGCTCTGAAAAGCTGTCATTCTCCCTCCAACACTGAAGTCACTTCAACAGAGATGGACACAGGGATTAAAAAAAAAAAAAAAAAGTCAGGACAAGGCATATACAATGGGTCTGTCTGGCACATCACTAATGACTATCATCTGGGTGCAACAACGATAGGATGAGAAACTATTTCTTAATGTACACAGAGCAAAGGAAACCCCTTAAGCAAACATACCAGCAGAACAATTAGATGGTTAATCACAACGTTGGCCATGAGAGGTTTTCTCCATTTTTCCACTTCAAAGGAGCAGTGATTAATAAACAGTGTTGCCTCTTCTGGAGAGATGAGTCAGCCCCATGCCCACGCTGGGGTTATCCTCACACTGCTGCTGCTGCTGTTCAGAGCATGTGAGTGTTCCCCGGGGAGGAGAAACGCTTCATTTAGCTTGCGGTGCTCCACACCAGATCACACAGCATTGCTCTCCATGGCCTCCCTCCTAGCATTCCTGGGAGGGCGCCGTGCATGTGGATGAGAAGGGATCTCCAGGGGGGAGTTCTTCTACACAGTGAGTATTCTCCAACTCCAGTGGAGGACAATAGAAGAAAAGACACTGCGTGAATCAGAGGAGCTATGGTACAGTGCAGAGATTTTGCTACCTGTATCTGGCTTTGATCTAGGACACTAGCAAGCTGAAAGGCATCAGCATTCACCATTAAGTCCAGGAGATTAACTGATCACCTCCGGCTTTTTATTCAGGTCAGTTAAGAATGTTGTACAGGTGCTGGGTAACAGAGCAGACTAGCAAATGGAGAGAGTCTCTCCCTTGGTCACGGCTAGCCCTGAAGGAACCTACCCACACCCAGAAGGAGGACAGCTCAAGCAGCTGTGCACAAAGGTCCCACTTAACACTTCAGAGGGAAAGGTCCGATGATAGATGAGCTGTCATCGCAGAAGACAGATAGGTCCCACTTTTCTTTCCACCACAAGGGACAAGTGTCAGTCTATGGTCTGTATCAATCTCTGTCTTTCTCTCAAGGAAAGGTGGATCCATCTGTGGGGAGGATGACACCAGAAGCCCGGGCAGCAGCAGCACATGAACACACAGCGTTGCTGTTGCGTGTCTCGGGAGACACACCAAAGAGCTGAGTAATGGAAGGGGAAGCATGCCTGTCCTGGGAGGACCAACAAGCCTGTGTGTGTGTGTGTTTGTGGGAATTTAACAATGGGCAGGGGTCCTACAAAGTGAACCCTCTTTTCCCCTCACAATCCCTTTACTTCATGCTCTTACACAAGCAGTAGTTACAGAATCTCCTGCCTGGGTTCGGTGATGACACCTACATGAGCTACGCCACCAGTGCACACTTATTCCCTACCTTTGTAAAACTACTCCTACACATCACTCACCACCCACTGTGCCAAAGGCATGACCACCGAGCTGGCACACTCTTCTCAGCCCTGTTCCTGCACTGTCGGTGCTCAGGGGGTCCCACCTACTCTAAGGTGCTCTACAGGGTGCTGCCAACAAACCCGGTCCTCATCCAGTTTCTCCCGTCATGGAACTATCACAATCAGTGGAGAAACACCAATTCACACCAGCTGCAAAATTAGCCTGATGTTTTAATGCACTCTGGTCCTATTACTACCCGCAATAACTGCGAGATAGACATTAGGTCGGCCGCAAATTTCCTCCCCGCCTCTGCTACGAGGGCCCTCAGCTCCCCAGGGCATCACTGCCCAGAGTGCACTTGCCTAGCAGCTCCCTGGCTCTCCAGAGGACATTGCACTGCAATGACACTTGTTCCCTTCAGCTGCTCTCATTCTTTTAGCAGGGTTTTTCTTTCTCTGCTGGAGCTCGGGGCGGGAAGGAGCAGCCACAGAAGAGCTGGCTTTGCTCAGCAGGGCCTCTACTCATTTCCTGAGCACTTTTCGACGTGTTCCATTTGTGACCAAGCTTGGGCTGGGATCCCAGCTGATATTTTAACTTCAGCCTCAATAGATTTCAAACTTCAGCCACTGTAAATAATTCCCTGACATGTACTCCGCCTGCATTTTGGCACTTTTGCTTGTGTACAGTATATTTAATATGTATTTTTTTTAACGTTTCTTAGCTTTCTCCGTGTCAGCTGTCAAGAAGAAGATGGCATCTTGGTGAAACTACCTGATCCTTGGTGAAGTCTGGAGACACCAGATTGGTTTGACAAGTCTACATAATAATTATAATAATCACATTCTCCACTTAACGAGAGACAGATGAAGCAGTGTGCCATGTTCTCGGAGATGTTTACAGGACAGAGAACACTGGAACAGCCACATGGCTTCAAACCAGGGAGCAATCTACATGAGGAACCTGGTTTCATCAGTCATCAGGACCAGGACCTAAGCAGTCTGTAAACAAAAAAGATGCAAAAATTCTCTGTTGTGGTTGTCAGTAAGAAATTTTACCCACTCAGGCTGCTTATTCCTAAGTCTTCTCAGAGTTGGCTTATGCCTTAAGACATGCTCTTAAGACATTCAGCCTAGAAAAGCACATACATTTATTAAGCTTATGCTTAATTTTACATATACAGCCAGCTCCAATGGGATCATTAGTGTGTTAAAAGTTTATCAATTCATTGCTTAGAAATCATCCAGGCTGAATTTTGCTTAACAGAAGTGAGAGAGCTCTGGTGCTTTCTTTGTGTGTCTTGTGCTTCTGTCGTGTCTGCTAGACAAGAAGGAATCTTCTCATACAACATACAGATAAGCACAGACCACTTGGTCTCAGCCTTTAGGCTCTCCTGTGATGCAGGTGACAACCATCATTGGGGAAACACAGCACTGAAGAGGTTAACAAAGATTGGCCTTCCCCCTTGGCCCCCCCTTTCCTAGCAATCGCAAGGAGGGTTAAACTCTCTGGAAAAAAGGATTCTACAGCAAAAACCCATCAAAAGTGCTGCACCCACCTCTCACTGAGTGTCATCCATCCCACTGCCTTAACGTTTCATCAGGGCTCCTTTCACAGCATTTAAGAGCTGCACAGACATATGAGGCCTCCTTCAGGCTCCCCCTTCTCCTGGAGCTTCATCTGAGGGCAAAGAGTGGAAATTCAAAACAAAGAGTAAACAAAAACAAGCTCTCCTAAGTGTAAGCCGCACATTTTTTTGGAAGCTTCTCGGCTAATTTTACTCCCTGCCTCCTGCTCACTCTGGAATGTCTTTTTTCTTCCTTTTTTCTTCCCTGCTTCGTTAACAAGAAAAATAAAAGGTTCGGGGGGCAGGCAGAAAAACAAAAAATTACTCCATGAAGAACCCTTTCTCCTGTGTCAGGGACCTTCACAGCTCTGCAACTGTAGAGTCAATGGACAAGGCAGGGTGGTCTTGTCTCCTACTAGATGCCCATCAGGTGTCTGATGGGAAACCACTTCAAACATTGCTGCTTTCTCCAGATTCAGTAGATAGATCGGTTACTGGATGGCCCAAACCGAAGCCCCAAACATCTGGAGAGCTTGGCTCCAAGTCAAGGTCTGATCTGAGCTATCCTAGAAATTCCATTTTTGTCTGGCCCAGAAGTTGTTGGCCATCTGCAGAATGGAAATGGGAGTGGAAACCTATCATCACAAGATGGGGGGAGTTGGGAGTGAATTCTAGGAAGGCTGCGTTAAGCTCTTCAGGCTGGCTTCCCAGCTGACAGAAATCTAGCTTAGCTGCAAGACAGTCAGTGGAACCACGTGGATTCACACCACCCAAGAATCTACCCTTCTTCAAAAAAATTCACGGCACTCCAGGGTTTAATGGACAGCCGATAGAAAACTTGACATTTATTAAAATGGAATACCTCTATGCTTTCTGCTTACAGTGGGAGGACATTCCCAGTACCCATAAGAGAACTCCAAGAAGTCCTCCAGCAAGCTCAGATTTCTGACACCTGTATTGCTCAGTTGCCCAGGCACATCATCTGGGAACTCGACCCCTGTTGTGCTTGGTGTGGCTCACGCAGACAGCAAAAAGATTATCTGCTCCAGAGAGTTTGAAAAATCCAATTTTCAGGACATTTCTTTGTACATCATAAAGGAGCAAAGATACACACAACCTCTACTCTTGTATCAGTTGCATTACTTGAGGGTCTTTGCCCATGGTATTAAACCATTCCCTTACGTGGAATGTGGAGAGAAAAGGAAGGCTTTGGAGGCAGCTATTTTTAAGCTAGGACAGTGCTCCATTACACCATGTTGCTTCCAGTTTCAGTCAGAGGTCAAAGTGTTCTGATGCCACCTTTTTCACATCCCCTAAAGCCTGTGCTGTTCCAAATGATGCTGTCACAACCTTCATGCCTCCTAGCCATTTGCCCATGATGGGCAGGATTATTTGGATGAGGATTCTCAGACACTGAAGAAAATCTCTAAGGTTAATGTACAGAATCAGGAAGAAAAGATGCCTGGCATTGAGCTCTCATTGAAATGAAAAGCACAGACAGAGCTGGCAGCATTGAAAACGGAGCGGAATCGAGTGTGCAATGATTTTTTCCGGGGTAAAGGGCAAGCCAGCAACATATCAATGCCACTATCGTAAGTTTTCCAGAATGTCCTTTACTACATATTTCTGTGTCAACAGCTTCTTTCAAAGTTTGGTCACCAACAAAGAAGTGCAACTGTTTTGGTCTGCCTTGGTATTGCTTATGGCTTCTGGAGGAGAGTCCTAATTGAGATCCTTTAAGTAACTGAGCCTTGCAGAAGTTAGCATGAGCTGTTTTTCATTACCCCTGATTCACCAGCAGGGAAACTGAGGCAGCAGGAGGTAATACACAACACAGTGGTAGATGAGAAGAGAATGCATCGCCCCAGACTTCCAGTCACTTCGCTCTACCTACCAGACAATGTTGTCTCCTAAACGAGAAAAAATAATGGAGCTGTCACACCCAAGTGTTATTTTTAAACTGCGGGTATTGGGTTTGGCACAAACTCTGGCAAAGCACAGCACGACCAAGGGAGTCCTGAGGAACAAGTGCCCTGCACAGATGGAGCTGCTTTGGGGAAACCTTGTTGTTCTGCTACATTTATGCAATCGGTTGAATGGGAGCCCAGACTCCAACATATCAGCTGCACAAGAGCACAAGGAGAGCCTGAACGAGGAGAACATGGCAGGACAGTGGAGCTGGCTCCATCAGCCACCACCTCCTCCACCCTGGTGCCCTGGCCCAAGCCGCGCCGGTCAAATCCATAGGGGGGCAGCAAACCCTTTGCAGTCATGGGAGTTCATTCCCAAAATGATCTTCTTCCAAACTCTGTCCCTGGGCAGCTGGGGAGCCCCACGCATACACAACACCCTTGGGAAGGTCAGCATGGACTCTGCAAGCTGAGAGAAGGGAAGATGGGCCTGCAAAGTCTCTTTGAACTGGACATGGGTGGCCAGTTCAGCTCACCAATCCAGCTAGGGGAGGACACCGTGTGTGTGAGCCCACCGGTAGGCCTAGCAGGGCTCTGGGAAAGCAGGTGAGTTATGCAACACACAGCTGGGTTCAGGTTTCGATATGAAAACACACACTTGCATGTAAGACTGCCAGAACCCTTTTGCGGTTCAATGGATGAGGGCTCACTTTGAGAGGTTTGGTGCATACAGGGTCCAAGATGCTCGGGGCTGTTATATATCAATATGGTAACAACACAAGGACAGCCACACTGGCTCAGAGCAAAGGTCCATCTACCTCCATATCCAGCTCCCATGGTGACCAACAACAGAAATGGAGGGAAGTGCGCAAGAAAAGAGCACACATGGACTTACTCCACCCCAGGATGCTCCCCTGCCTCCAGAGGTACACAACTCCGGCCAACTTTGTGGTACCCCATTCCCATATGCTTCCCTCTTGCAGCTGCAGCTTCAGCACAAAGCAAGCCTGCATTTAAGAAAGGGGCCAGAACTTGTACTCAATCTGTTCGTGTAGACAGAGCTCAGATGCAGAAGCAGGTTAAACTGAACTACAGTGAACACCAACCCTTGTGAATTATAACTAATTTGCCCCCAAGTGACCCTGAATCTCAGGGCACAAACTTTGTTTCAGGATCCATGCCAGCTGTGGCCTCTCTCCTCAGTCAGAGATCTCCAGTCAAGTACCTCTAGAAACTTGCATTCATGCAATGGAGAACCGGAAGATACCATTTTTGCTATACGTATTGTGGTGGTGACAAAAGTCCCAGTGCAGGCGAGCGTTTGCAGACCCAGCACTAAAGGACCACTGTGCAGAGAAGACCAAACAAAACACTTTGCTACACCCAGTCACTCAACAAAACCGAGAGCCGGATTTGCTCTCCGGACAGGCAAGGGAGAACAGACTAGGAAGGCACACATGTGACCTACCCGATATCCCACCAGCAGCCAGTGGTGGAGCTGGGATTAGCTCGCAGCTTTCCTGACTTCTCCTCTCCCAAGCTCCAGCCACACTGTCCCTTTCCTGCTCGATTTTGCTTCTCTGCACCCAGCTGTCTTTACTGAACAGGCTTCCTACAGTGCCGTTTAGGCAGCTGTCAGGTTTGGATGAGCGTCTCCACTCCATGGAATGGGCTGTCCCCTTCTGCGCTGTCCCTGTGTGTGCTGTTAACCCTGATTTCCCACTGAAGTAAATGAGAAAAAAGCAAGACAGATAGCTCCATGGCAGCTGGATGGGAGCTCGCCTCCCCTTCTCTACAGGAGACAGTTTTCTCCCCCTTTTCAGCTCCCCACCAACAGCTTTCCTCAGAGACCCTTTTGTCTTCAGCTCCCTCCCAGGAAAATAAAAAATAAAAAATTCCTCCTTCTCCCTCCACCCTCATGAAAAAGAGCTAGTTCCCTTCCTCCCACCTCCTAACCCCTCCGAGAGGCTTCAGACATAGGGTTAACCCTAGGGAGTGGTGTACAGGTGACGAATGGGCGCACTCTTGTTTCTACTTTCTTCTGTGCAAGGAAAAAAAACCCAAAAAAATACAGTCCCAACTATTCCCTCAAGCTGCTCCATCTTAAAACAGACGTTTCCCCTCGCTCAGCCCCTGAGCACGCTCTCCGGTTGCTGCTCGTCTCCACTAATAGCATCCCAGACTAAACAACTCTATTCCCCTTTCCGCAGTTCACCTGCCTGCTCTGGATACTGCCTGCCTGAGCTCAGGGAAGAGACACAGTCACTACACCAGTTCCTAAGCTGTACTGGGCTCCCAGGGAGGGGAGGAGAAAAAATATCCTGGGAACTGAAGAGAAAGGAAAAGGGAGAGGCTTTAGGAGCAGGTTAAGAAACGAGCCTGCAGATGCGGGGAGATGCAGCCCTAGCAGAAGCCAGCCTTGTCAAAAGACCTCTCCATACTAATGCTTAGAAGAGGCGTGCCTGCCATCCCCAGATTTATCTCAACACCTCTGCAGCAGTAACCTACCCAGCCACGTCTCCCATCTCCCTTTACCTTACAGAGGATCCTTCCCCCAGGATCCCAAACAGTGTCGTTTAAAAAGCCTTCTGTCTGGCCCAGATGTGCAGATGCTCAGGACAAATGTAGGAAGAGAGAGGAAACTGCCTGACCCCGATACAAATGTGATCAGCGCTGCGCTACGTCAGACTAAATTACTGTCATGGTTGCTTTTAGCCAAAAGGATCTAAGCACTGAGGGTAGTGATGGGAGTCCATGCAGAAACCTTGCAAAGCATTTGCCTGAAGATACCTGACTTGCAATTCTCTAAAACTTCACAAGCAGAACACTGCCCTGAGAAATACTAAAATAACAAACCCTGAGCTCTGAGGTTCAAATAGCAAAGGTTGGTCTAGATAAGATTCTTCTCGGTATTGCTCCCCATGGTGGAGAATGAGGCTAGCTACCTGGTGGATGGGGGGAAACAGTCTCCAAAACTCGACTGCGACAAAACCTGGGGTTGGATCCAAGAGAAGGGCTGTACAGAGTCCTCTGCAGGAAAGAAAGGTTTATCAAGGTCTTTTCTGTCTATTCTGAAGCTGGTTTTGATTACAGAAGGAATTACCACCAGTTCCCTTCCCTTGCCCCAGTAACACATAACACACCATCCCCATTTCCTTCACTGCCAGTTTGCTCTAATAAAAAGCAGAATTATGCCTGAAAAGCATGTTGCACGAAGATGGACCCGTCAAGCACTCAAATAGATGCATTCGCCAGCAGTCAGGCAGACGCATGCATACACAAATCCCTTGCTTGCCTGTAAACAAGACAGATCGCTTTCTCAGCTGCTGTATATGAATTTCAAGTCGCTGCGGAAGAAACGGCTCTCCTCACGGGTTTTAGTGCTGCGCGAAAGGTGATTTGGAAAGGCAGGCTTGCAGAGCTACCCGCCTTTGCAGATCCAAAGTCCTGACACCTCCTGGTCTGTGAAAGCTCTCCATGGATGCCAGTGGTTCTAATTTCAGTGTCTAACATTTGAATGGTCTTTGCCTGAATGACCACACAGGTCAGCACCAAGCGGAGGTAACCTCACTGGCATCCGTGTGACACCTGGCAGAGTCACCCCGGTATTAGAACACACCCCTAACAGTGCAGCAAAACCTTGCCATCATTCAAAGCAGGCTTAATTAAGTACTTGAAATGTCATGCTTCTCAGACACCAGCTATTTAACACATTTACTATACAAAGAATTACAAAGGGGCTGAAAGGAAAGTGAGGGATGGTTTCCTCCGGGGCTCATCTAAGTAACTACCAGCAGAAAAGCTTTGACAGAGTCAGAGACATAGAGTAAAAGCCTCGACAATAGCCATTTCCACCATGCTACAAGCTTACAGCCCAGGCTGTAACTTCTGAAAACCTTTCAGGAGCATCTTCCAGGGAGGAGAACACAGGAATGAATCCCACTGAATCCAGACCTGGTGCCACTGTAACACATGGCAGTGAATCGAAAAGGCAGAGAACAGCCTCTAAATTATTCATAGCACTATGGCACACAAACACGGAGCGAGACAGCCAAGTGGCACGAGACCTCCCTTGTGAGGAACACCCATGCAGGTGGCAGCGGGAAAAATTGGGAGGACAACAGGTGCTCCTGCCCCAGCCAGGCAGAGAGAAAGGCGAGGGCTATGAGCTGCGTGTGCTCCCAAGTGCCGGTGCCAGCCCAGAGCGGTTTGTTCTCTCCGGTCCGTAATGGGGCTAGAGCTGCTTCAGCGATGCAGAAGAGGTGCTCCAGGAGCGAATGCCAGCTGAACGGCACAGGGACAGCCTCACAGGAGCTGTGACCTCTTGCTCAGGGCAACCTGCAGCTCCTTGTCCCTCAAGTGCCACCAGCAGAGAAATAGCTGTCCATCACATGGAGGTGGGGATAAGCGGCTAGAAGGGGCAGCAGCTTGCGTGTGAGATAACAGCAGCACTAGGCACCACCAAAACCAGCATAAAATGAAGATTCATCTGGCAATTTGCTCGGATCCATCCTTCTGCCCTGGACATCAGCCCAGCCATGGCCAGCTGGAGGCAAAGGGAGGAAGGTCGGGGCAGCCCAACTGCAGGCTGTGGGAAGTCCAGGCAGCTTGAGAAACCCTGCCCAGCTCTCCCTTCCCTCCCACCCATTCCGGCTTCTCTTCCCCACTCCTTCCCTCTCCACACCAGCAAGCATATCTCAGAAGTCAGGAACTGATCAAAGCCCTCCACCCGGCAAGCTGCCTCTTCTCCTGCGGGACATGCCCCGAGGCATGCTGCAAAGGGTGTTTTTTCCCTCCAGCCCCCCTCTTCTGGAAGCAGGCGGAAATGTGGGGTCTTCCCTCTCTTTCATCTCCCAGTTTGATTTTCCTTGCTCTGGTTCTCAGAGCTTGAAGTCAGTGGATGGTTCATTAAAAGAGAGGGAAAACAGGCCATACTGACGCTTGAATAGCTCCATGGCGAGATTCTGTTGTGGAAAGCATGATTGGACATAACAGGAAGGGGTCTCTTCTGAAAGGTTTTTTAATCTAGTTATAAAACACAGGTGAGGGTTATACCCCGTGTTTTATTATATTGCCTATAACAAGGGGTGTTCTAAGGAGCGATCTAGGCATTTTATAGGTACCTGGCCAGCGTCGCCACCTCCACGCATCCAAATATCACGAGACGTGTTTAAAACATTGAGAGACCGGCCTTAAATAATCACAAGCCCTTTATTATTTAAAACCTCAAAAGACAGACCTTCCTTTCTTTGCCATCTGTTTTTCTGAGGTTTTAAGATTTATGCCGCCAAACTCTGCATGTATAAGGGCGGGGTTCGGTGGGGTTTTTTCCAAGCTCAAACTTACAGGTCTCATATAAATCCCATGACTCCCGGAGCTTAGTCTTTGGAGAAGAAAAAACACCAAATACAGGAAGATTGCCTCGGAATTGACAACGGTCATTGCTAGCTTCCTTCCCAATAAATTATTTTGCATCTTTCTGACAGAAGGTCACAGGTTGCTCTAATCATACGACCACAGCTATCTAGAAAGGACAAGCATTTGGGACAAGGTTTTGAAGAGGAACACTCACGTACATACATCAGGATAACAAAGTCAACTTGGTCACCCAGAACTGTATCTCGCCTTCCACTATTTCAAGCCACATCATGCATGATAAGCCACATCCATCCTCTTAGTACTTGGGTGTGCCTAATTCCTTCCCAACATTGCAATTGCACCACTGATAACAGGGGAAATCAGGCTGCACTCTGCTCTCCTTCCTGGTACTGTCCTACCAGGCAGCCCCACAAATTGTCCAGCCTTACACCGCAGCAACGAGCATAAAATCCGTTCTGCCCTGGGAAATACTGCTAAACTCTCTAGGCCACAAACAGGACGCCAGAGTGTCTTAAACAGGATTAAGTGTTGCCTGAACTTTGCAGTCCATCTTCAGAAATTTAGAGGCAGAATGTTGTAACAAGAACCGGACAGTACCGAAGCAGCCAGGCGGTGCTGTCTTACTCCATAGGTGGAGGATCCTCCCAAAAGGAAAAAGAAACCATCAGGGCACAGAGCCACTGCAGTGATACCTAAACTTAGCATCAGCCGCAGAAAAGGAAAGAAGCTGTGGCTGGGCTGTTTGTATTCCCCTTTGATCCTTGCCTGACTCCCCAGGAGTCACTGGCAACCAGGAGTAATTTATAATAAGCTTTAGGCTGCTCTGATTTATTCTGGGAGCTGAAGCCAGGTGCAAGGAAGCTAAATAGCCAGCATTTCTTGGCTTTCACTGGGGGAGCAACACACTAAACATTACAAATCCCCAGTGTGGCATACTTCAGGCTTCGCCTACAATGGGCAAAGAGAGCACAACACTAAGACAGCATGTAAAAAGAGACCAGCCTTTTTGCAAGTAGGATGCACCAATTGCTTCTGGCGAATCATTTTTCTAGCTGCAAATACTGACCCGGGAACAGCACTCAAATCATGCTGGGCATGCGTTAGCAACAGAAAAGTAAAAAGCACTGAAAAAATAAGGATAGAAAAGAATAACTTTGATGACTTTCAAAAGAAGAGAATGAGGGGTTTTTTTCCCCCATGTATTTTCAATTTCCTGAAATGACATGCGAAGAAATGGACAACCCAAAGTTTGTTTCAGAAAGCAGAACTGCAGAAGTTATTCATTATCAGTAGGACTGATTGGAAATTCAGCCGCCGGCTTGGTTTTTTCTTCCACTTACAAATTGTTCACAAACTGATCCTAATTTTTCCCAAGTGAATCTGCAACTTTCAAATGTATACCCCTGCGGGTAAGGAAGTCCACAAACATAATGGGTCAGCACTACCTAACTCCCTTTGACTTCTTTGAATAACTCAGCCTTCACCAGCCCATTGAACAAAACCAGCTGCTCTCTTGGAGTTACTCACATGCTTTCCACTTGGATTTTCACTTTTTGCTATTCAGGGCATGTGACTGCTCATCTGCTCTACATGGTTTGATTCTACAGCTCGACTGAATGACCAAAGGCTTTTAAAATAAGAGAACAAGCAAGGCTGAATGATGAAGAAGTCACTTACAGTTCACATTTTTTTGGACAAAACAAGCTTTTGTGCTAAAGTTTGCGAAGCCTTTTAGATTCATAAACATTTTCCCCACTGCCCAAAGGTCATCCGCATACTCATAAATAACCAATAATATAACTCTTTGGAGGCCAGCGAAGCCAAGTCAAACTGAGAGTTTGCCAACATGTCCACAATACTGTTTATTCCATTAGTGCACCAGACCCCGCACCAGAGCACTTGACTCTGCCCCTTCAAATTGAAATGAAGGAAATGAAAAAAAATCAAACAGAAATCAAAATCCATCTGAATGAGTCAGAACACCACGTGATGGCTGTCCCCTTGCAGACCACTCTGCAGCATGTACTTCCACCAGTCTGTATATGAGATGTCAAACCATTCAGTCTATAAACCCGCTTTATTAGAAATACTAGCATCCTGTCCCGGTGGATTTAAGGATTTTTTAATTTCTTTTAAGTTTTAATTCAAGCCTCACTCCATCAAAACAGCAATGTTATGATATTTCAGAAGCGAGTGGGTTTGATTCCAAGCCTGCCAAAAGACAGAGGGAGGGCGATAGTAAAGGGGAACAGCTAAATCTTTTCTCTTTCTCTCCTCAGCACCATTGCGAAATCTTTCTTCAAAACATAAGATTCAAGTCAAGTTGCCATGTTTTAAACAAACCACGGTGTGTTATTGTACTATGCTTCTGAAACAGGGAATGTAGGTCAAAAACTTTTGGACCTCTCTGATTTTAAGGTATACAAACTCTGGCAGCATTGCTATCTGCACTTTTTCTTTTCCTTTTCCTTTCTTTTCCCCTTTTCCTCTCCCTTTTCTCTTCTCTCCTCCTCCCTCTCCTGCTCTTTTCTCTACACTCTGTTCCCTTTCCCCTTCCCTTTCCTTCCCTTCCCTTCCCACTTGCCTCTCGGCTTCTGTTTTCGCTTCCCTTCCTTCTTCCCTTTTTCTCCCCCTATCCTACCCTAACACTGGAAAGCAGCTGCAAGCTGCGGCTTCAGATAAAATGCTCTGAAAAGCTCCACTATGTTTATCGACACATTTTCCATTCTCAGGTTTTCATCCAGTAGGACACAAAACAAGTATTCAAAAGATGCATATGTGTGTGCAGACAAGCATGCATAAATATATGCACGCACATACAGTATGTGAAAACACACGAAAAGTGTGTTTACACGCATGTGCTTATGCTTGCATATTTTTTTTTTTTTTCTCTTCTGCAGCCTTAGGGAAACTTGCAGGCTGGATGCCACAGGTTGGCTCTGCGCATTACGAACCGTGTCAGGATGAATAATGGGGGCAGGCAATTCTGCCAGAGGGTCATGGAACAGCAAGTGCGTAAAAAGGCAAGATTGTCCAAGAAGTACACGCAATATCGGCTGGGGTTTGAAACGCGCTGCCACACAGAGACGAAGATCAAGTTGTAGACTCTAAAGCCAGAAGCACAATGCCCGTTTCTGCTGACCCTTTGCGAGGGCGTGAATCACAGATTGCCACCCAGGAATCCCAGCAACTTTTTCCCAGCAACTGAAAGCACAAAAGCACTTAAGCAGGTGTTTAAAGTCAAGCTGTACCTCAGACCTTGTAACAGACTGCTCTTGGTCTCAGTGAGCTGGAAGATCAGGGCCAGATCTTCCGCTGATGAAGCCCCTTTGATTTTAACTGTTTGATGGGTTCTCATTTAGACAAAGATCCAGGCATAACGCGGATAACCAATAGAGGGCTGACAGCTGGAAGGGAATGACTAGGTCCTAGTAAACAGATAATAGGCTCTTCCTCAGACTTGCAACGGTATTTTTCCTGGAAACCATTTTCTTATGTATCTTTACTCCAGCTAGTGAAAGATGAACACACTTCACTCAGTATTTCAAACCACTTGAGCAGCATATGTTTGTGAGCTCAGCATAAACCTTCTTGGGCCCAAAGTTTGCACATGAAAGGCTGGAAAAAGCAGTAGAGAAAAACACCAAGGAAAGGTTAGCACAAGAAATAGAGCAGAGAGAAAAATCCAGATGAAAAAATACATTCAGTCTATACAGTATTATACCCACAAAGGATGTTATATGCCAGGAGCTAGAAGCCCTGTAAGTGCCAAAATCCAGGTTATTCACGCAGCAGTAACTGGTTCCCCTGAACATGGTCGTTGTGACACAGCCAGTTTTTTCCACAGGACATCCCAGATCATTCTTCCCTGGTCCACATCCAAGCCTGAATTTTTCTGCCTGTCTCCCACAGCCTGTCCTTGTTCTGCCTCTTTCTGTGCTGCTGCCTCCACAACTGAGTTTCTTGTCCTCTTGGACTTGGTCTTTCTTGAATTTTGAACCTCTGCTTACCAGCCTGATGTTCCTTGCCCCACCAACAGCCTCAGTTGCTTTCCCTTCTCACATGCTCTCAGCCTCACTTTGTTTTCCCATTCTTCCAGTTCCTTTCCCGATATCAGCCTCCTCTTCCCTGCTGGCTTTCAGACCTCCTGCCTGTCCTAACTTCCCTCTTTGCCTTCCCGTGCAAGCCTTCTTGTGTCTATCTACTCCCTTTGCTGTCTTCTCCACCACATTCAGCTCCCAGCACTCCCTCTGCACTTGAAGTCTGGTTGCCTAGCTCCTCCCTGCCTCCCAGACACCAGCAGAACTGAGGCCACCATGATTGCAGGAAAGACAGACAGCTTTTTCACCTCCTCCCTAGCATCATGGTACCATGAGAGTCATTAGGAAGGTTCATGGATGAAATACACCCTCTTGCTTTTGGGATAAATGTCCACAATATTGCACTATTCGAGTAGACTCATCAAAACATTTACCAGACTCTTACGACCACAAGCAAACTGAGATATCTTTTTGGTTTTGTTTTCTCCAAAACATATAACACAGCTGAAAACAATGAGCTTTTCACAGGAACAACAGCAGGCTCTTCCTCAACCTCAGAGGGTTGAACTTACCTGTCTGAAAATGAGGAGTCTACTTTAAACAAATTTTCTGAACTATCTCTGTCATTAACCTCCAGGGTGCAATTCCTTTCACTTCTATTAGGTACCTACCTTCAGACAGGCTGACTGAACACACCTATCTTTCTCCAGAGGGGGTGGAGGAAGCTCAGCTCAAACAAATTAGCTGGAATGAATGCCTAACAAACACCCAGGACTAAAAATGAGGTGAGGTCCAGCTCCCCGTGGTTCCTCAGCAACATCTCAGCCTCTCATTCAGGAGGAGGAAATGAGGAAAGAGCCTCAGTGAAATAACACCAAAAAAAAAAATTAAAAATCTTGCTTTTTGTCTTTATTCAAACATGGAAGAAATAAAACTTTTTCTCCTCATTTCATTCTTGGAAATGGCTGAACCATTTCAGATAACACCATCCCAAGAAAAATCCAGGCTGAGTCACAAGTGTGGCACCAAAAGTGCCAGTTAGAACAGTTAGAGATTGGCAAAGCCATAAGCAACTGAATACAAGGTCTTATGATAGGAAGTGTTGAACAACTTTCCAATTGGTACTAGTCCCATATACACCTCAAGTAGGATACAAGGAAGCAA
This sequence comes from Larus michahellis, assembly GCF_964199755.1. Taxonomy (NCBI): domain Eukaryota; kingdom Metazoa; phylum Chordata; class Aves; order Charadriiformes; family Laridae; genus Larus; species Larus michahellis. The sequence continues at coordinate 76,267,393 of NC_133899.1, read as the reverse complement.
CTCGCCCTTGCCTTGATTTGCAATTATTCTTCAATGCACAGTATGTGACCTCGGTTTCTCTTCAGAGGAGAACATGGCATGAAGACAGTTGTATCTTCCTCTAAACGATTGTCACTTTTGGGGCAGGGGGGGAAGGGTTAGGGGGAAGAGAAGGGGGAGGGAGAGACGCTAACAAGCCTGGAATTCAGTTACAAGGAAAAATGTGCCTGAAAAGCGACTTTCCAAAGCCAAGAGCTTCACAGGATTCAACAGTTCTTCCAGCACTATAGGATATACAGATACGTATCACTCTCAGTAACATTCTGCAGGCTCCAGACTCCACCGCATTACCAGGCAGGCTTTCCGACAATTAATGAGGGGGCTGTCAAGTGTTTAAAACAGATCACAGCAACTCCTTCCAACGCAGCCTGCAGAGGCGCGCAGCACATCTGCATACTTCAGCATGGGGAAAAGAGTGAGCTTTGTTTCTTGTATGAAAGTAAAAGTTAGCAAGAGCAAGGAAACAGCATTCCCCCTCCTCCCGTCTGAGCTAAGTCAGTACAATAAGTAATGAAATGCAGCGTTGCAGGCTCAAACCTGCCTTCAGCTTCACTGGGAGAGGAGTTCCAGCCTTAACCTCAGGTGCTTCGGTGGTGATGGGTTTACCAGATACTCGGCATTAGAATCATAAAATCATAGAATAGTTTGGGTTGTAAGAGACCTTTAAAGGTCTTCTAGTCCAACCTCCGCTACAATAAGCAGGGACATGTTCAACTAGAGAAGGTTGCTCAGACCCCTGTCCAACCTGACCTGGAATGTTTCCTGGGATGGCACACCTACCACCTCTCTGGGCAACCTCTTCCAGTGTTTTACCATCCTCACTGTAAAAAATTTCTTCCTAATATCTAGTCTAAATATACCTTCTTTTAGTTTAAAGCCATTACCCCTTGTCCTATCGCAACAGGCCCTGCTAAAAAGTTTGTCTTCATCTTTCCTGTAGGCCCCCTTTAAGTACTTTAAAGGCCATAATAAGGTGCCCCTGTAGCCTTCTCTTCTCTAGGCTGAACAACCCCAGCTCTCTCAGTCTGTCCTCATAGGAGAGGTGCACCAGCCCTCTGATCGTTTTTGTGGCCCTCCTCTGGACCTGCGCCAACAGGTCCATATCTTTCTATGCTGAGGCCTCCATAACTGGACGCGGTACTTCAGGCAGGGTCTCACCAGAGCAGAGTAGAGGGGCAGAATCACCTCCCTCAACCTGCTGTCCACGCTTCTTTTGATGCAGCCCAGCTGAGGGTGCACTTAATCCCATTGTCTATATCATTGGTGAAGATATTGAACAGTACTGGTCCCACTGTGGACCACTGAGGGATACCACTTATCACCAATCTCCATTGAGAGACTGAGCTGTTGACCACTACCCTCTGGATGCGACCATCCAACCAATTCCTCATCCACCAAATAGTCCACCTATCAAATCCATATCTCTGCAATTCAGAGAGAAGGATGTTGTGGGCACTACAGAAGTCCAGATAGATGATATCCATAGCTCTTCCCTTGTCCACTGATGTAGTCACTCCATCATAGAAGGCCACTACGTTGGTCAGGCAGGACTCGCCCTTGGTGAAGCCATGCTGGCTGTCTCAAATCACCTCTCAGTCCTCCACGTGCCTTAGAATAGCTTCTAGGAGGATTTGTTCCATGATCTTCCCAGGCCCAGAGATGAGGCTGACCAGTCAGTAGTGCCCAGGGTCCTCTTTTCTACTCTTTTTAAATTTAGGCGTAATGTTTCCCTTTTTCCACTCACTGGGGACTTCACCTGACTGCCATGAATTTGCAAACATCATGGAGAGTAGCTTGGCAACTACATCAGCCAATTCCCTCAGGACTCTGGGATGCATCTCATCAGGTCCCATAGACTTCTGTATGTTCAGGTTCCTTAGGTGGTCACAAATCTGATCTTCTCTTACAGTGGGAGGGACTCTGCTCCCCCAATCCCTGCCTTGAGGTCCACCCCGTCAAGAGGTGCAGGGAGAGAGGTTGCCAGTGAAGACTGAGGCAAAAAAAGTTAAGTACCTCAACCTTCTCCTCATTCATTGTTACCAGTTTGCCAGTCTTGCTTTTGACCTTCCTTTTCGGGCTGACATACCTGTAGAAGCCCTTATTGTCATTTTGCAGCACTTTGGCCCATCAGCAACACGGGCACTAGCCAGGTAAAGCCATGGGAAACCTACTACTAGAGTCAATGCGAAAAGGAGAAAGAGCAAGAAAGAGCCCACTTTGGTGCCATTCTGCACATGGACATGGCACCAAGGATACCCCAGTAAAACACCCAGCCATGGTGGTGAGTCCCATCCTTGGTATCCATCTCTTGTTACTAGTAGGAAACGGAAGAGAATAATCTACTTACAACCTGGGAAGCCTGCAATATGCTAGGCACTTCTGGAGGCCACCAGACAACACCTGAAAGCTTTACGCATGCCTCGCCAAGACCAAACAGCTGTGGCAGCAGAGACTCAGCTCCCAGCCTTCTTACCCCAACAGTGTCAACCATGATTGGTCTCATTCAGTAGGAAGCCCTCCTCTATAAGAAGGGACACTCAACACCATTATAGGGGAAGCTGAAGAGGCTGGGAAATTCTTAGATGATGGCTCACAGCAGGTTTGATACTCTTTTGCTTCACAATAACAGAGCAAGGGCAACAGGTGTATGGCTGAAGGTCCTGAGAGCTGTGTTGGGTGAAAGCAGGAGGTGCCAGGAAGGGGGGAACCCACCAACAAGACAGGCTCACAACTAGTGAAAAAGCTTTGGATATAGCCATTGTCAATGAATCCCTTTTGGGGGAATAAACCTGTTCTTTTAGCAGCCTTCACCTAGCAACCTCGGCTCTACCCTCTGTTGTCACTCTGAAGTGTTCACCTTGGAAGCTGTGGCCTTTGACAATCAGAATACCAGACACTTCAGGTTTTATTGCAAGCCCTCCTGCCTTGGAAAAGCTGATGAAGGTCCCGTTGTGCTCCTGGGCCTGGGAGCTCCAAGACCTCATGCCTGTGGCTTGGTGGTACATAGGTCTGCCTATAGCAGCCATGCTCCTCCCTTTGCCCTGCCCTCCCTGCAATCCCACAGCCCCCCGGAGGAGTCCTCTGACTCATGGCAGACACTTTTTTTTTTTTTTCCTCTCTCTCTTTTCCCCTGTATAGTTTGCTTGCTGATGTCCAGAAAAGGGTTTTTACTTCCTGGAAAATAGACAAGGCAGCTCCCAAGGGCTGCTAGCTGCAAGCATAGGATGACTTGCCATCCCCATCTTGTCCACAGCTTGGGATGTTTTTTTTTGGGGGTGTGGGGATAGGGTGGAAATCAAGCACCAGGATGCCACAGCAATTCTTCAAACAGTGGGGCAAGCTCTCGCAGGCTGCGCCTGGGAGGCACATGCAAGTGCACATATTGGGATTTGGGAGCCGATCAACACCGCACAGGCACAGCAAGAGGGTGCCTCTGGAACATGGCCTTCATGACGCCCTCCAAGGCAGCACTGCCCCATCCCCTTCCCAGCTCTGCTGGCCAATTTGCTCTCTGACTTCGGGAAAGATGCAAAAGGGCTAGATCACCACTACCTTGTTCAAAGTCACTCTTTTCTCACCTAAAGGTAAGCCCAGATCTCCCTTCATCATGCTGTAGGAGTTGCCTGGAAGGCACAAGAGCTGCATACTGTGTCTGTGTCCTCCTATTTGCCATCTTCAAGCCTTCCAGTCCCAGCTCTGCTATGTTTTTTACTTACTCCTCCATTCTCTGCAAAGAATTACCATTACCCAGGAGCAGGGGGCTGTGGGAAAAGCCAACACACTCATTTTAAAAGGGAAGAGCAACGTCTTTAAATCTCTATTTTTTTTTTTAATTTTTTATTTTTAATCATTCGAAACTCCCCTTTGTACCAGCTCTGGGTTAGGGCCTCCCTACTTCACACTGCTGAAGTCAGGGGACCCTCTTCACCTCCCAAAAGCTGTGCAGCTGGCTCCTCACACCCACGCTGGGGAAACTTGCCCAGTTGAGTTGACAAAAACTCAGCAAGGGCCAAACTGTCACAAAGGGGGGGCATTCACTGAGTCCTGCTGCCAAACTCCATCATGAGTGCACGAGTGTCACAGGGGCAGGTCATTGTCCTGAAGATCACCCCTTGGTTCTGTTCCACCAAAAGCGTCTGATGAGCTGGAAGCAGAAGGTCTCCCTTCATTCCCCCGAGGGCAGTCCCTGCCCTACCCTACTAGAGGAGCACAGGCTGACATGAGAGGCTGTTGGGAGAGGACTGACTCCCCAGCCCTGCGGTGTGGGCATCCATACCACAGGGAGGCTGTCCCTCCTCAACAACAACCACCCAAAAAAAAAAAAAAAAAAGGGTCATTTTTCTTCTTCTTCTCCTCCCCTCTCCCCCCTCCTTCCAGAAAGTCTTGGTTTCATCCCACCGTGGAACGAAAACAAATGCTCTAAACCGCAACATTTTTCACAAACCGGAATTTCTTGCAGTCTAGCCAGACTTGGTGGATCAATACCAGGCATTTCTTTCCTCCTCTGCTCTGGCCTTTCCCTTCCAGCCTCCTCCCCCCCCCCGCCCCACTCACCGAGGGGAATAAGGGAGCCGGAGGTGTCGAACGGAGGAGTCGGGAACACTCCAGCTCAGTTTTAAAAGGGACAGAAAAAACACTGGCGTCAGCCGGAGCACCAGGGCAGGCGCTGAGACCTTGTTTTGGATTTCGCAGAGACTGTCCCTTGGGAGAGCTGTCTTTTTATTTTTTTCTCTCTCTCTCTTTTTTTTTTTTTTAATGCATGGTTTTGTTTGTAAGTTAAAAGTCTCAGGATTTGCAGTCTTTGAAGCGTGGTCAGCCTGCCAGATGGAATTAGTCAGTGCCTTTCGGTTGGAAATCCCAGGCAGATGAAGCAGGATGGAAGGACAGTGTTTTTCTCATTTACCAGGAAACTGTCTGCATCGACCCCCACAAATTCAGCTGGAAAACTCCCCAGGACCCCAAAAGCAGGCAGGACTGACGGCAGGAAAGCGAGCAGAGGGCCAAACCTTTCACATGCATAAATCGGTGTGGCACCGCTGAAGTCAATGGCCCCCGAGCAGACTTATACTGCTCAAGATCCAGCCCAGATGTTTTTGCTGGTACTTGCCTGAAGCTATAAGATGTCAGCGGAGTTTCCTTTGCCTAAAAGCAGTGCTGAATTGGGCTCTTCTCACCCTTGACTCATACCATCTTTACATGTCTTCCCACCATGGCCTGTCTTGAATCTTCCATTCATGGACTCCTCAAGGTGAGCACTCCCTCTCCCAGGTGAACAGTCTCCTTCTCCCATGATTCTGAGTGAGTCTTTGCCTTCCTTCATACGTGGCTTCATCAAACATCCAATCCCAGGAACCCAAGTGCCATCTTTGAAGCTTTACCAATCTATTTTCGCCTCTCTTCTTTGTCTTTCTCTCTTTCCTGAGCCCACACTTTGCTGCTCTGCATGCCTCTGCTAAAAGCTTCGGGTCACTCCTCAGGCAGTCCCCTGACAAAATTACACTTGGAGAACATCCACTTATTTCCACATCATGCAAACCACCACCCAAGAGGAGAGTTAGTACCGCTTGTTCCAAACATGCAATGTATGGATGACAGCCCATCATAAAAACACAGTGACATCAGTAGATGTGGGAAGAGCTCACAAGTATTAGACTGGAGCTGACAGCCTCCTCGCAAGAGACCAGTGCTAATCACTCACCAGCTGAGACCTCAACTTCATTTCTCACGAGGGATAGAAGGGGCAGAGAGGCTTACTGTGGAGTTAGTGCACCATAGTGCTAGCAAAGCAACCATGCAGACCCATGCCCAGAAACAGTCCATTTTGCCTTTGGAATCTCCAAATCTCTAAGCAGCACAATGGTTACAGCAACAGGGCGGTCCAAGCAGCACACCAGTAAAATGACCATGGTACTCAAATACTTGAGGGAGGGACTAAACAAGGAGTGACGTATCTCTGAGCGAGGTCTTTTTTAACAAGGCAACAGGCAATATCTCAAAAGCAATAAGCATGAGGCAACAAGCATCTGCAATTAGTACTGGCATATTATTAATAACTGAACAACCAAAATCAAGGCCAGTTTTTGAAGCCTTCTTCAAAAGCCTTGCAGTCTGCAGAGGTAGATGGAGATGCAGAAAGGGGACATAGTCATACTGCAGGTGGGTCCTAGCACCAAGAACCTAGGCTGCACTCTATCACCCTAGAGAGGCAGCGTACTCAAGGGGCTAACGGCACAAGTTTAGGATATCATTCAAGCAACTGGTGTGAGCCTCAAAAACCCGGCCTGACAAACCTGTGGAAATTACTGCTTCAGGATTTTGGCTGAATCAATATAGCATAAAATGAGTCCAAAAGGATTTGTACTCCGGATTAATAGGAGCACAAGGAGAGATACATGAAGCCCAGCCATCACCCATGATAATGGCAGGGAGGCCAGTGTGAGAAGTGCATATGATCATGTAAGACTGAGCAGGGTTTACCAGTCGCATTAGACTACAGAGTACTTTGACTGCCAGCGGAAGCTAAAGAAGGATCTTCCTTTCTAATGCCATATACTGACCAGTGAAGAGGGCATCCCCTTCCTAGAGAGCAACACTACTCTTCACAGAAGAGGCACAGCACAGAAGAGGCACCTGCCACAAAACCTTCCACATTCCTGAGCAGGTGGGCAGAGGGGACACAGACACATAACAATCCAGAAATCCTGAAGCAGACGTTCTCTTCCCCCATCTCCTGATGGCTGTCCCTGTAGAAAAGGCTCATCTTGCCACCATGTGAACTAAGATACAACTCATCTCAAATAAGAAGAGCTCAAAATGGTCACAGGGACCTTTTCTACAAAGGTAAGATTTTGCCCACCTTGTGTGAACTCCAGTATCACCCAGCCACCAACAAACATCTCCACTGTCATGCTAGCAGCAGACAGTCTGTGGGATAAATGCTGGCTATCTGCCAGGATGAATATCTTTCTTCCAGCTCTCATCACCCTCGCACACCAGGTCCCTGGAACCCCCTGACACATCCACAGAGTAACACTGCCCTGTGGTGATTAAATGCAGCTCCAGCCAGCTGAACCCCTGCACCACAAAGTCACCTGTACCCCTGAGAAGGTAAAAACCAATGCCAAAGAGATAGAACCAACTCATAGCCATCGACAGTACCGTTCTTGCTATCAGCAAACACCATGAAAATCACTAACAATCAAGACCTGTCAAATCAAACCAAGCTAATTTCCTCTGCTCAGAGTAGGTGACAACTCAACAGCTCCAACCACCTTACTCCAGTAGGTCTGTCCATGAACCCAAGATGCTGATTCTTCACTTCCTTGCTTCTCACTGTGCCTTCTCTAGGCCCCTGCTCTGCCATTGCTCAGGCCTGGCTAGTTCTGGATCTCCAAATATTGACTCCGAGCACAGAAAACTGTCTTAGGAAACCTCACTCTTTAAAGAAGAGAAAGCAGATCTCCAAAGAGGCAATGGCATGCAGTTGACAGCTGGGCTATTTGCTAGTATAGGAGTAATCTCTGAGGCTTGCTCAACTGAGCAAGCAATGCATGCCTAGGATGGATAGAACAGAAGCTGGACTCCCACCTTTTCACTACATCCATGCTACTCAGAAAGATATCATAGAATCATAGAATGGTTTAGGAATATGTCACCACAGAGCACAGCATTTGGCTTTCACCCACCTCACACCTTCCCTCCACCCTGCAGCCTCCCAGACAGCCTGGCCCTACCCACACAAGGAGTCCATGTGCACACAGTGGGGAAAACCACGTCTGGGCAGGGGCTGTCCGTACCAGCCAGCAGAGGGGCCCACATGGGCTATGTTTTGTCCCGGCAAACAGAAGGGGACCAGGGAGAGCAGCGGTGATTTTATTTACTGGACATCTGGCCCCACGGTGTACTATTTCGTGCATATTTAAGGGATGCTATGAAGCTGCCAAAATGGCCCAGGGCTGGGCAGAATATGAGTAACCCTGGTTTAGAGAAAGAGGCAACAAAAGAACCTAAGAGAGGTCTGAAACCAGGAAAACAGGCTTGTTTATGAAGCCAAAAAGAGAGTGCAGCATATTCCAAGGCCAAGGGAATTTTTCTCGCAACATTACTTTGCCTTGGCTACCTGGCCACTCTCACATAAACAATGGAGACACACCAAGAAAGCAAGGAGATTTCACAGAGGTTATAAAAATATCACTTGTGCAATTAGACTGAATCAAAACTCATGACTTTCTGGTTGGAAGGAATGCTTGTGTTTCCCCTCTTATTTCTTTTTCTCCTCTAACGTTTTTTTTTCCCTCGTAAAAATCTAGATAAACAAAAGCCCTAGGATATTGGAAGGTTCCTTGCATATTGTTTTAAAAGCAGAAACAACAACAACAGCAACCACCATGGTGAGGAGGAGTGTCTGCGACTGGCGCTGTGTAGCCTCTGTTTTTCTTCGTTTGCAGGAGCTGTTCTTGCCCTTGTTCTGCCCCACACAACATTCATCCGCATGTCCCATCCCAGCACACGATGAAGCACCATCATCTTGTTAAGTGCATCCCCACTTCTCCCACAACCGCGGCACTGTTTTGTCAGTGGGTCACATAAATAGCTGTGGCAAATTGGATTTACATTCCTACCTCTCTCCTTGGCTTCAGGCGCGATTTGCTTATTGCCTCCTTATAGACAGATAACTGAAAACAGGAGAGGGGAAAACAGCACTTTAGATGCCTTTGTCTACCATGACTAGTTCATGAACTCTAGAAGGCAGGGACTGCATGCCACCGTGCACAAGAAGTCCACAGGCCTGCGAGATGCCGCTTGCAATATCACCCCTGCACACCCACATTCACGATAGCTGCTAACATTCATGCACTTTGTAAAATCCTTTGGATAAAAGGCATGAGCATTGCCAACTTTCAGCTTTCAAAAATGTTGTGTGTGGCCCTAGAACAGAATGATATAGGCTTCAAAATAATAAGACTTAACCAACCCAAAAGAATTTGGAGTATTTTTCATCTGTTTTCTCATTTGGACCCTCGAGGCTTCATATTTTCAAGTGAAGTTGTTTTCTTCCAGGATCAAAAGAGCTGGAAATGCTAGTTTAAAAAAATAAAAATAAATAGAAAACTGAGAATCTAATTCAGCCTCTTGATTCCAGGAGCTCAAATAAAGACCACAAGTCTCAAATAAAATCCACAAACATCACAAGCTTCACGATGATATTCAACAAGAGATGGCAGTGTTCAGAAGCATGAAATGATAATTCCCACCTCACAGAATCTGGTTTTATTTTCTTTTTCTCACCTCAGTTCCTGTGGCTATTTTTCTCTTCCTATAGGGACTCTATTTCTGGGCAAACTAAATGATTTCTTACCATACAGCAGAAGGTGTAATCCTATCTATCTGTCAATTGCTTTTAAGATTCTTCACGCCTGGAAGTTTCATGAAAACCAGTGGTTCGACAGAGGGAAAAAAAAACAAAGTAATGGTCTTAATGAGAAAAGCTGCATCAAGAGTCCTACGTTTATCCCTTCTGTTAGTTTGCTACTGCTCAGCCAGGTCTTCTGTGCCCCTAGGTTGCTCTCTCCTAAGCCAGCAGATGACGAACATAGGGACAGGGGACTGGAGGGCAGACTCCTAGGAAATGGAGAGACCCTGAGAGGGAGGAACTACAGGCTCAGTACCACCTTTGGGGGCTCAAAACAGGACAGTGGGTTTAGCGGGAATTCTCAGGGCTCTCAACCCTGCACAGGAGATCTTTTTACTTTTTGCTTTTTATTTTTTTGCCAGACCATCATAGATAAGGAGAAAAAAAAATCAAAACAGCCCACATTTAGAACAAAGATCTTCCTTTCTTTCTATCATCAGAGCAGCAAAAATTCTTCTCTCTTAGAAAAGAAAATGACTTAGAAAAATGGTGATTCCTACTTCCCTTATACTTTTGCCCTAAACACAATCTAAGACCATGCTATGTTACCGAGGGGCACATTTGGCGGTATACAGAGGCTCACAGGTAAAGGACCCCCACTGAGAGGGACACAGAGACACACATTTCAGTTGGGTGACTGTATATAGACATATCATCACTGCCTTCTAGAGGTGAAACCAAGAAAAGATAGCAGGGTGACACACTGTCTCCAACTATTCAAATACAAGCAGCTTTAACTGCTCTCAAAAGGTGTTGATCCAACAAAAACATGAAATAGAAGTCAATGGATCTGAGTGGAAAATATTATAGCCGTCAAATAGGCTGCTCCAATAACACTACCTCTACCCACAGGTATGTTTGAAGGGGATGGGGAGAGAAGGGAAAAAGAGAGAAGGTTCTGTGCTGAATATCTGAGAAGTTTGGGCTTGTGTGGGGATGAAGGTTTTTTCTGCAGAAATCCCACCCACTAATAGGGAACTGTGCAAGTCCCAGAGAGTGATGGGTGGTGGAAATATCCATCATGAACTGCTACAAGCAGCCACAAGGCCTTCCCATAAATCACTGCAAACTGAAATTAGGATCATTAACATATAACAAGGTCATGGCCCAACCATTTCTGAATGATGATGGCAGAGCTGTGATGAGTAAAGTCATGTAGCACCACACCTCACTGCAGGTTATCTATGCCCACCAACCTCCAGCCTCCCGCCAAGAGGCAACACTCTGGGTAAAACAGTCTTGTGCAATAACTTGTGCTGTTTCACAAACAAATCACAATGAGTTTTAGGCCTAAAGGCTTGGTTTACAGGCTCTCTCACTCCAAGGAGCAACAAAATCAGTTTTGCAACCTGTAGAAGTCCACCTCTTTCTAATACCCTTGCACACACAGCCGCACAGAGACATCCACATCAAGCTAGATGACCCCCATCACACGCTATGTGTTTGCATGAAGATGGCCAAAGCACAGCCCTACAACAACCTCCTGGATCCCTTGACCAGCAGAGATGGCTAAGAGACACTTCATAAAAAGAGAAGCTCTGCTTGCGCAGCAAGGAAACACAGCTGCTGTGGCAATGGCATTTTAGCCACTGAGATCCAAGTCCGAAAAATAACGCTCCGTCTTGCCTTGACCCCTTCTTGCCTGGAGGATTGGCAGTTCATGAGAGACCTTGTAGCATGGAGCCACAGCAGCCGTGCAGCACATCTGCTCTGTTATCTCAACACGTGGACAGCTCCCGCTAGCACGATCCATCCCTTATTTTCACATGCACCAAAATACACCGAATTCCTTCCTTCCCCCTTAGAAATCCAGCGCTGGCCTAGCTCGCCGCCTCCCTGTTGGACAGCTCAGTCACACCGAGTTCATCCCGCCAATGCTGGTGAGAGATGAAACCAGATCCTGGGGCTCCACGGCCGAAAGCTGGTCCCCCTCCAGGTCCCTGAGAAATCCTTTGCGGTCACAGAGACGTCACCGCTGAGGTGGGCTCTACCTCAGACCGAGGAGGGCTGCCTCTGGTTGTTATTAGCTGTACTGAAGATTCGAAGGACCAGGAGGCATCAAGCCAGCGTCTACTCCACAATGCAATGATCCCGCATTTGCAGAACATGCATCTGGCCTTAATTAATTCTTAAATGGTCCAACGTGGGTAGACGAATCGGGGGGGGAGGGGGAGGCGGGGAGGGAGAACTAATGCACTGCGCACTGAACAGGGCAGTCATGGGGGACATTCATGCAACATGCTGTTTTGTTTTGAAGGTGTTTGTGATCAGGGAGTGTCTTATCCAACCTGCGCACGTCGTAGCATCAGCAGGACCGTGCATGGGCCTAGGTGTGTGTGGGGGACAGATAGCCTCCAGCAAGGGCTTGGCCTCAAAATTTCTCATGGTGGTCATCACAAACATTAAGATGATAGCCAGGGGGGGAGGGGCAAGCCAAGGAAGGACACAGGGAATTCAGTCCATGAAATGACGATGAGATGGTCTTTAACCCCACCAAAAGGGGGTACCTGAATTAAACATGCTGGCATCCTTCAAGATCAGATCTCAGAGCATGGGTCAGCTGCAGAAATGAGGTGTCAACATCCACCCTTTCTCTCTACATGACTGGAGTCATCACCACCTTTTCCCCATGGCCCTAAGAGTAAATGGCTGGTTAAGCAAACACACTACAAAGATCTGTTTCCTCCAGGAGGGAAGAGCATCCCCTTTCCTGAGGACACAGGGGTGACAGATTGAAAGAGAACTTCAGTCTGGCTCATGAAGATCAGAGTCCATCTGCAAGCGTGGCTATGAGTGTACATTGAAGGGTGATTCAGCGTGTATGAATATCTAGATAGGTGGGTCGCTGAGCACGCAGCTGAGTGTGCTTGTGTGGGCAGCAAAGCACATGGCAGAACAACAGGGTGCAGGCAGCTCGTGGATAAACAAGTGTGTCAGAAGTGAAAGGACACAGCAGGGTAGGGGATGTGTTCAGAGGGACAAGTCAAGAGCTGTGCCAACTTCTGTTTTCCATTAAACGTGGGACATCCCATTGCTTTGCTATGGCATGACAGTGTTCAGCTAATGGAGGGGGAAGTGGTCAATAGCCCATATCTCCTGGGTGGCATCAGATGGAGACACTTGCACTGATTTGGTGCTCAGAAATGGGGAAGACCTTGAGTTGACCTGACCTCTAAGTGAGCAGAATGGGAGCTGCAGGAAATGACGCTGTAAACAGGAAGGCATGAGATAAATAAGAGATGGGGAGGAAAGGCATCTATTTAAAGTGGCAGCTGCTTTTTAGCTCCATTTCTCCTCTTCTGCTCAGCTCGAAATTAAGGCCCCCACCCTTTTCTGCTCACCTGGGAAGACAGTGTAAGCTTACCACTTACAACTCTCTCCTAGCCAATGCAAAGCTCGCTGCACACCCCTGTTAACACCACAGCTGAGGCTATCCAGGAAACTGGGAAGAACATGACTACATGCTCCAACAACCTGAAGGAAAAGACAGGGTTTCCACCTAGCTCCTGTCTTAGGTGAGCCAAAGCTGTTACCTGCAACATAACAACACCCAGTGATCTCCCTTCTACCTCCTCAAGCGGAGATTAGACTAGATGCTGCACAATCACACCATGTAAGATGGTGCCACCTTCTCTGCATTTAGCGTGGTTAGAAGCAACAAAGCACATCAGGGAGAAGAGACCAACTCCAAATGACACAATGGAGTGGAACAGAGGAGACAAGAGGGAATAAGTCTTCTAGCTCTGTCCAGAGGTGGTGTCTCTAGGAACTGAACCTTGCTCAGCATCAGTCCAACCTTGACTTCTGCAAACTCTGATTTGTGGCCTTTCAGGGCATTACTCTGCCCCGGTGGTCTCAGAACAGAGATCAGCCTTCATCTCCTGCAGCCTGAGGCAGCTCTAATTTTAAGCCATTTTAAACAAATCAAATCTACATTTAGAGGTTTGACATCCACAGTTCTCTGCTCCCACTCCCAGGTCACAAGCACACACTTCTCCTTTTCTGATGCATTAACAACAATTGAAAAAAGGAGGGGGGGTCGACAATCTTTTGGTCAGCATAAGCGTTCTTGTTGCATTCTCAGAACTGGATGTTCCCTGCCTAGAATGAGATTTTAGCACTGCAATTTCTGATTGCTCCTGTTGGCAACTGCCTTTCCCTTTACTCGGCTCTCCCCTGATCTCTTCCTCTCTTCCATTAGAGAAGTGGCAGAAGGATGTGCCCCACATTTCCAGGGCAAAACACAGAACTGTCCCAGGACAGTTCCCATGTAGAAGGGATTGGTCCCATTTATCTGAAGGAAAAAAAAAAAAAAAGAAAAAAAAAGAAGAAAAGGAAAAAACCACCAACCAACCCACTCCTGTTACAGAAACCCAGTTAAGTAGACAAGCTAAACAAAATACAATTAGGTTTCCTTTGGCCAGCCTGGAACATCTGGTATTCGTCAGCCAGTCGTGTTCCTCTCTCGATTCTGGCAGGAGATAGGTAACTTGTTCCAAGCACTAAGAAAGCTCCTGGAAAGTCAGCATGCTGAGCAAACTTTTGGAGGGGGGCTAGCTGGGGATATAATAGCTCACACAGACACGGATTTGACAGCATTTCTTCCACATTGTTCAGTGCGGCTCTACGTTACAATGCCTCTGGCTTTAGTACATTCCTGGTTCACATTGTTCCCTGTGGCATTGCATCTGTAAGTCCTCATTTGCTAAGCACACACACACAGAGTTCTGGGGTTGAGGGCTTCTACCAAGTAGGCAGACAAAGGTGTAGAAGGAAGAGAGGTTCCTGTATATTTGGGCTCACAAAGAAATCCTAAAAAGGCAAATTGCATCACTGAGCAGCGTAGTAAGACTTTTATTACGTTACCTTTCTGAGGCAGGCTGAGAATGGCTGCTGCCATCCCAGAGCAGACTGGTGAGCCCTTCCCCGGCAAGAAAATGGCCATAAGCACCGTAGTGTCGCGGAGATAAGTTGCTGCAGAAAGAAATAGCCTCTGAACTTGGTCATCAACCAGAAAACTGTGTGAGGTGTCTGGCTCTGAGGTAGGAATATTCTGCTCTATTGCAGTTTGCAAAGCAGTTAGCAAAGAGCTGATTCACAGAGAAATGAGCCCATGTTTTAATAGAGGGAACTGGAAATCGTGCTGCGGTAGAGTAATATTCACGAAAGAACTGCCCCAGCAAAATCAGTTATGTCTATGGGAAAAGGAAGCTGATAAAGAACTATTGATTTATTCCAGTAACAACAGAGGCTTCAGACTGGAAGTGAGCAGAGTGCTTCCCACCGCACAACTCCAGGCCTGTGTGAGAGTTTCAGCTGCTTTTTGAGTCCACATAGTTCAGCCTCATCATTGCCAGGGCTGGTTTGACATCTCTTGCATAGGTTTGCTTGGTCTGCTGTAGGCCTTTTTTTCAGCAAAGAAGCCAATTTATTCTCTCTGGTGCAGTCACAAGCCAGCACTGCCTCCAAGTTTCTGCACTGCCTTTTATCTTCCCATATACAGTTGGCCTTATTGCATATCTGTTCCTCCCCTATCCCTGTTGACGGACTGCCTGGCTGGCTCAGGCCACTGCAGCCTCAGCCTAGTTTTCCTTAGGCAGTGAAAAAGTGGGAAACATGATTGTAAAGAGCAAGAGGATTTCTTCTGACCGTTCCTGTGCTCTTTGGTCCACCTGTTTGCTGCCAGCGTCAGACTTGACCTGCTAGACACAGTCACTCTTGTTTCCTCTTTGCAGAAGATGACCAGGATATTTCAATCTCCATAACACCTGGCTCTTCAGTGACCTCTTGCCACATCAGTAACACTTCAGACTACCTCGACCTTCTTTACCTCCTCCTTGTAATCCTATATCCTTTGCAGCAGGAGGTATTCCCTCGCTTCCATTTCCAGCTTTTTGGCATCCAAGACCTGGCTCAGGCAATCAGATTCTCTATGTCCTCACTGCATCCATCATAGACCTGCTTATCAGGTTTACCAGCATTAAGTGCATTGGGAAAGCATCTTCTGCTCTTCTAGGTTGCTATTATGAATCAGCAAAACTTGCCGTGATCACCAGCAATGTGCTGGAGCACATCATGAACTGAAGTGCTCGCAAAAAAACCTTTGCATCTGTTTCTATTGCTGGACTACTAAGCCCCATCACATTCAAACCTCAGCTGCAATGCACAGCTCTGAGATGGCATTTCTTTGGGGTTACATGTATGCACTCAGTCAGCTCATCTCTTCTGCGCACTGGCCTATCAGATGTGTTACCCTTGCTCTACCTTAAGATTAATGGGAGCGATTCTCCATCAAGGTTAATGGGTGTAGCACGCTGCTCGCAATCATTTTTGGCATGAGCTGAAGTGACACAGCCAGACAAGACACATGTCCGTTGTGGGGAGGGACCAGCAGAGTTTTGCTTTCAAGAACCGAAGAATCGACTGCGGCTTCATCCTTCGAGAACACCATCCATCACCCACCCAGGAGCTCTGCAGAGTGAGGCAACAGCGCATCATCATCCCCTCCCCGCGATGTGGAGCCGAGTGTGGCTCGCTTTTGTTCTTACCCACATCACACAGACTTCAGCGGAGCCTGGTCACCAAGGGCCATTCATCTCTTTTGCTCTCAGGTCCTGCTCAGCAGTACCCTACTGGGCTTTCCTCATCCATCATTACTGGCAATTTAATCTCTGTCTCTTGCTGGGCACTTCCTCCCTGCGCCTTTGAATCGGAGGGGTTTTTTTCCTCCCTCAAAGGAGCTTATAACATTTACTGCATGGTATTGGAATCTCTGGACTGAACTGAGTCATAGTTCAGCAAAATTAGACTGGTTTCATCTTCCTCACAGTAGGAAATTGGACATACTGCAGCTGTCTTTCTGTTTTCCTGTTTAAACTGTCCCATCTTCCTGCGACTCAGTCCTCGGTGGCAGAGTGGCTGAGGCACATGGCTTCCAAAACAGGAGATAAAATGGCTGTTGCCAGAGGTTGTTTGCAAAGGCATTCAAAGCAAGAGGGGACTTCACAAAGTTTCCAATCATTAAGCAGAGTTACAGCATTTGGCTCCTTCCTGCAGTCTTCCAATATCTCTCATTAACACCAGTTTACTACTGCTCTTCTGGGAGTCAAGAGTGAAATTTCCACTGACTTCCAGGATGGAGCTTTCTAATGCAAACCCTGTGCAATGTCCCTGCATGCCCTATTCGGGGCTACGTGATTTCACCGGAGACCACGGCAGACCACAGCACCCCCTCAGTGTGCTGCTTTTAGCACCGTAGGACTCCGTGCATTATTTAGGTTATTTCACACGGCGGAAAGTATCATGCAATATTTTAAATGTCTTCAAAACCGTGCAGCAGATAAACAATGAAACCACAAACAGGCGGAGATCTCAAAGGGCACCCTTGTGTTGCCTAAGCCTGTGCCGACCGTTTTCAACCTGTGGCGCATCCGGGATTTTTCCCCTTCGCTGTTAGTTCATTGAAGCCATACAATTTTATACGAAAGAGCGTAACGCCAAATATTCAGGGCTGCCCAGCAGCACGGGTTGCCCGTTGGCATGATCCAGAAGGGCACGCTATACAAGCTGCTCTTTCATGCAGGGATCAACATTTCCCTGCAGCGAGTGAGGGAGGATAGCTTTCAAAGATGGGCATGTGCAAACATATGTCACGTTTGTTTGTTTTCGTGTACCGGCATTACTCGGTAGTATGTGCTACGGGAAAAGCACATACATTCTGTGAAAACACCTAAGCGCAAACATTACATTTATGTACATGAACAGAAGAATTTGAGAGCCTGCGTTAGCCACTTGTAAACGACCGTGCCCACCTTGCTTTAAAAACTGGCGCAGCATGGGAGTAAATGTAAGCATAATAAAAAATAATAGGAAACAGACAGGCAATAGAATTAAGCGCAGCAGCCAGCTGGGATCTTCTAACCAGTGACATCAAGGGATTGCTGAGGTAATACACTGATGGGTTTTAAATTAACTGTAACCACTCAGGAAAAAGATCTAGGCGTCACTGTGGACAGCTCAATGAAAACATCTGCTCCACGCACAGAGGCCATCAAAAAAAAGAAAAAAAGAAAGAACCAAAAAATGTTAGGTTGAATAGGATAAAGAACAATACCAAAAATGTTATAAATGCCACCACATAAATCAATGACAACGTTCTCACTTTGAGACGCGCGCTAAAGTCTTCTCGCCCTGTTTCAGAGCAGGGATAGCAGGAACAGAGGCCAGAGAAGGATGCCAAAAAATCTTTAGAGGCACAGAAAGGTTTCCAAGGTCATCAGGAGGAGAGATTAAGGCCCAAATGGTTCAAAATAGCTTGCGCTAGAAGTGCATAAAATGATGCGTGAGAGAGTGAAGGTTTTCCCATTTGCCCTTTCTTATGTTAAAGAAATAGTGGCCACCTAAATACTCCAAAAATGTTATTACAACAGGAAAAAGAAAGCTCGCCAATGTTTTGCAGAGTGCCCAGTTAACACATGGAACTTGCTGCCGCAAGGTGCCAGGCTGAGAGTTAAGCCGGTATCCAGAGAGGGTTCCGCCATCTCTCGCCATGCTACCATCACACGGGACTGAATGAAGTGTATACGATACGTACGTGCCTGCTGGCTCACGTGCCTGGGCAGGTACTGAACTCCTGGGGAGACAGAGAGTAACCTAAGGCAATGAGGAAAGCCAGGGAGGAACCTGACACTGGTGGGACTGCAGGAAGAGGTTGAAGGAGAAAAAGGTACCTGGAAGAGGAAAATGGGAGCTAAAATACTTGTAACTATCTGGAAAAACATAAGGGAGGTGTCTTGTGGGGTTTCCTTTTTCACTCTCCACATGAGAGAGGGGAAATTAAGATTCTGCCAGGCTGCATCAGAGTACGTACCCCGGTCCTCTGGATAAAAGGAGAGATGGCAAATGCTGGCCACAGGTGAATATTTACAGCTGCAGCCAGCTGGGCTGCAGACAGATCAGCCAAGCCATGTCAGAGCTGCCCCATTCAACACTGCTGTGTCACGCTCCAAACACCAGCATCCCGGTCCATCCCCTGGCACCGTGTCCCCTTCACATAGTAGTTCACCGTCCAAACCTCCAAAATAAACAGACAACATCTGAACAACCTGCAGATGGGGAAATTTCAGGCAGTGTTGTGTATTTTCCGTCTATGGTTTGATTTAGGCTGACAGAGAGACCAGCTTCAGTGCTTGGCCAGCAAGAAGGGCTAGTCCGCAGCAGCGGTATGCATTTTGAGCAGCACGTGGGAGAAGAAACCATTTTTTCTAGGTTATCCACAGAGCCTCCAGCTCCACCATCCAAGAACCTCCATGGTCTTTGAGTGTATCTGGTGGGTACAGAGCAGGGTTTCCCTCCACCACGCAGGGACTGATGACAGCACAGTGCAGCAGCAGGTGCAGCTATCTGCAACTCAGCAGATACTTCTGTTAGCGCAAAGCTTGCACAGAACTGTGTGCAATCCTAGCAGTTACCTAACTACAGGGGCCAACAGACCTCTCCAGAGAATGGGTTCTGTGTTTGCTATAAGGGTCAGCCCAAGCTGCACATGGCTCTGACCCCCTTTTCAAGAATAAGTGTTATGGGCAAGGGTGGCAGAAACACCCTTACGGATACTGAAATAGAGCAGCTTTTGCTTTGTGTTCGGGGATTTCCCCCAGGTTCTCCCCAGCTGCAGTAAGAAGAGTGGTCGGAGCGATACTGTGAACACATGGGAAGCATTAAAGCATGACACTCAGCACTTAGCCCCAGCCACATGTATTACGGAGCACAAGGCTGCCTGCTCCTCTATCCATCAATGTGCCTACGGAATGTCCACAGTAGGGCTTTCCTCTGCTCATGCAAAGCTGGCAGTGGGCTTTTTTCCTCCACCGTGTATGCCTAGTGGTCTGGATGCCCACCCAGGAACACCACCATGGGCCTGAACTGGAAACATGTCACCAGGCAAGCCATCATACAGATGTATAGCAGTGGATTTACAAGCATGTGCACACCAAGCAGCAGTCCTGGTCCTTGAATGAGACCATCTACCCCCAAAGGGGTGGCTCTTGTCAATCTTTCCCCTTGGAAACGGCAGATGGGTAAGAACTTGCCTTATGGTCCTGGGACAGTGGGACCTTTTTTCCTCCTTCTCCTCCCACGTGTTCACCTCCTACCCTTCTCCCAAGAAGCACTGAGCATCACAAACAGAAGGGAAAACAACAACTACTGATGCAAAACCCCCAAACAACCCCACAGCGACTCACACAACCTTGGGCATCAAGCCGCCCACTCCTGGCTTCCCCTCCCAACCGGGGAAGCAGGAGCCCCAGCATGGCAACCCACAGCATGTATCACCCGTTGTCTACATCTCTTACTCCTCATCCCACCTGCCCTTCTTCCCCACCATGGATCTGCCAGTGGGGAACTCCATCACCAACATACCATGTGCACAACATAATAAAGCAACAGAGTCCGGTGTTAAGCAAGACTTTTATGTGCAGCCAGCATTTCAAAAGGCACAGTACAGGCTGTATGCTCAGTGCCGTCAGACTCCAAGGCTGAATTCTCCAGTGTTTTAGGAAAAAGGTAGGGTGGGAGGAGAGTGTGAGAGGGGGGAACAGACCAAGCTTTGTGGAATTCTTTTTAAGAGTGTATGCATGACTGTATAAAAGGACTTTTTTTTTCCTGACCTCAAAAAGACAATATTATTTCACACAGACCTATTTCCAAGAGTGGCCAAGCTATTTCTACATGAACCGGTGCCTGGTTGAGGCAGAGGCTGTGAAGGGGAAACCCTCTCTCCAAGTACGACATGGAAATTCCTTGACCTCAGCTGTGAAGCTGATCAACACGCGTGCAATGGGCCAATGAAAAAGAAATTGAAATACCAGAGTGGCCAGCGCAGATGAGGGCAGGTGTGTATAGGAGAAGGCACAGCCTGCTTTTTCCAGGCAAAGGGCCTGACAAAAAAAAAAAAAAAAAAGGAGACGTGCCAGACAGGGAAGAAGAGGAAGGCAGGGCAAAAGCAAAGGTACTGAGACATTGGTCAGAAAAGCAAAGACTTAAAATGCCAGGCAAACAGGTTCTGAATCATACCCTACAACCTGAAGGTAGAAAGGCAGGGTGAACACGCATGGAAGGCAGAAATAAATATTTATTTTAGGCCACGCTATCATTTGGTGTGCTTCACAGAAAAGGTTGGGTGTTCACTATGAGCCCAGACAGAGGCAAATAGGTTCATCATCAGTCTAGACCTGGTAACATCAAGTAGTGACTACACCACAGACCCGTACCTTCCTCTAAAGCTGTGTTTGCTTCCTCAGAAGGCCAACAGAGAAAACGGCTCCACAGTGAAATTACTTTTCATGACCAGCATTGAGGACACACCAACCTACTGTGTGTAGTACAACCTACACAAACAAGCCACCACTGGATTAAAAGCTGCAGAGCAACAATTGACTGGCGTCAACTTTCCAATTCAAGACAGAGCTCTTCAGTTTCCTTCTTGAAGGACTGGATATCTAGAATTAATGCATCTGAGCCCTAAAAAACACTTGTGAACAGGGCTGAACCCTTTGGGTTAGGTGAAGCATGTAATTTCTCCCCATGGCAGAAAACTGGCATGAATCACAGCCATTCTATGGCTCTGTAACGGGACTGAATATGCTACGCAGTCAGGTCACTCGGTGCGTACATGAACTCACAGCACTTCTGTAATGCACCAGATGCGTAGTCTGCTGTCTCCCTTGGACAGATATCAGTCAGGAGGGATCTCCCAATGCCAGAATCCTTTGTCTTTTTCATGGCCCACTCCCAAGTTAACAGTGGGAAAGAGGACTGTAAGGTCTGGGCCACAGACCTTCCCAAACTCCAAGCAGAACGGCATTGCTCTAGTGGCATCCATAGGTCAGTTTAGGTACACACACAGGGACAGGGATGCCAAGCTTTGTCAGGGACACGAGTCTCTTCTAAGATGAGCCATGGCTGCAAGTCACAGCTACAAGCCTTATTACAACTGTGCCCGTATTTAGGAGAAGTAAGTAATAGCAGTCCATATGCTTCTATCCCTTTGAGAGTCCCAAAAAACTCCACTTAACAAAAAGTCCTTACACGAAGAGTGACATGCATGACAGGGAACAAGTTTGCCAGTGTTTAGAGCCTCTGTATTAAGAATAAAACCAGGTCAAATACAAATTAGACCTGTGCCCCAAGACATAAAATTGGGTCAAACCCCAGACCATTTTCAATGAGGTCTCAGAAACCCCATCAGACTGCTCTGCTGCTCATTAGCTGTAGTTTCAGTACCTTCTGGGTTTCTTCAGTGAAAGACAAACCCTTGAAAAACAAGAGTGACATCCAAAGAACTTGGTTCCTCCTGAGTCTCCAGCATGGGCTTCTTCAAATGCAACACCTGTTTGGGATATATGGCCTTTCCTATTAGGCATATAGATGCATCATGGATACCAATCTAGTCTCTCCTTTTCTCCCCTGATCACCTGCCCCTCTTCTGCTAACGTCAAACTTTCCAAGGTCCCCCAGTGCTCCTAGTCTAGGACAGAAATGTATTTATTAGGGAAAATGAACAGAGTGTGTATGAATTAGAAAATGAATCCAGTCTGTTCAACTAGGGTTGGGCAAGCTTGTTTTGCCTAATTTAGAGGCCATTCAAACATTGTGGGTTTGAACATTACTGCATTAGTGTTTCACTTAGGAAAAACTGTGAAAAAAAAAAAAAGGTGAAGAGAAGGGGAAAAAAATCCAATGGAAACATAAATAGCATATAACGTATATGGGGCACCCACTTGTGCCAGCACAGACCTTCTAAGCCCTAACACATTGCACAGACTTCCCTTCAGCTAGAAGTTCCCTTTAAAATATTTTAAAAATTAAAAAAAAAAAAAAAAAATCCTGAATCACCATACAGAGGTGGAACAGGTCAAAAGAGATATATACACATGCCAAGGACAGCTGGTCCTAAACCCTGACCTGTCTTTATTCACACTTTGAAATGAAGGTAGTGTAGATCAAGGACAGAGAGCTCATTTGCAAAGCTCCGAGCCCCTCAGGCTGCCTTGGGTGAATCGCAGCAGCCCTCTGTGTCAACAGGACATGCTGCAAACTCTCCACGGATCCTGCAGTTGGTTCGTTAGGTTTATCCATACCTTAGCTGCATTTGGCCGCATGTAGGACAGCCCAGTTTTCTGGACATAATTAGCATCGTTCATTTTACATCCCTCTTTTTCTTCTGTTGTGTCTTGGTTGCAATAATTTGTGTTTGGGTGACAACTAACAAATTGGGGGCCCCTTCCTCAGGCAGAGTAAATAATTCATTTTGGTGACACTGTATCAGTGCTCACCAGCTAAAGAATAAGGCCTTCAGGTTCAAAAGCTAACCCTAGCTGAGGAAACAATTGTTCTCTTCCCAAACTGCACCTCAAAAGCAGCTGTGGGGAAAGACGCAAGACATCCTTAAGGCAAGGAGTGAAAGCAAACAGAGGACACATGGTGAAAGAGCGAAAAGTGGGCACAAGGGAAGAAACTTAAGGCACTGCAGGAACAAGGCTCTCCTCACCAATCTGATCACATTAAACCATTTCCTCTGTCACACATCTCCATTTCAAAAGCCAAGAAAGCCACAAGAAACCACGTGGAAGCCCAACTGAGAATAGCCTACCTCCAGAGGCATTTTCTTTCTCCTCTTCCTAAAAGTTGCTTTAGGTAAAAACAGAGACAAGAAACAAAGAGATGTGGGGAGCTGGCTATAGATGCTGCTTATGTGCCTGTGAGCAAGATTCAAGGGCAGAAAGCATGGTCTGATCGAGCAGCTCCCACCACCAGCAAAACTGCAGCCCTCACCATAAGATCATAGAATGGTTTGGGTTGGAAGGAACCTTAAAGATCATCTAGTTCCAATCCCCTGCCCTGGGCAGAGACACCTCCCACTAGACCAGGTTGCTCAAAGCCTCATCCAGCCTGGCCTTGAATACTTCCAGGGAGGGGGCAGCCACAGCTTCCCCGGGCAACGTGTTCCAGTGCCTCACCACCCTCATGGTAAAGAATTTCTTCCTCTAAATCTACCCTCTTTCAGTTTAAAACTGTCACCCCTTGTCCTATCACTTCACTCCCTCATAAAGAGTCTCTCCCCATCTTTCCTGTAGGCCCCCTTTAAGTACTGGAAGGCTGCTATAAGGTCTCCCCACAGCCTTCTCTTCTCCAGGCTGAACTCCTCCAACTCTCTCAGCCTGCCTTCATAGCAGAGGTGCTCCAGCTCTCTGATCATCTCCATGGCCCTCCTCTGGACCCGTTCCAACAGGTCCATGTCATTCCTATGCTGAGGACTCCAAAGCTGGACACAGTACTCCAGGGGAGCTCTCACCAGAGCGGAGCAGAGGGGTAGAATTACCTCCCTCGACCTGCTGGCCACACTTCTTTTGATGCAGCCCAGGATAGAGTTGGCTTTCTGGGCTGCGAGTGCACATTGCTGGCTCATGTTGAGCTTCTCATCCACCAGCACCCCCAAGCCCTTCTCCTCAGGGCTGCTCTCAAGCCATTCTTCACCCAACTTGTATTTGTGCTTGCCCAGGAGAGTTCTCACTTAGAGGATGTGCCAACCCAGGATAGATCTCACTCAGGGGAATTAATGCCACGTAAACCACCACTCCTTCTGCCTCCCCTTTCCCCCACAAGCCCTTTAAAGCCCCACCAAATAGGTGCGTTTATCCTCTGCCCCCATTTACACCTGGGCTATACCCCTCCTCACCAGCAGGTCCCATAAATAGCACCACTTGGAAGAAATGGATTGTGTTTTCACCAAGAAACTGCAGAGGAGATACAGCCATCATATTACATGTTACACCATCCCTTCACCCTGGCTCCGGGCCCTTCATGCCCAGGGGATGCCTTCAAGGCTGAAGCACGGTCACAGCAATGTCAACAGGGCTGCCCCAGTCCTGCCCTCATCTACAGTGCAGAGGAAGGTGCTGTCAGCCCTGTATGGCAATGACCCCGCACAAGAGAAATCCCTTTTCTTCTCCATACCATCTCCGACTTCCCCCCTACCTAATCTATATTTTTTTTCCGGCCTCGAGTATACTTTCCAGCTCGTTTCCTCTTGCGGTTCTCATTTCCCGCTCCTAGGAGGTGAGCTCATGCGTTTCTCAATTACCAGCCAAAGAAAGGGAGAGGGAGAAAGCAATCTTATGGAAACAGATGAAGTCATGCCTCTATAATGCCATATTACGGCTCGTGCTCAAAGAGCCATGATGCAGACATCGCTGCCCCCCGACCCTGGCAGGGTAGCCCAGCTTCCTGGTCCCCAGCTCAAGTTGTTCTCCTCCTTGCGCCGAGGGAAGATGCTCCACTGACACGCAGGGAGAGCAGAGCGTGTTTGTGTCGCTGGCTTTTCCTTCTCGTCCCCCCTCCACCCCTGCTTTCAATCCTCCCGCCCTTTTGTCCACCCCCAGCAATCCCCACGGATCTTTGACTCATTCACAGCACGCCACTGAGTCAATAGCGAGCCCACAGACCATGTGCACGGCTCCCAGCACTGCGCGCTCTGCCTACGGCTATGTGGACGCCGGAGAAGTTACACAAGGGAAATCTAAAGGCAATTAAAAGCATAATACAAGCGGTTGTTTAGAAAAGGTGGTGGGGAGGAGAGAATAAAATTAAAATAAATAAAGGAATGTTTTAACGAGTGCAGCAGTGAAAGCGGGATTAGAGGTGCCTGAATGGCATCTCTATATTTCCCGTATGGAAGGGAGGGCTGCCCAGCGCAACCAGAGCTGACAAAAAAAATTAGCTGGGCCTCAGGCTCGGAGAAACATTTGGCTAGAAAGGAAAGAAGGTAATTGCTGCAAATGGAGACTAATTCAGGAAGCAGCCAGCCCTACACGGGGCCAGTTCTTGTGCCGTTAGAGAGCTATGGATGCTTCATGAACGCTGGGTTGAGAGGCAGAAAAAAGCACAGGGAAATCTTAGGACAAAAACAAAGCAAGACAAAAAGACAACAAATGTCTCCTTTCCACAGTTCACACGTGCTTAGCGTTTCTCTTCCCTCATTCCTCACTCCCTGAGGACACTTAGGACCTGGTGGGGGTCCTACTCAGCCTTGCCTTCATCAGTCTATCTGATGGCTATGGAGGGAGTGAACTTTGCGGCTCCCAAAGTGCAGACTATACCTCTCCCTTCCCCCTGCCCCAGGAGAGGAGCAGGCTGGAAGGTGAGGCTCAGGGCACGGAGGATGTGTTTACTCTCATAACACCCCTGTGAGGTGGGGAAGTCATAGCCTCATCTGACAGATGAGGAACAGAGGCAAAGCGAGATTAAAGGATTAGCCCAAGGTCACACAGGAAAAGTTTGTAGCAGAAGTGGAAATTAAGCCCAGGTCTCTCGGTCCAAAATCAGTGCCTTAAGCGCAAGACCAGACTTTCCTAAAGTTGGTCAACCTTTTATATTTGATAGTTTGTTTTACTTTCAAACAGAAAAACAGTTTATTTTCTAAACACACATTTTCATAGAAAAGGGAGACGGAGGAGTTCATTTCCTGGAGGGAGGAGCTGCTTAAGATCTTATTTATTTCTTTTAAACTTAATTTCTTCTAGGTTTTAGCATTTCTGATGGGGGAAAAAGTGCTGCAGAAATTTCAAAGCACAGGAACACATTTCTTTTCATTCATAATTCATCATGGGAAATACTTTCCACTTTCCAATCGGTTCTGCCCTGCCACTCTTTGCTTTGCGAAGTTTTTAATATCTTTTCGTTATTATTTTTTCATAGCTTCTACTAGCTTAGAAAGCCCACATCTTCTAAACAGAGACCTTTGTTGGACAATGCTACTGTCCCTAAAACCCCATTGATCAGAAAGGTACTTAACAAATGAACACAGGCAACAGGTCCACGCCTTGACATCTGTAAGCTGCAGGGCCAAATCTGAGTTAGATCTCAGCTGCTGCTGACTCTGCTCATCCACTCCCTGCCTGGACCATGCCTCCCTCTGCTGCTGGCTCTGAAACTCCCTGTTTTCTTCCCTTTACTGTGCCACCAAGCCCAGTTCTTCCCAAAACACGTCTCCCCCTCAGCTCTGAAAGCCCCTTGGTAAAGGAAAGCAATCCCATTCCCCTTCATACATGGGCCAGCTGAGGTCCATGGAGGAGAAACTGCTTGTCCACAATCAACCTGGAGACCAGCAGCAGAGCCAGGGAAAGAAGATGGGTTTCATTAATACAGAGCCTCTCTCCATTTAGACATGTGAAATTCAGCCCTCACAGAGGCCCCTAGGAATTTACCATCAGTATCCAAAATGGGAGGGTTTTTTTACCCCGAGACACTAAGCAGCGAGAAAGCCATATGAAGTGAATGCGATCTGAGGCTGGCATATTTAAAGGTGACTTAAGGATCCAGACACTCAATTCCCATGAAAACAAATGGGAATCAGTAGGCAGAAAAGGGCTGGCTTATATTCATGCCAACCAAATGGTTAAAATTAGCTACAATCGGTAGAGCATTTTGAAGAAAATTGTGGAACACTTATATAAAAGCTGAGTGTTGCTCAGAAACAAAGATCTCTTTTCCTGTAATTGTGTTTAATGATCTTTGAAGAACAAGAGGACAATCCACAAGGATGACTACCACCATCACACATGTTCCTGTGACAATGAGGGAATTAGGCTGAAACAAAGACTAATACACTATCCTTACAAGGCAGTTTTCACTCCCAGTTTGCTCCCCCATTTACTTAAAGACTTTTTTGCACAAGTAGGCAAACTTCATGTATTAATGAAGTTGAAGTATTTCACCAGCAGAAAAGAAAGCACGCTATAAACTCATGATGGTTATCAGTCCAGCTTATTCCATGTCCTGGGGATACCTAAACATGACCTACCCCACAAAAGGGTTTTGGCCCCTTTCCCAACTCCCAGCATAGGTGGGCTGTGTCTGGCCCACAGCACATACCCACCACTCTCCTCTGGGCTGGGGAAAGCCAACCTAAGAGCGGAGCTTTGGCAGCATTGCAAGGGCAGGTCTCAGACCTCTTACCTGACCTTGATCCACTGAAGACTTGCCCTGTGAGCTCCAACAAGAAGCCCTTTTTTGACTCAGTCCCAAGGGAGGGCAGTTTGTCCCCTCTGGGACAAGCTCCTTGAGGCTGGCTGACTTCTGCAACAGCCCAGAGTACCCTATGCTGCCAAGTGAAAAGCCACTTACAAATTCTGACTCACCTGAGCCTGTACAGCTTAACTAACAGCAGGTGAGAAACCAAATTTATGAGAAGGCCATGTGCTCCCATGCAGGTGGTATAAGGGCAGGGTCCTTCCTCAGCTCAGTTGATTTGTTGTGGACTGTCCATTATGGTCAACGTTTGCTTGCTTCCTGAGGATATGTCCATGGCAAAAAGGTGCAGAGAGATCTGAACATGCTTGCAGGGCTGCTTAAGAGATGTTTAGGAGCAGCTGGTTCAGGGAGACAGACAGGTGCTATTTTGCAGGTCAGGTCTGGATCCAGGACATAAATACCTGGAGGATTACTTCACAATCCTGGAGCTAGCACTATAAAGGCTGAATGCAGTTTTCACTTCTTTGTCCCAAGTTCTGGGTAAGATGAAGCAAATTCCTGGAAACTGAAGAGTTTGGACACTAGAGCTGTAGACTTGGAAAAATACTACTTCTGGCTACGATGATTTATTTATAGTTGCAATTAAGGACAAAAAGGCTCTTCAGAGAGGGAGGATGAAGTGGAACCAAGGCCAGGCCTAGAAACCTAACACTATGGGGATTCCCAGAGCAAAATTAATCAGGGGACTCGGTTGTTTTCTATTTTTTTTTCCTAAATGGTTATCTCTTTGTTTGGCTTATCTAGCCCGGAGCTTTGTGACAACTACATTTCTAGCCTCCCCCCATGGGCTTTGGAGCCAGAACAAAAACTGGAATTGAGACTGGGGATGGGCCTCAAACTCACAAGAAGGGCTTGCGAGACCTCAGCCAGAAAGGCCACTCTACACCTTACCACTGGAGCCATTCTCTGCTTGGCTGCAGTACAGGTAGTGATGGCTTTGGGATGTGGCAGTGGAGGGAAAGAGCAGAGCCAGAAATCACCAACTATATAGAAAAGTAAGAAAGTGTGAGACAGCAAGAAGAAAGCCAAAAGTCCTTGCATCTACAAAAAGAAATAGACAGCGCATGGTTGGATTTTCTCTGTGCAGGACTTAGACTTGCAGCCTGCCAGGGTATATATTATTCCAGCTCCTAAAAGAGTGGGTGTGGTGCAAACCCCAAGACAACCTTTTGAGCTGGAACTCTGTAGATGTCCCTTGATCTTTTTTAGATCCAATTTTTGACCCTGCAAATATCCCCTGTTGAATCAAAGGTCTGGCTCCAGTTATCATGACCTGTGATTAACGAAGGAGGTAGGGAACTGCAGACTGATTCAGACAGCAAGACAAGTCAAAGGACATGCTCTTTGCTGCCCCAGTGGTTAAAAACCCCTTCCAACCAAGGGGTCCAATCAAGACCTCCAGGCTGGATGGGACCTCCAATCACTGCAGCATTCAGAAAAGTGCCCAAGCAGACCAAAATTAGGGACAATCTTTCCCCTGGAGAAAGTTTTGAAAAAGCCAGGACAGCTTTACTCCAAGAGACACTGAGGTCACCTCTGTTTGTCCATCCTCCAGTCTGGACTCTCAGGCCTCAGCTTCCCTCTGTGGACTGGAATAAGAGCCCTAGACAGCCTCACAGGTCATTACAATGTGTAAGTACCATCAGCTAAAAGACTGATACAGGTTGTCCTTTCAACCCACATTTCCCTTGTTTACTTAATGTCTTTCAGCCTGGAAGAAGAGGCTGCTACTTGCTGTTTACATACGCTTTCCTCCAAGAAAGGTTTTTGCATCTGTTATTGTTGCCTGACTTACACACTGTGCCAAGGAGCTGCACTGCACCATCTCTATGCTACTTTTCATGCAACTTTCTCCTCGTGCTGCACCCGTGAGACACTGAAATGAGTGGCCTTCTAACAGCAGTCATCACTAAACAGATAACAAGAAGCACAGCTAAAACCAATGGCAGAGGTGTAGTACCTCAACCTAAAATGGGGAAGAAGCAGGACCTGATGAACTTTAACTCACAGGATTCAGAGAACTGGCTGAAACAATTAGTAATGACCAATGCCTCTCTTGTCGAGCATGGCCAAGGTTCTCAATCAAGAGAACAGAGCAAACTTCATGCCCTAAATTAATTAAGCGTGTGGATTGCAGAAGGAGGAAAAGTCAGGTTAGCTACAATTCCCAGAAAAAAGTCTGAAACATAAATAAATAATGAATAAATACCACAAACTATTCATAAGCACAGAAGATAACAAAGCAAAGTCTCAGGCTAATATGGATTTAATCAGAAACAAATTGCATCCAACCAAGATAATTTCCCTCTGTGACAGGCCACGTGGATAGCAGAGAGGCCATTGACGTTACATGCCTTGACTTGTAAAGCTTCAGATGCATAACATCCTCATAAGACATCAAATAAATGGTCTCAAATAAACTTTCACATAGCAGATGCAAAACTGACTGGAAATATGATACTTGGACGTGAACTATCAATGGGTCACTGTCAAAACGGAGGGATTAGCCCAGCGGAGTTGTATTGTGTTTGTTGTGAGTCCAGCTTTCTTCAAAGTTTTCTCTAAGAACCTGGGCCATGAGATAGATCACACGCTTGTAAAATACGCAGCTGCTATGTAGCTGGGAAGGACTGCCTGAAGACAGGTTTGAATTCTGATCTTGGCAAAGTGGGAAAAATGTCTGAAAAAAAAATTGGATCCCATTCAGCAGAGATAAGGATGGAGAAAAACTGCCCACAATTCATCAGAAAATTAGGGAGAGAGTTGAAGTGGACTGCAAGCTGAACATGAGTCAGCTATGTCTTACTGCTACAAACAAAGCACAAACATCCTGGGTTGTACAAACATGAGCCAACCTGTAAACCATGTAGAGTAACCCTTCTGTTGTGGTCAGCATAGCAAGGCCTTAGCCAGAGAGTCCCATCTAGTCTCGGGACAGTGAGCTTCAGAAAAGGTGTGCACCGACTGGTCTGGAGGAAAGAAACAGGAACAATCAAAGGTTTAAGAAGACCTCATCTGCAAGGAGAGCTTTGAACAAACTGAGGTTGTCCATCATAAAAGAGAAACTCAACAGGAGACAGGACACAACAAGAGTCTTCAGAATTCTGAAAGGCTTACCTGCCTTTCTAAGCCTGGGCACTGGACACCCTCTGCCTCAGAAACACGCAGCAGATAATCAATATGCACTTTAGGAAAGTACACCACATGATTGAGGGTGTTCCAGTGGAGACCATGGCGTAAGCAAGAACTTTTGGCCACTGCTTGCAAAGAGCAGGAGCTACTGATACCCTTTGCCTCTGACAGCTCACCCAAAATACGTCACAATGGAAGGCACTCTCTGTATCCTGCGAGAGCAACTGGGCCGGAGTGCGTGTGAGACCTTGATTGGAAACAGGCTGCTCTTCACATTTCAGCTCTGCTTCTGGCGATGTGTGAGAACTTCCTCATTCCTAGATGGTCTCCTCATCCCAGATGAGGGAGCTGGTGTCTGGGGAAGACCTTTAGTATTCATTACAAAAACGTTTCCACCCCCTCATTGGTCTCTCCTCACTTCACCAAAGCACGCAGACAATCTTATTTTTCAGAAGCACCCACCAGCTATCTCTTGATTGGCTCTGGCGCTGCTACTCAAACGCCTGACTCAACTCCTATCACCATCAAAAGACTCCCATTGATGAAATGCACTCCACTAGTTCCAGTGGGCCCTGAACAGGACTCCAAACTAAGTGACAATAGCGAAACGTGATAAAGTCACATCTTCCACAGGTGACTCGTTGCATTTCGGAGCAGGGGGAAAGTCCTCAAATACAAGTGGAAGAGTATTATGCTGGACCGGAATCATGCAGAAGGCACAGTGAGACCAAGCTGCATTGCTCCATGGGTTTGAGAGTGATCTCCGCTTCCCAGATGCCCCAAAGAGTAGACACAACATGGCTGTTCTCCTGGGGAAAGGATAAAATGTCAGTCCCTGGTGGAGCTGCGGGTTCCCATCCCCAGTCACAGTGGATGGAGCATGCCATGCTCCCAGCTGGAGGGAGAGAAGTGTCTCCAAACATGGAAGGAGGGGCGTCTCCGGTGCTTACAAAGCCTAAAGGAAGGTCCAGACGATGAGAACAACAAACAGCAGCCAAACCCCCATGCAATATGAAAGGGAGAAATAAGTAAAAGCAGATGGAGTTGTGCCACAGAGGGCTCTTCCCTCGCATTCCCGGCATACCAAGAACAGTCACCTCCCCTGCCCAGACCATCTCTGTCCTCACTGAACTGGGCAACCCTGCTCTCAGCTCCGGCTGGCAGCCCTCATCCACAGGGAACACTAAACTTCACAGCCCCAACACACACACTGCAGACAAACTTTTAACCACCTCCCTTGCTCCAAAGCAAAACACTGGAGTCCCAGCACAATGGAAGTACAACACAGGTACAAAACTGAATAGATCGAAAACCTTTGAAATTTCGTATATTACTTTATCTTCATTGTTTTTCCAGGCAGGTTCAAACCCGGCCACACGTATTCTGGTCTAGCCATCAATTTAAATATCACTTAATGCAGAATTTTACCTTGATTCAGTTACGTCAGGGCAAAGACCTATCTCAACAGGATCAGTTTGGCCTGTGCCACTTCCTGATTCACCTGCAGAGTACTACACATGGATTTAACTGAGTTCTTTAACAATAACTTCCATTTAACAAATGCAACTTTGTGTATAGGACAATCCTAACCAGTGCTTGGTCTGGACTAGAAAGATCTCTGCATGTTCCATACCCTGGTGTAGATGTGTTTCTAGTATAAAGATGGCATCTCGAGCATGCACAGACCACGTCCATACTCTCAGTGAGATACTGGTGTTACTTTGTCATGACAAGAAATCATATTGCATTAAAAGCAGAAGCCCAATTAGAGTGGTATAACTTTTTGGCACAAACCCTCAGACCTTTCCCTGAAAGCAAGGACCAGCGGTTACTTCTGAACTAAGACAACCATGCAACAGTGGCACTGGATGATTTAATTTGTTTTCTGGAAAATGCTGCATTCAAGCCAGGCTGATAAAAGTGATCCAGTACCCAAGGCATTTTTGCCATGTGTTAAAAATGCCGAATTTTCCTTCCAGTTAATTTACTAGCATAAAATCCAGTACATTTTAATTGCTGACTAATTACAGAGATCTTACTGGGCCTGTGCCTTAGGCCTGCTCTGAAGCAGGAACCCAAGAGAAGTGTTTGGGAAAGACAAACGAGGCCTTTGCAGGTTCAGAGCTGCAGCCATCAAGGATAGGACACGGGGTAACGGCGTCAAACTGAAAGAGGGTAGATTTAGATTGGATATCAGGAAGAAATTCTTTACTGTGAGGGTGGTGAGGCACTGGAAGAGGTTGCCCAGGGAAGCTGCGGATGCCCCATCCCTGGAAGTGTTCAAGACCAGGCTGGATGGGGCTTTGAGCAACCTGGTCTAGTGGGAGGTGTCTCTGCCCATGGCAGGGGGGTTGAAACTAGATGATCTTTAAGGTCCCTTCCAACCCAAACCATTTTATGATTCTATGAAAGGCCGCACCAGCATGAGACGTTTCATTGTATCTCACTGGCAGTCTATGGAAGCCCACGAAGAAGGAAATGCGCTCATAAATGTAACTCCACGCAAGTACTTGGCGAGCTGAAGGTGAGGAAGCTGTGCTGTACACTGCACAGATGAGGATCTACTTCAAAGAGATCATTCCCTGGTCAAGCATTTTATATGCACGCACAGCGTTTGCAAAGTCCCGCTGTTACAATTTGGTATCAGTAAAAAGAATGGCTTCTGAGGAATAAAGACACAGGGTCAACACAAAACACTAAAGACTCCTGCTTGTCTATTAATCATCTTGCATGGGTATCATGGAAATAGAGGCAAAAATAATTTTTATGAAATTTTAGGTGACAGTAGCTACACTTCTTCCAATCACGACTTAATACATGCATTTTAGCAAATGTCTTGCAAGGACCAATTGGTGTTCCACCATCTTTGGTGCTGATCTCCACTAACCATCAATACAGGCCAGTGGTTTTACGTAGCTGTCTGTATCCTGTAAAGCTTCCCCAGATTTGTCCAAAGCTTTCAAAGTAGGCATACAGAGAAAGCTCAGGTATGATTTATGGTTATCATGAGGGTAAAGAGAATTGACACTCCCTTCTGATGTTGCTCTCTGCTGTGCAGATGTGGCAAAGATGAGCCCAGGTGCATCAAGTCTAGCACATACATGTATCTGGAAGAC
The DNA here is from genome assembly GCF_964199755.1 of Larus michahellis. Taxonomy (NCBI): domain Eukaryota; kingdom Metazoa; phylum Chordata; class Aves; order Charadriiformes; family Laridae; genus Larus; species Larus michahellis. The sequence goes on along the minus strand of NC_133899.1, from coordinate 76,233,604 downwards.
CGAGCCAAGAAATGGAAAGCCCAGGAGAATCCCCTCCACCTTCTGGCCACCAGGGATTCATGTGCTCAGCTCACAGGAGCACCAATTCCCCATAGACAAGCTGGGACATCCAGCCAGCATGATGGAGGCCCGTGCAGAGAGACTAGATTATTCTGAAGAGGAGGAGAACCACATCAGCGTGGCCTGTGGCCAAGCCCAGCCAGCATCCCGAGCTGCTTGGCTCAGCTGCAATATCACACTGACACGAGCACATTCCTCTAAGCGCTGGAGCTACCTTGGGCATCTCCACAGGGCGCTGCATCACACAGGGTAGAGGCACTCAGAGGGATCGCAGTCTAAACAGAGGACGGGAAAGGGAAGAGAGACATGGAGTCACTTGCCTGAAGTTACACAGCTGGTCAGCCACAAAGCCAGGTTCTGCACCCAACTCGAGCCTGCTGTCCACTTGACCACACTGTCAGTCTGACAGCAGGGAGTTCAATATACAGTTTAAGCAGCTCGCACACATATGGTTGCTGGCATACTGCTCAGGAGGAGGAAGACAATAACAGACCATCTAAGGATAACATAATACTGTATATCAAATAATGCCGAGAGGGGCCCAAGCCAAGTATGCTTTCTTCCTCCTTCAGCGGAATTTTCTTGTGTATGCATGGTTTATTCTGAAGAAGACGTTTGTTCACCTAGGAGAGGGAATTATTCTGCAGACTATTTTCTTTTAAAGAAACAAAACAAAAAAAAAAATCATCACTAGAAAAATTTCCTTTTTTTAAAAAGGAGAGACCAAATGCAAGAAAGGCACACGATGAGAATAAAGTGACATAACAGAAATAATGGAAAGAAACTCATCCTTAAGGCTTGCAGATTAACCCTGCATTTTTCTCAGCCATGTTCAACTCATGTATATTTTAATAACCTGGTTCTCTTCTGCATCCAGGTCCGCTTGGCCCTGCCAGGGAAGTTCCTTTCACACCTTCTCACTGATAAGGTGAAACCTGAACAGAAACACAGGTAAGTCTCACCAGTAAGATAAATAATAAGAAACACGGAAGAGCCTCACCTATAAGATAAACAGCCCTGAGCAGTTTTCGTGGGGTTTATGTTTCCAGCCAAGATCATACCTTCTACTCTTTCATCTCCACTGCCTTTTCCCATAGCCAAACCACAGACCAGAGGGAGATATGTTCATGGAAAAAAAAGGACCTTCTCTTTTCTGTGAATAAGAACAACCACTCCTTCCATCACTTTACCAGGGTGATTTGGGCCACCATGCTCACCATTTCCTAGCCTGAAGAGTCCTATTATGTCTCAGCCCTTTTTGACTGCTAAAGGTTCTTCCAGTAGGACACATCTTCCACACAGTAAATGGAAACCTGAAGACAATATCTTTACTTTTCTTATCAACCTTTCACCCCCAGACTGTAGGTTTTTCAAATATAGGTCAAAAACTGCTTATCTAGTTCCTCTCCCTCACATCTTTCCAGCACTCAAGCAATTTAATCCTATTTGTGCTTGTCAACTACCTCTGAACCTTCCAACAATCGTGCTTGTCAACTATCTCTGAACCTTCCATAACTTAGCAATTAACTACTATTTTCAGTCTCATCACATTCTCCCCTTACACCTCAAAAATTGGTACACCTTAGTATCACAGACTATTTCAAGTTGCAAAGGACTTCTGGAAATCTAGTCCCACCTCCTGCTCAAAGCAGAGTCAACTCAGAGGAGGTTGCTCCGGACCTTGTCCGTTCAAGTTCTAAATATCAATCCCACAACACCTGTGGGCCCCTATTCATGTGTTCCACAATCCTCAAAGTGATGGCTGTTGGGTTTTTTTTCTAATATCTAATAGGAATTGCCCTTTCTTGGAATTTGTGTCCATTGCCAACCCTATGACTGTCCACTTCTGAATCAAACGGCCTGGTTCTCCAGCCTCCCATTGGGTACTTCTAATGAGTATAAGTGCTCACACAGCAATTTCAATCTAAACTGAAGACAAAAGTTGAACTTCGTCTGGGAAACGAGAGCAGTTCCTTCCACATCAATATTTTTCATTACCTTCAGCAAAGGAAGCTGAATGCTAGCAGAGGTACAGTGCAAAAGAATTCCTAACCAAAAGTTAGTGACATAACTGGGAGTCTTCCCACCATAGATTTAAATTAAATCCAGGAAATAGAGAGACAGTGGTTCAGAGATACATTTTCTTAGTGGCTTAAGGCAAACTACTTTTAAAATTTGTCCCTGCATGTATGGACTGCATAGCAGATCCCTTTTTAATTCCTACTTGCAAAAGCAACAACAAAAAATGTCTCAGAAATACCATTTCGTACTCAAAGAATGCTTGGCGTAAGTTGGGGGGGATATGGTATAATTTTTCACAAGCAATAAATGTTTAAGTCATGCTTGAAGTGCAAAATTCAATTCAACTTTAATTAGAGAGGCGTCACTAAAGCTTTTATTATGATTTTATAGGCCACAGAGGAGATCACATCAAATTCTCAAGTTACACTGAATGGGGCAGAAAAGGCAAAGAACAGATCACAGGCAGGACGATTCTGCTGATCAACACTCTGCTAATTTGCATGTTACCATCCTAATTTACCTGATCCAGAGTTGACTGCTCTTTAAGGATCTCTGGTACAGGCTGCAATGCACAGGAGGGCTTCAAAAAGGCAGCTGCCTGGCCTACACTATGACACAGAGTAAATCTTTGGGAAAAGCTGGGGCATGTTGTGCAAACCCTGCTAGGCTGTTAGACCAAGTACGGTCAGATACCTTTCCAGCTGCAGCAGCATCAGTTTTGCTGTATTCTAAGGCTGATGGTATTTGTGGCTTTTTTCTCTCTCCCCAAAATAAAAAAGATGCACCTGCATTAGCACAAGTATGCAAATACGCATACATCATCCTCCACAGGCGTCACGACAAGCCAGCTCTCCGTGATAACGCAGCAAATCAACTGGCAGTGCGTAACCAAGCGACTGTAAAACAATCAAAGTGGTCCTCCGATGCGCAGAGCCAGAACTCCAGCAACTGCAGCCAAGGGAAAGATACAGTAATTAAACCACAATGCACTGTCTGGATTGTTTTACTGACATTAGGAAATAAAATTTCTGCTTAAAAATAAAGAGCTGGGACCACAGGGACACAGCCACAGGTATGACATCACTGGTGACCCCCAGAACACATGCGTTAAGAGGGAGACACAGTTCCACCATTTTTCATTTCTCCTGTCCTTTAAGGGAATAACTCATCTCTTGACTCTGGCTGAAGACACACAATTTTATAGGAACCACAAATCAAGGCACTGCGTGCTTTAAAGGCTGGCAGGATTACTTTTTTTAATAAGATTTCTTCTTTGATTCAATAGTTTTATTTTGTAAAGGCAAGTGAAGAAAACTACCGTGTTTGCAGCAAAATGGATAGGTAGTCACAGCAAGTCCTACAACAATATTTGACAGTTGTGCACTTTTTTGCTTGTGTTGCAAGAATAGCTGGAGAACAGGAAAAAAAGGAAAAGAAAGCAGAGGAATGTACAGTAAGCCATAGAAAACAGGAGGAGAATGATGCTACAGAAAATACAACTCAGAGGAAATATTTGGACAGCCAGAGAAATGTCATCACGCAGTAATGGCATCGGTCTGCAAGTGTTTGCAGCACTGTTATACCAGTAGGTGTAACAGTGACCCAGTTAGGCCAGATGACGATAGGAAACCATACCTTGGACAGGCCCCATTAAAAATAGAGAGGTTCATGTTGCACAGGCCTATTCTGGACTTCTTGAGAAGTCAAGCAGCGAAGTAGGGTCTCCCTGGCTCCTGGGCTCCAAGCAACACTGAACAACATGAGATAGGAGGGCTGAAACAAAACCAAGATATGCGGAAGGGAAGACTAGAGCAAATAATAATAATTAAAAAAAAAAAAAAAAACAGCCTTCTGGAAAAACAGACGTTTAGACAAGGCTTTCCTGAGGGTCTGTCCATTCATGCAAATCAAGAGGAAGGCAGGGCCTTAAATCACCCAGCTTGCAACAGTGAGGCTTAAGCCTCTGAGAAGGGTATGGACTACGATCGGCACCTGGAACACTCAGAGAAAAGCACCCTGGTAAAGTGGTAAGCAGTCAGCCAGCCTAGCACAAACTTTGTGGCAGATGGACAATACTCAGACACTGCTGACATCACAGAAAATCCAAAATATGCCATAGAGAAAGGAACGGAGGCAGAAAGGCACAGGGAACACTAAGCCAGAGGACACTGAAACAACACCTGGAGCAGGCAAGAAGAGATGGGAAAAGTCAGACATCTGCAGAACAACATGTCGCTTTGGGAAGTGCCTGCACACGTAGAGTTTGGACAAGGAGGACAAGATGGCCACCGAAAGCCGAGCTGCTGCAGGAGCCAAATGCCTGCCAGCCTGACACAAAAGCTGAGGATATCAGCCCCCGTTCTCTGTTGTACAAAGATACCCAAACCAAGGAGGTGCCAAGAACTATGGTGGTATTCAGATACGGCAACAGGCCAAAGAATGAGATTAAAAGCTCTGATAATGTTCACCAAAGAAAGACATGAACTGTACTGGGGAAAGGGCAAGCTTGAGTGGGTTGGAAAGAAGCTCTTTCCTATTAATGCTACACAAGACACTAAATTAAGAGGTGGAATTGTCCACCAGTAAAATCTGGGAATGACAGATTAAATTCTCCCCTTCACAGTAAGTAAGGGCAGACTCCTGGTACCAGCAGTAGTACTAGTCTATGGTTATCTGTAACATATAGAGTCTAGCTAGAAGGGTGTGGAAAGGGATACAAGTAATTCATTTTGCATATAGGTCCAACCTGCAGAATTATGTCACGGAATCACGGAATCTTCAGAGTTGGAAGGGACCTCTAGAGATCATCTAGTCCAACTCCCCTGCTAGAGCAGGACTGCCTAAAGCACATCCCTCAGGGCTGCATCCAGGCGGGTCTTGAAAATCTCCAGAGAAGGGGACTCCACAACCTCCCTGGGCAGCCTGTTCCAGTGCTCTGTCACCCTCACTGTAAAGAAGTTCTTCCGTGTATTTGAACGGAACTTCCTATGTTCTAGCTTGTGCCCATTGCCCCTTGTCCTGTCGCTGGGAACCATTGAAAAGAGCCTGGCTCCGTCCTCCTTAAACCCACCCTTTAGATACTTGTAAACATTAATCAGGTCCCCCCTCAACCTCCTCTTCTCCAGGCTAAAGAGTCCCAGCTCTTTCAGCCTTTCCTCATAAGGGAGGTGCTCCAGTCCCATAATCATCTTGGTTGCCCTACGCTGGACTCGCTCCAGTAGTTCCCTGTCCCTCTTGAACTGGGGAGCCCAAAACTGGACACAGTACTCCAGTTGTGGCCTCACCAGTGCAGAGTAGAGGGGGAGAATGACCTCCCTCGACCTACTGGCCACAGTCTTCCCTATGCAGCCCAGGATGCCATTGGCCTTCTTGGCGACAAGGGCACACTGCTGGCTCATGGATAATTTGCTGTCTACCAGGACCCCCAGGTCCTTCTCCTCAGAGCTGCTTCCCAGCATGTCCGCCCCTAACATATACTGGTGTTTGGCATTCTTCCTTCCCAGGTGCAGGACCCTACACTTGCTTTTGTTGAACCTCATTAGGTTCTTCTCTGCCCAGCTCTCCAGCCTGTCCAGGTCACGCTGGATGGCAGCACGGCCCTCTGGAGTGTCGGCCACCCCTCCCAGCTTGGTATCATCAGCAAACTTGCTGAGGATACACTCTGTCCCCTCATCTAGGTCATTAATGAATATATTGAACAAAATTGGTCCAAGTATTGACCCCTGAGGGACACCACTCGTTACAGGCCTCCAACTGGACTCTGTGCCGCTGATCACAACCCTCTGAGTTCTGTCACTCAGCCAGCTCTCGATCCACCTCACTGTCACCTCGTCTAGCCCATACTTCCTCAGCTTCCTAATGAGGATGTTATGGGAGACAGTGTCAAAAGCCTTGCTAAGGTCAAGGTAGATGACATCTACGGCTCTCCCCTCATCCAGCCAACCCATTATAACATCATAGAAAGCTATCAGATTGGTCAGGCATGATTTGCCCTTGGTAAATCCATGCTGACCACTTCCAATAACTTCCTGTTCCTCTATGTGTTTGGAGACGACATCCAGAATGAGTCGCTCCATTACCTTCCCAGGGACAGAGGTGCGTCCACTATCTTTACTTTGAAGAAGCCATCTACAAGGACAAGACACTGCAAAGTACTACCATAGCAGGAAGGACAAAAGCTATTGGATGTTTTCCTTCTGTTATTCCTCCTCTCTCAGCACGTGCCTTTGCGGTTACTGTTTGCTCAGTAGCAGAATTCCTAGCAAATGCTCACAGCAATGTAGACCAGGAGGGTTATTCCCACAAAGATTTACTTTGAAAGAAGCTAGTCCTCCATGCTGGAGTTGCCTTGTCCCATTCCACACACAGAAGTTATGCATGTTCAGCACATTTCCTTGACAAACTAAAGTCTGCAAATTTTGCCACCAAAACAGGTACTAAGCCACCACATGGTCTCATGCACCAGTCAGGAGGAGAACTTGGTGCTGTGATCCATCTCACCATGCCCATTGCAACATACCACGCTTCATGATGCCTTCCTCCTCCCACCACGCATCCCATTTTCCGCTTGGTTACACGCTGTGCTTGTGCATCCCCTCTCTGCTCGCTTGGATGAGGAACCAATTAGTTAAAGCAATGCACTGAAACAATTAGGCAACTTGTTCACCTAACCCAAGAGATCTGACTAGTAAAAGAGAACTAACTGAAAACTTTGAAGACAGACAGACATGTAAGAAAGATCACAGCATTTCTTACCCAACCTTTCTCCTGGGATCAGAGAGTACAGTTGTGAAACATATCAGAATTCTGTTTTCTTCTTTCCTTTCCTAAGTTTGTGTCTGAGGGCTTAATTTTTATTGGGATGGTGTTGCAAACAAGCCAGCCAGGGGCTTCAGGAAATGTCTCTATCCCTGATTCTTCACAAGTTGAGTCCAAACATTCTCCAGTTGGTCTTTGGAAATTATCTGAAGCAAAGGGGCTCTAACTCTGATGTGGACATGGTTAAAAGCTGTAAGAAGCTCCCTAGGCTGGAATGGCACCTACAGGCTTAACTTATTTACATTAATCAAGAGTCAATCAAAGGCTTATTGGCACTCTTGGTCTGTGTGCCTGCATTACAAATAGCAATAGAGATTTCTGGGAAGGTTTAGTCAAGGCCTTAGCATAACTTGCAGCTACAGTACAAAATACATAAACCATATAAGGTTACATACTTCATTAAATGTTAGCAATATGCTTAAAACTAAAACTATGGCATGCACTTTATATACAATTTTGATTGTCTATAATCCGTGTCAACACAGCTGTGCTACAGACCTCCTAAGTCACTGTTAGCAAGTCCATCTGCTTCACTGAACTGTGTCTAGTTTTCAAATAATGGCAATTTCTTTAACATTTTATGATTCCTGACTATGAAAACTGCCTCTTGCGTGAGCCAGTGTCAAAATCTGACTAATGTTGCAAACCGTGTGGTGCAATGCGATTTTGTTGGCAGTTGGAGAAACATAAAAATGTTAAGACACTTCGCAAAAGTTTCAAAAAGGAGTCACTGAATAAATCTTTTAATCTCAAGTAGCACGTACTTCATTACATCAGCATTTTTCAAGGAATGTTCCTATTGTCAATGAAAATTAGCTCCAAGAATTTGAAAGCATGAGGACTTAACAAGGGAACCAAAAGCCCAGAATTATGGCTTTTTTGTCAAGCGTTCTGTAAAAAAACAGACTTCTGAAAAGCTGGCTCTTCCGCTTTACAAACACAAGACTTTACTACCCCAATAAGACCAACGCAGACAATCTTTACAGGAAGATTTTTGATAGTTCTCAGTTAGAGAAATGTCATCACGCCCATCTGTTTTTCTCTGTAGTATATCCACGGAAACTTTAATGGAAAAGAGAGGTCAAAACAACTTCCCATCATCAGTGACAGGACTAGGTTTGGGACCTTAATTCCCAGGCTAGACTACAACAGAAGGTCTACAACAGTAAGGTGCTCAGTTTTTTTGGATTTTCCTTGACATCAGCCACTATCCAAGTTATAAAGGAGATTTAACTGTATGAAAACTTTGAAGAGCTGGTGATAAGTTGTTTCTGAGCAGAAGGGACACAAATACTGAATTCTTAAATCAAAGTAATTTTTCATAACTTAGTGACTGACAGCCACACTGGCCGATTTTTTCCTCCCGACTTGATTCAAACGTTATCATTTGCTTTCAGAATAGTCCAGCAAGTCTCAAATCAAACCTAGTTTTCCCAAGGATAGAGAAAAGCTGTAACAGAACACTGCATAGAAGCAGGTTGCAACTTGCCTTATAGAAAAGTCAGCATTTCTCCATAACAACAAGAACTTTAAATAACTCAGTCACATAAGACAAGAGGCCACGTAGCTGCCACCTCTTAGAAGTATCCTTTATATTACAAACTAAACAACAAATCTAACCTATTTGCAGACTCAGCAATGGCTGTGGACTTTTGTTCCGCCTTATATATAGGCATTAACCAGTGCTGTGGTGTGCTCTCAGGGACAGTCTGTTGCACAAGTTACTATATGCTTTTTGGATTTCACTCTGTTCCTTACAGGAAGCCTAGACATTTATACCTTCAGTAGACATCTCAGTTATTCTTTCAAGTAAAATGAATAATATTTGGCCAGCTCACTGCTCAACTGAGAGAACCAAGAAGAGTGATGCGAGTGAGTCAGCAGCTAGGGCTCTTGCTCATAAGTGGATATCAAGTTTACATCCGAGACCAGCGTAACACATGCATGCAGGTCTGTCTCCTGTGCCATGTGCCTAGTGGGCTGATCATTAGTAAAAAGGCCTTTCTCCTTGCCAAGGGCTAACCTTCAGGATAACATTCTCCTCTTGGTGTGAAGGCCAAGACAACGGTACAAGGGCTTCACAGCTCGGGAGGAGGCAGGGATACACGGGGACCATCACCCACAGAGCATTTCTGGGGAGAGTGTGATTCAGTCATCTCTCCACTCTCTCCCTATTTCCTTGTCCTAAGGAGAAAGACTCCATTGCTTCATCCTTTCATGCAAAACAACTCCCCACCCACGGCCCTCCACTTTTCTCCTTGGAAAAAGAGGGGGCAGAGCAGAGGCCCTCTTCTCTCCTCCACCCACCTGGCTCACCGCAGGGAAACATCCTAGCCTCCAAGCTGTGCTGTGACCAACTTTGTGCTCAGAGCAGGAGAGCAGAGGTAGCTACTCACGCTTGCTTCCTGGCACAGCTCTCAAGTGGGCCGACACAGCCCTTCACTACATCTGCTTCATCACACCCCAACTGCTTCGCTGAACGCACGCAGAGCCAAGCTAGACCATTAAAAAGGGATAATTCGGGGAAGAAAGAATTTAAATGTCTGCTTGTCTTCTGCTCTTCTACTTTCTCCGCCCTCCCCTGCTATGGGAATAAATCCATCTATAATTTCCCCCACAATGACACTTTGGATACCAAAGGCAAACATCTCCTAGTCAGCTGGGGAGATCCCTGCATGGCATGGGGAAAACATCAAGCACCCAAATCCATCGCAAGCCATAAAGCCACCTCACCAAAAGGCTTTTGCAGTTCTCAGAAAGACGATGTACTTGGAGTAACTGGAAAGACCTTGACCTGGATGCAACGGCCCAGTGGTACTGCTCAGGCTGGGATCAGAGAGAGGCAGAGGCAGCGCTCCAAGAGGGCTGCGCTGCAAGCCAAGATACACACTGAGACTTGGGACCTGTTTTAATTATTGTTTCATTTCTTTTACTGCTCAGGAACATGTAACAAGCTGAAATGTGCGTTGTGCCTGTAAACATTTACTTTCTTTTGGTCTTGTGCAATGCTATGTCTCATTCTCTTGGATGGTGCCTGGAATGCAGGAATAGCCATAACACATCGGCTGAGCGACTGTCGACTCAACCGTCCGTCTCCGACAGTGACCAGCGCAAGCTGCTTCGAAGGAAGTTGCTAGAAACCCCACATTGGGCAATTGTGGATTAGGTTGCCTCTGAGGGAAGCTTCTTCTTTCTGCCATACGATTCGTGTTTGACTCATGCCCTAAAAAATCAGGGAAGTCTGCCTGCCCATCCGATAATTATTTTTTTCCCATGCCCATTCATGCACTCAGGGTGCCTTCCACTCCTGCATTTGCCAGTTCCTTTTGGTGGTGTGCTACACGGGGTTGCATGGGGTAATCGTGCCCTGTATGGAGGACCACGTACCTTGCATAGACACGTGGGGCTGCGGTTGCCGTAAGCCTGAGGGCACACAGACATCGAATTCTGAGTCAGTCTCGGCGTGCACTTCGCAGATCCCAGATGCACTCTGTCCCTTTGTACCCACAGCCAGCAAGCACAAGGCGTTTAGGGATCCTGCCCACCTCGGTCACAAGAACGGTTGTTTTCGAATGGCGCAAGTGAAGGGGCATGCACGCCATCAACAACTTGTGATCTTCTCCAGGCCTCAGCAGAGAAATTATCTTGCAATTTGGCAAACCTCACCAGATGCACAAGAGGTCATCTGGGGCAACAGCGAAGAGTTGGCAGGTCTGGGATTGCACCGGCCTCCCCCACCCCTCCGGTGAGGCCGTCTGCCTCGCGCTGAAAAGGAAGGGAACCTTTGCCTCTTCTTCTCAGTCCGAAGGAGCATCTGCAGGACTGAAACCAATCAAAGCCAGCTGTGAAAAAATGAAGGGGGGGCCGGGTGGAAGGCAGGGAAATGCTGATTATTATGACTAGGAAAAACGCTATTAAAAAAAATAAAGAAAAGGGAAAAACTGATCCCATATGGGAGGCAAATGAAATACAAATGCAAAACAGGCCATTACGCAGTGTCTGTTGTAAGGCTGCCGCACTGGGGGCTGCGTTCACGTGTCAAGATGCAGTGCCCTTGGGACCTGTGGAGACACCCCTCCGCTCTGCGGCAGGGTTAGTGTTACCTTGGAGCATCCCGGGCTGTGACCAGCACTGCAGCCGTTGACTAGACAGCCTCTGCAGACTGACCAAGAAGTTATTCAACTCCCCCACAGACACACACAGAGAATAACCTCAGGTCTGCCAGACTTAATCATTCCACCAGCCCTTTTCTCCCTCGGCCACTTATTCCAGGCAATTTCGCAGCTGGCCCCTCACTCCTTTTGAGATAAGTTCTTGCCCTCCTCTGCTCCCACAGGGTCGCCCACGTGGCTGCCCTTTTATCGTTCCCCTTCTCATTCCACACATCTCCTCCTTCAGCAGATCATCTCCATCACCCGCTCCATCTGCCTACCCAACATGTGCCCTTCAAGCTGTTCCTGAGCTACAGCCAAGCCCCCGAAGCCAGTCTCTCCAGGGCAAAATGTCTTTCAGCAACAGGGAGGCTTCTGGGGTGCAGACAGAGAGCACAGTCCAAGCTCAGTCCTCTTTTACACTCCCAAGAGGGAGGGAAATGCCCACCCTGTACCAGCCATACTGCAAGGCTCACTCACAATGTTATAGGACCAGAGGGGCTGAAAGCCAGCTCTCATTTCCTTCTCAGCTGTTTCTTCCACTGCTCTCGAAGCACAAGGAGAGTCAGTACAATGGGGGCTTATTTATTTGGTGGTGGTGGCAATGATCATTCATCCACAGAAGGAAAAACTGGAGGACAGCAACATGACTTCCCACGTTTGTGGGCTGTGCTCCCCAAAAATAAAAGGCTCTCCAGATCTGAAGGGACAAACGGTTAAAGGGTGGGTGGCTCAGTCTGCCCTGCTCTTGTGATTCTGTCAAAGACTCACAATATTTGGTACTTTTTCTTTTTTTATTTTTTTTTTGAGGCCCCTGCCCATATGTGAGTCTCAGTGTCTATTTAAAAGACAAAGAAAGTAATTTCTTGCATACTCTAACAGAGAGAAAACATACAAAAATCTGAACTTCAGAGTTCAAACCACAGAAAGAAAAAAGAATCCCTTTAAGAAAATCCATAGGAAACCCTCCCATTATAAGCCAATCTCACATTTTTGGAATCCAACTCAGCTGTAGTAAAATCCCAGTATCTGCCAATGTGAAGGCAGGAGGCACTTCAGCCATTCAGAGGCACTGCTCTACAGACGCACCTGCCTTCTTCACCCACCCTGTGCCAGGGCCTAGGAAACCTGGACCTGCTTTTTGAAAACCATCTCTCTGGTGTCAGGATTTGGGGGAGAAGCAGGAAGAGAGGGGGCCCTGAAGTCGCTCCACTTCTCTGTACAAGAGTATTCCACAACATACCCAGGGCCACAGCCAAACGCATTAGACCGCAGCACTCCCAGATCCTACTCAAGAGTCTTCATAATTCCTCTTCTCAAGCCAAGAAAAACAGAGCAAGCAGAAAACAAATAACAGTGGGCAAGCAGGAGTATTTGTCCCTTACTACAATGGCCTGAAGCAATCAGAGAGGTAGGGCTGATGAACCTTTAATTACTTGTGCAATAACGACCTCTGTTTCCAGCATTCCTTGGCAGGCAGGAAGTAGCTGGAGCAGTCAGGGACCTGTTATGCTCTCCTCTCCACAGGCTTGAAATCGATACGAAGGCCCCTCACCCAGCTGGTCACACGTTTCAAGACACACTCCACACAGAGGTTGTTTATAGCTATTAAAAGCGGTAAAAAGAAAATACAACAAAAATAAACAGCTCTTTTACTGAGGAGTTGTTACTGAATGGCATGGCTCTACAGCTAGGGTGTTCAAAGCTCCCATACTACTTTTTCCAGATAGTTAAAAAAAGTGATTAAAAATTAGGAAAAAAAATATGATTATGAAACCACCCTTCAACCTCAGTATATCAATATTTTTTGTAGTGTGTCGTGCTCAACCACACAGGGAGCAGAGGCGGCACTTTTCATGAAGGACCCCTAGATGTTAGCCAGAAAGACAAGTGGGGGCAGACGAGAGTGATCATCCCTAGATAATTTCCATGACACAAAACAAAGTCAGAAAGAGAGGTTAAGGAATTGACCCAAGCTCAGCTGAATTAAGTTCACCCTCCTGATTCCCAGGCCACAGAAATGACCTTTCTTTTGGGGGAGGGGGAAATCAAGACATCCACAGCTGACAGCTGAAGAATGCAGAAGGTGCTCTCTACCTTCCCACAGGGTCTAACACACATTAGACATACTGTAGCTGAGACAGCTGCCCAACTTGCCATCTTTGCCAAGCTCCATCTCGGCTGGGATTCTGCAGCATGACAGAGGCTGATCCAGAGGTCAGAAAAAGAAACTCTGCCCGAGACAGTTTGCAGGCTATTTTGCTTCCCAAGGAAATAAGTCTCTTCCTATCCCCACCTCCATCTGCTGGAGTCAGTTGCCTTGACGCATGTGGCACTGATGACTTCCCAAAACTCTTGTTCTTTTAATATTACCATTAGCTCTTTGATATCTTGGTTATCCACAGAAACAGCCAGAGCGTGTCTGCATCCAGCAAAGTTCTTGGCCCTGATATTTTGTGGCAAAGAATTGCACAACACTAATGTAACCCAATGTCGAGTGAAAATATTTCTGTGTCAGTTTCTATCTTGCCCGCTTTTTTGTTTCACTCACAGTCCCCACTCACATATATCATAAAGGGAGGTACTTCTGGATAGCCCATCTCTAATCATGTTGCCTCTGACTCCTCCCTCCTCTAGAATGAATATTTACAGACTTTTCAATCTCTTTTCACAAGAGGTCTTTTTTTGCTTCCTTAACTACATCACAGCTGGCTCCTGAACATCCCCTCCTCTCGGAGATAAAGTGGCAAAACCAACATGGTGTGCCCCAGTATTTAAAGGATCCTTTACAACACAGAAAGACATCCCGGGATTGCTGAGCAGCTTTCCTGTTGGTTAAAACAGGAAACATGGAGATAAAAGGAGTCAAATCCCTCTGCTAATTGAAATTCTGTTCTGCTACGCATTAGGGCAGCACGGAAGAACTGACCTGGGTTGGAAAATAGCCGCTTTGAACACAAGACTGAGGCTATAGGCAGACCTATCAGTTCCTGTCCTCTCTCATAAGGCAAAAATGATAAGAAAATTCCAAATGGCAGAATACCTCATAGCTCCAAAGTCTGCTCAGAGTATTACCCATTGCTTTCATCAGTCATTCCCTTGAGCCCCGTCACACTGCAGTAAACTGCTACATGCCACCACTCTCACTGCCCAGAACCTAGAAGAATGCACATGAAAGAAGTATCCTCAGGGATGTCCCCATCTGTTAATCTAAAGACATTCACCCCCCCTGCACAGCACCCATCAGCTTCTCCCCACTGTCCTTTTCTAGTTGTTTCAGCACCATAAGACATGAGGAAGACCTGGCTGGACAAAGCTGTCTCATCCACTGAGATGCCAGCAAGCAAAAGTAATGCAGATCTCCACTTCCCCTCCTCCTGCTGGATCTCCAGTCGTGTCACAATCACTATTAAGCCCAGCTGGGGAAACTGAAGCATTCAGAAGTTGACTGAGTCATCTAAAGGAACAAGGATCAGCAGCAGTAGGCTGCCACACAGCTCCGGAAAAGTCTCCTTTAAGACACTAAATCCCTGGAATGAAGGGTTGCAGTGGCTCATCCATGAGAGTATCTTAATGGCAGAGATGAATTCACCCCAAACTTCAGGGCCAGTTCATTCAGAAGGGTTAGCAGGGAGGTGGTGGGAGAGAGCACCACCACCTCCAGTTTGAAAGCGACCTACCAGGAGAGATGCCCCAGGCAGAGTGGGGGGTGCTGTCGTTGTTAGACAGATACTTCAGCATCAAATCTTTGGGCTTCTCAGGCCTCCTCATGTTTACCCTATAGAGATTTGCCTGATCAGCCCCTAACAGCAGGACCCATCTTTGAAGTCCATGGCCCAGCTATGCCTGCATAAGCAGTAGCGACATCAGGCCTAACATGCATTGGGCAAAGAAGCAAAAGAAACTGCCCACAAACTCTTTCAGCTTTGTTTCAAAAGGCTTGGAAGTTCCTCCCCTTCTCTTCCCCTAGCCCCTTCCATAAAAGCTTTGCATGCAGAGCAGCGTCTCTTGGGTCCCTCATTCTCTTGAGCAAAGTAAACAGACCTCCCGTGCAGCGACAAATGAACAACAAACAGAGGGGGAAGGAAAAAAAAAATTCTCGCTGCCAACTTGGAAATTTTTTTCGGCATGTTTAATTTTTCAAAAAAATTAAAGTGTGCAAGCTATGCCCCAAGGGTGACCCTGCACAAAGCTTTCTGGCAGCTCCAATGTCCTCCGTTCCCCCCTCACATCACCACAGACACCCCATCTTTCCCCGTGTTCTTCCCCTGACGCACGTGTGCACATACGAAGCCCTAAGAATCCTGGCACCCAGACGGCTTTTTCTTTTTCAAGCATGCCAAAACAAGCTAAGATCCTAAATCCCTTTTAGAATCTGGCCTCGTGTGGAAATCTGTTTGCCTCCATCCTATGTTTATTTTCTTTTGTTTTCAGGTTTGTTAGCCCAAGGGCAAATGTTGTTCCTAGCACCAGTTTTGGGTTGGTTTTTTGGTTGTTTTTTTTGGTATTTATCTTTCAATCAAGTGTTCCTCCTTGCAAGGATAAACAGGATGTTTAGAGACTCTGGGTATGACGACCAGTCTTTGACAGCTGTTGTGACACACCACACACTACGTCTTGCCATGTGTGCAAGCACTGGCACAGCTCTATCTGCAGCAGGCTCTCTTCATTTGAGGAGATGGACTATATGACCAAAAAGGCCTTCGCCGGCTCTATGTTTTTAGCACAGGCTCATGGAAAATGAGCCACACGATCCAGAACAACTCTCCAGCCTCTCCCTGCACTTAGGAGGATATCACCTGCCCACGCCACAGCCATTCCCTTTCTAGTCAGCACGTTTCACTTGCTTAGCTACACTAAAATATGCTCTGCCTCTGACAAATTTTTCTTTTCCAGGTACATACATACAGACAACAGTCAAAATACTTCTAAACCACACTGATTCAACAGAGGGAGTTTCCCAAGCCTTTTTTTAGGAAAGGAAGTTTTCCAAGCCTTGAATCACTGACATTGGTCTGACTCCTAAACCAAGAACTCTGGAAAATGAAACGTAGATAGCTCTAACTGAGGGCCCGATCCCAAGCAAGACCCATCTACGTAGAATATTGTGTGTGGCCTCAAGATGCTCTCTAAAGTCCAAGTCACCAGGGAAGAAAATGCAGTGCCTAATTCTGCACTGCACAATTTCTCCAAAATATTAATCACTTATCATTTGCAATGTTTACTAAACCTTTCCTGCCTTCAGCTGTACGAGACTGATAATTAGTCCTGGTTTGTAATTAAAAACAATTAGTTTGGCACCAGGCCCTAGTTACTGTGTTCTCAGGCCACAGAATAAGTGACTGGGGGATATCTCCTCAATTCTGCAAGCTGGGTGCGTCCACAACACCAGTGCACACTTTGACAAGCCGTACTATACACAAAGAGCTAAATTCTGTCTGAACAGCCAAAAATCACTCTAAAAGAAATGTCTCAGCCAGGGTGACACCTCAGCTATTACATTTAAAGAAAATAATACTTATAAAAATTACCTCTCTTCTCTATAAACACATGACTCCTAAACAGCAACGCTCAGTTTTCTCCCGGACAACCACTTTAAGAAATTCACAGGACAGATGACAACGTGTTGCTGACTTTCACGCTGTTTGGGCCCAGCTTATTCAAGGAAACTCACTTCGTCCTGCAACGCTTGTCAAGTTCAAGCCTTGAAATCCATTCCAGGTAACATTCAACCACAAGCTTCTGGACTACGCACAGAAACTACGGCATGAAATTTTATGGTCTGTGTTACTCAGGAGGTCAAAAGGGATTATCACAATGTTCCTTTTTAGCTGTGCTACCTATGAGTCCTGGCATACAAGCCGCCCTGGAAAGCCATTCTCAGACAACTGCTTTAAATTGGACTCTGAGCAGTCCTTGAACTCTACTTCAGGAGAAAGCAGCATTGTCAAGATAACGGTTTTACAGCTTTCAGTCCTCCTAGCAAAAATAGTGCTTGCTTTGTGTACCTTGCCCCGTTTTACACACTAAGCAGACACCCTCTATCCAACCCTTACCGCTCTCTGCAAGTCGTTCCACAAACACGCCTGAGATGAAGAAGCAATAGTCTGTCCTACAACCTGAAAATTCAAATAAGTAAAGTAATTTTCCTGAAAAAAAACCCCAACTTTGATAAAATTGGGATAACCTGGACGGATCGGGAACTCCCCATCCATGAAGACATTTTCCACAGCAATATGGCCTTCAATAAAGGAAACAAAATTTTCCTATGGGCTTTCCTTTGCACAGAGCAGGAATATTTGCTAAATGGATTAGAATATGCCTTTTCTGGAATCCACCACTAGGTTGTACTTACTTCTTTCCTATCGTTTATTTTATTTAGCCTTTTTTCTTCCCTTAACCACCAATAGACTGACAAACAGGGAATGATGCAGAGGACCGTAAAACCAGCCACTCATCTGCAGGCAGCACTTATCTTTGACAGTGTGGCTTACACACTGAAGATGAAGCTACTGCTGCTTTGTGCCTAACCACTTACCAGCTGAGCTGCACTATATACCTTCCTACTTCAGGTGACTGTGAAGACAAACATTTGCAGTCTCTCAGGTCAAGTAGCAAGGCTCAGGTGACAAGTGGTTACAAGAAACAGTAATTGTCACCTGCAGACACCCACACATTCTTATGTGATCCACTTCAACCAAGGAACCTGTTCCTAGTACCCAACCGAGCAGGACTTACAGCACAACATGCATTTCAAAGCTGTAATGTTAGGAAAGCCGCTGTACATAGCCACTTCACTGTTTCTGCAATTCTGTTCTGGCTTATTTTAAAAAATAATAAATACAAGTAAACAAAAAAGCAATTGCGTGTTCCCTCGGAAGTGTACTGGTGTGGTTGGGACAAATGTGCTCATCGTAGCCCGATGCTTTTCTCCACCAGAGTGGTCGACACAGTCAATTGCGCATCCACTGACTGTTCTAGCACATTACTCTCTTTGGGGGGTCGCACACGTTCAGAGGGGAAAGAAACTGCATTCAGCGCCTCCCTTGCACGTCAGAGAAGACAGCAGCTGCAGAGCTGAGCACGCCAAGTGCGGGACGTGGCTTTTCCTGCACCACAGCGAACATCAGCCTCTTCAACCAAGTCATTACTTTCGTCCTTGGAGAAGTTATTCACACGTATATCCAAATCCTTGGCCCACAGGTATGGCTGCTGACATAGCCAAGGACAGCTCGACACCTCTGATAGCAGGGCTAGGTGTGACCTCGTAGGATCTGCCAATCCCTTGCATCACCCAAAATAAACAGCAGGATGTGCTGGAAGGAGCACAGTTTAGTGAACAAAACTACATAATTCTGAGTCCTTATCCTACTTTCACAACCCTGGTACATGATATAATTTCTGCCTTCATATTCAAGTATCATCTCCATTGTCGTCTAGCTTGTACAGTTTGGGGGATGGGATTTGTGAAGCACCAGATCATATTAAGCACTGTCACTTCCTCAGAAACACTGGCCAATAAGGGACTGGGAAAAACTTGACATCTTTTTAATCCCACTTCCACGGCAATCAGGAGCATTAAAGCAAATTAACAGTAGCTCAAGAGCTTTGAATTTTCTTTTTTTAATCTTACCTTAATTTCACAGGGATACTATTTTAGACATAGCTGGTAACATTGCCTTCTTAAGCACCTTGAGTATCTGCCAGAATTTGGCTGCAGCAACTTCATACAGGTACGGGTATACTCGTCTCTATTTCTTCCCTTTTGTGCCACTCCAGACAGAAACCCGTCTTGAACATGAGCTAGAAATTAATCACCCATGGAGAAATTACAGAGTAGCAAAGCATGGTAGACCTACCCAGGGGCTTTTGATACTCACTCAGCCTAGAGCATATTTGGGACTGTAAATAAACACCTCTCAGCTTGGATCTTCAATGCCAGTACAGAAGCTGGTGACTCCAACCTCTCCTGAGGGCCATCACAGGGAAGGCAGAGAGGCTGATGGGTTGATGTATCTCTTGCTGTTAGACCTAACACATGGAATACAACCTCATTTATACAGAACTATCACATACCTGACTATTTGCTTGCTCAAGGCTGACCAACCAGTTAGGGAGATATGTGGCAGCGCTAGATGAATTGTTTTGATTTTATCTTCACTGTTGTGAAGAAGGTGGTGTTATCTATATTGGAGGTGACCACAAAGGAAAGTGAAGAAAAACCAGCAAACTCCATAACGTTATACTGTAGGAACAAAGCCCTAGCCCCAATATGGATCAGCTCCACACCGAGATGCGAGTTTGAGAAACAGCCCCTTTAAAAAAATACATTAAAAAAGGAGGGGACGGTGGGGAGGCTGTGTACAGCAGAGGAGAGACCCTTGCATCTAGACAAATTCAGTTGTCCTACTTTAAAACTGCAGGCCAGCTCCTGATTTCACCTGGAGTTCCACATGTCACTACAAAACTCTGGAAGTGTTGGCTTTGCAGATACGCCAAACGTAAGAACTGTTTTCAGTGAACTCAGTATTTTTCCACATCTACTATTGTAACTCTGCTGGCAGGCTGGGAGTAGCAAATCCTCCCTTATCTCCCTCCTCTCTGAGAGCATCTCTCTGGTTAAGCACCAGCTAATTTAGATCATCATGCACAATCCCCCTTGGAAAATGAACAAGGGGCGGGGATGGGGGGGGGGGGGGAGAGTCACCGGGGTTGTAAGCAACAAGCCACAGGAGGAGATGGACTGTTGTGCAGGAGGGAAGTAGCAGGGGGAAAGAGGCGACTAATGAACAGAAGGGGGTGCGTAAAATCCTACTTGGATTGCCTCTCTGGGGAGCAGCTGTTTCCTTGTAAACATCTTGCTAGCTGTCCAAACAAGAAGTTCAGACACAGAACAATAAAGGAGAGCACCCGGGTAGACGCGTGAAAGACATGGGCTCATTCACTACCCTGCCAATTGCTCCAAGTGGCAGAATTCAAAACCCAGCGAAACATTAGCCATACGTTTAACCCTGCATGTGCTGCTTATAGCCAATGGCCTGCAGAAACACATCCTTCTCTATCTGTGAAGTCCTTTCCCAGTCCTCCTTTCACCCTGCTGTTCTAACCCACCAGCAAAGCACATTACTTGACAAAGGAAAAGAGAAAATATCCTCATCAAGGCAAGGAGAAATAGCCACAGAGCCAAGAAATGAAAAACCCAAACGTGGCAGCCCTGAAGGCCTAGAAAAGTTCTACCACTGCCCTGGCATCAGCAACTTGGAATTAGAGGGAGTTGCACCAGAAAAAGTAGAAAGAGTCTTTTTATTAGTCCTGAGCACAAAACAGCCTACACCGGCAGAAGCATTTCTATGCCAGTACAACTGTGTCCACATAGGGCTCTTGCCAGCACTGCAAGGTAGCTGCGGACAGGGGAAGGAATACTAGCACAGCCGTGCCAGCAAACATTCCTTGGGCAGGCTGGCCACAGGAGGCAACTACCTGCACTGCACAACAGCAAGCAGAGACTGTGCACAACAGCAAGAAGAGATCACACACCTTTGTCCATTCCTTAATGCTTCTGGGGATCAAACGCACATGTGCCCAGTCACAAGCCTATCCAATAATCCCTGTCTCCAAAATGCCACACAACTGTTAACAAAGGCGTACAATCAGATCACACGCACATCTCCAGGAAAGGGGGGGTCACTTTGCAAGGAAGGCAATTCACAGGATAGTAGGACACCATAACTGACAATAGGGGAATCCTACACCCCAAGCCTATAGTCTAGTTATCTACACCTTCATGTCCGCCCCGACTGACCTATCTTGACTTTTACACATTCTATTCAATGCAAACTACACTTAACCTGGGAAATGAAATGCCGGCTACTTTTACCCAAAACAACCCATAGAAGCAGGAAGAAGGTAAGCACAATGACACTGGCATAGTCAGAAACAACAACAAACAATTCCACATTTTAGAAATAGTCCACAAGTTCACAGGAAAGACCTGATGCAGTCAGATTTATTTTACCTTTTTATTTCTTTAGGGCCATTTTGTTGTAGTCATGCACAAACAGCCAGAAGAAAAGACACCTAGCAAGGGCTGCTCAAGAATAAACATTCGGTCATTACAAGATGGGAACGGTGCAAGTTCTGCTGATCAAAATCCCTCTGAGCCTAAAGAAAGGCAGCTGGTTTGTTGCATCAAAGTCCAAACCAATCGGGGACTCCACCTCGTCTGGGGTCACCTTTCTGCCTCTGCTTCTCACTCTCCATATATTTATCCTTGAAGTCATCAAAAGAGCGAGTTTCTGCATCTTGTTCTTTCTCTGGAAATAGGTTGGGAAACTGAAAGGTTTGTCCTTGGCCCTAAAGAGAAAACAAATGGTCAGAGAGACATTCCAGCCTTTCTGCAGTAGCTATGATGCATAAACTTATAATGGAAGACCACCCTGGAGTTTCAGCTAGTGCAAAATGGTACCTCTTACCTCCCAAGATCTCTTTCCACCCCTCTCCCCAAGATATACATATATCCCTCCCGCCCGCAAAAGCTAACTTTCAGCCTCTCCTCTTTTGTGTGCTAATTAAGACACTGACATCTTTTTTTACAGATGAGAGCTCGGGAGATGGACACCTCGTCAAAGACTTTGAACTAGCTCAGAGATGTTGTATGAGTCATACAGCAAAAGCAAGATGAGCAAAATAAGTGATTTTGTTAAAGTAACACCATCAGGGAAATATATGGTGGAGCAGGCATTCATTATGTTAACACTGAGGATATGGGTAGTGGTTATAGCTGTTTAGATCCCAGCTAAGGATAAGAGGGAACAGTCCTAGCAGTTGTTACTGTAGAGTGTAATGTGGGAATACGGAATAACAGATAGTAGAGGTCTGTTATCAACAGGAATAAAGACAATAGTGTAAAACAATTACAGAGGGAACAATCTGTCTAATACATCACTGATGAGATTAAAGTGATTACATCTGCATCAGTCATTCTGCCTAACAGAGAAGTCATTTTAGTGAAACATCATCATCAGATCTATGTCTCCCACTTGGAAAATAAATATTTGCTTCATCTCTGGTTTTTATCTAACAGCAGGAAACCATTATTCTGTGGAAATGTTCTATCCCATTAACATTATCTACTTACTTTTTAGTGGTGTTTGCACTAAGCACAACTTCATTAAACTCAACAATATCAGCCCTTCCATTCAGTATGGGACTTTGCATAATAGAACTCATAACCAATAGCTCATAACTCCAAAATTACTCTCCAAAATACTTACAAATCTTACCATAGATTAAATTCTTTGGCAGAATACTGCATATAGAAATCTCAACAACAGCATTTAATTGCTTCAGATGAAAATGTTTTTTTCAGATTAGCCATTCTTTACATTTGTGCAATAAATAAACAAGAGGCCCAGTTATTAAATGGTTCCACAACGGACATGAAAGGAGCCTTCCACCACATGGCTACCTACACTACATTTTGGGATCAGAAATGTGACATAATTAAACCCAAAAAACCCCATCACCATGCCCCTGACCCAGCTGAATGTGTGCTATGTTTCATTTAGCCATATACACTCAACCTGGTAATTTACAGGTGTGAAAGAATTTAAACCTCAAGCATACACTTTGGAAAGAAAAAAAACATGACTTATCCCAGTTGAGCTTATCCAGACTAGAATCTAGGAAATATCAACTCATAATAAGCAATGCTCCGGTTGTTTTTGTAGTGCATACTTCTTGGGGGTTTCCTAAGAGCCTGACCATACTACAAAAACAACAAGGGAGCTGCTGTGTACATTGCTCTGTCCTCGATTCTAGCCTGGATAAGATCAACTGGAACAAATCAAGGTTTTCCTTTCCATGGTGTACACTCTGGGGTTTCAACTCTTTTGTACCTTTAAATTACCAACAGGTATGCTTATAATAGCTGTGCTATGACAGTTAAAGCATAGTTCCACTCCAAGGCAGAGAAACTGGCCTCGCCAATGTCCTTGAGCAATCCCAAAGCTGTAGCCTACTGAAAATCTTCCTGCAGTAGGATCAGCAGCAAGCACCCTTGAGGCCAAGTGCTGCACAAGATTTTAGCACGCTAAAGCATTTGGGACAGAATTTGTTTATGTTACAAAAAAAATACTGTGTTTTAACTACACTGCAGGCGGTTCACTCAGCCCCGTGGTACCTATAGAACCGACAGGGCCAATTCTAAGGACTTGTCTGCACTGGAGACGAAGCCATTTTAGTTAAACAAGTCAAAAAACAATTCAGGCTAACATGGTAGGCATACCACCTACACTGAAAATTTGAGAACTATTTATATTGGTAACACTGTAGTAAGGGACTGTTCTTGTTATGCAGCACTTCCATTTTGGTATGCTTCCAGCACCAATGCACTTCCCTTATTGGGGAATGAAGGAAGGCTGTCCCTAAAGCATACTAACAACATCCATGGTAATTCATTAAGCATTGCAAAACAGTTATTATTTTAAAAAGAGGGGAAAGAAACAAAAAAAAAAAAAAAAAAAAAAAGATATGCACAGAGGCTGTAGCAAAACCAGACAAACCTTTCAGCTGTTTATCAAAGTGCTCACAGTTCCCATTTCAAGGCTGGTGAAAGTCAAATATTGAGCTGAAAATGTCAATCTGTATCTGGAGTCTTTTAATAAATCAAAATCAGCACAGACAAGTTGGCTCTTTCCAGCTCTTGTTTTCTGAAGAAATTCTGATTTGGCTGGCAGCCAGACACGATTCGAAACAGCCAAGACATTACACCCTGAGAACTGAAGGTTGATAAATCTTAAGTAACAATACTATGCAGTAATACTGCACTGTAAGACTCTGAAGTGATGAAAGCTGTATGAAAAATAGCTGTTGTGCATGCTCAGTAGCTAGTTTTCAGAAGAAGCCTGTATCTTGGGTATTTCAAAATTTCAAAAATACCAAAAAGCATCAACTTACATAAAGGACTGTGAGTCTCTCCAGGCATATTTACATTCAGTGCATCTTTCACATAATGCCAGAGGCTACTGAGGTTCATGTTCATATGCCACCTTCTCAAAAATGCCTACCAAAAGAACGTTATGCACTCCTTTATGCAGTGCTGCTTTTTCTTACACTTTTGCTTTGTAAAAGCTTTCCCTTCTATACAGCAAGCATTTGATAACAGTATGATAAATGCATCCTCAGAATGAAATCCTAACAAAAATAAAGCAAACAAATTTCTATCAAGTTCAACAGGGTTTTATCTGGTTTGCAAACTGCTAAAACATGAAATGCTGGCATATTCAACCAGAAAGCAAAATTTTGCCTTACTCCTATACTTGCATTTGTTCACTGTTTTACCTTTTGCAAGCCATTTAACTTTAAATACTGAATTACAGAAACTCACATAAGCTGAAATGGGTCTGAAAAGGCTAGGGCTTGGTCCTCCCTTAGAACTTCTGCCAGCACAACTACCTTAGTTAGAAGCATAGATAAAGAGGAAGAAAAGAATCCCTTTCTACCTGACACAGCTGTGCTAAATGAAAATCCTGTAAAAAAAACAGACTGGCAAAAAAAAAAATCATTTTGCTTGGATAATTGCACTGCCAGCAGAACTTTTTCACCAATGTGACGTGATACACTGACATTCTGGAGTTTGTCAGGATAAGCTCTACCATCACATGCTCTTATATCTAAGTGAGCCCTTATAATGTTAAAAAAAGAAGAAAACAAACAGAGCAAGTCAGAGAGGCAGTATTAAAACATCTGAAAAATAAAGGCAATGTGATGATTTTACACATTGCTGTTCTCAATTTAGGGTCTTCCCAGAGACCTGCCTTTTTCCTACAAATTCTAAAATTATGTACAAGTGAGATGTGTGGTCCAGTGTTTAGATTACAGAAATGGGAGCCATTAAACTTCTAGTCCTGTGCAACTCTAATCCTTGCTTCAGCATTACCCAAATGTAAAACTGATTTATATACAAGGTCTTATGAGGATTCATTTGTTAAATGCTAACATCCTTCAAGATAAAAAGTGACCTAAGCATCAAACATGTATTTTCCCCGTAGATTTCAGTAAGAAAGGCTGAAAACACACCTTGTTTGTAGAAGGAGTTATCTCACCCAGTGGTACAAATTGCCTCCATTCATTTTAATGAGAGGTTAAGTGACCATAATTAGGCCTATGAAGTCAAGTGCTAGCCTTTCCACTGCTGAGCCTCATGTCAGAAAATTGCTGGAAGGATTATCTAGCACAAACCCACTTATACTTCTGTGACCTTTGCGTCCCTCGAAAAGTTTAGGAATGGAAGGTCAGCACAGATATCATTATGTAGGAATGACGCAGCAAACACTGATCATGTAAACAACTCTGAGATCTTCTGATTATTTAGATAATTGAAGCACTTACTACTGTCCTTCAGAATTAGGAGAAAAGTGATGTTTATAGTATCGTTAACTAAAAAAATGTTGGACTCGAAACAGCACGGGATTTTATCCAGCGGTAGCAGCAAATGCAGCTAGAGTTTAATAATCCAGTGCATTTGAACAATTCTCCTACTACTGCAGTGGTAATATCTGATGTTAAAATGTATGGCAAAACAGCACGGAAAGCAACTTCAAAAACCCACACAGCAATGATACAGTGCACAGAGCATCCGAGTTTCCTATGAGTTCACTACATGTCAAAAGAGAACTGCTGTCACAACTGATGTTTAAATGGATTAATTACTACGAATGTACTGGACACTTTAAACAGGGTTTGAGGAGAAAGCATTTGCAAAAATGTTCCCACCAGTGCCATCATTCATGCAGCTAAATAGGTGTTAGTCCTAATGTTGACAAGGTCAGACTCCTTTTTACAGCCATCTCCATTAGATTTCTCAAAACAGGTTTAATTAAAAATAGGTCTGGATTCCAGAGGCTTGTCTACAGTTGTGCTCCCACGGGTGCTAACACCTGTTGAGCTAAACGAGTGAGAGCACTGAAGGAGGAGGAGGGGATGTTGCTGATTTTTTTCATTTCCCTGATGTTGATGCAACTGTAGTTTCCCACTGGCATTCTTTCTTCTTTTTTTTTTAATAACATTAGAATAATTATAACTGAGTAAGGAGAAGGGTTGCTGTATTATATTCATTTTATATACTCTGCAAAGATATACAGCTTTGCTTTTAATTAAAAAAATAAAACAGTGTAAAAAAGTAGGATTTGATACCCAGGGCTGTAAGTCTCTAACTTAAACCTTTCTCACCACATTCCAAAAGGGGAAAAAAGGCAGGCAGGCTCTGGAATGGCAAGATATTGTTGATCCACAGCCTTCTATGATTTGAGGTATTTTTTTAGTGTGAAAATATTATGCTTGGACAGATCATGTATTTGTCCAGTTACAGCCTGAGAATAAAGTAAACAGCTCTGAATCTCCAAGAAATAGTATTTGGAAGAGAAAGGACAACAATTCTTACATGTGGAACAGCTGTGGCATTAATCTGACACCTAAGGGTATGTTGACTATGACTTCATACATCTTCCACCTTTCAGACACTTGCAGTAAGTTAATGGATATGTACGTTGCACTGGGACACATAAGGTGATGTTTTATGAAGCAGAGAAGCGCAACTGGTCATGAGAATATACTCAATTTCATTCAGGTAATTCACACCACAGCTGCTACCAAGTCACGCTGGAAAGAGCAATACTTCCACCTAGTGGGCAATCGGAAGATCAACCCAAGACCTCCCAAAAACACATCCTTATTTGTCCAGTCATAAGCAGTTTTAACTTGAAACTGGATTAATGAGAGAAAACGCAGCTGGTAAAAATGGTGGGAAAGCCCAGCTACTCTGATTCACGGCAGATGCAAACTAATTCTCATGAAAATAAGGATTCTACAGTGGTTACCAAAGACTTTCCTAAATTAGGCAGATATTAACAATGGACTGCATGGGGCCTGTTACGGCCTGAATCACCCCATGAATGAGAATGAAGGCAAAACCTTCAGTTTCAGAAATGACACCGAGTTTCTGGCCTCACCCACTGTTTAAAGCTGGTGTGAACACAGAACTGGGAGCTCATTGTCTGAGACGCCAGAGCTAGTGATGAAAAGCAAAGAACAAAAGGAAAAAGAGAAAAAAGAAGGGAAAAAAAAGGACAGACAAACCTCAATGTTAAAGGAATTAACAGACAACAACAACAGAGAAAAACAGAGCAAAAAGACACATCAACAACAATAGAAAAAAGAGCGCAAAGAGACTAGGAATGAGGTGAGGGGAAAATGCACAGGCCAAGCATCACTGACAAGAGCTACACGGGCTTAGTAAGTGGCCAGGATTCCCTCAATTGGGATGAAGTACAACACCTAAAGGTGGTCCCCTGACCCCGTTCATAGGTCAGGCAGAAAACATGGCATTCTTTAAAAACTTACGATGATACTACAGTATAGGGCACTGCAGTAAGGGACATTTGCTGTCTCGTGTACCAAGAGTAGTCCTCAGCCACAGTACCACAGGGCTCTGTGCAGGCTAATTTGCCCAGCAGACAAAATGAGAGGCTGGAGGAATGACCGGAGTTACTGCTGTCCAACTGCCTCCAGTACCTAAGCTAGTTTGGGTAATTCTCCTCACCACCATGGAGCTGCCCTTAAGGTAATGGCAACTGCTCTAGGTTCAGAGGTTTGATGTGAAATAAATGCACAAAGGCACTGCCTTAAGTGAGCGACTGGCTCCACAGAACAGCAGCATTTTGCTTCCCACTCCTTCCCCCGAGTATCGATGGGTTGCAAATTACCTCCTTCTCAACTCAGCAGACAAAAGAAACAAGACTGCATTAAATACAGCGAAATAAAATTCGAAAACTGACCACAGTTCAGTAAAAATCCACGTCTGCTTCAATTTTGGGAAACGAATCTCTGAACACAAAGAAGTCACTAGCAGGAGGCCACGACAATGAAAAGTGCTTGCAATTACCTACTAAGGAACAACACTCAAAAAAAGCAACTTGTAAGACAGAAGATCACTCCTCACATTCAATTCCTCAGCTGCGTTCTTAATGAATTGTTCATACCTGATCTCTCACAGACAAAAACCTAACACACACAATCCAGGAGGGAGAATCTGCCCACCAAAGCAGAGACTCTTCCTTGAAAAAGGAATGTGTTTTTTAGCCACTGTAATGCAAAATCCTCACAGAGATGAGGTTGCCTTTAACTTCAGCACAGTAAATCAAGGTTAGTCCTCATCTAAATACAACTCTGTTACATTCTATTAACATTGTACTTGATAGTGTTCTTTTAAAGGTAAGGACTGTCTAGAAAAACACACTCTTCTCACGTTTTTTTGTACACTCCCCTTCCCAGAAGGGGCCTAGAAAAAAACTTCCAAGCACATTTAAACTTTGAAAAATTAAAAAAAAAAATCAGATTTCCCATTATCTGTGCCTCCTTAGGTTGACACCAAGTCCGTATGAAGTCTTATGCAGCCTTTAAGATCACACAGTGTTCCCTCCACACTGAATCCTTGTCCCAGGATGGAGTAACACTGAGGCTGTGTTGCCAACAGCAATTTTGAGCTTATGGTTTTACAACCATAAATAGCATTCCTTTAATGTAATTTTGGTATGTAAAGAGGTTTTCTGTCACTGGTTGCATTTCTTTTTTACATAGAGACAGGTAAGCCCAAGAGAAGTCTAAACTATAATATGCTCCTGTTATGAAAGAAATTCGTAAAAACATGAAGCTCCTTTTCCACTGGGCAACCAACATACGTTTCAGAACCCGGTTTAGCCACAAAGCATGCTTGTTAGACATGACTAAAAGCTCCCCAAGGAATATGCCTTAGTCTTCTCTGAAATCCAAAAAGCTTTAATAAGAAGTTCCTACCCTTACAATATATTCTTTCACTTACTGGACATTTCAGCAATCAACCACACAAGTCGTGAACCTTCCAGCACACAGAGTACAGGGTCAGCATGAAACTCACTGGCAAAGCAGCACCGTATGACATCAGTCCATAACTTACATACAGAACTCAAACAAATTCGGGACTTGAAAACTAACCATTTGTTTGAATTTGATTTTTAGACTGAGTCATTTAAATCTCTTCACACATTATGGAAAGTATTAAAGAAAATGTCATTATTAGAAGACTGGCAGAAATATTCAGCCAACCGGACAATTCAGCGAACATTAATTCTAGCTTGGATGGTTAACAGTGTCTTCCTCTTTCCACACACGCGTCCATGTTAACTCACCAGCTGTACATAGGCAACCTTGTAATCTGGCTTCTTCACTCTCTGATTCTTGTGATTCCTCTTGTTGTTTGCACCTGCAGAAATGAAGAGTCCCACCTTTTACTTCCCAGGACTTCCAAGTTCCCAAAGCAAGGC
Source organism: Larus michahellis (assembly GCF_964199755.1). Taxonomy (NCBI): domain Eukaryota; kingdom Metazoa; phylum Chordata; class Aves; order Charadriiformes; family Laridae; genus Larus; species Larus michahellis. The sequence continues at coordinate 76,204,194 of NC_133899.1, read as the reverse complement.
CAAGCTGAAGGGGTGACTTCACTAGTTCTGATTTATTGTTAAGAAGAATACTTTTTCTTCAGTAACAACACAGTATCACAATTACCAAAATGTACTGAAATTGGTACATAACTCTACTTGTTTGCAAGCAGGGAACCGAGGCATCACCAGACTCAGGCTTCTGACAGCCATTGTGCCTTCATGTCACACACAAAGTTTGCAAAGCACCAAGGAGATAAGTCTCCTGAGTAGGGGGCCAGTGGTGATAAACTGTCCTCCCAACATCAACAGCTTCAGGAAGACAAGGAGGAACTGATCACTTACCAGCTTCAAATTTTTCAATTTTTTATAACCCAGCTAATGAGCTGGATCTACTGTTTATACACCAGGGAATTACACTCCACAACCAAAAAAAACAAAGCACCTCAACCTTCTGCAAGTATGCTGGTCACAACTGAGTGGGAAGTTCAATTTATTCCCTGCATGTTAGGCAGAGATTAAAGCTCTCAAATTATCTGACATTCTAACCCCCTTTCCTCTTTTATCCCTGAACATATATATTCTACCATCACTTCCATTAGAGGTGGGGGACAAAACGGTTATAACAAGAAGCATGAATATTTTTCAGTGCTGTTTGGAACTGCATGTGTCTGGTATTTAAGACTTCATTTAATTCTATTTTTCACATAAACATATTACAGATGATCTGTCTGCTTTTTCTTTTTATATGTTCTGAGTTTTACAACCTTATTTGAAGCTTTTTCTTTCACTCTCCATTTTTCACTATTACAGCTCTTTTTTCCTACCCATTTTTTAAAATCATCCCTATTTTTACGATTAAAAACACATCAATCAATTCCTTTGCTAGAGTCACTGCATGAAAAAAGAAAAACCCAGCCATAAAAGATGTCGTAACCAACAAGTCAGTCTCCATTTCATTAATGCACTGCCTGGTGATCAAAAAGGTAAATAACATGAAAATTATATTCCTGACTTTGCACCGCATGCAAACTGCAGTCAGAGAAGAAAGCATCCATATGTAAAGGTGACCTTATATAAATTTAGCTTATTTCAGTAAGAGGTGGGTCCCTCTGCTCCAAGCCAGAGTTCAGCATAACTTAAACAAGCAATGTTTCTTCTTTTTCTCTTGGGTTGTGTTTGTGTTGCTTTTTTGTGTAGTATTGGCACAGGGGAGAAACACCATAAGCGGACGCATAGAAGTGTGTAGCAGAAACGTGGTAATGACAGGTAATTAAAAATTGAACGTTTGTCAAGATGTTCCACTGACGTTATCTACTGGTCTTATAGAGTATCTTTTTTACCCTACAAACTTTGCCTTTTGTTAGACCATAACACCTCCTTTGTGTGCATGCCTGGTAATCTCAACTTATGTATTTTTTAAAAAAGACTATGGCTGAAAATAAGTTTATTTACTAATTTTATTAAAACACATGAAGTTCCTTCTGAAGTGAGACACCCACTGGTCTTCAAGGAGAAATGGTACCAACTACAATAGAAGCTAGATAACTGGCAAGATGATAAGGCTTATTAAATTCAGATTTTTCTTTTAAAGACTAAACTCATGTCATAATCTAATCAAAGCATTCAATTATGAAGTGGTGCATATTCATTTGAAGGGACAAATAAACAGCTAAGCTGACAGATGTCACCAGCTAAGCACATGAACCCAAAGTTTGCTGAAATCTAATAGACCTGTTGAGAGGAAAAGCATATTCTAGCTGCACAGGGATGCTGTATTCATCCCTTTGGATTAATCAACAGCACTTACCATACTGTATCCTCGTCCTCACAGCAGCTACTGGCACATTGTATATTTTTTCAAGGTAATTCTTGATATCCACTTTTGTCATTCTAGGCAATGCAAAACCATTTTGGGAAAAGAAAGATGGAAAAGTATAAATATTTAAATAAAATAAAACAGAGCCAGAGTATTTATGGATGATGACTGGATGATACTCTGGAATAAATATGTCTTCTCCTTTTAACCAAGGTAGCTTTACTGCACAAAAGTTTAAATTCAACATAGATCACACACTGCTACATCAATTCATTATCCATAAACTGTATCTATGACAGATATTTTACTCTCTGTAGCCTCAACAGTCAAAACCCCAGATATATTCTGTTTTCAGCAAGAGAATCCTTTCTAATCTTCTGAACAGCATTTTCTGATCTTTTCAGGACCTGCCATAGGGTTGTTGGCTTTAGTGTGTGCAACCAGATCAGTCGGGATGAAAGCATCCCAACAAATACTTGGATATCACCTCATTGTTTCTAGATTGTTTTCACAAGCATAAGCAAATTCTTCTTAAGCCTGGGAAGGCTGAGCCCCACTAACACTCAGGAAGTGGTGCTTCCCGAGTGTTAGTTACTTAAGCTTGTACTTAGATTACTGCCCTCGCAGCCCTCTAAAAGGTCTTGATGCAGAAGCTCCTTCCGCCTCCAGCCCAAAGGGCTCTACCTGGCACCTCACCTTCCCCCCCTGAGCTAACCAGACAAGCTGCAGCCCAGAAACAGATGACAAGAGGCAGTGTGGCGGGACGTGTGGCACTGGGGAAGGAGGGATGGTGGTGCTCCAGAAGCGGCGGGGGCCCCTCGGCACCCTCGGGCGGTGGTGGGCCATTTCCGCGGAGGGCAGGCCCAGGCCCGCGATGGCTCCCGCTGCGGGGGGCTATGCCATGCCATGCCACGCCACGCCACGCCACGCCACGCCACGCCACGTCCCGTTCTCTCACGTACTCACTCCATGGAGACCCGGAACTGGACGGTGTCCTCGGGCTGCGGCACACCGGGCCGCACCGCCAGCATGAAGAAGTTGGGCCGGAAGATCCGCAGCTGCGGGCCGCCCAGCTGGAACAGCGGGTACCTGCGGGGAGACGATGCCACTGACTGACTGACCGGCACCCCCCCACACCCCCCGTACCCGAGCCCCCCCGGCCTGCCCCCCGCCACAGCCTGGTCCGACCCGGCCCGCTCACACGGCCCTCCTGGCGCCCGTCGCCATGGCGGTGGCCCGGCCCGGAAGCGGCGGGGCGGGAAGAGCGGCTCCCGGCGAGGCGGCGGCGGCGGCAGCTGTCGCCCCCTGCTGGCGCGGAGGAGCGCGGCGGGGGCCGTGAGGGCGTTGCCTGAGCGGCTGTGGGGGATGGCGGCGGGATCTGACCCCCTCAGCCTGTCCGCCACCCCCTCACCGCTGCCGCCACAATCACAGCCCGCCCCGAGTGGAGGGGACAGCCTTGGAGCCTTTGGGCAGGGGAGAGTTCCCCAGAGGAGCCGCAAAGCCAGGGGGCAGAAGGGAGTGTCTGCAAAATGGCGCCTCAGTGTGAATTTGCAGCCTTGGCTGCGTTTCGCTCTGTCTTTTCCTCATGGTTACAGGAGGGAGGTGATTCTCCACCTCTGCTCCGTGCTGGTGAGACCCCAGCAGGGGTGCTGCGTCCACCTCGGGGTCCCCAGCAGAAGACGGACTCGGGCCTGTTAGAGCGGGTCCAGAGAAGGGCCACGAAAATGGTGGTGGGGCTGGGAGTAAAGGCAGAGAGAGTTGGGGTTGTTCAGCCTGGGGAAGGAAAGGGTCCATGGAGACCTCATTCCTGCCTTTCAATACTTATAGGGGGCTTATAAGAAAGACAGAGAGAGACCTTTTAACAAGGCCCATCGTGACAGGACAAGGGGCAACAGCTTTACACTGAAGGAGGGTAGGTTCAGACTGGACGTAAGGAAGGAACTTTTTACGATGAGGGTATTGGGACACTGGATCAGGTTGCCCAGAGAAGCTGTGGATGCCCCATCCCTGGAAGCATTCAAGGTTAGGCTGGACAGGAGTTTGAGCAACCCGATCTCGTGAAAGCTGTCCCTGCCCACAGCAGGGGCTTTGGACTAGATGAACTTTGAAGGTCCCTTCCCACCTAAACCACTCGCATGAATCTAGGAGGCCGCAGCATGTGCTAAGAGAGAGAGCCAGAGTGGGAATGCGGGCACCAGAAACAGCCAGAAGTTTGGAAACGTGGGGGAGAACCACCATGCCTGGTGGGCTTGCCTCCAAGAGGGCATTTCAAGGTTGGCAAAGACAACAGGCCGTACAGAATAGCTCACATCCCAGATTTAGTAACAGCCATTTGTGTTTTGACATCTACGCGGAATTAACCAAGTAACTCACGCTTATTTAGTATTATATGTAGGTTATCTGCCTCAATAAACAACACTGTAATGCGATATTTGGATGAATCATTCTCTGTATTGTACTGTGACTTCTGTGCACTTAAGAAATACTGTGTGCTGAAAACTACCACTTCTATGGATTTCCTCCCTTGTTCCCAATTCATTTATTCCCTTCATTGCTCAAAATTTTAAGTCAATTTCAACTATATTTGGCATCCAGATTAGGAGCTCCCCCAGAACAGTCGGCTTTTGTTATCTGCCTGTATGGTGGCTGTAAAAGAGGTCACCGATCCGGGGTCTTTGTTGATGATACCGAGTCTCATTTCCAGGTGTAGAGCTCGATCAAATGATATTAAATAAGTATTTGGAACAACTCCCACATCCTTGCCAAATGGGATGCCATTAAATAAAGTATGAAAAACCATTCCAGAGAGCTGTCATTGGAGTAGGTACTGGTCGTGCTTTATTTACAAAATCCAGAGATTTGTACACAGCAATCTACAGGACAGCATAGGGCTGGTATCAGGAGGATAAAGGACACACTTAGCAGGAATTGAAGATGCCAGCAAGGAGTCACCCGAGTTTCACAGAGAACCTGCTTCCTTTTGACTGAGGAAGCCGCCAGACCCCTCCAGGAAGAAAAAGAAGAAAAGCAGCAGCAATAGCCAACCCAGGCTGATGTTGCGATTTTTGTTATTGTTGAGGCGTGGGAACACAAGTGGTTGGTGAAGGAGGAAAGAGGAGACCAGCAGGGCTTCGGCACACCGCTAAGGGCCATCCTGCCTGGTTCTTTACTTCCAGCGCCCGCCAACCTTGCCCTTGGCTCCTGCCTTCTTGCTGCTACAATGCAAAAGGAAAGGAAAACACGTCAGTGTGGTGGAAGCAGTGGGGTCCCGTGACCACTGCGCATTTCTGACTCTCAGATTAGGATCAAGCTGCTTTCATTTTTCCATATTGGGCACACCTGCCATAGACCACATCCTAAGAAAACTATTGTCGATACTGTAGAAAGAGATACCTCCTCAGGCTCTTAGTGGAAGGCCAGGATGTGCATGCCTGAAGGAGGTGGACCCTTCCAGATTCCTGCATTATCAGGACACAAGTCTAGGTGGTCTCAAAACTAAATTACAGGCCTATCTAGCCACAGTCTTGAAGTTTCCTGACTTCAAATCTGCTATGATCTGGATTTTAGGATTTAGAGCTGTTTCTGGTGAAAATTTGCTCATTATCAGGGACCTCTGGTTAAGTTCCCCAGATGGTCTAGTCATCTAGTTGTGGAGGCAAAAAGATGAGCAATAATTTAAATACAACTTAGAATGGCTTTGCTCTAGCAAAGGCAGAGTGGGTTCTGCCTTATATCACGAGAGCAAGAGCCTCCAAGACAGTGAAAACAACTGGTTAGGCCTCCCCTCGCATCATTATCCCCGTCTTGCTTGTGGTGTGTGCAGGAGCAGTCCAGCTACGCTCCCCACACAAAGCACCTGAGGCATGTTCTCTCCAAATAACATCTTCTTGCACACAGAAGGGCAATCCTGCATGCAAGCCACTTACCTTCTGACTGAGAAGCAGGCACGCCTGGAGTCAGAGAAGGGCCAGGCATGAAGTTAGTCGGGTTAGATTCTGCACCGGTTCCCGTGGGCAGTACCTTGGCGTTTGGGGCTTGGCACACCACCAAACCTTTCCATCTCACACACACGATGATGAGGCTGCTTCTTGAACCGAAGCACATGCAAACAGGGGGCAGCTCTTTGACATGGCAGAGCATGGGGTTGAGAGTCAAGCACAAGGTGGTGGGGTCTTGCTATCAACAGAGAGCCCTTCTTCAGGACCACTGGTTCCTCCAGGGAGCAGAAAAAAATGTGGACGACGCATCTGGGGAGATTTTTGTGTTGCTGCCCCATGGATTGGTTCAAGAGCACTAGCCATATTTATGGAAGGATGTAGCGCAGTGACACAGACATACACAGAGTGGATACTTTACCTTTTGACCAAGTTAGACTTGGTCTATTCGAAAAATTGACCTTTCACATGAGGGAGAGCAGAACATTTTCTGCTTATCTTAAATTCATCTCAGTGTTCCTTTTGCCAGCCTTTCCACAGGTTCAAAACCCAGTGTAGGAACTGCGTAGCTCCTCAAACGAAGGCAGAGCCCTTTTATCTCCATAAGCGCCTGTGATGTTTGATGTTATGCCTAACCTTTAGAGTGTGCTTAAGAAGACTTAATAAAGTCTGAAGCAAAAGGATCACTTGATCCTTGTATAACACATTAGCAGACATTCCTTTGGAATGATAAAGTCTAGCGTGGATAGAAATTTAAGTACACAGAAATCTCACGAGCTGAGGGCTTCTCAGTGCAATCTTTTCAAATGATGTCATGAGAGAGTATCATGCCTTTTGGGGGACCAAGCATGCAGTAATGGCACTGCGTGTTGTGGGTGGTGTGGTAGTGCCCCTCAGAAGAGCAGCAACACCCAGACAAACCATGGCATCCTTCTGCAGCTGCACATTCTACTGAGGTTTATCAGCCTACAGCTCTGCACAGAAAATACCATGGGAAGGTCAAGCCTTATGTTTGGTGTCTACAGACAACTGAACCCCCAGTGTTACATTCATCTGATAAGGCAGGGTGGCTTGGGGAAGTGGGAAGACAGTGTCTGGTCACTGCTGTCATCCAAAGATGTCACCAAAAACCACCAGTTCATTCCTGGCATGACTTTTCTAAGAAGATACAGAAGCACAGTGAAGATCAAATCCCACCACTTCAGTGTTCTCCTCCCTTGCTTCCCTGCAGTTCCTTATTTGTGTCGGTTAGTTTTCTACGTGCCCTAGGCACCAGGCTTCGTCTAGCCCTGGTCTCTCATAGGTTCACTGTAAACATCTAGAATAGTTTAAGATACAAGACTAAAAAAATCTAATGAAATAGAAGTCTTGTGAGGAAGGACAGCGGGAGAGAGATGATGAGTGAAAAGAACTTGCAACAGTAATCCCATGATGTTAGTCTTGTTACACACCATTCCTTATAATCTTAGCAACCACTTGTTTACCCTTTGTAAACAAGGGTTGTATTCCCTCAAGTATTCAGAGCACCTCAGTCAGGTGTTTGAAAACCCTAGCAATAAGCAGATGGAAATTTTGCAGATATGGTGTGAAGAAACATGATTTTTTCTTGTTAACTGTTATGTTCGCTTCAGTTTCCCCTTCATTTTCTCAATGTGAGGCAGGATGGGAGTTGCCCTTCCATCCCTAGCCTCATTTCATTGCAACAAGAAAATGTCGGTGTTGAGGCTGAAGCAACTATTTTGAACACTGAGAAGATATCCCCAAGCCAGGAGCTGGGAAGGGGATACAGGTACTTACTGCTTCTGAGCCTGATCGATCCGGTTCCTGAGGGTGACAATCTGCAAACAACATACATGACCAGGGTTTTTAGAGATAAAAAAACCTTGTTCCCTCACAGAGAGGGGAGTTTTACCTGCTGAAGTGCTGGAAGCAGGTGCCTCTGGTAGGGATTAATACTTCCTTTGAAATAAAAGCTCACCCTTGCATGAAGGAGAGAAATGTTGCTCCTTGGCAATACATCTGCAAGCCCATTTCATATGTCAAGGGAAATAAGATCTAGAATATAACCTTTATTAGAAGAGTTCCTATGTATACAAATTAATCTCCTCTGAACTTGCATGTCAAACTGCAGGCAAGTGAACCGGAATGAAGGTCACCCTGGCCAGCTGGAAAGCTCTTGCACGGTCCCATCCACCTGTATGTGTCAAACCTCACCTTCTCACTCTTCCCCTACTCCAACACATTCAGAAGTGTGTAAGCTCAAAGAGCTTCGGTGAACTTTGGATGGGGACCTCAAGAGTGGAACATGGATCATACATTCTGCTGGAGTACCTTTGTTGGTTGGGAGAGCAGGAGGTGAGGGGCTTGCAGCAGTTACCACCTTCCCAGCCACTCATCTAATAAGAGAAGATAACTTTTAAAGGGGCTGAAGAAGAAAATATTCAAGGAGAGCTTGAGCAACCACAAAGGAAAAGGTTGGAGTTGGGGCTCTGAACACCTTCCCAAGCTCTGTTGATATCTGCAGGCCATTAGAGAGTCTGTCCTACAAGACAGAGCATCTCTTTGTTTAGCCATAGGTAAACTACATATGTCAACCTGACACATGGGAAATCAAACACCTACCTTGCACAGGATGAGCACTTTATGGACTGACTTATCACCTCAGTCCTAACCCCTAGCTCTGGTGTTGCTACTGAAATCCTGGAACTCTTCCAGGTCAGGTACTGGAAAAGGCCACAGGAACTAGGGTGTGATAGAGAGCCCTCTTTTGTCCCTTCACCTTCTCATTTGTAACCAAGTCAAGGTTCTACCTACTTTTCCTGTGGTGGAAAAATGCACTTGCCAAGACATATGTTTTGCTTCTGCTTTTGGTGTAATTCAAAGTTCTCCACTGTGTCTGCAGGTCCAAGAACTGATCACACAACATTTTAATATTTTAAGTGGCACGTGACATTCCCCACATGCGAAACAAGAAAAAGAAGTTATACATTCACGCTGGCCCAACAACGGGGATTTCCTGGGTTGCGTCTTTCCATGGCAAACAGAATAAGAGACTGAAACATTAGCAGGAACAGGACAACACAAGGAAGGAGAGATCAGCAGATCAGCTGCCTTTGTACTTACTCATGGAAGTTTTAATATCTGCAGCAGCGGTTTAAATTATTTTTTGCAACTGAGTATTTTTCCGAAGTGTGGAGGAGAACCAGCTGTCTTCATTTGACCCAATGACTTAAGACTTACCTTCACTGATAACCTTGTGATAGTGACTGTAACACTCACTCTCCAACGAAGCACCAAAGAGCAACAGACACTAGAGCTAAAGAACAGCTCCACTCCTGTGTGTCTCAGTTCCTTCCTTTGTCTCTCCCTTGTATCCTTGCTTGTGTCTCCTTCATTTCCGTTGCTGTTTTCACTTACCTTTCTCCTCATGTTTTTTCCTGCTATAATCTTCCCTTTTTCCTTCAACTTTTCACATCTCAATTGTGCATTTTCCTTCTATTTTGCTCATTCTTTATACTTTCTCTCCTTGCTTTTCATCAGCAGCCACCCATCTTTTTTTTATGCAGAGGTTTTACGCAGAGGTTACCGTAGCATGTACATCTCCCCTGGTGCTGCCTTAATTCCTGTTCTTCCACACCCAGCTGACCTGTTATCATTAAGCCAGCCCTCCAATATTTTGGATCTGGATAAGCATGTGGCCACAAGGTGGAGAATCTTTCCAAGCTCTTACACATGCATCCCTAAACTTCTGCATGTATCCCAGATGCATCAGGATGACTCACCCACACAACGTAATACCAGAGGTTTGGATAGGGAATTATTTTAGAGATCATCTGAGAGCATTGCGTGCTCTGTTCTTTAACCACATCCCAGTTGGACCCTGACTCTTCCTAAATTACTGCTTCATCTCTTTTCAAAGAATGGAAGGGGAGAGAAAAAGGAAGTGAAGGGAGAGACACAAGATCCAGTTTTCTCTTTTCTCTCTGCACCGGCAGCCAAGTGCCAGTTTCTGTCCTGGCACTCTGACCATGCGTCAGGCTCATGCATTTCATAGCCTTTGCTGCTGCTGTTACACAGGCAAGTTCATTGTACTTACAACTTGGAAAGCTCCTGCAGCCTGCAACGCATTGTTAAAATCTAAGAGAGATTGAGATAGTTACATTGGTGTTGCTCATTCCATGCCAGCATGTATCTGTGTGATTGGGAATTAAAAAGAGAGCGAGACGGAGAGAGATCCAGTAGGATTTCTCAGCCACTGAAACCTGACCTAGGTGAGTGCAGCCCTGTCCTGTGACTGTGAAGGAAACATCCATTTTCTGTTACCATATGACACTTCAATCAGATGCTCTTGTCTGGAGACAGTTTTCAGTGACTCCAGAGAGCTCAGTCCACAGGGAATCTGTCTGGGATGGGAATAAAACTTATAACGTTCAAGTGTGAAATCAAAGATGGGTTTAAAAGTATTACTTTGCAATGAAGATGAGTGAATTGAGTTACTGATTTTTCAGGCCACAGTTACCCATAGATATACAAGAATGAACAAGATGAGTTTGGGAAGAGGGTGGAGAGTCCTTTTTCTATTGGAATTGCCTTTCCATGGGGCACTTAAAACCTTGAGAGTGGTCTATTCAATTTCAGCGTAAAACGTGAAATCCAGTCCAAGTATGTACATAAGGGGAATGCAGTTCCAAGTGTCTTGCAGCTTAAATATTGCAAAAGGGCATTGGAGGCCCAAGTGATGTCACTGCATGGCTTTTGCCACAGAGATTTTTACATTTTGGACCCAGTGCCATTAGCAAAATGGCTGCGTAACTCACCTCATATTTTTTCCTCTTGATCTGCTCTGTAAAGTCATACTTTTCAGTCTCCAGTTGGTATAACCAGTCCCACAGTTCCTTAGCCTTGTCCCTATGTGTTTTTGGGGAAAGGAAGATGGGAGAAACAAATCACATCATATATTTTCTACCATTTTCACATCACTAGTAAAGAGGCTTTTTACGTTTTGTTTAATGCAGTTCACGCATCTTCCTGCAAACCCTCTCCATCCTCTGAAAGCTGCTCACCATTTTCAAGGTCGCATTTTCTCACCACCTCACCCGAGAACCTTTAGACTTGTAGTCTTGCACATGTCACACACTAACATATTTCCTACAGATTTAATTTTCCCCCTAACTCTTAATGAAAGAAAAGAGTCCTGGGGAATCAGACAAGAAGGAGGGAGGACTCTGAATGCCACCCAGATGAGCAGAGTAGCTGCCATTGCACAATCTCATCTGTTTCAGGGCTGAGGTGAGCTAAGTTCATCTTTCAATCATGTGTAAACTCCAGCTTGTGGAGTCCAGACTATCATCTGATGACTGCTCTGCACCAGAGCACTCAGCTCCCAAGCCTCCAGCTTCTGTGGAGACCTATACTTATACCTTAGCAGCTCAACTCACCCCTGGGAATGTTGCAGATACCAAACTGTAGGGTTGTTCAACTCATCTCAGAGCTGGGTTTAAAGTTTCTACCCAGTGCCATAAACAACTAATCCTAATTAGCAAGAGAGGCTCATAGAGCTATGCCAGAAGCACGGCTAGGTGGCTACCAAACCATTTCAACAATTCCCCATATCCCCATTTCCTCTCTATTCTCCAGATCAAGGAAGGGCACAACTTAACATTGTCTCGTGATGAATTTCAAGGGAGGCCCTCTCCTCTACCTCACTTTTTCACTAGAGAAGACTCCGGGACAGTAAGACCAAATTTCAGTGGATTACATTCAGTAAATTAGGATAGGTATGTCACCTCAGCTTGTCTTCATTAAGGTGGTCGATGTTCAAGGGCTTGCGCCTCTCTGCCAGGACCTTCTTCTTTGTCTCTCTAGCTGTTTGCTTCTTCCCTCTCTTCTGATCAGCCTATTTTCAGAACATCAATTAATGTCAGATTGCAGACATTTAGACTGAATGAAATTATTTCGTCTACAGCATGTAAGACAAGTTGCTAGGGATTGGAAGAAGGAAAGGCGAGCTGTTTTCTCAACTTGTAATAATGACTGTTACAAGTCAACCCCATGGTTTAATGCTTCCATATTTCTTCCACCAATCCATGCATTTTACCTTAGCCAGATAGCTGCTGTATGTGGCACCCATGGAGGACAGAGCCTTCTTCTTCTTGAGATCATCCTCAGCCTTTCTCTTGGCATCTTCTTCCTCTCTCCTTGCCTTTTCCTCCTGTGGAGTGTGACACACAGAAGTAAGTTACTCCAGGGGAGACTCACAGCTTCCCCAGCAGCCAGTGTCACTGCAGGGAATGTGATCAGGTAAGCACGTTGATGAGAACTGGCAACTCCTGTTTCCAGCCCTTGCTTTAAGAGGGTGGTCATTTTTTCTCTGGACTGAGACAGGCAGAACCTATAGTTTTTTTCTCTCTGTAGAGATCTCTTCCAATTTGATGCTGAGACAAGGAGAGAGACGCAAAGACACTTACCGCAAGCCTTGCCTGACGCTCCTTCTCCTTCTCAGCCCGGATTCTTTGTTGCTCTGCTCTTTCAGCTCTGCGCTTCTCCTGCAAGAACCAGTAGCAGAGGCATTGAGTCATCATTGTGGCTTTATCTACCTCCAGTATTATGCCCCACCACCGAGAGCTTTGGTTTGTGGAGAGTGAGCCACCCACTCCCTTGCCAGAACATGGAGAAGCGTCACACATGCAATTCCTAGATGTAAAACAAGAGGCTGAGAGAAGGAACAGATGTGGGAAGAAGCTATTTGGTGGTGACTTGAGCAGTCCCTTCTGTGCATAGCAATACAGCTTTCTGCTAAACTCTGACAGTGGACTGATAGATTCAGCTTCTCATCTACAGCGGATCTCCCAATCTAGTATAGGGAAATGTCAGCACAAGGACTCACAATCCTCTCCTTGAGGGCAACCAGCTCTTCCTCTTCCTTTCTTCTAGCTTCAAAGTGGCTGTCAATCAAGGCCTGCAGTTCAATCAGGTCTTTGTTCTGCCTTTTCTTTTGGATGTCCTAGAAAAGCAGGAAAATGCATTAAGCCAGACCATAGTGCTCTAGGAACATGCCCTGGACATTGCCAGCACCCTTCCTACACAGAGAAACAAAAGCAGAAAGTGTTTGCAGATATCCATGGAAATCTATGGGATTAGCTTAAGTGGCTGTTGATGCAGGTCAGAGACAGTTGGAGACTCATTCAGGTGACAGTCAGGGGCCCAGAAGGAAACAGAACCCAAAACTCCCATTCCCCTGCACCATATTTTATCCCTGGCTTTGCTTAGCTGCCTCCTCTTCACTTTGGGATGTGAATCTTATCTAGAAAACGGTCCTGCATTTTTGGGCAAAGCAGATATTTCTGTGGAGATTTTCAAGACCAGAGTTTCTTCATTTTTCTATCAACTTTCTAGGAAAGTATTTGGATCTCTGTTTATTATTAAAATTCTGTTGTCATCTTAGGTAGTGTTTCTCAGTAACAGATAAGTATAGGCCTGCTTTATTTCAACCTGCAACTTTCAAACCATTTACAGCAATGGGACAGGGGATCTGAGAGCTCCTAAAACACTTACTTTCTCCTTTCTTCATATATTGGCTTCAAGGATTCAAGGAGAAAAAAAAGAAACACATGAATTGATATTTTAGTTTAGTCCCATGAGCAATAATGTATCCAGAGAGTTTCAGGGAGCAGTGAGTAGCCTTTCACTGAAAAGAGGCAGCAAAGCATCCATACTTTTGTCCTTGACTTTATCCTCAGCGGTACCCAATACAGGAGGAGTTATGTGGGTTTGCACACATGCGTATGGCTCAGGTAGAGACAGACACACACAGTCAGTCTCAGGAATACTTACATCAAAATCTACCTTCTCACCCTCCGGTATTTTAGGAGCAGTCAGTCTGCAAAGAGTCAAAAAAAAAAAAGAAAAAAAAAAAAAAAAAAAAAGGATTTTCATCTTAAAGAGCAGGCAGCTTTTTAAATATCACATCCTGACCTGCCCTGCCCTCGGGAATGATACTGACAAGGAGAAATATTGATGGAGATACAGAGGGGTGAAACAGCAAGTCAATGGAAAACTACTCCAGAATAGCACTAAGGAACTTTGTCCTTTGTGGAAGGTCACGCAGGGCAGGGAGTTACCCTTAAAAACCCTTCTCATTCCCAAAGCCTAAGGTCATTCCCTACCACACAGAAAGACATTGGCCTACGAGGCTGTCGGCGCAGAGCTGCATGCTCCTTTCTGGGCAGCTGGTAGAGTGGGAAGGAAAGGCGCTGAGTCCCAGAGCCAGAAGGTCCGTAGGAAACCTCAGTTAAGCTCAAGTCAGCCCAGCCCAACTTTTGCCGTCCTTCCTGCTGTCAGCGATCCTGGATGGGTGGGTAGTTTCCCAGCTATGACCTCTCACAAAGGATTTAGTGTTGAGCCGCCTATATCTTGGGGTACTGTGAGATGACTGTATCTTGGACACAAGTTCACAAGTCCTTTGACTCTATCAGGAACTGGTCTTAAAACCCTGGCCAGTAACTACTGCTAAGGCATCCTCTGGCAGAAGCAGACATCCTGGAAAGGCATGCAGGACAGCTGGGTGTTGCACAAGGGATAAAGGCTTCTAGTGACCTTTTGCCTAATAGACAATCTAAAGGCTTCTGCTAGATCAGAAGAATGATCCCAGGGTTTTGATCCCCTGCCCCTCGTACTTACTTTATTCTGGGCTTCTCCTCTGAATTTGGAAGTATGGAGCAAAATAGGAAGGGAAAAAGAGGGAGAACAGTTAGAACAACAGAGATCATGCCAGCTGCCAGTTAAAGTAAAAGGAGGGAAGGGAAATTTAATCCTAGGGGAAACATCCCAGAGCAACTGGTTAAATCTCAAGCACTTCCAAAAGAAATACACACACTCACACACAAGTTTTCCTAGGAGTGAATTTGTTTTTACCCTTGAAACAGAATTTGGCAGAAAAGAATCAAGAGACTGTATAAAAGTCCCAAATGTAGTATCTGGAAGGCAAGGATTTCATGTAAATGCTAAATTATTTTTCTCAAACCATCATGGCCAAAGCTCTAAGGAGGGCAGCTGGGCTGGAGGGTAGAAGAAAATGTTGCCTTTTTCAATCAGCACTTCTTTCTCTAAAGTTAAGTTGAATTCACAGTCATTTAACGGTAACTAGGCTTTGCCGGTTTTGCTCATATGCCTCACATGAACGCGAGGAGGGAAAAAGCTTCATAACATATTTTCTCCAGGTTCATTGACTCACAAGGTAGTTTAGAGCGCATGCCCCTGAGATACTTTGGTGCCATGGGGAAGATAAGAATAAGCTTCTTCTGCACTGTGTGGTGCTCCTCAAACCCAGCTTGGACAGGCCATCCTCTCTTAGCGAGCATCCTCTCCTGCTGAGGTACATGCAAAATTCCCATGAGTGTTAATGGGAATGATCTTTGCATCTCCAGGAGAGGCATAATGCCCTGATAGGCAGGCTAAACCATCACAGAGACTGTCAGCTTGGGCCCCCTGGCAGTCAGAAGTGTTCCCCTACAAGAAGTGACCTTTCCCTGGCTCTCAGAAACGTGCTGTCTTATGAGTTACTTGGTTAACATTTGTGCTTGTGATCAATTCCCCTCCCTGCTACGCTTTTTAAACTTCAGTTATTAACTCCAGTGTAATGCCAGTAAGTTCAGCACTGTTATTCTCACAAACAGAAGTAAATCAAACCTATGTGTTTTTTCTGGCCCGGTCTCACAGGGACCCAGGTTGACTTTCATAACCACATGCTACGTTTGATCTTTCAGGGATGCTGCTGGATACTGCAGTACAAGACTCTCCCTGTGTTGCTTCGGTGGGAGGAACTGAGGTAAAAAGCTCACAGCCTACTGAATCTGGTAAAAACAACCAGCTTTGTAATGTAAAAGTAAAAACAGCCTCCCTTAAGATTGGGTGCATGAGCCCTGCTATCCATATCATGATAGAGAAATCATATTATATTTCTTCAAATGCTTATTTGCGTCCAGCTGTTTTGGGACTGATGGAGGAAATTGGGAATAGCAAATGAAACAAAGTAGGGTAAAATAAAATGAAACATTATCAGAGGAAGAAAATAGCAAAAACTGATACTGGATAATATTTAGTGGAGACATCAGTTGTAAGGATGTTGGATAATAAAAAATGAGGAAGTGGCTGGAAATGGGTTATTGAGATAATTAAGAGAAAAGACGTGAGCAATCAGAAACCAATCTTTCCTTTCTCTCACACTTTTCCCTACCAATTTCAGTAATGAAATTTGGGGGGAGGGATAGACTTTTCTCATTTACTGCAAGAACGCTGCCTACCAAAACGTATCTCAGTTGAGGCCTCGAGATGCTACAGCAATGCTAATAAAATAAACAGCATGTAATTATAAAAGTGTTTTAGAGCACTTGAATAAAGGAAGCCACAAATCGCTCCTGAAGAAAAATACCATTAGCCAAGAGGGTACTTCTGTATTTCTCTAGTTATTTTTCAAGTTGTTTTGCTTTTCAAATAGCCAGTGAGCTTCTTAACACATTAGGTAAATTGTTGTGTTGTGGGTTTTTTTTATCTGGAGAGAGAAAAAGTAATCATGATTAACCAGTCTATCAGGGATTTTATTCACTCAGGATTGCCTTCCCTTGTGACATACCCAGATAATTTTCAGAAACATTCCCGTTTAGCTTAAAGCTGCCAGTTAGTAACATTTCATGGAGGGGGGGAGAAAAAGTAGCCAGGAAGTGACTGGTTTTGTTTGTTAACCTTGGTTGCCAGAATCGATGCCTGTCTGTCAACGACTGTGTGAGTTTGGTTTCAGCTGCCACCAAATCAGCACTTTAAACTTCATTAAACCAACAAACAATTGTAAAAATAAAAAGAAAAAATAAGGTTAGTTGTTCTTGAAATAGGAGATTGTAATTAGAAGATTTAAAGGTACCTCCAGAAAACCAGAAAAGGGGATAACAAAGAAATAGGAGCCTTTATTAAAAAACAAACTAAATAAATAAATCTGTCTTTTGCAGTGCATGACCCAGCATGGTCCATACTGTATGCACCAAAAGCAGTCCAGGGATGTGATTTATTTTGAAATGCCCCTTCTTTCAAGACACCAAGTCAAGGAACTGGGCCAAAATTTTTTGACAAGCAGGAATTGGTATAGCAAATTCCTGTTCCTGTGGTGGATTTTGACTGACATTCTGGTCATTCTGCCCATGAACCATGGGGCTGTGATGAAATCCCCACATACAACCCTGCCAAAAGAAGGCAAGAGCTACTGGAAATCCAAATTCACTGCCCTGGTGATTAGAGAGTCTCTGAGTTTCTGGTTTCCAAAAGGGTTAGTGCAGGAAGAGTGCACACCATAAACACAGCCCCGCTTTCTCCTGCCCAATCTATGAGATATTGACAGTTCTCCACATTCTTTGAATCCATCTGAACTGCCTTTACTTCATTCAGAAATCCCTAAACACCCTCCCTTAATCCCGCTTCTCGGAAGCAACATCTCTAACTCAAAATGTGTCCTTGAGAAACAAAAATCAATATGCTATTAAAAATAAAAGGAAAGAGAGTGAAAAAGAAGGAGAGAAAGGGGCTCAGAGAGGTCCTCAGGGTATTTCCCTAAATAAAAAAAAAGCCTGAAAAGTGAGTAAGAAAATTAAAACAAACGAACAAAAAAAAAAATCTACGAAAACAAAACAAAACAAAACAAAGAAACACTGAAAATGCAGAGTGGTTTCAAGTGGCACTGGGCCTTGTCTTTGGAAACAGCTGGCCAGGTGTTCTAGGGGTTGAATCAGTGAGAACACAACCAAGCTACTTCAAAGGCCTGTAAAAGTCCATGAGAGTCTTTCTATACATTTAAACTGGTTTTGAATTTGGCCCAGGGGCCTTAAGTTACTTTGCCTTTATACAAGAGCAAAACTGACCCTGCATACATTTAGATTTGGTCCTTTTACACGAGTCTTGTCCCCATGCATGTGCTCAAGCACCCACGCAATCAAGTATTATGAACACACTATCTTAAGCTGATGGCCTGCCCCTCTAGTATGAATAAATCTATTCACATGCTTGATGTTTAGCACAATTTTAAGTGCATAGATGGAGCAGAAGTTTAAAGATCTGTAGTTTCAGGCCTGCAGACCATCACCTTTTAAAGACTGGGTGAGGAAGGCATGTTTATGCAGGGCTCAGCTCCATTTTCAAGCACGTCACTGGGATTTAAGAGATACTTTCTTCATTTTTGGGGGATAGAGAAGGTTTGCTGGTAAGAGGTATGACACAACAGGTTCTAGCTAAGAGACAAGTCCAGAGCAAGCTTCTAGAGTTAGGTTTTCACCATCTGCTATCCTAATGAGGATGTACAGGCTTCTCAATACAACAGTGACCCCTCCAAGGGTGATTGGATATGCACAGTAAGCAATTCTTTGAGGCAGAGGTGTTTTGGCACAGTTCCTGAGTTTAAAATTAAGTGAGAAACAAAAACAAATGCAGAAAAAAAGAGTGAGATGTTAGAAAGATGACTTAGTTGTCCTAAGACAACACTGGCTACCATCATAGTATTCGCCGCCTTCATCAGCTGTAGGTTGAAGGATAAAAGCAAAAGAGAAGAAGCACAGTAGTCAATCCACAACCAGTACTGTTCTCCTAAGAGCAATTGTCCCCGCTCTCTCCCTGCTACGCTGGGAACCTCGGATTCTCCGGAGATTGAACAAGAAGAATAAACACCTTTTTGGTGATCTGGTTTGGCAAACATACATCCCTTTTCTCCACGTTCATCCAAAGCCATCCAGAGAGACCATTTCCCTCCCATGCTCTCTTTGCTCTTGAACAAGGTCAGTGTTTTTAATACTGTCTCCCCAGCACTGAAAGAGAGAAAGGGTAAGAGTCTGTAGATGCATCACATACCTTCTTCAGGGGCTTCCTCTGCTGTTGTCGTGGTAGAAGCAGTGATGGAAAGACAGGAAATAGGAAAAAGAAAAACAGAACAGATATTTAAAGCTCTTGGAAGCCTGAGTAAGAGACCAGGGAATGCATGAAGGGGGAAAAAATAAAGGAATTAGTGAATTAAGGCAAGGAGAAAAGGTTTCTGGAGAGGCTGTCAGGAGTTAACGATGCTGTAAGGTTATAGTAGTAGTAAGCATGGAGATTAAAGGAGAAAAGGGCTGCAAGTGATCATTGTGGTTAATATTTGTTTCTCTTGTTTTGTTCTCTTCTACCAACCCAAGACTCCTGTTCCCGTCTGTCGCTCACACGCACACACACACACTCTTGTGCTGCAACTAGGTGGAGTAAATCAGAAGTCACGTCACATACCTGGCTCATGAACTTCAGGTGTGAAGTATCATGGAACAAGGTGCAATGGAAAATAAGAGAATGAGAACGAGAAACCTGTTATTTCACACACCAAAAGAGCTTTTGAGCCAAAGGGGAGGAGGGGCAGAGAGGAAAAGGGGAGAGGGAGGCGAAGTTAAGAAGTAAACCTGAGATAAAATAAAGTAATTACACTTGAAATAGCATATAAACAAAGTCACAGGACAGGAAAGGAATTCAGTCATGTGAAACAGGCAGATTTATGATAATAATGCAGCGCTTAAAAAAAAAACCTTATGAGCATTATATGACATAAAGGACAACCTGACAGCACAGTGTACCAAGGTTTACCTTGACTTGAAATATGCACATGAACATTGTCAGCACCCTCAAAGCATTATTAGATACGTCCTTTTGTACAGCAGCATTTCAGATGTTTGAAATAAACGCAATGTGGCTTGGAAACCTACTGAAATACCTGCTGTAACTCATCACCAACGTGCAGCTAACTGCCAAAGAAGCTCAGTTCTCTTTCCTAGATCTACGGCTAAGGCCATTTTTTTCCTTGAAGACAACTGGGATGTCTATATAAGTCTACTGCTGTTCCTCACATCCATTTGCAATGGAGAATTACAAATGGATTACTTCATAGGAAGAAAAGGTTCATTAAAAGTCTGTGCAGGTCTACATTTCATTCTTCTGCGGTTTTTTTGGCAAAGCAGGAATCGATCAGCAATGCGGATCTGCGGGGCAGGCTTTGCTTTTCAGCCATACACACACCTCTGAATATTTTTGCAAAGCAAGCGTAAAAGTAATGCAAAAATCTCACAGTATTTATATTCCCTGTGTACAGGCAATGGGTCAAATTCTGCGCCAAGATTTGAAACAAAGCTTTCTCTATAGGAAGAAATATTCATTCTCCTATCAGAGTGCAGAATTTAACCCATTTCACAAGGACGCTTTTTGCTGAGCTACTCTTTCACGATACTGTATGTCTTCCCCTAGTTTTTAGTAAAATTGTCATGCAACAGGTGAGTTTCCTCCTACTTAGTGCTGATTACATTTCACTGGGAAAAAAAAAACCAAAACTAAAAAAATCACCCCAAAGGCATGCAAGTTACAAGCTGTCATTAACAGGTAGGTTGTTATCTCCTGTCACCCTGTATTCACTTCCCACGCACGCTGTCCCAGCAGACAGACACTGGGGAGTTTAGAAGTTAAATCACATACCTGGAGGGGGGGCTTCATTTAGTAGGAAGTGTCAGGGGAAAAACATAGGAAAGGAAGATAAAAGAATTAGAAATAAGTTATTCAGGAGGGGATCATCTCAAACTTTGGTGAGATGGCGTTGAAGGAGTATCATTTGCAGACTGGGTTATAGGGATAGAGTGTTAATAAGAGTGGAAAAGGGAAGTAATTACAATGGGGTATGAAGCAGATGGGGAGGGGATGCCATAGAAATGAAAGATAAACGGAATTTGAATGTTGATGAATTGCAACAGTTTAAATCATGCAAATATATAAACATTGGGCAATTGTAGTAACATTGGTGACCCTTACATTTGACAGAAAACGTGCCCAAGAAGAGAGTTTTGCCAGTGTGCACTGTAACCTGTGTTTCAGCTGCACACGCGCCCTTTTAGCTGTTGGAGGAGGTGTGGGGATACGAGAGTTACTGCAAGGAAATGAGGCTTTCAGTGTATCCCTGCCTTTGCATCTGAAGCTGCACCATCTAAGATCCTCCACTGGCACGTGTGAGGCCTGTCTCTGCAGAACTGGAAATATTCAGGTCTACACAGGGCTTGTCTCTGCTGCAAAGGAGCAGAAACCACTGGAGCCTGCCTTCTGGGATCCTGCTGCAGCCAATGCCTGCGAGCACGAGCAGCTCGTGTTTCTGCAGCTCTGCCCTGGCCACGGTATAGTCACAGCCCTAAAAGTTTTCAAGGGCACTAAAACGTTTCTTCTAAGCTTCTTAGAAGGTGGCTCTTCAGTTACAAACAATAATTATACTTGTTTCCTATAGGGAAAATAAATTTTAGGGAGTCGTAATAACAGATTGATTCTTCATGACTCTGGTTTTCTTCAACATCTTCCAATTCCTATGTATGGGAATGCTTCAGATTAATACATAGGAATTTAGATGTCACACACGTGCACTTGGTTAGGTGGAAAGTGTCAGGGAATTAAAACAAAGGAATTAGAGCAAGAATCATACAACAGCAACAACAGGCCGAGTCTGTGACTTAGATGTATTAGACAAAGACAGTATTAATAACAGAGAAACTAAATAATCATACAGTTGCATGAAAAGCTGTGACGGTCTCCCTCTGACATAGGAGTTTTCTTTAAACTTGTTGTAGAATCATAGAATCATAGAACGATTAGAGTTGGAAGGGACCTTAAAGATCATCTAGTTCCAACCCCCTGCCCTGGGCAGGGACACCTCCCACTAGACCAGGCTGCTCAAAGCCCCATCCAGCCTGGCCTTGAACACTTCCAGGGATGGGGCATCCACAGCTTCTCTGGGCAACCTGTTCCAGTGCCTCACCACCCTCACGGTAAAGAATTTCTTCCTAATATCCAATCTAAATCCACCCTCTTTCAGTTTAAAACTGTTACCCCTCATCCTATTGCTCCACTCCCTGATAAAGAGTCCCTCCCCATCTTTCCTGTAGGCCTCCTTTAGGTACTGGAAGGCTGCTATAAGGTCTCCCAACGTCTTCTTTATAAACTCTATTTACATCTTCTTTATAAACTTTCCTTTTTGTTAGGCTTTATGTTACAGAGGGGAAAAAAAAAAAAAACCACAACATGGGAAGACTGTAAGTATGGCATTATTGTTAATCAAATTACGTTAATACCTGGTGTTTTGCACAAATTTCAAGCTCACATATATGTCAAAGCTTGAGACCAAGACTCAAGTAGTGAGTAGCAATTCGATAAATACCCCGGGAAAGAGGTACAGAGGCAGGCAAAGCAGCTGGGATGGTAGCAGTGACCTTTAACTTGTGCAAACCAAGGTCAGAAAAACCTTAGAAGCAGATAACAGACAAGAACGAATATGGCTAAAAGGAGAAGAGAAGGATGCGAAACAAGAAGCGCCAAGAACAGGAGGGAAATGAGAAGCAGCGCGCAGATGAACGTTGAAGTGTCAAGTCATGCAAAAATCAATCAGACAGCTTTCACCTCACTCAAAATTACTCATCTCGTCTAAACTAAGAGGCTGGTCTCCCTCTGTGGACAGCAGAGTGAAATAGCTGGGGTGGGCGGCTGCTGAGATGTGACTGCTTTAATAACACTACTACAAATGGCACAGAATGATTTTCACAGGCAGTTTGGAGGACGCTGCAAGTTCAGTTTCTGCTTTTCCAGCTAATAAACATTATAACGTTCCCGTACGCCGTGTAAGGATGGCTCTGAGGCCAGTCAGTGGTTATTATTACAGCTTATACGTTGAGATATTTGTTTACAAAAATGTTATTGCATTTTTCATGCAACAGTTAGCTCCTGTCTTCATTATTACGCATCACAGAGCAGAGGAAATTATTACTGGTGGAAGGTGTAAGGAAGGTGCAAGTTACAGTTTATCATTAATATTTGTTTTTATCTGTTTTCTTCCACCATCTTTGAATTCCTGAGTATAATATTAGAGTTACTGGTATCATTTTTGTACAGAAACCATAGTTTTGATTAAATTTCAATATTTCAAAGCTTATGTAAATTTAGCTAAAATTTTGGTTAAAAAAATAGAAAGTTTCACAACCGCAACAGGTTGCGTAGTTATTAACATCTCTAGAACAAAACCTTTTCATTTTTTGCCTTGTGGCAATCTCTCATTCCAGATTTGTTCTTGCATTACACTATATATATACCCCACATTATCCATAAAGTCAATGCTTCAGAAGCATCTCAAATAGAATTTTCGTTTTAAAATTTGGAAATCTTCCATAGAGGAAAGAGGAAAAAAAAATATGTTGGAACAAAATGTTTAAAAAGTTTTGTTCCAACTAAACAAAAAAATTCATTTTCAATAGCTACCAAACAAGACTTTCCTCCTTTTTTTCTTTTTTGTTGTTTGTTTGAAAAGTTGCCATTTTGTCCCAATTCAGAACATGACCCAATTGTGAAATGGCCAAGCGCAACTGAATTTCCAGCACACAATAACCCTTCAGATTGACGCAGAGGAATTCAGAAGTCACATACCTGGTTCATGGACTTCTTTAAGAGAGAAGTAGTAGGGAAGGAGATGCAAAGAAAGATAAGAGAATTAGAGCAAGTAACAGACATTGATTAAAAAAAACCTTACACTTTTTTTAGCCAGGGTGGAGAGGTTAAAGGGATAAAAACCATTAATAAAATTAAATGAGAAATAGAGGGCACATATAGGCGTCAATTAGAAAATCATGGAGAGGAAGGACAGGGAGTGTTGGGAGATAAAAGATACAGGTGACTAACATATATATTCATGGTGTTATAAATCAAGTGCCATTGGTAGCCTTGGGTTAACAAAAATATTTACTTGTATTTAAATCAAGTCCATTACCCATAGGTTTGAATGGGCAAAAAGGGTATAGACAACCTGGCTTTATTCATGTGCATAGAAATCCCAGCCTCTGCAGAAATCAATGGGCTCGGAGGAGCTGGCATTGATTTCCTTAGCGCCCAGGATTTCACCACTGGGGTGTAGGACCGCACACCAATGGGGGACAGTAAGTACGAGCATGTTACCCCTCTCTAAACTACGAAATAAAGTATCCGATGAAAGCCTAGCTGGACATGCTGGGGGCGGGGGGGGACGGGACGACAGAAGGGCAATTGAAAGGTAAATGGGTTTGGGCTGTCAGGCTGATGCTTTAATAAGCATGACCTACTATTTTGCTAATCACACAGCTTGTGATTTATAATTCACATTATCAAATCAAGCAAAATTGCAACCCTGCTACCCCTGTTTTTGCATAATGCATATTAACCCAGACAAATACCAACAGTTAGGGAAAAAGCATGCAACTACATCTTTCCTCTGAAATGTTGTTTTCTGCAAATACCCCGCAACCAAAACGATGCCACTCGGTCCAATCCTTAGCCCAACAGAAAACCGTGTATGACACCGTGTCACTTGCTGCTCATGACTTGAGATGCAAGTCTCTCCGCATCAGCAGACATTGCTGCAAAAGCGAGTTTTGTCCCCACATGGTGGCAGCGGGGGGGGACAGGAGGAAGAGGTGCACGTGGCCGAGGGACGTGGCATTGCCACAGGGCATGGCTCTGCCACCTCCAGCCCCGGCGCATGGCGTAGAGGAAATGCTTTTGGGAACACTATCCCCATACCAACTGGTATCCGTACCGATAGCCTGGTTAGCGAAATCAGAGCGCTGGGGAATATATAAGCAAGGCCCAGCCTGTGCTTTGGGCACTGCTTTCAAAACAGCGGTTAGTTCTTATTACTCATCACACCGCTTATCCTGCAAGAGCCAAGCAGCCGTCAGCGAGCGTGCAGAGGATGGGCTTGCATCCTCTCCTCTTCAGCCACCTCCAGAATTCCTGCACGCGTTACCGCTTCCGACAGAAAGAGAGGAATTCGCAGGTCATGGCACATACCTTCCTCATGAGCTTTAGCGGGTGGGAAGAGTCACAGAGCAAAATGCAAAAGAACACAAGAGCGTTAGAAACATCAGAACAAAGTTTCACTCGTACAAAGTGGAGGGGGAGGAGAGTATATTGCAAGGAAATAAAATGAATATGGGTACGAAAAGCACTAGTGGAGGTGAGGGCACAAATGGTCTGGGATATTAAAAGCATAAAGGTGATTTAAATGGCCATATCAGATGATATTTGTCTTATATGCACATTCCTGCAGTCCTGCATAAAGCCCAGAGCAGCATGCCATTTCACAACCCTGATGCCTGCCCACGTGGGTTTACAACCTGAGGCTGGCGGGTTTTTGGTGGCACGTGGCTGCACGTACTACCATGAGACGGTGCCCGGAAACTCCATTGCATGAAGAAGAAAACAACCTTTAATCATTTGCAAAGCTAAAGCATCGAAATTATCACCAGTTGCTTTATACAGCAGGGTATAAGCTGAAAAAAGGGCATGTGGAAAGGCTATCATAAGAACGTCAGCCCAGTACAATCCTCTCCGCAGCTGCTGTAGCAGCAGACCGATCATGGGCACATCTGCACATCGTTCAGAGGCCCGACCCACCCCAAAAGGTCCGAAATAAGCCTCACAGGGAGACCCAGCCAGTCTTGGAGCAAAGGCTTTTCAATCTTCATCCTTTTGAGAGGTTTACATTTCCCAGCAGTTTTCATACATTTTTTTTTTCTTAATGCAACAATTACCACGTAGCATCGCCAGTGCATTCAACGTCAAGACAGAACATGAAGGGAGTACAAAAAACAAAATGGTGACAAGTTTTATTCTATATTAATATGTCTATTTTTAACTCCTGTTCTCTTTTACCATCTTATGGCTTACTGGCTAAACAAGAGCTTACTCTGAAAAATGAGAATTCAGGAGTCACGTCACATACCTTCCTCCTGAGCTTCTTTAGGTGGGAAGAGCCACAGGACAGGATGCAAAGGAACATTAGGAGAAACACATTATTACACAGGACGATATTATACAGGCTGAAAACTCTGTTAAGCCAGAGGGAAAAGTTTTATCCCAGGTAAAGGATGCACTAATGGCCAGGAATTTGAGGCATGTGTGGTTGAGAAAACTGCACCATGTAAAAGAGGAGGGAGAGGGGAAAACCTAACAATAAGCTGAAATAATACATGCCGAAATTTCCCTCTAAACCCAGTTTTATAGGAACAATCTGCCATCGCTCGGATGGGCTTTATGTCAAGCTTGGCACACGGCAGGAGAGGCTGGGTTACCACCGAGCCAACATCTGCTGGACCTTGCACCCAGACCATTCCCATGGGTCAGTCTGGGGCAGAGCCAGTCCCGGAGGAGAGGTGGAAAGCAAAGAGAACAGAAGCCCTAAGGCAAAGTAACTGGGTCTTGCTCCTCTCGCACCGCCCTTGAATCACCCCCCACCGCCAAGGAGATGGCGGGGAGCAATTCGGAAGGCGACGGCACATACCTGCTTCATGAACTTCATCAGGTGGGACGTGGTAGGGAGCAAGAGCAACAAGATGGAAAACGAGAACAGTTAGGTTAAAGGCTGTGTGAATGCAACAGGAGGGTCTAAGAAAACACAGGGGGTATGAAATAGAGAAAGAGAGGAGGAGATGAAATGGAGACAGGCGACCAAAGCACACACAGGTACAAGAAATGTAAAACCTTCAGGACGTGGATGCTGTAAAAACCCTGCAAACTGCTCAGAGTGGGTCTCCCAAGGTGTTATGAACAGGTTTACCCTTGTTTCGAATGTGCCCATAGCACAAAGCTTTGCAAATACGGAACCAACACACCCTTTGGCTCCTCCTACCCGGAGCACAACATCCCAAACCTCTCGAGTGCAAAGGGTGGGTTTCTGTTCCATCCCCTCTTCTGCCCTGCCTGTCACACTTTGCAAAGGCTGCGTGCAAGGCTGGGAGCCCGCTGGGGTTACTTGCCAACGTCTACATAGATATAATTAATAAGATCTGCGTTCTGTAGTATTATTATTCATATTATATATAATATTGTATATTATAGTCTATAAACTTATAATATATACAATATACTATATATAATATTACATATTATAGAATATGTACTGTGTAATATATGGCTACACACATACCTTACCACAGATGGATTTTGACTACAAAATCCATCCGACCGTTATCTGCCAAGCTACGTAGGAGAAACCAGTTGACATCTGATAGAAGGCTTTATAGCCAGACCCCAGTTATTCCACAGCGGGCGTTACAAACACCCGCGTCTAAAAATCGTCCTCGGAGCCTGCTGTGGCTTGGACGAGGGGATGGTATCCGCATTTCCCCTGCTGCTCCCTCCCCGAAAACCGGAGCGGAGGTGTCCGCACAGATGTGCGAGGATATGGGGCACCCTCGGTGCAAGGTGTGCAAGGGACGAGAAAAGCCCTCTGCCTGCAGATCCTCTGCCCCAGCACCTTTCTCTCGCCTCTTGTTTTCTTCTACCACCTTGCAAAATCGAGGCGCGCATCGGCACAGAGCCCTGCTGTAAAAGAGAGGGGAGGGCTGAGAAGCTGTTTCACATACCTTCCTCTTGAACCTCTTCTGCGGGTGGGAAAACGGCAGCAAAGGGAATGAGAGGAGAAAATTAAAACAAGAAATATCTCATTGGAACATTCTTGAGGTTTGCCAAGCTCCCAGGCCATTATGGGTAAGAATACACAACGATGGAATTACAGGGTGAGGGAGAATTAAAATTAACGTTTTTATGGGCATATTATGGGGTTATAAATGTTACTGAAATATGGGAATGTGACCACAAATGAAAACCACATTTAAAAAGGCATCCAGTATTTTATTCCTTATTAGAGCTGGCTGATATTTCCTAAAACTGACTTTTGGTGAATTTTTAACCAAAAATAAAATTGCTGCATTTTTTTTTTTGTTTTAAATCTTTGTCTCAAATGGTGAAAAATTTTCACCAACATTTATCAATTTTTGAAATTTCAAAGAAATTCATTCCTGAATTTCAACAGATGGATATAAACTTTGTAGGGTGTCTCACTCCCTTTTAAAAATTCTAAACTTTTGGAGAGAAAGGAAGGGACTTGACACCATTGTCACCAAAAAAAGGCAAGCAGTTCAGTAAAACTGGTAGGCCAAACCAAATATGTATATGTTTGTTTCCATATACATATACGTATATACATACACACACACATATATATGTAAAAATTATATATGTGTGTGTATATTATCTATATTATATTGTTTAGATATATGCATGTATTTTTGAATATAAATGTATATATATAAGTGTTTTGGTTTGGTTTTTTAAACAAAAAAAAGGCCCAATTTCCTATCAGCTCAATAAGTGACATCAATGTCCATCATTGCATTGATGTCTGTGGCTCAGGACCGAGTCCCGGCCACTGGGTGTGAACCGTTTGCTCTGGATTTCTTCACACATGTTCTTCCTCCGTGGTAAGAGAGAAAGAAAGCAGAAGCCATGTCACATACCTTCTTCCTGAGCTTCAGGTGGCAAGTGTCATGGGACAAGGAGTAACAGCAAGCAGGAAAATGAAAACAGAAAACTGTTAGAAACTTGTATTGGGGTGAGCTCAGGCCTGGAGAAAAACGTGGTTAGAAAGTGATGGAGAGAAGTTACATGGAAAGGAAATGGATGACTTTGGAAGATAACACAAAGGTCAAGCAAAAGTGAAGAGCAAGGAGAAGATACACGTCAGTGGAGACGGTCATGCAGATTAAAAAAATAGGAAGTCACCTGCCTATTAATTTCATATTAATCATAAATTCTTGACACCCAAAAGGAGACAGTTAGGGTAGGAAGGAGAAAGGCAAGAAGAAATGCTTCTCCTTTTAGGAAGGCTTGTCTGTAGGACCAACACCCTTTGCTTACTCTTTGGACATTTGACAAGCTACGAAGGATGGACCATGAGTACCACTTTCACCTCCCTGGCTCTGTGCCATCATGACTATAGACATGATGGTGACTGAAGGCACCTGCACAACTCATCTGGTATCTCTATTTTCTCCCCTCGGAGAGGGCAGATTGCAGATCCCCTCGGAAGCAGTGCTGGGGGAATTAGAGACATAAGGGCACCTTAGGGTAGGAACTACTCTGAGCACGGCCACAGTCACACCTCTGTTCCCACCACCACTGATGGGAATTAGCCAGTTGCAGCAATCTGGGGGAATCCATGGCCAAAAAAAACCTGCTGTGTATAAAATCCTTATGGTGGACATTTCTGCACTGGGGCAAGTCTATCTCAGAGCTGGTCTCATACCCTCCACGTGCAAATACTCTACCTCCCAGTAAAGGGTTTCACTCTTGACACCTTAGAAGATGTCTTGGTCACTAAGGGCAGATCCTAGGAGAAAGCCCAGAGTTTGGCCCTCGCCTCTGTCACTGACACTTTGGGAAAATGGAGGATGACAACCAGCAGATACGCTTGCCTGAACTGAAGCCAACGTGTCAAGTGTCCAGCAAAGACGCGGATACATCTTCAAAATCTTCCTCTCCCTGCTCCCTACAAAAGCTTAAACAACTCAGGTGAGAAGGGCTTTTCATGCTCCATCTTTCCAGATTTGCACTCTGTCTCTCGCAGCTTGTCAAATTACCTTTTGCCAGCTAAAAGTGTGTCAAAAAACTTCACCTTTGCCAGTCGGTTCTCTGCCTCACCTTTTCCATCATTGGCAGTGCCTTGTTGGGTGCTCCTCAGGAGCTGGGCAACCTGCTCTTCTTTTCAGTTTCAAAGTTTAAACTCAGTACGTGGACATTGCCAAAATGACAATGACAGGATTTCACTGATGACACATTGTGTGGGCTCTGCCCCAGTCCCTGCTCTAAAATGCTCTGAGTTTACAGACAGGTTAGCTCCCAAGCTTTACAACCATCCCCTATGGCTCAGATACTGCGTTTCACCATAACGTGAAGGCTCGGCACATCATGACCCCAACTTGGCCAGTTATGGTTTCCGACTGATTAATCGATCAAGTGTTTCACATCACCTTTAGCGGCAAGCACCAAAGAGAAGGGTGAAATACAGACAAGGCAAAAGCAGGACCAAGAATCAAAGAAGGATAAATTACATTCCACGTTTTTTTGTTACCTTCTTCTTCGTATTCCTCTGCATTGAAATAGGGGAGGGGGGAAAAAGAAAGCAGACAAATCAACCATCAACCTTGACACACCAGTAGGACATTACCCAAGGCAGAGCCCTTTGCGCTCACAGGGATGCCGGGCAAGATGGCCTCTGACAGGCTGCTTCAAAATCAGTAAGTAAAATAGCAAATAAAATGACTTTGAGGGGGAAAAAAAGGAGGTATAAAAGGAGAGGAAGGCAATATTGTATTGAATTTTTTCTTGGGCACTGGGAACTCAGGTATACACGCACGGTAGAAGGGAAGAGGTGGCAGAGAGGGCCTTTGAGTATAAGAAAAAACAGTAAAGAAAACAAACTTGTACATTTCTGTGTATATTGCTTGTCTATATTGTGGGTTTCTATGTTTTAAAACAGAAAAAAATTCTATCTACAAAAGCTGCAAAATAAATTGCCAGCAGATGGCAGTGCCCCTGCAAAAACCAGCAGGGTCCCCCAAAATGAGGGCATCAGTTCGGGGCTACAAGCAGTGTCAAATCACCAGGAGCTGGTGACAGTCAGACAAACAGACGCACAAAAAAAAAAAAAAGAGACCTCAGATTTGTCTAATAGTACCAGCACTTTTTGTTAAAATAGCAACAGTGGGCAGAAAGGAGAAGACGGACATGGCCAGCAAATGCTGCAGGCTTGCATGGAAGCAAATTAGAGACAGATTTAGGACTTACCCTCTGCTTGCTCCCTGTGAGAGAGGAAAAAAGGTTATTGAAACTAGATAAATATTCCTTCCACTCTATATTATCACCAAGCTTTAAACCGTACACTGAAGCAACCCAATGCACTGTTGTTTTAAGTCAGTTGTTTCTTCTTTCCCCCGTTCTCCTTTTGCTCTCCCAGGAGCCATTTGGTTTTACGATTAGTAAAGTGATTGGCCTTGGGTTTTATTTTAAATAGCATTGCTCATTCTGATGGTGCGTATGAATCCATACCCAGGAATAATGCTGTCGCCACAGGGCTATAGCATGATGCCTATACATAGCGCTGTGCAGGGGCTGACGAAGCTGGACCCCAGCCCTGGTGTGCCAGGCAAGCCAGCCTGTAGCCGATGGCCCACGCCAACCCATACATCCTCCCTGAACCTTAGGGCTGTCTAATAAAAATTTGGGATGAGTCAGATGCTGCTCAATGTTTATCCCGTGGCTGTAGCAACATCATACTTGCAGTCCGTTCCCATTCCTTGCCCCCACTTGCCAGCCTCTCCTGCTCTACCATCACCTTGCATGAAACCCAAAGCCCAGAGCAGCCCTGGGGCCAGAACTTCAACAACGGACGTGTTAGTTAGAGATTGCATGAAAAAAGTGCCAAATTTCATCTGGAATTATTTTTTTTTTTTTAAGAGTAGCCTGGACAAAATGACACAGGTTGAGCTGAGCCTGCATCGTAGCAGAGGAGGGGACTAACTGACCACTGCAGGTCTGTCCATGATACCTCTGATCCACAATTGCCCTAAGTCTCCCCTCTGTACCTACTGATGTGTAAATGTCAAATGACCCCATTGGGTTTGGTCATAAACCAGGGCAGAAAGCAGCTCCTCAATTATACTCTATGTTTAATTCCCCCTCCTCCAGGAGTAGTGATGTGGCCACCGAGGACAGGCTGAGCTGGGTGGAGATGTTTGAAGGGCATCCCATGTTGGACAGGGAAGGTGTCAGGTGAGCTTTGATGGACCCTTTGACACCCAAAATCCAAGACACCCCTTCCCCAGTGCTTGGGGGGGCTTTGGGCCATGCATGAAGTGGCACCCAGCTTCTCCTCCCCGTGGGGATGCCCTCGCTCCGCTGCCTGGAGCCAAGCTGAACAGATGAACACGCAGGCGGCGTTCTCTCTACTTACACTTCCTCGGTATCAGACATGCTGGCAGTGAGTTTCTAGACACAAGATGAAAAGAAGAAGAAAAAAAAAAAAGGTGTTATTACCAGGAGTGCCTCCTAGAAAATGCCAAGGCAGGAGCAGATGGGTTGACATTTGAGGACAAAAAAAGCCAGGCACCTGCTTTCCCACACAGCAGCCAACCCCCCACCAACACTGCCATTTTGGGAACAGCATGGACCTTTGCCAGCCAGGTCAGAGGAGAAGGAGAGGGGAAGAGGAAAAGATCATCTGGAAAGACGTGCCCAGTCAACCTGGCTTTAAGTTACAAAACTCCAAAGCTCAGGGAGACGGGTGTCCTCTCGCACCCATCTGACATTTCCCTCGCTCCAGCAAGATCAGAGAAATTTTTCCTTCTTTTACACTTCTGCAAGTGGGAAGGCGCCAGGCTCCAAAGCATTAGTCAGAGCTAAAAACAATAAAATAACTGAAACCACCAATATACCCAGAGATAACTACTTATTTGTCAGCACCCAAAAGTGCCTTAAGTAGTAGTGTCTGGCTTGTGCAGCTGATGAATGAATGAACAATTATCTGTTGATTAGTTTAGGATGAGAACTGGCCAAATGCCTGGTTAGGCAATTCCTATCAGTATAACCAGTTGTATTTGTTACAGCCACTCCTCGCACCGCAGGGCAGAAGTGAACCCATCCACGGCGCTCTCGTGGCTGGCATTTCTGCACAGCCCGAGTCAGAACTGGGTACAGACCACCGCCTGTGGAAAACCGCAGCCAGGGAAGAGCCAGGGCTGGATACGGCCACTCGGCTGATCTTCGCTGAACCCCAAATGTGTGTATGGGAGCCTCAGATGGAGTCAGAGGGAGTGATGCTGCTATTCGGGGAGCAACGTGGCAATATCACACACCGCACCAGGTTTGGTGATGACCTTGTAGTAACACTATGGCTCTCTTAAAAGCATCAGCTGCCCTGAGGCCAGAGGAAGAGGTGGGGAAGGGCCCCCAAAGCTTCTTCCAAATCCATGGTGCGTCTTAAATTAGAAAGCCAGACTCCTCCTCACTGGGAAACTCTAACCGTGACTTTCATTACTTCGTTACTCAGCTGATATATGTGAGATGTCTTGAAGGAGCAGGTGGGCTGACTTAGGTTCAAAAGGAACAACTGCAGCTCAGCAGCTTTCTATTTCAGAGGAAGGCAGTAATCCCATAGGCTCCAACCCTGCCCTGTAAGGGCTCCTCTCCTTTCCCCAGCAATGACCCTGGGCACCACGCATTAACACCAACAGGATTTTAAAACCCCATGTTCTAAGCAGCAGTAAACAGCCAGCATTTTTTCTTCTAGTTCCTCATTTATCATCTTTTGGAAATTCAGTATTGCCCCGGAAGTAGTCCCAGCAATGGCTGTGTTATGACCTGAGTAGCTGGACAGGAGGGTGATCTACTGCTATGACACATGAGATTTGGGTTCAGTGATGTCTTGGCTGCTCTTAACTTGGTAGCTGTGATTGACCACTCCTCAAGTGCAACAGCTATCCCAAGGAGTACTCTGGGGACTCTAACCCCACCAGGCAGGAGGAATCTCAGAGGAATTTTGTGTTTGGGAGGAATTTCAGCTCTTCAAATGGCTTTTCTGCTGCATCAATTCCTGCTGCTTCTTCTGTAACGTGGATGCTACATCTCTGGTTTCTCTCCCCTGGTCTTTTTTATCTAGATGATCAAATCTTCAGGATAAAGACTTCCACTTGCTATCTGCACAGTGGCTAGCAGTATAATAGGTCTGCAATCTCATTTCAGCCTCCAAAAGTTATTCAAGCTATCAGTAATAACACTTGATGGTATGTTGGTTTATGCAGCGGAACAGCAGAGCTTCTCCTGGCAAAAGCCCGTACAGGGAACCTGCCAGATGCCCAGCTGTTAGCTCCTTCCAAAATGCATGATCTCTAAAGACTCAGGGCAATCACCAATCCTCCTATGGATTCTGCCTTTAATTTATAAATCCAGATTTCCTTCTTCCCAAAGTGGAGGGGAAAAAAAAAAAGGACTTTTAAAGGGCTTTGGGCTAAACTCTTCTTCCCTCTCACTCCGGTGGGAACAAGAATAATAACGCTCAATACTGGAGGAGAGATCAGCTCGAGAGCCCTGTGTATGCATACAGAGAGCAAACGTCTGTTCCGTGTAGGATAGGCACGTAATGCAGCGCATGCTGTTCTTTCCAAAGCAAATGAAGTCAATGGGAGTCTTTGCAATCAGGCTTTCCATTAACAGTTATTGGAATGAGCTCATCTAGTCTCCAATTTAGCTCTAAGGACATCTTGCTGAGGGTTGTCACATTGGCTGTTCCCCTACACCCTTCCATATTTGTTAATCCAAGCGCTGCGAATGCGAATGGGATTTTACATAGCATCTGTCCGTGTGCTATAAACACCGAGCGAGAATGCCAGCATCCCTGACACCAGCGGACCCCAGCCCTGAGGGGGTTTCTCGGCCCCGGACGAAATGAATTAATATCAAGTGCATTGGCAGACTCTGTGCAGAGATGAGCCAGATGCAGAAACCCCACAGGCTAGGGCAGGGGGGACAAAAAAATCCAGGGGGAGGTGGAGATTTCAGCTTTGCGAGGGCCAAATGTTCAGCCAAGTTTGGTCACTTTGTCGGGAGGAGCTGGTATTTGAGGCTGTAGCTGACTGCCACTGCCCTGGCTGGAAAGCCAAAAAGGTCTCGCCTCAAGAAGAACAAGGTGTCTGTCTGCTTTGAGGCATTCAAAAGCCATCTGGTTCCTCGAAGCCAGAGACAAAACACAGACCATCATAGGAACAGCCACCTGAGACGAGAGGCTCTTTGATGCCCAGCACTGTCCATGTCGCTAACTCTGTCATCAAAGCAGCCAATAAAACCAAACCATATTTACATCCAAAAGGCAATAAAGAAAGCAATCCGCTAAGAGCAGTATTTTTTGCCATTAGGATTAAGTTCACTGAAGGCAATGGAAAGTCTCCAGCTGGCTCAGGATTACCCCTTTGGTGGAAATTATTTTACACACAGCAAATGCAACCTAAGATTAAGGCTGTTAGCACCTTAAGGCAATAATTGGGTTTTGTTTGTACAGTGGCAGAAAAATGGGGTCTGGTCCTGACTGAGGTTTGAGGATGTAATAAAATCAATTAGTTAATACTGCCCACCATTTGGAAGGAAATCAAAACACATGGGGAAGTTTCACCAGACCAAAAACTTCCTGCCTGCTCCCACCCCTTAAAGGTGAAAGCAAAGGTTATTTTCTGCATTTTGTTCAAGCTAAGCGGGTCACGGCTGGAAGGACAAATACCCCGATCCTCATTAGCCCCAGGTGGGGCAGGAACGCCACGTCCCTTTTGGCCCCAAATGCTCCTGTCCTTGGCTGAAAGAGCAGAGCCAGCACATCCCAAGAAGCCTCTTAGCAGCTGAGAATGCACCCGGGAGGGGGAATGGGCTGCCTTGCACCTCCAGGCCATCCCTGGAAATAACCCACCTGTCAATCACCCCCTCCCAAGCCAGGCCATACAAGGAGGCAAGGTAGCAAGAGCCGCACAGAAAGGGGGAAGGACAAAAGTGGCCACGCACAGGCAACGGGAGCAGGCAGGGACAGCTATCAGGCAAGGACTAGGGGTACGATCCACCAAGCACCACACGGCCACGCTCCCCCAGCAGGAGCTGCTGCAAACCCAGTGCATCTATTTTCTTATATACATATATGTATATATTAAAAAATATGCGTATTATATATAACTACTAAATATATAAATATACTTTTCTATATAAAAAGTATATACATATACTTTTTAAAATCTATATTTCTTCCATCCCTCTGCCTCCTCCCTTTGTTTCTGAACTGCTTGGTAATTTCCAGCAGAAAGCGTTTCT
The DNA here is from genome assembly GCF_964199755.1 of Larus michahellis. Lineage (NCBI taxonomy): Eukaryota > Metazoa > Chordata > Aves > Charadriiformes > Laridae > Larus > Larus michahellis. Next base: position 76,168,704 of record NC_133899.1, on the reverse strand, counting down.
CTCCGCGGGGGCTGGGGAGGGAAGTGCCCACGGCAGCGCTGCTGCTGAAACAGGGTGGCAGGACCCAAACACTGCTGCAGGCTCCACTGACACAAAGCAAAATCCCCATCCCCTGCCCCAAAATGTGCCCTTTATCCTTGTCTTCGGGGTGATATGACCTGTCAGATCCCTGCATGGGGTTTGTAGCGACAACAAAACTGAGAGAGCGGACTAAAAGATAGCATGGTTAGCTTATAGCCCCTGCCTTTCCCCCAGGTCTTGCGCCCACAAGGGACAGCTGACTGCCCGGGCAATCGCCTGTGGCCTCACTGGAGGTCCCCCACACCAGTGGCACGGCTCGCACACAAATCATTTTCATCAAAGCCACCTGTGCTGGTGACACTCCTGCCTTTGCAGGATACCCCCCAGTCCCAAAAATGAGGAGCTGTGCCCCGCAGGGCAGATGCAGGCTGGGCAGAGATATGCCCCCCACACATGGGGGGATTCACCCACACAGGGAGCATCCCGTCACCACTCTGAATGTAACCCCCTCCTCCTGACCCTCTGCGCACACAGGGGGATTCTCTCCTAATTTTCTTCTTTTTCGTGGAAGGGGGCAGTTTTCCACGACCACATTTGTGGTTCTCGGTTCTCCCTTTAGCCCCACACCCCGCAGCCCTCCTCGCCTGCCGGCAGCTCCCTAATCATCCTGCCCTTCATCCCTCCTGCCTCAGCCATCCCATTCTCCAGAAGACAGGAGAGGGAAGGTCAGCGCTTCCCTCCCACTGCTGGATCAAGTTTTCCCAAATGCCCTGAGAGATGCCACTTCATTCCCAGCCCTGGACCTTGGTTTTGGAAGGGTCTTTTCTCCCACCACTAATCCTTGAGAGTTCAGAGGACACCCAAGTCTCTGCGAGTGGCACGAGCCTCACACAATACCCAACAAAAGCCAGGAAGGAAAAGTGCCTTTTCCTTAGGATCCTGTCCTGGATCCTGGATCTAGCGGACCCTTACCCTCCCCTGATGCTTCTCTATTCAAACCAAGGCTCAGCCTCTGTGCAGTTTTACCCCCCCGGCAGCATCCCTCGCCAGGGCTCCTGCTTACCTGGGAGGAGTGAAGAGAAGCACCGAGCTCCCTGCTGAAGGGGACGGGCAGGCTGGGATCTGCGAGCGTCCCAAGGTGATGCAGCTGTCAACTTATAGTGACATTTGATCATCTGGAGGAGCCGATTGGCCCCAGACCCCCTGCGCTGGGTAAGGAAGGGAAGGGAGTGGGGATGGGGCGGGGGCATGGGGAGGGGGGAGTAAGGGACGGGGAAAAAAAAGGTCATACCATGTATAGGAGCAGCTGGAGGAATTGCACAGATGATGCTAAGATGGGAGGGACATGTTTGGAGAAAAAAAAAAAAACTCCAGGGCTTATGTTTCTATATTTACAACCCCACCAGGCAGGCAGAGCTTAAAGAGGGGTATCTGAGGCAAAGGCACCTCGGAAACAAATTGTGGGGGCCCCACAGCTCCGTGGTGCATGGTCACTGCTTAAAACCTGGTCGTGGCACCCCGGCTCTTGCAATCTCAACACAGCAGCAGCCTCTGCTCTCCCGACCAGGCAGGACCCCCTCCTTCCCTGCTGCCCCTTTACACATAAAGAGCTTTGGTTGCTCTGCAGGGTTAGAGCCTGCGGAGGGCTTGGGGACCCTCTGCCGTCCAATGCTCTTTGAAACAAGCAGTCATGGGGCGTGTGAGAAGTCAGAAGCATGTAGCACACACGTCGCATGTGTGTTTGTGTGTGGGTGGTGTGTGGCACGCACCTACCTCTCGCTGAGACTACCAGGGCTCTGCCACGCATCAGAGCTTGAGGAGACCTGGATCAAAAAGCAAGAAAGCGGGAATGCAGCCAGAGAGCTTGTCTGACCTCAAGCCACCCTTCTTAGCGTGATGTAAAAGCATTATTTAAGTAAGGACATCTTAGAGAGGGCAAACCCCAGATGGTTGGACCCCACCTAGGATCCTCTAGGTTCCCGGAGGGGTTTTGCCGCCCGAGCAGCCTCCGCAGTTGCACGGCTGTGCCGGCAGAGGATTGCAGTGCCTTGGACAACCCTCTGGCTCACGGTTTCCATTTCACTAAACCTCGCAGACTGCGGCTCCCCATTCCCACCCTCCCTTGGCAGGGCTCCCCGGCGGTGCAGAGCATGCCCTCCGGTGTGCCTGGCAGCTCCAGCACCCTCTTTCTCCCAGCCTGTAGGAGCAGAGAAAACCTTTAGGAGCTGCAGGGCAGGCGGTATTTTTGGCCCGGGTCACAGATCCGTTCCTGCCCACTCTTTCCCTGCCGCTTGTAGGAAAGGGTCCCCAACCGAGGATGTAGAGACGAGCTTTTAAAGCCGTGGAGCAGAAGCACAGCGCTGCAGCCTCCCCTTCACCAGGTAACATGCACGAGCCAAAATCCCCTCTCCAGCTTGTATTCTCCGGCTGTCCGGCAGCTTATCCCCTCGCCTCCCTCCCGCAACCCAGCTCGAGCCAATGCTTTTGTAACTCATTGTGTGAGAGAGGGACAGAGTGCATCCATCCTGAGCGCCCTGGCAGCGGCCAGGAGGAGTTTCCCGGGTGGGGGAGCTGGGGTGGGCACTCCGAGCTGCCGAGGAGAGCGGCACCTGCATGGGGATGTGGGGCCAGACCAGGTATTGTGGCCTCTGTTCCCCCATCTCAGCTCTGCCAAAAGTGCTAACACAGCAAACCAGCCTTCACGCTGCATTTTCAGTGCCATCAAGCATTTTTGCCACCTTCCACTGGCTCATTTTCCTCGGGCACTGCACCAGCTGGGCACGTCTCCAAGAAATACTGTATTTGCCCAAACTGGCAGCAGAGTGGGGATGTGTGGGAGGGGAGTCCCCCAGCTCTTTCTCCTTTTATGTTTGCCGTGGACTCAGTTTGGCAACGGTATTCACCAGCCTCCTTCACCTGCCTGCCAGTTATAGACTGTCCCCGCTGCTGACAGGGCATCGAGACTCAGGTCTCCCACTGATCAACCAAGTTAAAAAGGAAACGTGTGTGTGTGCATGTGTGCAAGTGTGTGTGCAGCCTGGGCGGTTCTCAGCAGATGTGAGGATGAACACTCCCGTGGTCCCGTCTGGCCCGTTTGCTGCCAGTCGGTTGGCAGGAGCAGCGTGAGCATATTTGCAGGGTTGCACAGCCTCTGCTGGAGCGGTGCTGCTTGTGCACCAGCAGCAGGGAAGTGCTCCACGTCACTCAAATTCCCCTCTCAGCATCTTGATAAATGGGACGTAATGCAGGCTACGGGAGGGACAGGTAACCAGATGTTTCCACCTGCTGCAGCTCTATTTTCAAATAGATGAGATGCAAACGTTGCTCCCTGCAGCATCCCCTCAGTTCCTGTGCACATGCATCAGCACTCATCTCAACTCCTGATCTGGACACGTTGGGCAACTGTTCCAGACAATGTCCGTCTTTATGTTATACACCGTGTCCATGCGCCATCTTCCCTATCACCACCCCCTGCGAGCATGGCCCATCTGCTTAGTTCTGTCCCAAAGGACTCCTGTGCATTCGATGGGCTGCCTCTGCAGAGCGCTCGTGTCCATGCATCTTGTCTCCAGTCCCAGTGTGATCTGGTTCCCTCCTCCCACAGGACCAAGGGGATCTGCTCCATCCCTCTGGAAGAGGGCTTATCTGATGCACACATCCTCTGTTTGTTCTGCTATCATCTGGTTCACAACCAAGGCACATTCCCCACAGCCAGTTTTATGTTTGCCCTTTCTTCTCTTTGTGCGTGTCTTTATCTGCTTTGGCATATGATCCTCTCAAATATTTGTTTCAGACCTTAGCCGCATACCCTGTGCTTTAAATACATACCCTACATCTAGTCCTTATGTCACCTCTTGATGCCATCGCACACCAATTTCATTCACAGCCTGCAACATTTTCATCATTGGCTTTACCTCCCTTTCCTGTAGCTTGTCCTGCTCTAGGATATATATTTTGTGCTGTCTTGACATCCGCTCTTCTCCCTGCATCAGCAGCAAGGTGTACGTGGACTTGCCTTTGAGCTGCTGCAGCGCAGCCACGCCAGCCTAGAGAGCAAGCAAACCACCACCAACTACCTCGTACTCGCTACTGATTGCACGGACCACATGAGAGAGACACGATCCCAGCTGTGGCCACATTTCTTCCAAAAGCTATCAGGTTTTGTTAGGCGAGGGTGCAGCGAGCACCTGCCTTTGGAGAAGCCCCTCTCACCGGCTGCCAGGTTAGAAGACAGCACCGAGGCCAAAGAGAGCATCCATGCAGGTCACAGACATGAACCAGGGTCTCAAACCGCATGAAGTCCCTCTGCCTGCTGACCTCAAGCCAGAGCCTGGCACGCTTCTACAGTGACAGCATCTCCGCCTGGGAGAGGATACAGCACACCAGCATTCCTCCTTGAATAGGAAGTAGAGGCTGGGGCAGAGATCTAGAGAAGTTTCCACTAGGCAACTTAACCCAATATCGCATTTCTTTTCAGTAGGTAGGAGCACCCAGACTGGTTATTTGTGATGGGCCACAGGAATATGCAGCATGGCAGGGCCACTTGCAGGGGAGCTCTAATCAGCCCTTCTCATCTTTTCTGGCTGTTGGCTGACGTATTGCAGCAGCCAGTGCGCTCGGCAGGAGATGCCTTTAACTACGGTGCTCACACATTAGCCCAAATAATTTTACAAGTTGTGTAAAAGATGGGCACTTTGGCCAAATGCTTGTCTCTCTGTTTTTTATACCCTCACCCCCCCATGCTCATTGCACACCAGCATTTTAAGGATCACTGCCTCCTACGGCTGGATGGCGCCCAGCCAGCGAGCTAAAAAGCCCTATAAAAGTGCATCTAAAAACCTCTACAGCCCTGGAAGTCTGAAATTCTACCTGCAGCTTCATGTTCATTAAAGACTACAGTTTGTAAATAAAATCAGCTACATCCTTCCCATAAAACAGGTGCTCTTTCACAACCCAGGAGAGATGTAACTCCCGAGAAGATAGAATACCTACCCCTTATTCACCAACTGCTGACCAACACTGAGCAAACTGATCTAATACCGAAGCAGCTCCTGCTTTGGCACATAAGTTGGGCCAGAGGACCTCCTGAGCTCCTTCCTCACCCAAACTTGCCCATGACTCTGCACTTACACCTTCAAGACAGAGCTCCAGAGGAACATCCACTGACGTTGTCTTTCATCCGAAAATGGTTAAGTTATCCAAAGTGAAATTATTTGCCAGGAAAATGTGCTTTACTTGAGTTGTTTCATCATTCATAGTCTGAGTGTTTCTTCTTTTTTTTTTTTTTATTTTTGCCTCTCTGAAGTCATATTTGAATGCTTTCAAAACAACATCTTTTGATTTTTTTGCATGATACAGCTATTCTAGTTTTGGTGCGTTTGTCCACTTATACAGACATCAGCACTGAAACACCTGAAGTTATCTATGAAAGCGTGTTGATTAAGCTGACTGGGAAAGGGTGGAGAGGGGTTTTTCTGGTTCGTGACACTTTCAATTATAAACCTTTTACCGTGATTAAGGGCAGGCAGGAAATGAGAATCACAAAAGGCACTTGGGAAGGAAAACTAAATTCTTACCCAGTTCTCCCCCATCCCCCCTTCTACTCTTTATCCCGCTCCAGAGAAAGGGTTTCTGCAGTGGGTTTTAATCAGCCGTTCAAGGTTAGAGTAGATGCCCTACATTCACCAAAACACACTTTCCAATTTAATTGAAGTGGTTGCCAATAAAAAGGCAGATCAGGTACTAAGTAAGTACGCTCAGAGAAAGGACAGAATATATATATATATAATTAATTATTTTCTGTTCCTGGGTAAAATCCAATGACCCGTTTTATGCAGCCGGTCAAGCAGAGATCAGAATAGCCTTAAACTTTAACATCAGCTCCTCTATTTAAGTATCAGCAGACTGCTGCCATTTTACAGGCGATGGGATCCTGAGGAATCTGAAACACAACTCAAATGGGCCAAGCGAAGACCAGGCTTCCTCCCCAGCTCCTCTAATAGCCCCGGCTTGGCATCTGGGCTTGGGATCTCAGTCCCTCCCCCAGCTAGAAGAGACCTGGTGCAGCGCTTGCCACGCACAGCAATGCAGCTCTTGCAGCAGCTGCTCAGATACAGGGGAGAGCAAGTATTCACCAGCGTGTGGGTTCACCTACCTGAATCCTGCAGGGTGGCTGGGGAACCTCAGGGTACCGACACCTTCTCCTGATGGGGCTCCATGGCATCTCAGAGGTTCAGAGGCATAAAAAGGAGAAGAATGGGCAACAAATAACCTTTCTCTTATTACCTAATTACCTTATTACCAAATTACCTGTGTACGACTCCATCTGCCTTCCTGATACTGCACTTCTCCTTGCATCTGGGGGCAGGGAGTCAATCAACACCTCCATGGAGGACTCTAAAGTGTCACCCCTTCTGTGAAATTCAGTCAGTAGGAGAACCTGTCCCATCTTATCCCCTCTTAGCCTGTAAGAGCAGAAACTCTACACGTTGGCATAAGAAACAGGGAGGGATTTGAACACCTACTTCAGCATCAGATGCAAACATAAGCCAGCCTTGTGCATCGTTCATATGGAACGTGCTGCAAATACACTCATTAGGCTGGTGTGGTTTTGGTGGTGACAGTGGCAGAGCGGGGTACATATCATTGGGCATTTTTAAATTCTGTTGAAATTTCCTTATTTATAATGGCTTTTTTTCTAAGTTTCCAGTTGGGTTGGCTCTGGTTGTTATTTTCTGGTTTTCTTCCCAGCAACATTTTCAGTGTTAGAGACACACAAAGTCACTAGCATTCCTAAAGCACAATGGAAGTTTTGAGTTGTTAAAGTCATTGGTCGAAGAGGAATTAATTGCATTAGGGTATTTGCATGAAGGATTGAGCAGCTACCCTGCAATCCTTACACAGGTCAGTGCTGCACTAAGGAGCAGCGTGTCCTGCAGAGCCAAGTGTGATCTCATCAGTCACCAGGGAGACAGAGAGGGAGAAAGCAAATGGAAAGCTCACCTCCAACACCAACCCAAAGATGTATCTGCATCCCTTCCATGAGAACCAGCCTCACCAGATGGGCCGCAGCAATGATGGATGCGGGAAATGCTTTGCTATCTTGATCTATGACAGTGTGACTCAAAGTCAGATTAGAGATGTGTTACCACACAGGGTCAATGAGCAACGAGGCTTAGCAGGGTGATACTGGAGAAGAAGCAAGAATTTGCCTTCAGAGTTGACTTTCTGGCGTAGCTCACAAGCATTCCAAAAGCCAGATGGAAGAGACCAGGCTTAAGCCAGGTGTAAAGCTGCTTTGGAGACCTCCAGAGAAGCTGCTCTTGCATACCCCAATCTCCCTGTGAGCGCATTTAACCTCCCAGCTGCCTTGGCACCCACACTAAAAGGCTGTGAAAAAGTGAAGCCCAAACTGGGGTGACAGACGGAAAAGGGATGAAACGCCCAAGGGCCAAGAGGTAGAGGTGCTAAATAACTGCAGGGCTTTTGGGCAGCTCATATGTGCGGCCAGGGCAAAGGTGGGTATTGGTGCCATTCTTACCAGCTCACTTTAGCAGTCTCTGCCCTGATCAAACTGCATGCAAACCCCCAACAAAAATTCACCAAACTGATCAACTCCAAACCCGCTCCGCTCCCAGCGCAGCACATTCCGCACTTGCACGGTCCGCATACAGCACATCCCTTGCCAGGAACAAGCAGGGACGGAGCCAGAATTTGCACTCTTCCTCTCTGGGGATGGCAGCAATCAAAACATAGCTCCAAATTTGCATTTTGCAACCCTGACTTTTGCAAAACAGTAAATCTGACCGGCAAACTTGAAAAGCCTCCAACTGGTTTCATTGCCTGGAGCTACTCTGCTAGAATATCTGTCCTGGCAATATCACCATCATCTGCCCTTCACCTCTCCAGTACTTCAGATGCCAAACTTTGCAGGGCCAAAGCTGCGAGCATGCAATGGTGTTACTCGATAGCCCTTCTTCATGCTAATTTTAGTTGATGGAACTTTTCATGCTTTCAAAAAGGAGTCACTTTATTTATTTTTGAGAAACCTCCTGTACTTATTGGCCACTGTAAATATTCTTTTCCATCTGATGTTTTGAATTTACCTACAGGGCTCTAAAAGTAGCAAGAAAACAGCACCCGAAATGATCTCAAAGGAATGAAGACCTGTTAATCTTGTAAACCAAACCAAGTAACACGATGCACCCAACATGCAAGTGATTGCAGATGGAAACAAATTGCACATCAGTAAGTACTGAATTTCATCTTTCTTCAGTTAATATTGATTCCTAATTCTTGTGGTCACCCGTTGTTCCATCACTCAGCAGTTTGCTTTGGGAGATGTGCTTGCTTGATATGCTTTAGACATCTAAGACACAATCCCTCCGTGATTCTGGAGATCCTGCTTGGACACCCTAGCTGTCTCTCTGAAGAGAAGGGATTAGGCTGGACAACTCAAGACATAGCCAGGAGCTCATCCTCAGTCTATTTACACCTAAATGAACGAGACAGACAGCGAGGATGAAGCCCAAGCAGAGGGATGGGAGCCAGGACCAGCGCCTGGAGCTGCTGTTTCAGGCTGTCCCCAGAGGAGGTGAGCAAGGCAGGAGACCAGCCAAGGTGCTCACAGCAGCCACCCAGTCTCTCCACAACCTCAGGGAAGTACTACCTAGTCAACCGAACACCTTGCTGCTTTCATGCTTTACAATGCTTGCTCATATAACTTCCAAAGACATTTTCCCCTTACTTTGCTTCAACCCCCACCCTGTTCTTCCCATCACGCTGAAAAGTCCCGAGCCTGTGACGCTTCTATTTATTTGAAGGACGAAGAGCGCATGCCTTCAGCATTGCTAAACCACCATTACTTAGAGTTATTGTGAAGCGATTAAGCACCTTTCTGAAATTTATGATCTAAATCAAATTGTTCCACTGCAACCAAAACCCTCAGGGGACCCAGTGCAAAATCACAGGGAAATCACTTGCAGCCTGTCTCATTATCAGGATCCTTGTAACAGGTCCATCATTTCTGAAGCAAATGTTAGCTCCAATTGCACTTCTTGTCACTGTCAGATCCATTCTTTACCCATTTTAAAAAATATATATATCATGCAGCATTAGCAAAAGTGTGTTGAGCTGGCAAGAGTTACCAATAGACCAACCTCAGAGCCTTGTTCAGTAGCATATCAGGTGCCACCTCATTATTTATAGCCGTCCCGCTCTTTGAGCTTGTTTATTTTCCTTCCCTAAGGTGGTGGTGTCGGCAGGGGAAGCTCTGACATTCAGGCCCAGGTGTCTCTGAGTCTGACCTTTCCTTCAAAGAGCAGAAACTGCAGACGTGTTTCAAGGAAGAAAGTCATTTGGAAACTTTAGACCCTCCTGTCCACCACCTCACTGGAGGCCCAGCACAGATCTGGGTTGAGCAGATATGTTAATTAGCCAGCTCATGTTTATAAGGATGGTCATAAAAATGAGCCTGTAATTATTTTATACCTGGAAAGGGAACCAGATGAAGCCTAGGCCCCAGTCTTGAGGCAGAGCAAGTGCTATAAAAAGGCACAACATTCAAAACAGACTTGAGTTTTCCATCAGCTAAGTTTTCCCAGAGTTTAAATAATGCTGGTTTACGGCCTGCAGGAAATAGGCATTGCAATGGCCATGATTTTCAATCCCATCTCACATACACTGTTGTAGAATCGTCTGTTAAATCTTGTTGGAAAAAAAAAGCAGCTCTGAAACTTGACAGGGAAAGACAAGCAGCCTGTTTCAGTATTACTGTAGCCCCCAAAGATTCATTTAATAGTGGATGCTGTACAAAAGGACGTTCCCCTTCTGCATTATCTAAAAATGCAGCACAGGGAAAGAAGAAATTGGAGAGAAGCAACACCTTGAGGTGTGCCTCAAGGTCAGAGTACTGAGAGCCTACAGAGGGGTTCAAGCCCTTCTCTTTGGGCACTGTTGACCTGCTGAGGGGATGGTAATTTGGGATAACGCGGCAGCACAGGGAAAAGAGACAGCCAAGAGATACAGGGACCAGGAAAGCATTGCTTTTCATTTTAGCAAGAGATGAGCAGAAGCACTTTTTAGAGGTCTTTCACCAGTCTGGCAACCCCACTGCCTCCCCATGTTCATTTAATTGAGGAAAAAGTTCCCCTGGCAGATACAGGTACCTCATAAAAAGCTACACCCATCTGCTCCAAGCCAGGTCCTTTCCTAGTTCCTCACCAGCACCAGAGTGCTCTGGTCTCCCCAGAGAGTTTCCACATAACCTGTTCCCTTCTGTGCTGCAGCCAGAACCTGAACTATATCAGTTGTTTCTGTTGAAACCACATCTAGGTCTACACGGGCTTTAAGTGGGGAAAATATGTCCTGCAAATTGACCCTCCTTAGAGAAGAAATCTCACACAAGCAGCCTTTGAGACATTTTCTGCACTCTCCAACGTGGTAGGCCACAGGAATAGCAACAGGAGAAGTTTCTAGCCATCCTTTCTACCAGCCAACTGCAGAACAGAGTTGAAACAAATTGGTGCAGCCAGTGTGCACACATGCAAGGGCACAAGAACACCACTTCCACCTCCTGCCAGGACATCTCTCTGTACCCCATTGCTACTGCTCTGGCCTCACTTGAACATCCCACCATTGCAGAGGAAGACAGGGCCAGATGGTGTCCGTGCTCTCCCTAGCGCTCTCTGAGGAACACAGACTCCCTAAATTCCTACCTGCAGGAGGAGCCGAAGCAGAGGATGGAGAGGATGAGGGTACCAATAAGCAGAAAGGTGACAGCAAGAAGTGGTATCTGAAAACATTCCCGTTCCTAACACTTTAGGAAAGCATAGGTAAGGCTAGCACAATCTATTTGCTCTCTCTGCACCATGGAAATGTTATTACTTGGAAGATCACCTCCATAAACAGGTTTTTTATTAGATGGTTCCAGATAGAGTAGTCCCTGCATTAGAGCGCTGGGTTCCTGTACAGACAGATATATTGACCTCATCTCAACCGTGTAAGCAGGCTATAGAGGAATTTATTTTTTTTGTATTGCTGACATTTCCAGTGATTTTGGTTGAAGCCTGTGACGCTGCTCAGGTCTATTAGTTGGGGAGCTAAGCTCTCTGCTTCTCATAGCTGATCACTCCATAGGAATTCTTCTGCATGCTGCTCCATCTCTCACCCAAACACTGCTTATTCCCATTTTACAGTCAGTTACCCTCGATAACAATGAAGGATGCAGCAAGATGACAAGGATCTCCTCACTAGGGCAGGCCCCTTTCCTGCATACAGCAAGCTCCTTTTCTTCTTGTCACTCAGCCTGATGTTTCTGCTCCTCCACTTTCCGCTCAAGCGGAGAGCTGCAAGGTCTTGGAAGACAGCTCTGCTGCAGGAACTCCTACATCAACAAAATCCTCAGAGCTGCCATCATTACAACATCTTTCTCAGATTTTATTAAATGCGTACAAAAAAAAAATAATCCAGGACACACAGTAAATATAAGCAGAAAGCAAACTGATGCAGGAAGAGAGAGAAATTGCCCTCGCTCCAGGAGAGCGGAAACAAGTTGCAAAATCATGTTGACATGGGAAGAGGGCAGGAATAAGGCTTTAAAGAAGGGATGGGGAACATGCTAACACCATGAAGACATGGGAGAGCTCAGAAACAGCCCTAGGAGCTGATTTACAGATCTCAGGTCCAAGGCCACAGTTCCACTCTTTAGGGGCTCAGTTTCCCCATGTTCACAGCAAGCCCTGACCTCCCAAAACAACTTATTAAGATGCCTTTTCACCAAGGCAGCTTCCAGCATAAGAGAAGCAGCCATTTCCCAGATATCCTGCCCACCTCCAGGAGCGTAGCAGGCAGGTTATCGACATGCCCACCACCTCTGACATTCAGAAGTGTTTCGGTCACTGGAGCCCACAGGTCAGAGAACGAGCAAATCCCTTTCCCAAAGAAGGGAGACAATGCCAGTGATCAGTACTTCTCACCTAGGAAAGGGGACCTCCAACCCCTGTTAGACAGGGAGAGGAAGGCAGCAGCTATTTGAAACAAAGCTGCTATGGCCACTGTCAGGACCGAAGAGTAGTAGGAACATCGTGGCATGGGTACATAACTGTGATTCAAGGATGATCTGGGAACTAAAGGAAAAGACAGGACTAAGCTGAACATGATTTGAGGTACACAGAGTAGATGGAAGTCCCTCAAAGCAGATGTTGTAGAGGGACAGAGGCTGCGTTGTAACAGGGGAAGGCTTTACCCACAGCTGGCACCAACAGTGTGACAAGTGGTCCCTGCAGTCTTCTCACACTCAGGATCTGCCCATTGCCCTTCTTCCAGACACTTTTTTTTTTTTTAACCAGGTTTCTGTTGAGCTCCCTCTCTCCCACCACCCAGCCACCAAGAGCCACAAAAGCAGAAATTCCTCATCATGTAGCAAAAGCCCTGCCAGCTCGGCAAGGCAGCAGATCCCTCTCTTCCAACACTTAAGAGAGAGAGAGAGGGAGGGAGCAGAGCCACAGCCTCCCATCTCCATAGCAGAGCCAGATAAAAAATAAAAAAAAAAAAAAAAAGAAGCCAAAGAGTCACATAGAAGGTTAAAACAGGGGTGGGTTTTCCCAGCTGATCTGGTTCCTTTCATCCAACTGGAGGCAGCACGGGGTATAGCTCACACCCCAAGAAGAGTCAGGCTGTACTGAAGCAGGCTGACATCAGGCAGGAGAAGAGAAAAATCCTTCAATTATCTTCTGCGGAGCAGAGGAAATAGTGGCATTGAGGGTTGCATTGAGTCAGGACCAAGCTCAGCTGCAAGACAAGAAAACAAGAAGTTTATGTACCATGTTTGGCCTGCCACGAGCGATACCCTGTGCTGTACAGGGTCAGCATCTTTCTAGCAATTACTGGTGGTTTTCTCCCATACATTTCCACAAACCCCTGTGAATCAGCCCATAAAGCTTCAGCGCTGCAGGACAGCCAACCGTGCTACGTGCCCGTGGCAGGGCAGATGCCGAGGGCTGCACGCCCGGCAGAGGTCACGACTGCCCAGGCAGAGGGAAGGACATGCAGGACATGCTCCTCCCAAGGATGAGCCCTCTCCTCCCAAGGAAGAGATTAGCAGGTTTCCTTCAAGCCTCAGAAAGCCACTAAAGCAGAGAGTGTGTTCCTACAGCCCCCGGCAGCCACAGCTCTCCGCTTGGGACCATCTGTGGCAGTATCAGGTTCCTGCAGCTCTCGATCTGCTCCACGTGTGACAGCTGGTGCAGCCGGGGGACTCCAGCATGCAGATGACTTTTCCATTGCATGATAAATGACTCCTCCATGCTGACACTCTCCCCACCATTCCCAGTCTGGGGTTGACTGCAGATGGAGCAGAGTCCAAGAGAACAGTTGGGGTCCAGGAGTGGGTGACCTCCACAGGCACTCAACCTGCAGCAGGGAAACTTAACCCTTTGAAAGCCTCTTGACTCAGCTTCTAGCTCAATTCCTTTACAGCTTATCAGAAACCCATCCAACTTTCTCAGGCAGTATTTTCCTGTTGTCTCTGGGTTTTCAGCTCTGGCCTTTCTGCTGGCAGTAAAGTAACTCCAGCTGTCCCTTCAGTTTTGCTTCATTATGCAGAAGTTTGGCAGGGGGGAGGAAAAAGATGTTCACGAGTCTTCCTTATTGCAGAATTTCTCCTGAGCACACAATGCGCTGAAGGAGACTCAAAGCCAAGCATTACAGGGAAGACAAATAAATTAAGAGCTAATTTCCTCTTGCTGTCTCTTAGCATCTCTCTGCCTCACTAGTCAAACACACAGACACTGGCAGAGTCACATACCCTGGAAGTTGCCACCCACAGGGTCTCCAAGACCCACAGCATAGCAGGTTTCAAGTCAGCTGTGATGCTGAGAGAGCAGCAAGAGTGATTTTAAGAGACTAGCGTAGGAGACCACAAATCTTGAGGTTATAGGGCACAAAGCTGCCTCTAAATTTGGGAGCTGATGGAAAGTTTTCCTAATCCATGCAGATTATATTTAAACTTCCCACTCCAAGAACCCCCATGCCCTCCTCAGTAGCGTCTGGCAGTTTGTAGCAAATCCCAGGCAAGATCCTGCCCTGACCCTTGTGGGAAGCTACATTTTTCTAGGGTGCAGCAGTCCATAGGACAAGGAAAACACTCAAAGAGCTGCTCAGTATTTGGGAAATTTACTGCCTCTTTAGTATTCCCAACACAACAAACCCGAAGCAGGTCAACCTTATAATTCTGGTGTACCAGTGCTGCTGGACCACAGCTCATCTTGTTGTACAGGCTGTCTGTGGGACCATATTAAACAGGAGCAGATGAAATCATTCCACAATCAATCCTAACATCAGATGCATGTACTAGCTCACCTTGCAGCAGATAAAAATCACCCAAGCAATTACCAATTCATACACAAACAGAACCAGAGTAGCGTTGCATGAGAGCAAGTATGCACCTCTCCAACTGAGGCATTTTGGCTTTCGCACCCAGAAGAATCTAGAATATCCACAAGGCTGGACAAGAGAGCAGGTATACGATGAAGGAATGGGCTCTCAGCCTTTTTTGGGGACAGCACAGACTTGTTTCTAAGAGTAGCTCTTGGAACAGAGCAAGTCCTAATCCCAGCCTTGTGCCTAAGGCATGAAGCTGATAAGCCACTGGGAATGCCCAACAGTTGTCACCCCCCATCTGGCACAAATCCCCTCCGAGCCCCTCGCCAAAACAGTGGGAGGTTTCTCATGCCTGCAGCCAAAATAAATGCATCAGGTGGTAGCGGTGTACCCCTTGCTAGACACTGCCCAGAGCCTGCCCACCACAGCCTCTGCTCTGGAGAACAGCTCGTCTGCCGTGGTGAGGGCTGGACCTTGAAGTCTTTGTGCCCTACATGCCACCTCTTCAGTGCTTTGATTTGCTGCTGCATTTTTTATTTTTTTTTTTTGGAAGAGTCATCCTTCTTTCCCCCATCCACAACCAGTTTTGGCAGACACACCACCTGCTTGCTCAGTACAGATCAGCTTCCCAGCCCAGCGCTGACCGCAGCACTGCAAGCCCAAAGACAACACCAGGCACTCAAACGCAAATAGCTGTTCTGTGCTTTGGAGAGTTTTCTTCAAGATAATTTTCCCACACCATAGGTATCACACTACACATCCACACTAACCAGAGCAGGTTGGGAGCCACCAGGAACCGAGCAGAGCACATGCAATAGCCCCTCTGAGCACCCCTGCCATCTCCCTACCTCCTCTTCCTCATTTCAGGATGCTCGGTTGCAGCCAGCACCGGGGATTAAGGGGCTCAGCGATTTATGCCTCATTTCATAGCAAAACTCAGCAACTCTGTGCTGAGTGGGAGCCAGGGCAGAGTCAGATTTCTTTTTTAGGGGCTGCCAAAGAGTCACGGCAGGTCAGAGGCTGGGTGCTTGGTGTTCCCCAGCCTTGCTCAGGAAGAGAAATAAGAGAACTGAGACTATTTTTATATTTCTAATCCCAACCCAGACCCTTAGCTCGACTGCAGGAAATCTGACTGGCGGTCACCAGAAAGAGGAGAAGATGGTGGTGAGTTAGCGACAGAGGATGAGAAAAGCGGTCATGCATCCCCTCAGGAACAGCATAGTGTTGGCCAAAGTGGGTCCAGCTGCAATTACCATTGGGGATAAGACACAACTCAGACCACAACCCACTTCTGTTTCACTGAAGAATGGGTGATACAGGGAGGACGGTGACAATGCTCCCCAAGGGAAGAGAAAACTAGGTTTTATCTTAAACTGAGTCCAGAAAGGTTGCCGCTGTGCTTGACACAACGAAGAAACACCAGTCAGAGTTAGTGTTGTGACAAAGCACTTTCTCATCAGATAAACACAGCTCTTAAGTCCTGCATTTCATGGGGATGTCTTTCTGCCAGCTGAAATCAATCAAGGCCAGTGCTGACTTTGACTCAAGTGATACATGCAGTTTATGGCTGTTCTGTTGTACCTAACAATTGTATCAGAGTAGGAATTTGGAAAGCCATGAAGTATTCCCGATTTGTGCCTCTGGAGAATGTTTCAAAGCTTCGAAGTTTCAGACCTGCTCTGTTTTTCTCCTGACATTTCCTTCCAAATCCTGTTAGGACTTGCCAAGACGCAAACATCTGGGGTCCCACGCAGCTCTCACTGGATTTTGCGCTAATGCTAGGAGCAGGAGGGCTCCAGGTTTAGCAATACAGCTTCCCCCCCAGCACACCTCTTGCCCTGCCATGCCACCCTCAAGACAGACCGAGGCTACCTTGGGAGGTTAAGGAAACCAAGACGGATGTTCTTCTCCCACAATACTGACTCCATACTCATAGCTTTCGGCAAGAGGAAGAGGAGGCCTTATGTGTGAGTATTTAGAGTCTAGCCCAGGGCTAAGCCCACGTCAACTCTAAGCTTTGTGTTTTCTTTCAGGAGATGACAATGCTGATAACAGTGACGTCCTCCATCCAGCCTGCTCCCATCCGCCACCACCTTTCTCCCCCTCCCACCCTACCAAAGCCCGGGAAGGACAACCTGCGGCTCCAGCGGCTGCTGAAGAAGGCAGCCAAGAAAAATGCCATCTTCACTTCAGAGCAAGCCAAGTCCTTTCGGTCCAGCCTCTCACCTGTGAATGAGGCCAGCTCTGACCTAGAGCACAATGAAAGCACTCCCCCAGCAGAGACCCCTGAAACCCCAGCACCCCCCACCACCAGCCTCCCGATCCACCTCTCCATCAAGCCCATCACCCACCGTGTCCCCTCCCCTTTCCGGAAGAGCAGGCCTTTCACACTGAAGGTCACTGAGCAGAGGCGCATTGCTGAGCACCTCAGCATCACAACCTCCCCAGCCATGCCCATGCTACACAAGCCAGGCGCTCCTGAGACTCCACAGCAGCCTGAAGGCAAGGACACCCACCCTCCCTCTCCAGGCAACCCTTCCATATTTGTTCACCCCCAGCCTCCTCCTTCCAGTACACCCAGTAAAGAAAGGGCACCAGAGGTTACCTACATCAACAAGGTACACGCTTATTTCCACAGTGTCAAGCCACCCAGGGCTAAGATACCCACACCAAATCAGACCCAAGCAACCATTAGCCATGAAGACAAAAGGCCACCTTCTCCGGCAGCTGAAACAAGCCACTCTGAATCATCTGCAGGGCAGATACCCACGCCACTCGATGACAGCGAGGCCACAGCTCCCACACTGGAGCCTCCTCTCCTTTCCGCTGCAGAGATAGAGCCTCCTAAGGAGCCCAAGCCTACTCCTACTGAAGAGTTCATCAAGGCCCCTTCACCCAAGCCCAGCACCTCCGATTCCCACACCAGTAAGTCTACAGCCCATGGAACTGATGTGGAAATATCTGGATCAGAGAGCACTCCTGAATTACCCAAGCAAGATGGCGACATCCTAAAGCCATCAACACCCAGCACTCCGTGGAGGCAGGCACACCCACAGGCAGCAAGCCCAGCACAAGCTGACAGTACAGGGGCCACCTCTACAGACACCAAGGCAGAACATGTCATTCAACCTCATTTGACCCCCAGCTTATCAAACACCAGCCCTCCCCTCAAAGCTGAGCCAACACTACCGCCAGTAGAAGAAGCAAGACCTCCTGGAGCCAATGCTGGTGGCTGGCATCGCCTCAGGAAGCACTTGATGGTGCAGCCAGAAGTACCCAACTTCCCAGAGCCTGCGTCAGAAAAGCTGGGACAAGAGGAAGGGAGCAAGGAAGACAGCTCTCAAGCAATCATCAGTCAAGACCACAGTCTGTTTAAATCAAGGGCCACAAGAATGTGGGATGCTATTTTATACCAGATGACAGTCAACAAAGAGAGGAAACCGCAAGCAGAAGAGAAGAAGCTGCAGAAGGAAGAAAGCCTCTTTCTTCCCCGACGCTTACCCGTCCTTTTACATAAGCCACGCTTTGACGCCCGGAAACTGAAGGAGCTGGCTGCCAAACCCATGACAAAGATCACCACTGTGTTCGAGGTGGGCCGATTTAGACCCAAAGCAGCCGAGGAGCACACCAAGAGCTTTAACAGAACGGCATCAGGATGGTCAGTCAACTGAAGCCAGGCTGCTCCACCAGGCCCACATCTCTGAGGGTTTCTATAGGGCACCAAGCAAGAGAGCGCCTATGTCTAGGTTTACGGCCCGGCAGAGCCAAGTGTAAGGAAAAAAATAAAATGAAATAAAACCCCTCCAAGCCAGCAGCCTCATGCTGTGGGTTTAAGGGTTACTCTCCATATGTGTATAAGCTCAGATGCATAACATACCGTGTCCACAGGTCATGAGCCAGGAAAACAGACTTTTGCTTTAAGAAGACCCAACAAGCTCTGTATGTAGTAATACAGGGAGAGAGGGGAGGCACACAGTGAAAAGGACAAATGGCCTGTAGAAAAAGCCCAGTTTAGAGGAGGCTGGTGGAATCTGAATTTATTTTGTTGTGTTTGTTTAAGACCAAGAGAAAACCTAGAAATAAAAGCAGCTGTAGACGGGACAACATGAAGGAATCCGGGTTGCTCCACATGTCCTCTAGGGATTCTTTGAAGCTGAACTCAAAGTGGGTACCTACCATCTCTTCAGCTTCTCCACTGAAAGTGCTGTGGAGGGCACCTCACACCCGTTCAATGAGAACAAGGTGGAAACTCATCCTTCCACTCAGGGCACAGACAAGGGACAGCATAAGATATCCATCCCGCTGTCACACAGCGGTTCCCCTGCCTAAAACACTGGACATCATCATTTGATGTCCTCCTAGGTCAGTCTACTAAATCATAGCACACAGAAGACTAACTTTATTGCAGTAATCAAGTTCTCTTATGTATTTTACAGTGCTTTTTTTTTTTTTTTTAAGTACAGCTGGGGGTTAGTGTTTCCATGATAACCAGCAAGAGATTGCTTCAGCATACCTACTGTTGCATACCTACTGGTGCCTGACATTCTGAAAAAAGGGTATTTAAAACAAAATCCCCAACTGTGGCCCATCCTCAGAGACAACTGTGCTTTCCAGCATTACAGTCACCCTTTGCATCTCCACCACCACCAAGCTTATAAGCATGAAACTGGAGATCAGCTGTTTCTGTTTCACAAGGGACTTTGTCATATGCTGGGATATTCCTACACAGCTAATATAGGATTGCTATGTTTAGTGCAAATAGGAAACTCGATACACAGCTCTTTACATTCTCTTCATGTGCAGAAGATACAGAGCTGACCAAAATGTCCCCAAGCCAAACTGCAAACAGACTTACAAACAAAACCAAGAGACCCTTTTGCCGTTTTGAAGTCCTCCAACTTTGCAATGATGCTATCAGTAAAGCTCAGTTACAGTCAAATCATCAGTGAAGTTTTCGCTTTGCTGGCCTTATCGTCTTGATTTGTAACCCCTTCCCTATTCCAAGGAAAAAAAGTGAGAAGGAAGAATAACCCAAGTATCTAAAGTTTGGATTTCCCCAACCCCCCAGTTTTCTAGGAAAAAGCTAAAAAGAGGTAGGTTGGAAACACACCAGTAATCACAAGTGGATCCCAGGTAAGCCTTTGCAGGATAATTCAACATGCTGCAAGAGAAGGCTATAGAGAAAGATCCACACAGCAACACAAAATTGAAAAGAGTGCTGCTTAAAACATGTAGAATGCCAAAAGCAGATAAAGATGGCCTTACCACACAGTGCTAAAATGGCACCTTAGAAATGCCACAGATAGTTGGATGCCTGTGCACAAGAGTCTGCATTCACAAGGTCCACAGCATTAACATGAAGCAGAACAGCCAATACTGATTACACTTGGGAGACAAAGTGAACCTGGCCAGAGGAGAAGGTGTGTTTTAATCCACGTTGTCCTGCAGTGAGGACAACCAGCCAGAACAAACCAGCTACTCTCACACGCAGCGATGAGGAAAGGCTTGTGTCTTGCATCTGCCAGGATTCCCACCAGGCTGCATCCACAACCCAGCCCCGCTGCACAGGGATGGAAGATGGAGGATCGCCGGTGAGAAGAGCAATGCCCGCAGCGGGAAGCAGAGGAAGGCAGGTCTGGCTGCGTGGTTTAGCCTTTCCACCCCAGAAGTAAAGGGCAGAGGCATACAGCAGGCATGGACAGATTTTGGCAGGAGAGCATTGGAGAGGAGCAAATAGATGCCTGGAGGCAAGAGGAAATTTCCACCAGTGGTTCTGTATTGGGAGCCATTGCAGCACGTCCCAGCTTGAGCCGCTGCGCTGAGCGAGGGAAGGAAAACGACACTGGATGGAGTTCAGTTGTTTTTCAATGTCAAACAGCCTCAGGCAGTTGGTAAGAGCCCAAATTGCCACTTAGAGAAAACCTCTTGCTCTGCAGCCTGCTCAGAGGTCCTGCAGCTCAGGCAGGGAGGGGAGGAGAGGAGGAAAAACTGTACCTGTGGCTCAAGCAACTAGAAAGCTGATAAGGTGGTGTTGAGCAAGTGACACGGGGGTGAGCCAGAAGGGTTTAAGAGCAAAAAGGCAACCATGAAGGGATCTGGCAGTAGGGAAAAAGGATGAACATAGTTCAGGGGGTTGGAGAGGATCTGGGGAGCAGGGACCTCTCAGCACACAAAACAGCCAGCTAAAAGCCAAAGATCCTCCAAGTTATCACAGCCATTTTGCTCTTCACTGTCAAAAAAGCCTTCCTTGTGAACGAGCCCATAGGGCAACGGTGCTGTGCAGTGGTTGTTCGGAGCACTGGCTGGATCCTAGAGGACATCACATAACAGTTGCTGGCCTTTCAAGAAAAGATGCTGGAAAAAGATCAGAGCTGAGGGCACTTTCCTTTGAGCTGCTTGCAGAAGCTCAGGTGGGGGGGGGAGACAAAAAACACCAACAAATAAAAACCCACACACCTGAAGACAACCTAGCAAAACCTGTTTGCTATAAAGAATTGAAGCTCAGTAGGATCCCACCTGGTGCATCAAAACAGACTTCAGGAAAAAGAAGAGGACTGATCAAAGAGGAGACCTTAAAATAAGTTTCTGAAAAGGACAGGCAGAGAAGCAGGTTGAGGATACAAGTCTGGTGGGCTCCTCCTCCTTTACATCAAAAACCGTAGCTTTGGGAAGGCTTGGGTTTGTACTGCTGCCATCTCAAAGTGGCATTCAAGACAACAACTCTTCTAAACGGGCACCACGAAAGGAAAAAACACCCAAGCAAAACAATATGCTGCAACCAGAAGTCAGCTCCTTGAGGGAAAGAAAAAAAAGAAAAAAAAAAAGAAGGAACACAGCCCCCAGAAGAATTCGGAAACAAAAGGTGTTTTGTAGCAGACAGAGCTATTTATAAGCTTGGCTTTGAAATAAAGCTTCTTTTTTGTAGTAGGAAAAAAGAGCATGAGCTTGTTTTCACCCCCAACAACTTCCTCTCCTCTCACAGTGCCAGATGCTGCCCAGTTGGATCCAACCAGTTATCACCTCCCTCTAGGCCATTCCTCCTTGTTGCTGCAACCCTCTACTATTATCCACTCAAGATAACACCGGGATATCTATTAACATAAACACAATATGAGCATGAGATCCAAAGACCGTTTTAAGAGGGCACAGAGACAGCAACCCAGCTCTGCCTTTCCCCTTGCTACATGCCAGAGGACAGTCCTTTCTGCTCTGTTGGACTACCCAGCACAGCACATGTTCATGTCCTCCCTACTACAACCCTATTATGGACTGGTTCCAAGAGGTTACTGAAATCATTAAAAGCTTTTCCCCTGATTAATTCAGTAAATCGGGGAATTAGACCCCTGAAGCATCTGAATTTCAGGAGTACCCCAGCCCCCATGCTCAGCCAGAATGACCTCCAGCTATCCACTTCTCCTTGCAACAGAAAAGAACATAAGAAAAAGCAGCAGCTAGACGGTTCCTTTGAACTATCAGAGGCAAACGCATCTTCACCCAAACAGCAGCAGCTAAGGGACTTAGCCTGCAGATTAAACTAACACAGGTATCCAGCTTCCCAGCAGCCTCAGAAAGTCAAAGACCAAAACAACCCCCCACTGTGTACCCACTCCCTTCCAGCTCAGAAAGTCAGGCGTTTGCCCAGAAGCAAGGCTCCAGCTGTAACCATACAGTACCTTCCAGATCCCCCAGAGTGTAGCTGGCAGAAATAACCCCAACATCCCGCCAGAACAGCACCAGGAGTTTGTTACACAGTGCAAGGTCATACCCCACCTACCTGGTTAATGAGTTCTCCAGGCATGCTATTGCTCTGCAGCATCGTCTATCAACACCTTCTTGTATTGGCCATGGCCTGTTGCAACAAATTTGTACTTTTTGCCAGGAGTGGGCTGAACAGAAGAGAAAGAAACAGCCAAAGTCAGCATTTTTCTCCTTCAAATAGGCAGTCAAGATCAAATAACTGAAGGCAGAGGTGCATGGGAAACAGTGGTCTGTACTCCCAGAAGGCTTGGAGACCTCCAACTCTGGACTCCCTTCTCGCCCCTTCCACGCAAACTCTTTGCACAGAATGACAACCACTTTCTCTAAGAGTAAGGTAACACAGCAAACGCGAGATGTGTACGGGAAGGGAAGATGCAATGCCTGCGACCGCAAGGGAGGGCTTATCTGAGAGCCCCGGACCCCCACGCTGGGGTTGGTTTCACCCGTGGCCAGAGCCACTTTCATTTACCACATACTGGCAGCCGTACCGATACACGAACAGACAAGATACTGTCCAGGCTGGAAGAGGAAGATGAAAGTTCGAGCAGCAGCTGCTTGCTGCATTTTAATAGGCACAAAACCCCAAGTGTTGATACTGTCTTTGGTTCAATTCCACTTAATTTTGCATGTTTTCTTGACTCTCAAGATTAAAAAAAACATAGTAAGAGCAAAGCAATTTCCAATTGTTCAATTTTAGCCTTGAAGGCTGGGGCTTCCAACCTATAGCCAAAGAAGAAGAGACCCTTGGGTATTACTGGTTATAAAATTATTTTTGCCCCCACTTCTACTAGGGTTGAAGCAATAGCAGCTCACTGCTAGGAAGAGCTCTTCGGTATGCAATTGCATTGATAGATACAGGCAGCCCTTGCGCCTACAGAACATCTTCTCAGTATTTCCAACCCAGCTAAGAGCTCTTTCCTTTTTCACAGCAGAAAAAGTGCTTTCATACTTGCACAGACACTAACTCACCTTGGTGTTAGTCTCAGGTTTGGGATTGCCCTTCTGTTCCCAAAGGCTTCTTTTACTCACGATGTCTCCAGCCACGATATCCTGAGAAGACGATGTTCTCATTACCCTTCACTGCTAACACTGCTGAACATGCCTTTGTTCACATCCCTTTCAAACCCACACATCTGACCTCCTTTTTTATTTATAATATCACGTCATCTGACCTATGACAGCTGCAGCTAAAACCCATGACTGTGAAAACTTCTTCCTATTCCCAGTATGTCCTATGTTTTCCTCTCTCTCACTCTCTTCAACAAGAGCCTGGATCAGAGATCCAACATGTTTATTTTCTTAAGTTTGTTAACTATTTAAGACATGTTAACATTGAGGCTTTTTTTACGTGGAAGGAATTTTGCTCACATAAACACAGATTTGCAACCCCTGTGTTACAGAATCAGCCTTGCTCACTATGACCAGAAAGTGAAATTGAGAGCAATACATAATACTCTCTGCATTTTCCGATTTTACAAGATTTATCAGCTTGGTACTACATCCAACTTTGTGCTCAACAACCAGACCTTCATCCTAGCCTCTGCAGAAGACATACATATTTTCCACACCAGCTGAATTTATTTCCATTTCAAAGCAGAGCCTCAAAAAGCATCACAGCTTTCCTAGCTGTACCACCAAGGAATGACTCAGGACCCTAGGACAGATGAATGTATGCTCATGATAGGGATCAGATCTCTAATATAGATGCCTTTAGAGCTGGTGGGCACCACCAATGAGCTGTACCAACAGGCTAATGTAAGCGTGCCCTCTTCCCCTGCACAAGCAAGGCAAGTTCCGTGAGTGCCATACCTTACAGGGCAGGGACTTCACGGCAGACTGAGCTGCAACCTCTCCAGTTTCCCAGAGGCTTTTCGTGCTGGCTACCATCATGCTCGTGGTGGGAAGGTCCAGAGAGGGCTGTCGGACAGGTTTTGGTGCCTTTGTGGATGTCTGGAAAATAAATGGAGAGAGATCACTGTCAGGGAGAGTTTGTTGGGTTTTTTTCCCCCCTGTTATTGGAGGTCCTCAAGGATGAGGGAAAAAGAAGACTTTTGACTTTTAGGGTCTTGCTAGTTCCTGACAGATGCTTCCACCCTTTAAGCAAGGGGCATGAGGAAACAGGATGGGACAGCTTGCTAAAGAAGCCTACTTTATACTGTGAAGGGATAGAGAGAGAGGAGAAAGGGCTGCTCCCATTCAAGGGGAGATGATTCAGTTGTCAACTCCCAGACGGTGAGATTAAGAGGCATGGTAGGAGAGCAACATCCAGCAAAGAGGGATCCTTAAAGGGTGGGGACAGAGAGACAACACAGCAGCCCACCTCAATAGCCTGCGTGTACTGCTCCAGCCTGTCATCGATCTTCGACACAGGGAGAGGAGGCTGGGTCTTCTTTATGCTGTTACTGGAGAAGCAAGAAGAGGACTGAGGTGATGCTCCAGTACCTCAGCCAGAAGGAAGGACTTTGAGGGCCACAGGCAGCCTGTCACTCCTGCCCATAGCCACAGCAGGGCCTTCTGGCATGCTCCATTTGGAGAATGGGACCTGCTTCAC
Organism: Larus michahellis; assembly: GCF_964199755.1. Taxonomy (NCBI): domain Eukaryota; kingdom Metazoa; phylum Chordata; class Aves; order Charadriiformes; family Laridae; genus Larus; species Larus michahellis. The sequence continues at coordinate 76,143,995 of NC_133899.1, read as the reverse complement.
CCCAACACCCACATCAACCCTAGAGATACCTTTTCTTTATCGAGCGGTTCAGTGACTCGGTTCTGTCCGTGATCTAAAGTGGAAAAGAGAAGACAAAGATATTACACTTTTCCTCCATGGACCTCAAATGGATGTCGGTCACCTTGGCTGACAATAGTTCAAACATTTCTCTTCCCTGCACCCTCATCCAGATTTTGGTTAGAAATGCCTCACTCAGTCTTATGTTCCCACACCAACCACACAGTTTCCTTCTCCTTTCCAAGGCGGGTCAGCAGAATCCCAACTAAAAGCACCAGTGCACAGTAGCAGCGCAAACAATTTCAGGGGCAAACCAACAACGTGCAGCTTGACTAACAACTGAAACAGCAACCAAGACCATTTTCCCTGCTCAAGGTCCAGGTATCTCTCTCAGATACTTGGTTTTCCAGCCAGACACAAGAGAGAATGTGACAAGTGTGGACAGAAAAGGGGGGAAACTGCAGGCACTGCCAGCCACATTTGCAGAAGAGGAGCCAAGCACGAGAGAGCCAACCACGAGATGTGACAAGAGCACAGGCATGAGTCACATCATAGCTTATCCCCACCAGAGAAATGCACAGACAGGGCAAGTCAGCTCATGGAGCTGCCTGCAAGGCAGCCCTGCAGGTCCATCAGGAAAGAGAGTTTTGCACAAGAGGCTCCTGTGCAAGAACTCTTTGGCCAAGAGAGGAAGGCAAGCAAGCACTTCACAACCACTGAATAAAGGAAAGCTGAAGTGTTGCTTAACATCACAACTCTCTTGTGCTCCAGGAAAAAAGGAACATGGAGAGAAAAATCACTTTCAAGTCAAAGGGGAGGCTATTTCTTAGCAGTAGCTCCTGGAGCCAAGGAGCAGCAACCATGTAACAAGGAGCCTTCTCTCCCCATATACCACTGCCTGTGCTATGAAAAACATCACCTACCAAGTTAGCACATAAAAATCAGCACTAAATGCTCATTTTTAGACACTTTCGGGATACTGGTGCTAAATTTTAGTAAGCAGAAGACAAGACAGCGTCATAGAAATGACACATTTAACAGCTGTGCCAAAGAGCACAAGACACATTAGAGAAGAGCACAACCACCAAACAGTGCAACTCTGGCTAATAGAGATGCATCAGGGAGAGTCATTCTGTGGGGTCCCAACATGGCAGATATCCCTCCAGACAGTAGTTTCTGCTGGGCAAGCTGCCCGCCTGCTGCCAGCATGCTCCTTTGCTCAGTGCTGGAGGAATTGGTGCCCACCTGAGCCATGACTTCACAGATTGGGTTGCCCATCCCTGTGGGACATTGATGGGCTGTCTGGCACCTTATGGGGTATAACAGCACGTGAAAGGGGAACCAGGTAGATCCCTGCCCATGTCTCCGCTTCTCAACCATAAGTAGGTATCAACAGGAAAAAGCTTTGCCAACCCTGCTAGGGAGATGCTGTACACATGCAAACCAACCACAGGTGCTTCCAAAAGATCATAAGTGAACATCAATTTGAACACAGAGGGGCCTAGAAACAAGCTGTAGGTGACAATAGATCTCAGCACGACAGTTGAGGTGAGAACAAACTTGTCCTAAGCTATTGGGAGACCACCTCTCTCTGCCCTGTAGGGCAATTCCTTGCAGCAAGAGTCGTGCATTTCTCTGGTCCAAAGGCCAATTTCTAAAGGCCAGAAGAAACAACAGTTGCTCACTCGGCCAACCTCAAACTTGGAGCTCACAAGCAGCCTGGGACAAAAAACGGGCTGGTACAAGGCTCCCCTTCTGCCACCACACATCCATTTCAGCCCCCAGGGCACACTGGCCCTGTGAACCCCAAACACCCGCCTGCCCCAGATGTGTACCTGGCCTCCACCAGCCACAGCTGGCAGGGCAACTCACCGCCCATTGCAGATGCTCTCGTCTTTCCACTGCAAGCACAGTGTTTCTGGTACGTGATCCCATGCCAAAACACTTTCTTGGTGGTCAATGTGTTTAATTCTTAGTGTTCACATAAAGCGCTGCTAGCTGGGGTGTAAAGAGCCTCCTTCCTTTGGAAGAATCCCAAGCTCATATTTTTCCCCGAACAGCTTTACATTTGGCTTTTTGTATTGGTGAGCTCTGACATCACCGTTATAAAACACAGAGACAATATTTCTAAGCCTTTCCCTGGGCTAATCCCAGCAGCAGCGGTTAAGTTCGGGTCAGGAAGCTATGTGTGTTTCGGGGTTGTAATGACGAGAATTTCAGCACATAAGAGGCACTGGAAGTGCTTCCCACATTTCCCCCATTGGTCCCACTCCGGGGATATGCTTTGGCCACCCCCACCCCACTTTTCAAACCTAACATTAGTGCATGGCCTGCATCCAAACCCACTCTTTTACCCCTCTCTATTTGATTTTTTAAAAGGCTTCTCCATAAAGAGCAAGAATACGATGATTGTAGATGATGAAACCTTCCTCTTATGATCTGTTTACTGGTGCAAGAGGAAGTGCTCATACAATCCTCACCATCGAGGAAACATTGACTAAGAAGCAAGTAACACAGATAAAAAAAAACACAGAAAAAAAAAATCAAGATAAAACCAATAGTAGATCAACAGGATACCTAAGCTCCTCACCATTTCTCTCACTGCTATAATCAACAGGCTTAGGGCTTAAAAAGACAAAAAGCCATTCACTACAGAAACCACTTATCTGTGGCTATCGTATTTAAAAGCACATGCACAGAACCAAGGATCTGTAGCAAACGCAACAGAAGTCATGAGATGCAATTCAGGTGGTGTTAAAAATGGAAGTTTCGCAAGAGCATCAATGCAGACAGATGTGACTGGGAAGGACACGATGCTTCAGGGAGCAGGAATCCCGGTTTGTTTAGAAAACTTAAGTCATACTGTCTGATTGTATTCTAAGTAAGATAGGGAAATTCCAGTGCTTCAGGTTTTGGGGGAGGGCAAATTTCATTTTCTGACCAAGTTCATGTGTCATCTTTGAACAAATTCACAAGCTTAAAGCAAAGACATCTTTCTCAGTATTACAATATTCCCCAGAGTCCTCAATGAACTTTAGACATTTACGGTGATTGGCAAAGTATACACAGACAGAGACAGTTACAGCCTCCAAGAGCTCGAGCAGGCAAAGCAGGAGGAGAGGAGGCTGACAGCCAAAGAAGATGAAGGAAACAGACCAAGTGATTTGTCCCAGCCTGTAGCAGGAGCGGGATAACAGAATTCACACCCTATCTTACAACAAGCCCTGGGTCATCTTTCATCATCACTTAGGTGCTCTATCGTGATAGCTGCCATCACCTCCAGAGCGGCCTCAGGAACACAAACCTTCGTGGAGCACACTGCGGTGTGGTCAGAGCACAGCTCCTCCTCTTCCAGGCTGGTGGGGCTTGGAGCCTTCTGGCGTTTTTCTGGTGTTTCTTCTTCTTCTTCTTCATTTCTTCTTCTCTTCTTTTCCTGAGTGCAGAAAATGAAGCCATCAGGAAGTGAGCTGGTCAAAGTGCTTACTGTGCAACAAAAGTCATTTTCCCCCGTCTCCCAGGCTTCCTGCTTTACACTAAACAAACACGTGAGCACAGAAACTTTGAGTTCGCGTTATCTAATTTTGAAGCATCCAGGAAGAAGCTCATGTGTTAATTTGGGGGGGGAAAAAAAAAAAAAAAACAGTCAGAGTAATTTTGCAGATTCAAGGTTCCAAAATGATATGGAAAGGGGTCCTTGCATCAGTTAATAAAGATTTCTTACCACTACTGAGATAGGAAAATGTGAATTTCTCATTTAGAGGCCACAAGGAGAGTGAGCAGCTGCCTTTAGAATGAAGGGCTAGAAAGAGTCAAACACACAGTGCAAAAAGCACACTAGGCTCAGCAAGTCGAAATCCATTTACAACAGAAGATATCTGCGGCTCAGACACTCTAACAGACTTGCACACCACTCAAGTTCCAGCTTTGTCTCTCTTGTTTACCATGAGTCACACCTCATCAGAGGAGCAAAGAAAGAAAACCTCAGCTGGGAGCAATGCAAGATGTAGAGATACATCAAGCCAAAGTGCTCCAAAGGTTCGATAAAGGCTGGGGAGAGAAAAAGAAGCAGTAACATTTAGATTTGATTTCTCCTGAAGAACTACTCACTGCCCACAAAACCACAGGAGAAACAGCAGCACTTTCCTTCTCAGTATTGCAGGAGCATGACTAAACCACCACAAACTCTGGGAGTAGATACGCCACCCTCACAAGAGGGCAGAGGCTGCCTGCAGTGACCCCAAGAAGGAACATAGGCAAGAGTGGCACCAGCCCAAAGTTATGCCATGACAACTTGTCTATGTGGGCTCAACACCCAGCAGTGTAAGCAGCAATGGCGAGCCGAGTTCTTGGAGAGCAGCCCCCAAGCCCTCCTGCCAGCCCCGTGGTGAGGAGAAGGTCAGCTCCTCCTGATCTCACCTCTTGCTCAGCTCTCTCCTCTTCCTCCTGCTCTCTGACCCGTTCTTCCTCTTGGCACAGCCTTTCTTCCTCCCCAGAAACCACATTCTCCTCCCGGATCTCCTCCGGGCTTTCCCGATCCAGCTGGATCTGCTCCAGTTTGACTTCAGCTTCCCTCACACCACCGTCGTCTTCTTTGTATGACTGCCGTGGAGACCTAGAGTTGGGGGAGAGAGGTCAAAGAAGCAAAACACATTGTTATGAGCCTACAAACATCAGCAGGTGCCTTTCACCTCTAGAAATACAGTTTTATCATTTCCCCAAGCCTACAACTTGCTGGGTGCTTTACACCAGGGCTCATAGCGACTTCCATGGGCCCATCCAGTTCCAGGCGCCCAGATGTAACAGCAGCCACATCACACTCCTATACTTCGAATGCCCAGGACATGGCTCGACTAAGAGTTGTGGCAGAGCTGAAGGTACCTGCACCTTTCCAGTCTCACAGCAGGCAAGACCCACAGGAAAACAGAGATCAGACAGACCTGAACACCAGGTCCTGGCCTCCAGTCGGGCCCCAGGCAGAGAGGACACCTACCACCATGATGTGGTGCTGGTGCGATTCTCTGTGCTGCTGCAGCCAAAATCCCAGCTCAGCCAGTGTGCTTTGTGGTCCTGGTGCACAAACACAGCTCTGACACTGCCCCCACAGTTCCCACCATCAACTCAATGTGGGGCACCAAACACAGCCTTTCTCGCCCTTAACTCATCTTCCATGTTAACAGAGCCTCTCGCTGGAGGAGGATCCAAGCACCGACATGTGAACACGCTTCCCATGATCCACCTTTTCCCTAGCTGAAGCTAAACCGCAGGGCAAGGCTGCACAGCCACTCGTGGGTTTTTTTTTTGTTTGCAAGGCACAGTGTTTCGCAGGCAATGCCATACCCACATCTGACCCCGCACTCCAGTTTCACCTACCAGAATAAGTGACACTTCTACTCCTGTCATAGCCCAGCAAAACAAAGGAGTCACAAAGCAGCCAGGATCACCCCTTGGCTTAGGTTTAAAACACACAACGGGGTTTGTGCAAGAGGATTCCTCCAGGTCTCCGAGGCTGCAGAGAGGAGACCCAGAAGCGCGTTTAAGCAATCGGCTTAAGCAGCCCATGCCTTTGGGCACAGAGTCGGTGCGAGCACATAACCCCAGAGCTCTCGCTGGCTCACAGCCATGCATCAAGATGTTATTGCCATCTTACTTTCCCCAGCCAGAGAATAGCTTTTTCCTCCCACCCATTTCTTAGAAAATCACCTGGCTTGTGACAGCAAGGCTAGAGAGCTGGCGAGTGGGCAGCTGCCAAAGTGCAAGGCTGACTCACCGCTTCTGCCTCAGCGGCCAGCACCAGAACGTGAAAAAAAGTTCAAGTGATGCTTTTCCACCCACCTCTTTGCTGCTGGGAAGGCAGCTCACAGGACAACTTTCGTCCAGCCCTCCCAAATGACCACATTGGGAAAAAGCTGATGCATACGCTGGCTCGCCTGGCTGGCTACTAATCATCCTCCCACAACAGTGCAGTCACCAACAGCAAACAGGCTCTGAAGGTTTTATAGCCCAGGTAACTAGTGTCTCAACCAGGATGCCAGCAAAGCCTCCAGCTAAAGTGCAAGTTCATATTAAAAATTTAGGCCAGCAGATACAATGCAGTCTATGGGATGCCTTTTGCACCACAGCAATTTTGTACAGGAGGCAGCTAGTCTGACACAGCTCCAACCCGCTTGCATGCAGCTGATAGCCACCAGGAACCAGAACCTTGATTCCCTCCGTCGTTCCACAAAGTGGGGAACTAGAACCAAAAATAAAGCGTGCCTTAGCACCAAGGTCCTCAGGGGATGCACAAACTGTTTTAGCTCTGTCCAAGGGAGAGCAACTGTCTCCATCCCCTCAGTCATAGCTACCACCTAAACATCTTTCACATGAAAAACCAGGATTTGCTCCATAGTCAGTTACGCAGGAGAGATGGGAAACCCTGGCCTGGGGCATCCCAGCCAGACACACAGCCTACCTGGGCTCACACCACACTCCAAGTCTGTCCTTTGGGTGAGGCAGGTAAGCAAGGAGGAAGGGAAAAACTGCTGAAAGGACTTCACAGGGCACAGCCACCCACTAAGAAGCAAGCCCAACTTTTGCAAAAAGCCCAGCTCCAGCAAACCCAGTAGATCTGAACCTCTTCAGCTGCCTCTCCCAGCCAGGCTTTAAAGCACCACCCTTCTCTGATGGGCTTCACCTGCCATGGGTGCCACCTCCCCTGCTCAGCACCCTCTTACCACGCTACAGAATAAACACAAGCACCACATAAAAACCCAAGAAGCAATTTCTGGAGAGGATAATACAACCCTTCCAGCTAATTCTCTTGTCAAGGATAGCCTTTCTCCCAGGACAAGCTCTTTGCAAAGGGCGGGGGGGGGGGGGGGGTGGCAGAAAAAAAGGCAGCAGTCTGAAAAGCACATGGGGTTGATTTTTAATTGCTCTCACAGATGTGATAATCAGAACCAGGTGAGGAGCTTGAGGTCAGGGCTGCGGAGGTACAGCTCGCAGAGTGGTTTAGCTACAGTGTTTGGAAAAAAGTAAGAAAGAGGCGAGCTCTATTTATTTGCTCAGCAGTAAATATTAACCTTAGGTATTTTTTCAGTCTCGGGGGTAAAGAAGAGATTGTGTCATTGTGGGCTGAAATCCCCTATAAAACCAAGCTGCTGAGAGAACTGAGTCACAGAGTTCACATGCAGGTAGTAGATGGTGTCCGAGGGAAGTGGTTAAGGCAGGAGTTTGGTTCAGCTCAGCAAGGGGAGAGTGATGGGACATGGGGACTAAACAGTCGGCACACAAGCACCTCTCAAGGCTCTCGACTGCCTGTTTTCCCCTGCCAAAAGAAGAGTCAAGCACAAGGTGGGCTGGGGCCATAACACCCACTATGCTGCCATGAGCCAGGAAGCAGCAATAACTTAGAAGAGCTTTTTAGGCTGGCCTGGATTATGTTAGAGGCCGTTTCAGCCCCTGCAGCAGCTCAGGTGGCTTAAATCCGCTGTTGTCACTCCTCCAAACTCAGGCGTCCTGGCAGGCTGCCATTGCTTGGAGTGCAAAGCTCAATCCAAACATCCCCAAAGTCCAGGGCAGTCCCTGAGCCTGTTCCTCCCCTCTAGCTCAAATGGCAGGCAGAGAGCATCCATCCCAGCAGTGCGGGACCTGTCCTGCCCCTCCTTGGGGACGGTCCTTTTGCTGGGCACGTTGGTTCCCCTCTCCTCGGTCCGGCTGTGTCACACCCACCTCTGTTTGCGCTGCTCAAGCTTCTGGGACCAGTCACTGAACCCCTCATCCTCCTCCAGCTCCGAAGTCCCGGATGGCTTAAAGTCATAGCTGAAACGCAGCAAAAAGGAAAACATGGAGTAAGATGCAAAAAAACCCCAAAACTGGCCCAAAACAGCCCCAGCCTGATACCATCCTTCTCTCCCTCCAGTTATTGCACCTTCTGTCTTCTGACCGCTCCCAAATCCCACTTGAAGCCTTATCCTCCGTTACAGGAAAGATGCTTTTGCCACATGCTTAGGAGTACCCTTGTACAAAGGGAGCCTCAGGGCATCACTGAGAGATGGAGAAGAAGAAGGAGCAGCCCCATGACACTGGCAGGAGCATCCCGCTGCCTGCCTGGTCTCTGGGGTCACACGCAGTCGAGCAAAAGACAAGCAGCACATCAAAACCAAAAAGTCCACGGTATTCTGCACCGGAGCTGGCACTAGCTTGTTTGGACCAGAGGTGTTTCAAACTCCGTTGCTGCTTGCCCTACGCTTGTACACAGCCCCATAGAAAAGAAATCAGCAGGAGTCGGCCTGAACAGATCGCTGGATGAGGAAGGCACGAAGACACAAAGATTAGGATGCTGGCTCAAGTTCTGGGTTGGATCCTCACGATCCCCTACAGCTTTGAGACAGTCAAATACACTTGCGTGACTCTGGCGCCCCACCTGTGAATACCCCACTGCTGCACGGAGCCGCAGCCCTCCCGGGTGCACAGCTGCCAGTGCCAGATGTGGGCTGGCCATGCATGGAGTAGGTTTTTTCCTATTTCTTTCCTTGCATTCGCAAGGAGAATCGCCTTCCAGCCAGGGGTCCTAGGTGGGCAGCCATATTGCAAGCATCAGCCTGAGGAGGGGGCTTCACAGCTGGTTTTGGGACGCAGGGCAGTCATGTAATCTGGGAACGGGAATTAGGATGCGGGACCCACAGAATAGCTTAAACTCAGATTCAAACTACGTAGTAAATGTGGGTGAGTCTTTTCTTTGCCTTTCTGGGATCTTAGGAGGTGTCAGGAGATGCTTAGCCTCCTCCCTGACCCCAGTGGCTTGAAACACGAGGCATTTTTCTGAGATTCGGAAGTTTCGTATTGAACTGACTGCAGGAGTTGAGGGTATACAAAAAGCACATGCCCTCGCCAGGCTCACCAGGGAGGGTGGCAGGGGGTGCACACCGAAAACGGCTGCTCAGCCACAAGTCTGAGCACAGCCCACTCCTGCCGCGCTTCAGCATCCCCTTAGACTGCGGAGGGCAATAACCCAGACCAGGCTGGGTTATTTTCCGCTGCGTGTGTAGCAGTAGCTTGTGGATGCCCCAGGACAACGCTCAGGAGATTCGATGCAGAGCCAGAATGGGACCACGGATCTGACGAGTCCCAGGTCAGGACTTCACGCAAGCTGCAGCGTTGATGATTCCAAAGGCAGAATCACTCCAGTATTTGTGGCCCCGGCCACAAACATGTGCTCAGGCTAGCAGAAAAGCTCCCAGGGAGCAAGGGAGGCTGGCCAAATGCTGTTTGAAAACTGGTCGGTTCCCTGTGCCCCTCTGCAAACCTGGCCCCGGGGGAAGCAGGGAGCCAGCACAGCCCCATCAGCACTGCCCAAGCTGGTGTCCATCCCTCCGATTCCCAAGGCCACGCATGACTTTTCTGCAAACCCGCCGTTTTGGGGGTTATTTCTCTATTTTTTAGTGGGGGAAGGGAGGAGAGGAGCTTTGCTCTGTCCCTTTGGTGTAAGGAAACGCCGAGGGCGGGTTTGCACAAACAGAAGTGACATGGATGGAATGAGTCCCAGCGCGGGAAGACCCGAGGGAAGGAGGGCGCAGTGTTTACACAAGAGAGAGCGAAGCTTTTCAGAAGATTAATAGCCAGGGCTGACCCCAGCTGCATGAGCAAGTCCAGGTGGCTGTCAGCAGCTGCAGAAGAAACCAGGGGATGGCCAGAGAAGAAACATCCTTCCCAGTGAAGCCTGGCCCAGCCAGCTCAAGCATCACGGAGCCAGGAGCCAAACCCTTCATTTTAGGAGTTCTTGTCATTAAACCCTTCCGCCGATGTTTAAGCACTCAATTAAATATGGGCACTGCCAGCGGTCCCATGGGGTCAGCAGCGTGTCTGTGCCTATGCCCACAGGGCTGGAGCCTGCAAGCTGGGTTACTGGGGCTGCTGCACGCTGCTCTGTGCCCAGGACCGCTCACAGCATCTCCCGGTAAAGCAGAGACCAGAGATCTTGTCGCCTGTTTTAAAGACTTCTGAGAATTATTTTCCAGCCCCCGTATGAAGAGGGGAGGGGGAGGGGGCGCGGGGTTGGAAAAGCTAACAATTATTATTAGTTTCCAGTTCTTCTGTTTGCTTTTAGGGCAGACTGCAGTGGGTTTGTCTGCAGAATATCACTGGGTGTATTTCCACAAAAGGTTTCGAAGCTTCTTCGCAATGCTTGTAGACTAAAAAAAAAAAAAAGTCCTGAATAATTATGGAAGTATCTGAGAAAAAACCTGATCTTTTCCTTGAAAAAATACATTTTTATTAATAGCTTTTGCTATTTTTCCAGTAAAATGAAGTTGCTACTTCTCTGATTGTAATCCCAAATCCTGCCACCACTTTTCCATTGTATTTCATATATTTAGAAATAAGTTGAACACATAAATAGCAGGAAGAGTAGGGTCTTTAAGACAGACTTCGGCAACTCGGAGTGCAGACTGGCTTTTGTGCCAGCCCCAGTGCTGCACAGCACCCGGGCTGCTGAAACATGGACACAGGGAGGCTGCATGGGATGCTGAGGTGGGATGCTGGGGACACGACTGGTCATGCTATCCTTTCTCCAGGGGTTTCCTCTCTGACAGCAGATAGCTCAGCATCTCTATGAATGCCTCCTGAGCTATTTTCATTTACGACCTGCCTCATTAAAGCACCAAGTTAACTTTAACCCTTGGAGCTGTGAACTGCACCAGCTCAGGAGCTGCTCCATGCTCCCCACTGCCGGGGCAGCATCCTCCGAGGGAGGAGCGAGGAACCTGGCTGGGAGAGGCGATCTCTCACTCAGCCGCCAGCACCATGATCTGCCCAGGGCTGTGCATCACATCCTCAGGCACGTGTCTGTCTTCGCACATATCAGGAACTTCCATTAGTTTCGGCGTAGGATGAGTCACAAGCTGAACTTTAACCAGGCACTGAAATCCCTGGCAATGGGAACTCCCTGCCTGAGCTCAGCCTTACCCAAGCTGTCCTAGTTTAAACTCTCAAGGCAGTAAAACACCCAGCCTTCAGCCAAAAGTGCAAAGCAGGGATTCTGGCTTTTTCTGCGCAAACTAGAAACACACTATTTGTTAGTCTGGGCTAAATCCCCCAACCCAAACCTATTAGGGAACTTCCCCACCTCCCCAGACCACCCCAAACAACAGAGACACCCGCCCTGTGGATGCGGGAGGGTTTTGCTGCAAGGGGAGAGCGTGTCACTGAAGGATTTATCCGCAGGTATTTCTTACTGGTTTTCCTGTGCTGGACCTGCGCTCTCCGAGCAGGAGCTGGTGCCATTCAAGCCCTCTTCTGCTTGGGACCTCAGCTGCTTCTCCCGCTCCCGCCGCCGCCGCTCTCTCGCTGCCTCCTCCTCGTCTTCCACGCTCCACTGCGCTGTCAGCCTGCCAAGCCAAAGGGAAAACCCATCCTTAACGCCATCGGGCAGCATCTGCAAAACCTGGTGATACCACCCCCGAGGTCTGGGGTTCCCCCCCGGCAAGCAGGGGTCTCCTGCAGAGGAGCGCTTCCACCATGAGTGGTGGCCCTCAAAGCGGCATCCCCACCTCGATCAGCACGGCTCCACAGCGGGACTGACTGATGTGCAAGGATAAGGTAGGACACATGGACTGGGAGAGACGTAGAGGAGAGCCAGCCTTTCCTCCCCGAGGAAGATGTGGTGCCTATCCCCCTCCTCCCAGACCTCCCTCCTGGAAGCCCCCTGGGAAGCACCATTCCCTGCAAAGCAGCTTTGTACCCCAGGAAGGGTTTGTAAAGGGTCTTGCAGTGGTGCAGGAAATCCCACACCTCCATCTGAAGCTCACCCAGGGAGGGTGAGATCTGCACCCAGATCTGCACCCTGGGGGTGAGTTTCCTTAAGCAGTTGAGCTGCTCCTGCCTGACCAGGAGGAGAGGGAACAGTGGCAGAGGGCAGCATCTGTGTCCTGCTCTGCCCTGCCAAGCTTCCTTCCTCCCCCGCAGAGACGAAAAACCTGCCCTGGCTTCTCCCAGACGTCTCAGCTGCTGGATATTAACACCTCTGTCAGCAGAACGGCCTCTCACATCCTCGAGGAAGTGATAAGGCAGCTGCCACATTCCTCCTCCGTCGATAACGTCGGTCTCCGCATGGGATTGGCTCCCGCTCCACCACTGGTGGCACCAGACAGATGCAGGCAGAAAGGGACGTGCCATGGTGGCAGTGTCACCGCTCACCCAAAGGGCCGGCAATGGGTCTGACTCATGGTACCCAGAGCTGATGCTGGGCCAGCTGCTCCCTCATGCCACTCATCCCTGGCTCGGCCAGGTCCAAAACAGCCCATGAAGGCTGTTTTCCCTGGCATTCACAAGCCTATTTACAGAAACGCTCTTGTGCAAGGCACACACACGGGAGTCGGGAAGGTGATCTCCCTCCAGGAGCAGGACCCAGCCTGACCTGTGTCTCCCTGCCCTGTTCGGGAACACCCCAAGGACTGCAGTTCCTGTAGGGTGAATCTGCCCAGTAGGAGATGCGGTGGGACATCAGCTTAGACTGGGGCAAAGAGCTTGTGCAAAAGGAAAAAAAAAAAGCCAAGAATGCCTTAGTTGAGACTTGTTTCAGCCCAGTTTCAGTGAACGAGGGGCAGGTTTCAGCCGACCCCAAAAGTGCCACTCTGCCAGCCTGCCCAGCTTTGCCCACAGCCTGGACTATGAACTATGTGAGAAGGTCTCACTTCACCAAGGGCCTCACTAAGATGCTGTTTTCATTTAAGGTTCAGGACAGATCGCCCCGTCTTCCAGCAAAGGAAAGAAAAAAAAAAAAAAAAAGAACAGGGATTAATTGAGAAATTTTGTTCAAGAAAAATTTGGCTTTTCTAATTACACTAATGAACTTTGTCAACCTTTTCAGGGGAGATCCGCTCAGAGCCTATTTTACCCTGTGGCACCAGCAGGACCACCGAGCTTAGCCCCAGTAGCATCGTTTTGCAGAGTGGTCCCACCACCACTCCAGCAGGAGGCTGGGAGTGACCCCACATCCCTGCTCTCCTGAATTCCCATCTCCCTGGAAGCGTCAGAGCCGGGATGCAGAGCCAGATGGAGACAGGTCACCCATCCCCACCGAGCCCACGGGGGAGCAGGGAACGAAGCAGATCCTGGACTCGGCCAAGAGACTGCTCCACCGCCATGTAGCAATCACTGCCTGCCTTATTTTGGGTGGGGTCTTTTCACAAGCAACAAATTCAGCCGCCCTTTCCCCTTCTTCCCCTTCATTGCCCCTTGCCACCTTGCTCTCCATGGGGAACAAAGCGGACCCGCACCGGAGCCTGGGCTCCCCTCCTCCCTTCCCTACTCGTCCCACACTCCTATTTATTGTTTTCCCCCAGGTTCCCATAGAAACCCTTGTCTGTGGGCCTGGCAGGAAGCCACCGTGTTGTTGTGTGGTGTGTTTTTTTTTTTTTTTTAATATATAAATGAAGTCATTCATTAAACTCTGCCATGATCTCCCTCCCTTGTGCGACAGCTCCAGATAGTCTCTGATTCAGAAAGGCTCTTAACCCCCGATCGCCCAGATCGCCCCAGTTACGAGAAGCAAGGTCCACGTCTATCCCAGAACAAATTAGATTTCAGTTTAATTCCTTCCACAGCTCCTCCAGCTCCTCAGGAAGCCACTGCCGAGACAGTGCAGAGGTGCACCAAGCCCATGGCTTGGCCGGGGTCCCCGGGGGAGCCTGGAGGGGGGTCCCCTCTACACCACACGAGCTTTCCACGCTGCAAGAGCAGCATTGCTTGGCAGCCTTCTCCCTTTCCCAGTTGGATGTGACTAACTCTCTCCCCATGACCTCACCGGCTCGCTATTCTGTCCCTGCATCCTCCGAACCAGCTGAGGACAGGGCTGGGGGCGACTGTTTTGGGGAGAAGGGATTTTTCCCTGCAAAAGCAACGAAAACTCTTTCCCAGCTCCCTTTGCCGCAGAGCAAACTGGCCTCTGAGTTGCCCGCCGCCGTGCTGGGATGCGGCTCAGACACACTGGGCCATTGCGGTGGGGCTGCAGTGCTGGGAGCTCCGTACCTGCTCCTCTCAGGAATGAGGGCTGTGGGTAAAGCCCTCACTGAGCCCCCGCGCACGCTGAGTTCGGAAATGTCACCGCCTTCCAGCAAACACCTAAAACCAGTTTATTAGTGGATTCAGAGTTCTCGCTCGTATTCAAACAGGCTGGCAGCAGAGCAACGTTTAATAAGCGATGCTTTGGGGTTCAGTAGTCACACCAACAAGCAGAGAGAAAAGGACGATTCCTTTTCAACTGACCTAGCAGCACAAATATTTGTCTTTAGTGAAAAACAAACAAAAAAAACACCCCAAACAAATGAGAAACTAAACCTTGCCAAAGTCCTCGCGTTTGGGTCAGCTACAGGGGTTTGTTGGACCACAAACCGAATGTGCCATTTCAATTTGGACAAGTCCAAGCCTCCATCAGTGTGAGGAGGGGGTCAGCTGGTAAATTGCCTTTCAAAGCAAAAAAAGTGGAAAGATTTAATTTCCAAAGGGTTACGTTTTCTAAGAAGGGGCCACGGTCTCCCATTTGCTCTAATTGCTCACAATCACATTCAGTAACTCAGTGTGCTCAGCCCACAGCAGCATTGCACAACCATCTTTCCCATTTCTAGAAATAATTACCCAGTGCTTCAGGATCAGGCTGATACCGCGTACCTCTGCCTTCACCTCTGGCCACCACTTTCCCAGGTTGGTCCCAGGCTGGGGAATTTTTGGGAAGAAGAAGACTCATAGCTGCTGGTGGGACTGAGAGCTCCCCACTTCATTTCACCCAACACAGGATGGGAAAATGGAAAGCAAGACGACTTGAAGCTTGAAGACTTGCAAGGTGAGCTACAGCGTGCTACACTCCTGCACCCAGTGACCTGCCCAAACAGAGGTGTTTTCCTGCAAGGTGAAAGGAAAATCACCCCCTCACACAAACATTAGGGGGACTTGAGAAGGAAGGGAGGATGGAGAGAGCGCTTTGCTGACCCAGCAGCCAGGAGCCACAGGCAAAGCTTTCTCCAGCAAGACCTCATAGAATCATAGAATGTATTGGGTTGGAAGGGACCTTTAAAGGTCATCTGGTCCAACCCCCCTGCAGTAAGCAGGGACATCTTTAACTAGATTGGATTGCTCAGAGCCTTATCAAGCCTGGCCTTGAACGTTTCCAGGGATGGGGCTCATCGCAGGGCCAAGTCGTTTCTCTTATGTGGTCCCTGCATCCCTGCCAATGGCTTTTGGAGGTCTTGGTTTGGGGCGAAACACTCTTTGTGGAAGGGGTTTATCTCTTCCTGAGGAGATCCTGCAGGTCTAGGGATGGGCTGAAAGCACCTCAGTTCCACTTTGGCCACAGTCGCAGTTTGCTGAGTGTCAGGGATGCTCAGACTTCGGCTCTGACCGGGGCCGGCTGCCCATTTCAGATCCAGCTCCTGACTTCACCTCCCTCTGGACCCCCAGCCAAGGGGGCGGTTTCATTTCCATTTGCCCTACAGAACACCTCCTCCTCCCACGGAACAGCGATACAGGCTGCGCTGTTCCACACAGCCACGAACACCCGCTCCAGACAAGCCAGCGTTGCTGGAAAGGTCACGTTTCCTTTGGGCAATTCCTCACCGGCACTTGAGGAGATTATAATATTCAGGCAAGGGAAATTTCTGGCACCAGATGAGCTGCGTTTAAGGGAAACGCTGCAGACCTGAGGAGTCTTTTGCACGGCCGACGGCTCAAAGGAAGCTTTGCTGGCCGAAACCCAACCTTCAGCACTAAACCTAATTCCAGAAAGGAAAATGAAATGCCTCCCAGAGGCTTTGGGCTTTGCAGACCTGTGCCAGAAAAACCCAGGAACCTCTACCAGCGCATCGGACATTCCTGTCTCCTGAGCTCGCTGTGGTATCGGGCCAGGACGGTGTTGACTTTGGTCGCTGCTTGTGTTGGGTAGGCTGCCCCCTCAGAGCCAGGGTTCACTGGGGAAGAGGTTTTGGGAACAGGGTTTAGGAGGAGCCATGCGCAACCCCTGGCACGAAGGCTGCCCTTTCCCAGAGGGCCCATCAACCCAGTGCAAATTCTGTTGCCATCAAGGGTAAAGCTCCCATCACCTGTGAAAGCAACATTGGCTACCACTGCTGAAAATGTCACCCGCAAGAGATGGGACTCCATGAACTAGAGTAGAACAGGGAAGGATACCCTGCATCCCCCAGCAGCCATCCCGTTGAGGTAAGGGGGAAAAGAGATGCTAGAAACCTGTGCAAGGGACCTTGTCCTTCCCACATAATCCATCGCAGCCATGTCACAATTCCATGCCAGATACAATATTGGTGTCCTCCTGCCCATCAGGGAGAGAGATCCCCCAGCATACCCAGGGTAACGCTCTCTCACTGCCATCCAGCAACCAGCTACCAAAGCTGGTTAAGCAACATAAACCAGAATACGACCTAGAACGGCCAACAAGTTCAACCTGCTGCCAAGCACAGCTGCCAGGCTTTATTTCATATTGCATTTATCACCCATTTATAAAGGGCCCAGACATGATTGGCAGGGGTACTGAGATATGCAGTTCACCCCATCACATGAAATGGAAGAGGACACCTGCAAAAGGCTACGATGGAGCCACTTGACCTTCCACCAACAAATTAATCACTTATTAATCTGTCATAAATGGCATATAATGGATCTGTGTGACTGAGTCAAGTATCCTGAAATAGCCAGATAACACCTCCATTCACGTCATTCAGGACAACTGGTGTCAGGCCACGGCAGAAGTCATGGATGAAGACATTTGCATGCAATGCACAGTCATGTTGCGATGGCTCAGTTTCTCTCCATCCCTGCAAACCACATATGCCCTGGCTCAAAGCAGTGTCCCACGGGATGCCTCACACCACGGACACCAGTGTTAGGCATCAGAGAGTTCAGCAACTCAGCTCTTTTCAAAGATCCCTCTAAGACCCAGGTTTACCTCCAAGTACCAAGATACCTTCAGAAACCTATCCCTAAGCCCAAGGGTTTTTCCAAGGTGAAGCCAGGAAGATGTAGGGAATGGAGTGGAAATCCCGCTGGCATCCCAACCCCCTGATTACTACTCTGCCAAGAGGTTCCTATTCAATGCCAGTAACCACAGCTGTTGACACCAGTGACATGGGCTGGCAAAGCGTCCACAGTATGGCCATCGCCAAGTTAGATGGCAGGCAACAACAGTTATGCTTCTTGATGGACAGGTTTCTGTGACTTGGGAGTAACGTGGCCGGTTAGCAAAGACTACAGCTGGGTAATCATCCCACTGGATAAGGAAGGGGGTGTGGATAGCGGTACGATACAGGGAGACTGGGGAAAGAAATAAAAACAAAAATTATTGTGTCACAACCTAGAGTTTATTGCAGCCTAGTCTCGGGGGAGATAGTTATCCTGGCTCTGAAGGATCGGCTTGTCAGTCAAAGGCAGCCAGAGATGCTGCACAAGCCTCTCCCTCCCTTACATTCATGTAATTCCTCAGCGGCATTGCTCCATTCAGAGTCCAGGCTACAGACTTTGAACAAGAAGGGTTGGGGGGAAGAGAGGAAAAAAATGCGTCTATATGCTTCACCCTCAGCCTTTTTCTCATACCAAGCTTCCCCACCCCACCCGTAGCTGCACCATCTCAGCCACGTCTCCCTGTTCCCCCTATAAATCACGGCTTGCCTTCGAGACGCAAGCAGCAGGGTAGAGCTGCTTCACACCCAGGGGCAGCAGCAGAGCCTGTCCCCACCGACCCGCTGGAGCTGGGGGAGGTGCAGAAAGGCGTCACGCACGGGGCGATAAGGACATGCCAAGGCATCTGAACAGAATATGATACGGCCCAAACTTTCATCGAGCAGGAATGGAAGAAAAACCACAGGCAGCACAGCGGAGACCTTAAAAATAAAAGCAACTCTTCTTTTTTAAATGAATCTTGGGATTTCTCCACAAAAGCACATCCCATTTCTGCCCAAAGAAGGATGTGCAGATGTGCAGCTACACATCCACACGTGCCAGGTATAAAACCCTGCCTGGTTTAGCCTTCATTGAATTCCTTGCAAAAATTGACCTGTCACTGTTGCGTGACAGGCAGGGAAAGCCCCAAGCTGGTAATTTACAGCTGCCACAAGGAAGACGAGAGACATTGGAGAAAGCTGGTGGCAAATTTTGCCCCTCAACTACAAAAAAGACATTTTGGTGCTGGAGCGGGTCCAGAGAAGGGCAACAAAGCTGGTGAGGGGTCGGGAGAGTAAGTCTTATGAGGAGCAGCTGAGGTCGTTTAGCCTGGAGAAAAGGAGGCTGAGGGGAGACTTTATTGCTCTCTACAACTACCTGAAAGGAGGCTGTAGAGAGGTGGGGGTCGGTCTCTTCTCCCAAGTAACAACTGATAGGACAAGAGGAAATGGCCTCGAGTTGTGCCAGGGGAAGCTTGGACTGGACATTAGGAAAAATTTTTACACTCGAAAGGGTTATTAAGCATTGGAACAGGCTGCCCAGGGAAGTGGCTGAGTCACCATCCCTGGAGGTATTTAAAAGATGGGTAGATAGTGCTTAGAGATACGGTTTAGTCAGAGTTAGATTGATGGTTGGACCAGATGATCTGGAAGGTCCCGTCCAACCTAGGCGATTCTGTGATTCTAAATGGCAGGAGCAGACCTTGGAGGAGGGAAGCAGGCAGGGCTGGTCCTTCAGCACAAGCCTCGTCTGTCCCCGCCAGCCTCTCGCAGGATGGCAGCTCCAGAAAGGCACATGGGATGCTTTGCGCTTCCAGATGCCATGGGTGACGTACAGGCCGCTCACAGAGGCATGAGGCAGCCAGTGGGAATGACTGCTTCTTTTTATTATTATTGGTTTTAATCATGGCAGACAGAATCCCAACGAATCCCTTACAAGATGATGGATTGCACCCCCAGGACTGTGGGTCCTTAGCACACAGATAGGCTGGTGCGTAATGTATTAACATCACCGGTCAGGAATTTGGCAGGGAGGAGGAAAGGGCTGGAGTTCGAGCCCTCCCAGCGCTCCACGATATTCAGTAGGTGTGAGAAATTGGTGCCGCGTACGACCTCGAACCACAGTCCTTTCTCACGGTCTCTCCATCTCAGCCCTAAGGTTCAAGAAATCGGAGGGGTTTTTTTCCTAAAGAGCAGGAAGTCTGGTCTCTGTTTTTGCAAGGGAGAAGCACGCCAGAGGAGAAAATAAGCCTTGTCAGAGAGGTTCGGACTGGCTTACCCAACTTTTTTATTCTAATTTTCCCCCTCTCTTAGAGGGAAGCAAGCTTCCATAGCCTCCCTGCCCTGGCCACAGTCAGCCAACATCCTCCCCGATACACTCAGGTTGGAAAACAAGTCTGAGCCTAGGGAGGCGAGCAACAGCCTTACCCCTGCTTCAAGCCCAGGTTTTAGAGGGAGATTCGTACCGGGTGTGTTGCTTTTTATAGCACCGCTGGCTTGGCCACCAGTCCT
This sequence comes from Larus michahellis, assembly GCF_964199755.1. Taxonomy (NCBI): domain Eukaryota; kingdom Metazoa; phylum Chordata; class Aves; order Charadriiformes; family Laridae; genus Larus; species Larus michahellis. The sequence continues at coordinate 76,124,547 of NC_133899.1, read as the reverse complement.
TCATTTTGCAGCCCTCGGGGCGACGCAGTCCCCCCCCCCAGCCCCTTCAGCCCCCGGCTGCAGGAGGGAGTTTGCTACCCAAGCGCGGGCAGGAGGCAGCAGGGAGGCCGTGGGAACGCGCTGCTCCACTCCCTGGGAGAGTTGAGGCTCTCTTCGTTTATGGCCATGGCTGACGAGTTGCGCTGCAGCAGGAACCGGAGTCAGCAGCGAGCCCTGGGTCCCTGCTGCGCTAAGGCAGCGTGTCTTCATGAGAAAAAAAGAAAAACAGCCTTTTGCCCCAAAATACTGATAGCAACTCCCATGCAATCGAACGAGTGAAAACATACCAATGGTGGGAGAAGGAGGAAGAAAAAAAAAAAAAAAAAGGAGCTTGGAAGCTGAAAATTTGTTCTCACACATCATCCCAGCTGCAAAGTCTCAGACCCCAGTGTCCCCATCCAGTGCCCTTTCCAGCTGAACCATGCTCAGACACGTGCGGTGGTCCTTCTCCACCTCACCAGAGGATGCGGATAACTTGCAGCTGCAGCCCTGAGGGGCTCAGAGGCTCACTACAGCTCCCCAGAATTTCCATGGGCTCAAGTTCAGACCCTAAATATCCAGCTGCTTGAGAGCAGGTAGAAGTCTGAGACAAGCAAGGCTAAAAAGCAATAAAAACACCCATCAGTTGGCTTCTGGGAAAAGCCAATTGCAGGTGGAGCGCTCCTGATGAAACAAGCCCCAGGGCTGGGAAAATCTAGGAGTGGATCTACAGGGTGTTCAGAGGGGATGGATGAGCTGCCCTCCTCAGAGTGAAAGCAGAGGGTGGGCATCTCCCAAGGCAGCCAGGGATGGGGTGCCCACCACACACCAGCTTGGCCTCTTACCCCCACCCTGCCCCACGGCTCAGCTGGGCTGCAAAGTCCCGGGTCCCTCCTGGCTTGCGAAATGTGGTGACATCGCTCTGCAAGCGGCTGGTATCACCGAGCCATGCTGGCATGTGGAAAGCCCCCGGGCATACCCCGCTGAGCGATCAGTTTGTCCCAAAGGGCTCTCCCGGCTGCTCCTTCCCACCAGCAGCGTCTGGTTGCCTCTCCTTTCCCATCCACCCTCTGCTCCTGGGGCTCACAAAGGTGCCTCTCTGCTCTGCCCTGGCCCCAGTGATGGGATGCAGAGAGATTAAAAAAAAAAAAAAAAAAAAAAAAAAGAGACCACTTATACCACTTATAAAAACCATCAAAATAGGGAGGATTCAGGAAGGAGCACCGTGGTGGGTAAGCCCTACAGGGGCCATAGGCTCCTGGTGAAGGGTTGAGGCAGCATTGCTAAGTATGAATTGCACCGATGAAGGCCCTGTGTCCCTTGCTGTCCCCATGCCAGAATCCCTCCCTCCTCTCTCCACACAGCAGCACCACTACTGGCTCGTTCCTGCACATTCATTTTTCCCTTCTGCCCCCTAAAGTGCTGCCCCATTTCACAGCAACGTTTCCTCGCTCCCCATACCTATCCCACAACCCAGGGAGGTGGAGTAAAGAGATGCTGCAATAGCCCTTGGAGGCAGTAACTGCTACCACCCAGGCAACAAACCATGCCCAGACCATGTCCTGGCATCAACCACCCTCCTCAAAAAAGCGTCCTGCCCCTTCAAAGTGCCATCCAGCCCTCCCAGGTGCTTCAAGCTTCTTGTTCCCAGCTCAGCGCTCGGGAGGTCAAGACAGAAATGTTGGAGTAGCATCTTCCCTGCTGAGACACATCCTGGCAAGCTCCAGGAAACGTCGTGCGCAGGCAGAAAGGAAGGCATCCCGCGGAGGTGGGCAAAGCCCCCAGATCCCCATCAAACTAAATATTACACTCATGACGTACACCAAAATTCAAGTTGTTCAGGGAATTTTAAAGCTGTCCCTAATGCTGGGGGACTCTAAGCATCGCCAGGGCGTTGCTCAACGATGCAGCAGCACGTTGCAGGGAGAAAGAAGGGGCTGTGCAGCTGCCTTGCGGGTACCAGAGCCACGACTGCTGGCATCAGCTGGAGGCAGAAAGCATCTCATCACGTATGGTGGGCCAAAACACAGGGGCACGCAACCGTGAGCTGAGATCTCGCAGTTCGGCTTTCCATGTTAATGACTCCACAGAAGATAAAGAAGCAACAGTCCCATCCTACAGAGGAAATAATTAGGTTTATCACCCAATCTAATTTTCTGATTCGTTTTCTTCCCCTGAGCTTTTTCATCCTCAAGATTCAGTCCCCCTTCCCCACAGCATTATTTGCACTTCAGACTCTATGGCGTTGCAAAGACATGTAATTATAGACACTCGTTTATGTGTTGCCTGTGCATCAGCCATGCCTTGGAGCCCCCGTTCTGGGCCAGGTCCCCCCATTGTGCTAGGAAGCGTGCAAGAAAACTGTCCTTTCTCCCCAAGAACAGATCACAGCTCACTTCCTAATGACACCCGGCATTCACCCAGATGCCGGATAAAAACAAAACCAGCCAAGACGAGAGCGGCAGCTCTTCTAACGCACATCCATCCATGCTCACGCTTCACCCCACAGCTGCACACCCCAGGCAGGCACCAACAGCCCGGCTATGGGGACGTGGCCGCAGCAAGCCACCGCGGCACTTAGTGGGAATGGTGTCAACCGAGAGGCCCAACAATCCAGTTTCGAGGAGCAGCACAGCTGATTTACAGAGAGGCTGATCTGTAGGTTAATTAAACAGACATATTCTTTTGTGAAACACTTGAGGCTCAATAAATAGAGGGAGACTAAAATTCCAGCAGGAACAGATAACGAACTGAATGAACCAACGTGACAAGCACCGGATCCCTATCTTATTTATAGGAATTCATTAGAAGGATAAGGAAAAATAGACTGCGATAAGAAGATAAAGCGGCTCATGTTTGGAGAGGACTTTACAAAACACAAAATCTTGTGAGCGTGTGAGGGATCACTGCTGTTAACGTGCTACAAAGGGAGAAATCTTTCCCCAGGGATATCCTGAGAGACTATGCCGGGCAAAGGACGGGAGTGCCCAGGCACAGGGCAAAGGAGGGGAGGTACATAACCCTGCAATTGCTCATTCTTCCCTATGCCTTTCCCAGGTAATTACTCAGCCCCTGGTGCTCTTTGGTCCAAGGCATAACCCTGGGCTCTCTTTTCAGCTCCAACCTTTCAGATGTAAATGGCACGCTCCCGCAAAGCCACCCAGTCCCGCTGCTGGCAGGCAGCAAGGAACAAGGAGGGCTAATCTTTCCAGCCCACCCTCCAGGCTGGGAAAAGGTGAAAGATGTTTCCCAAGGTGCTGACCCAGCGCTTCAGCCCATGGTGGCTTTCACATGGCCCCCTGCTCTCGAGCACACCAACCCACCCCAAAACCCGGCATGCGCTAAACCTGTCAGCGCAGTCCATGGAAAATCCATTTCACACAAATTTGGCTCCTGGGACTGATGTTCGAGTGATGGCAGTCAGCCACTCCTGCTCTGCACACGGGCATGGGTGACTTTGTCTGAAATGCTGGGGTTTTGACTCAAGCACAAGGCTGGATGCCTAAGCATTGGGACTCAGCTCTTCAACCCCAAATCCACAAGACTTTTACACTGGTTTCAGCTCAGGATCCCTTAACCCAGCTGTAGGACAGCCTGGCATGCAGCTCCCTTGGCTGAGTGATGCTCAGAGAAGGTAATTCCCTGGTTATCCCTGACGATGCTCTGCAGCAGAAGCGGCCAGGTAAATCTTGGCGTCACACTGAAATCCCCGGTGCTCACGAATATGCCTCTGAGCAGCCGTTTTCACTCTTGTGCTCCAGGTCACCGATGCACTTGGGCACATCAGAAGAGCCTAGGACCTATGCAGTGTAGCCGCTCTGCCTGCAGTCACCTTGGGACAGATAAAAGCAGAACACGGCAATCTTGACAGCAATTTATCTTCACGCCAGCAGCCTCAAGCTATTAACCAGCTGAAGGAGCTTGTGCCTGCACCCAGGTTGGCAGGGCTTGCAGAGCCAGTCCCATGGTCGGGCTTAGGAGGGAAACAGCTCTGGGAGAAAACACAACTGCAAAACAGGCTGTGCTGTGCACGGAGCAGATCCTGCCTATTCACCCGTTGACTCCTGTGAGCATTAGTGGGGTTATCCATGTATAAACCATGGATGATATCCCTCACACATCTTCACACCCCACCTTCCTCCTCCTCTGTAAGCAGGACTGGAAAACACAGCCAGAAAGCCAAGCCTCAGCCAGATTAAGCGTAATAACCCCGCACGGGCCAAATGTCATCCCAGAGTTCCTCTGGCAAAAGCCCCTGTGATTCTCTAGGGCACCAAAAGTCCCTTATCCACAGCAGGAGGAACTTGGAGACACCATTAAGGACAGGAAAACACCTCTGGTTTGGGCTGTGCCAAGGACAGCTCTTTGGACGCTCTTTTTCTATGTATGGGGCACATATGCCTTCCCCTCCATCTGCCATCCTGCAAAATAAGTTGCCACGCAGCTGTGTGCAGGTGATTCCCACCCCAGTTCATTTGCATATCCCTCCTCAGCACCAGCTGGCCCCAAATCTGAGCCCATACTTGCCTGCTGCACACCCACACTGAGGTTTCCATACCCCCTGTGAGCCCCTGCCCAAGCCCTGTTCTGAAACAGGGATCTGTAACCAAGATGCCAGTCCCTCTGGGTGAGACCAGGGTAAGAATGCAACGGGCCAAACAGGAGATGAACAGAGAGGAGTCAGCTGCTTCTGCCTGCTTGCCATCCCAAGGGTCCATACAACCAGTGGGAGCTTTTCTCCCAAGTCCTTTGGGTCCAGAACACGCCCCAGGAGAAGGCAGAAGGGACTGGATGGCTGTAGGAGGCAGTTTCCTTTCCAAGGAAAGAAACTCATTCAAGGGGTGAGGTTTAGAGGCTGCATTACCAGCCAGGGAAATCCCAAGCTGACTGGAAAGCGCCTGTCCAAATAAACCCCATGGCCCCACCTTGACATCTTCTATATCCCAGCTGAAAACCAGCAGGCCCTGGCAAGCACAAGGAAGCCAAGAGGTGCCCAAGACAAGGGATGGAGGTCCAGCACTCCCTAATTCCATCTCTCACCCACCCAGCTGCTCAATTCAATATAAAGACACAAGGAGTGTGTCTCTTCTACCCAGTCAGAGACATGAGAATGGCACAGAATAAGCTCCCCCAGGATCAGCAGCCAGAGGAGTGTCCAGAAGACCCATAGAGGAAAGCAGCATTTCCAGCCCACCACTGAAAAAGCAATATTCCCAGCCCCCAGGGAAAAGCAAAGTGACCGCATGGAAGGGAATCCCAGCGCCAGCAGACAATGTAGCCCGTCCTCCCTGGCTCAGCCCTGGCTGACAAATGGGAATAAACCCAACTGAACCGTCCACCTCCCTGCCCTAGCAATTATACTCTGGGAGAAAGGTTCAAAGCACTATTGCAATCAATTAAATCAAAAGAGCAATGTCAGCTCACAGCCCTGGGAGGATCCGGCCCTTTACAGATCTCTGAATTGAAAATGCACATCACAGCACGCTAAGAGTACATTTCCTACGAAAAAAAAAAATTCCTTTTTCTAGGCAGAAGCTTTCAGCGCTCAGGGGACACAAAAAGACACATACTGAGACATCGCTTGCATGGGGGGGAAATCAGCCGGCTCAGGTGAGCGTCACAGTACAGTTGTGCTCAGTTATTTCAGTTGTGTGCTCCTGGAAAAGCCATCAGTAAGTTCAAATCTGCTTTTCTCATATTGCTTTTGAGGGGGGGAGGTATCTATTTTCCTTCCTTCCAACGCATCACGTCTGCTGGAGAACCGGGGTGAGGAAGAAATTCAGCTGGTTTAAAGGGACACGAAGACGGTCGATACGGAATAAATCTCCTTTCTTCCCCCCCACCCCCGGGACCCCCCACCCGCGGGCAGCGGCCAGCCGGAGCCGGCTCCCCCCATACACCCCCCCGGGCAGGTGGGCTCTCACCTGATGAGGTTCTGCAGGCCCTGCTTGCTGGAATTCCTCCTCAGGATCGCGCTGGTCATGGTGGCCACTGCTGAGTGGCGGGGCAGGGTCCCGGCTGCCGCCCCCTTCCCCAGCGCCGCAGGCAGCTGCCCGCCCGCCCGCCCGGCGCTGCGCGCTCCCGCGTCCCCCCTCTCCGCCTTCAGGAAGTTCTGCAGCTGGTTTCCTTTTGTTTCTGCTAGCCCCCCCTTTGCTCCACACCCCCGGCTTGTCTCCTCCACCTCTACCTCCTCCTCCTCGTGGAAGTGTCACGGGAGAACCTCTCGCAGCGCAGCCGGCGGTGGGTCCCGCAGCACAAAGCCCGGCTCTCCCCAGCGAGGGGGGCTTCTCCCTCGCCCTCCTCTGCTTTAACCCTCTTCTCTCCCTCCCTCATCTTCTCCACCCGCCCCCCCTTCCCTTATTCAATCCCTTCCCCCTGCATCCCCCACTCCTTTTTTTTTTTTTTTTTTTATAATCCTACCTTCACCACTGCTTTCCTGATTACACAAAGCAACTTGGGAGCCGAAACCCAGGTTGGCAACATGCGCTTGGCTGTAAATCACTCCTGGTCCATTCACAGCAGAAGTCTTCCACGAAGGGCTTACCTCCAAACGGTCTCCGAACGGCCGGAGGTGAGCCAAGAGCCAGATTAATGCGAGAGGGTCTTTGTGCTGGGAAGCAACGCACCGGAGAAAAATGTTCTCTTGGGATGGGGACAGCATCTGGATTCTGGGGGAAGCCACTGGGCTGCAGCCCCGGGTGGGGACACAGCACAAAGGCTGCTTCTGCTCTCAGACCTCCCCCTCACCTTCTCAAGTGACCAACTCTCCCATGCCTCGGTTTCCCCAGCCATCAAATTGGGCAAGAGCAAAAAAGAGAAAAAAAAATCCGGCTTGCCTCCATGAAACACTGATATTTCAGAAGATTAAAGAAGCACATGAGTGTTTGATGAAGGACTAACGACATTGCCACCTGCTAAAACAAAATGCCCATCTGCCATGCATTCAGATGAGTGCTCTTCATTCTACCATGGGAGCAGTCTTGGGGAAAAAAAAAAAAAAAAAAACAACAACAGTCTTTTTTCCCCTAACCTGCCCCTCCTGGTCCACATATGCCTTTTTGGGGGAAGAGATCTGCTATATGTGAGGAGTTATGATGGGACCACCCTGCTTAGACCCTCACCATCTTTCTGCTTTCGGTCCCTCTCATCTCATTTACACATTTCCTTTCAATCACTTCTGCAGAAGTGTTTCTTGCCACTCGGTAAGCTGAAATGGGGAAGTTGCCCATGAAACACACCCAGAAATCACAATAAAAATGAAGTGCATTAAAGCCAGATCAGAAGGAAGCGCCTTCCCTCCTCCCCACTGTCTCTTCATTTCAAAACACCTTATTTTTTTCTGCAGACATGTACTAAGCATCCCCTAGGTGATCAGGAACAACAACAAAAAAAAAAACCACTAAGCACAGACATTGATGCTGGCCTCAGTCTGTGGGCTTCTCAGATACTGTCACACTGCATTTTTTTTCTTTCTAAATTTGGCGAGAAGATGCAAGAGATCCACCACAAAAAGTCTCAGTTGCTCAAAAAGAGCCTGCCCCAGCCCTGCAAGTACTCACAGGAGTAATTAGGTTTAAGCATGTGAACACTCCTATTGACTTCACCACAATTGCCCACAGACTTGAAATGAAGTATGCACCTACAAGGTTTTCTTTCTCCAGAGAATCAGTCCAAACCTGCTGGTGACTCCTATGGTCCAAGCATGTCAAGGATGCAAGATGGAGGAGCCCTAGCAGGCAGAGACACAGCTAGCAGCCATGGTCCAGCAACAACTGGGGGCTGAATGAAATCACAGCAGCACTCTTATTTCAGGCAGAGATGCCAGACGATCCACAGGGAGGTGAGGAGGGGCAGGGAGGAATGCAGCTGCTGTCACCAGGAGAAGGCAGGAGCTTGCTGGGTGTGGGGAGGGAAAGAGGCGATGGCGCACCACTACCTACTGGAGGTGAGATCCTCTCCGTAAAGAGGCAGGGGGAGAAGCTGTTGATTCCCCCAGCAAGAGAGCCTTGCCTTGACAACAGAGTTTGTCTCGTGGAGGATGCCAGCATGAGCTCCTCCTCTTGCAAGCACTTGGCAGGCTTCCACCCCAAACCCAGGACTGACTGCCTCTCGGAGATGGGGGCCTTCAATGAATAGGGTGGATAAAAACCCTGCTGGGTGATGAAAGCCAGGACCAGAGAGAGGTCACAACATTAGCTCTTAGGGGTCTAAGGTGCTAAGATCATTCGGGAACACCAGGAGTGAAGCAGTGAGGAAAGGAGTCCCCACATCGCAACAGGCATTGCTTCTGGGGAGAGACATTCCCAGTATTGAACTCCACCTGGAAAATCCTCCTGCCTTCACAAGGTCGCTGTGCTACTTGACCTCTGGGGAAGGTTTCCTGCCTTTCTCCCTGGCTTTCATCTAAAAGACAGAGAGCAGATACAACAAGAAAACTTTTCCTTCCTCCAGCAGCAGCAGGGTCCTGCAGGACCACAGGGAGGGGAGACCAGGGCAGGACCCTCTTTCTAAACTCACGGCTTGCAAGGAGGGGAGAACTATGCACCCTCAGTGACACATTGACAGAGTCACTGTCCCCATCTCTGTGGGGCGGGGAGCGTTTAAACCCACTATTCAAGAGTGCAAAGGCTGCGCCTCAGGGACCACGGAGAAAGAGCGGTGCAGGAGAAATCCCACACCATCACCCCACAGAACAGAGGCGCCTTCTGTCCCCTCTCCTCCCTTGCTTGCTGCTGAGCCCAGGTGCATCAGTCTGACTCATGCCACGTATCCAAGAACAGTAAGGTCAGCATCAGTCCCACAGCTGCTTGTATCCTTTCACAGAAACAAACCTCCCAGTCCCACCAGGAAACGGGTAGGAGTACAGCGGACACAGGAAGAAAAACAAAGAATTAATTCATCTGTTATTTTTTGCACAGTTTAAGCTAGAAGAACCACCGTAAATCCCTGCAGCAAAACCGCACCCTGCTACAGGAGTGGGGATGCCCAGAGCACCCAGAAACACGCTGCAGGGCACCAGAGAGCTTCCCAGAGCTCTTCCAGCAGCAGGGAAAGCAGAGAAGGTGAGACATCGGGAAGGAGCAAGTCTGGCTCCATCGCTGCGGGAAGGAGGGCGGGAGTCCCAGAGAGATAGGGCCGCACCAGTTCCCGTTAATTACACAATCACTCTGCTATGTAGGACTAGTTGCAAAATCAGTCGGAGGCTAACACATGGTCTAGGAAAAAAAAAGAAAAAAATGAAAGAGACTCTAGTCCTGCTAGTAAAGAAATGCAGCCCAAGCAATTTTCTCCAATATTGCTGGGATGCAAAGCACTGTCAGCATAAGACCCAACGTACAGTCGCTCCGAGGGCCAGTCCTTTATAGGCCCCATAGCTGCCAGCATGGTTTCCAGAGGTCCATGCCTGCATGTCAGTGGTGGGATCCCACCCAGAGAAGATGTTCTTGCAGGAACAGCCTCACCTCTTCAGCAAGGACTAGGCAGCCGTCTCAGCTGGAGACCCTGCACTTCTGCCAGCAGCCCTCCTAGGACAATGGGGTAGATGGGGAGAATCTCTCTGTTTTGCCTTTTAAGTGATGCAGCCTTCCCTCTTCTACCCCAAATCTCTCTGCCTACCCCAACACTTTCCCAACCTCTCTTCAACCATGCACGTGTAACCCCCACTTTGAAGCCAGCCTGGCAGACATCAGCACTTGCCCAGCCCCCGCCGGCAGCCCCAGTTCAGTGAGAGGGACACACTAGTTGGTACAGCTCAGCTGTGTACGTGGTGTTGTTCACACATTAGCCTGATGGACAGGGTTTGCTCATCTCACCTTCATCCCTAACTCCCAGTAAGCTCAGCCCATCTTACTCTGCGAGCACTCACTTTTGGGCAGCCAAATACAAAGGCCAAAACAGGCAGCCAGAGATAATCCCAAGGAAACAGGGTGTCTAGCAGACAAAGGCAGCACTTTGTCTCCTTCACACCAGAACAGCTCGTTACAAGCTCCAGAAGTGTGCAAGAAGGAAGGACAGGGCATCTTAACTGTGCAATGAGCTCAGGGTGCAGGGGAAAGAGTCCAGTCCCAATGCTGCTCCCCAGCAAGACTTCCTCTGCTCTGGCCATGAGTCAGGAGGGGACGTTCCCAAGCCAACGCGTGACCCCATGGGTGTTCAGAGAGGGGATGCTGTAGGCGGGAGCTGTCTTAGCTCAGAGCTTTTGCCTGACTCACGCGCTCAGAGGAGCACCATGAAGAACATGTATAACTGTGGGCTGGGTCCAAAGAGTCAACAAACACCGTGTCATACTAAGTCTCAAGTACTTGGCTCAGGATCAGTGATGACTTTCTTCCTATGACATCCAAAGAGGCAGAAATGAGAGGGAGAGGAAGCCAGGTCTAGAAGGAGCATCCCTCTTCCTCTACCCCACTGCTGCCCCTCACCCTCACGCAGAGCGGAGGAGGGACCCTCCTTGTGGGGCACTTAATGGGTACATGCATAAACCTAAAATCCCAAGAGTTTGCTTCATCTCCCAGTGATAGGGGAAACGCAAGCTTACAAGCCTTGTAAGATAAGATGGTTTTGCTCCAGGGGTGACACAAATGAGAACAAAGGATGAGGGGACCAAGGGAGAAGAAACCAAAGGGAACATCTGAATGCTGGATTTAAAAAGGGGGAGGAGGGAAGGCAAAGAGAGGTGGTGTAAGCATTAACCGGGCAGTCCAGCATGGTTAAAAGATATCAGAGCCCCTGTTGCGCTAGGTGCTGTGCAAACAGGGAGAGACACCCCCTGAGCCACTGCGTGAGCTACCACCCGGGTTTTACAGACCAGGGCCAAGTGACTCAGCCAAGACCTGGAGGAGTGCAGCTGGTCCAGCACGTCGAGCCAGCGTGGTTACTGCAGCACACACCATATCTATACATTCGGTTAAATCAACAAAGCCATTGGGAAAGAGACAGGAAGACAAAACAATGGCTGCAGATAAGACACTCCCAGCCCACGCAGGAGGGTCATTATAGGACAAGAGGAGAACTATTGGCCCTAAGGAGACTGGCTCCATCTCTTCAGAATCCATCTCCACCACAGGGACAAGAAGCAGGACAAAGGACTCCAGCCAGGATGAATAAGCCATAGGCAACTGCTGCCAAGAGGTTGTCCCCCCACCGGCAGACACTGTAGGAAATGTCTAAAAAAGGCCTTCTTACAGCATCGCATTGCCTTGTCACTAGGCTTTGCTGACTGAGGTTTGGAAAGCTGCTGAATGAATTTGAACTCTGAATGTCCATTTAAAATAAATGGAGTGGCCTTTGCTTTTGGCTAGGTGAATTAGATGGACACTGGGCAGCTGAAGACACCTTCAGACATCTCCCATGTTTAGCAACCTGTAATGGAGGCACCACCTTCTTTCACCAGGTGGCATCTGTGTGATGTGTTTAAGCTATCACCCATAGCCAAGCAACATATTTAGTTGGTAGGTTTGTAGGACAGTACTGCTGTGTGAGTACAGCCCTGTGCTCAAGCCATGCTGCTCAGCTGACCAGCACAGCACAGATTTCAAGAAGTGAAATACAGCTTCTGCCCGATATAAACTTATTAGCTCAGCCGCAGCTGGCTCAAGGCTCTGATGCAGCACCGCATTGTGCAACACAAGAAGTTTTAGCGACCATTAGTCATAGAATCCCTGCCTCACACTGCTGGGCTGATTATTCCAGCGGGGGTCAGGGTAGACTAATGGATAAGGAGGAACTCCCAAGCATCCTCTGACGGTTCCTGCTTACAAGCTATGCCCTCACTTCAAGCTGCACCTTGTGCTGGGGAAACGCGTCTAATCTCAGTTTCCCCATATCCACCCATGCCTCCCTCACCGAGCTGGGCAAAAGACGGGAGCTGTTATGAACGGGCAGGCAAAAGTATTGTCATGCATCCAAAAAGCCTGCAAACCAACACGTGCCTTCGTCAAGGGAGAGGGCAGTCATTAATGCTCCAAAGTGAGGCCCAACAGAAAGTTAAGATGAGCCTTTCTGCACAAAGGGCGTCTAAGACTGTATGCGGGAAGATGGCAACTGGAGTGGAGAAGCAGCAGAAGAGAAAAATGCCACCCCAAGGAAGGAAAAACCTCACCAGAGCCGGGGTGCACAGCCTGCGTATCACATCAGTCTGTCCTTGAGGGCAGCTCAGCTCAAACACACTGCTGTCAGCTCCTGTTACGTGAACCTAAGCGACGACTTCAAGGAGGGACTTATTCAAAGAGGAAATAATTATTATCATCAATTTTACTGGGGGAGAACTTTGCTGCCCCCCCTACCCCCCCAAGCGGCTGGCAGTCGTGATTGGTTGGGGGTCTGTCAATAGTTCAGGGTTTGTCGATGCTAATGGCTCCGGAGAAAGCTTTCACTGGAAAGGAAAGTGCTTTTGCAGCAAAAAAATCACATGCATGCACAAACACAGAAGAAAAGATCATATTTTCCAAACTGTCTGGCAAGGTCTTGATAAAAGGCATTGCACATACTGTCTATTTAGCTGCAGCAAGCAACAGATACCTAGAGCTGGGAGAGAGGCTTCTTGGTAATGCAGAATTAATCCCTAGCAAAGGATCTATTTTCAAAGTGACATGTAAGTGAAAGAACCAGAGACCTCCAGCTGATGCAAACTGTCACAGCTTTACGGCAGACAGTGGGATGGTGCTGATGTACATTAGCAAAAGCCTACACATCTGTGCAATAGCAAGAGAATTTGGGTCTACAATTTGGGCCTACACATCTGTGCAATAGCAAGAGAAATCCAAATAAGCTGAGTCTTGCACTTCTGAGACCAGTTGCTCCCAGGTGGCTCCAAGTTTTCAAACCACTGGGTGCAAGTCACTAATCAAGCTAATAGAAGCCCACTGACTGCCATTTACATTCATTAATAAATCCATCTGGGTTTGCTGATATATTTTCCTCTTTACCTATGTATTCCCTTGACAGTTATCAGACAGACCAGGCTGGTATGAAGCACCACTGCTCCTTTGAGATAGGGTGAACCCAAGCAGCTCCTGGGTCTAGCAGTCACCCCATAGGGCTCAAGATGGAGCCATCAGCATCGGCTCTGCTGCCAGCCCCAGCGGCCCGTCCCAGGAGTGACTTGTTGAAAGCAGCAAATAACAGAAGCTATTTTGTCCTGCGTATCTGCAGATTCTCCAGCAGAGGATGGGGGCTGCCAGCCTCCCTGCTCAGGCATTGCACAAGTAGCAATGGAGCCCCCAGAAAGCTGCTGCAGACCTGCCCGTGAGAAAGACAACTTCAAGTGCCGAAACCTGGGATTAAGACACTCCAGCGGCTGCCTCACACATCTGGTGTGTGTTAGGAGGGATACACTGGCAAGGAAAACACACACAGGCTCCAAGAGGGGATGGTTAACCCATACATGACTGAGCCTGTGTGGAGCACCCGGACAGGCTGGGGACTGGGAGACACCTGGCCAAGCCTCAGGAGAGCTTGGTTCAAACCTCAGCAGAGCTTGGTTCAAACCTCAGCAGTGGCCTGCGTTCCTAGGTGACATGGGGAAATTAAGGAGCAATTCAGGTGCCTAAACATAGGTGTCAAATGCCACTGAGGATGCCTTGGGTTACCTAAGACACCTGCCAAGGCCTGGTAGATGTCACATGGGTCTAATATGAAACCACTTCTTCTGGGTACACAGTCCACAGTGGGCAAGTCCTACGGTTAGGGCATCTCTTCCCCTTCCTAAACACCTCAACCTCAGTTGTCTCGTCTTGCAGTAGAGATAAGCTGTCCTCTTTGCCCTGAGATGGTAGGCCATTGGGATAGCCACAGAGCACCCACCACAGTGACACCCTGACCTTGGCTGAGCACTGTAGGTGCTGCTTTAGTACTGATCACACTGCAGTCACGCTGTGCAGGACATCTGACTGACAACATGCACAGCACCTCCTAAGACATATTTTTGGCCCATATACCAGATGGCCATGATCCAGAGCACAACCTGGGTAAAGAGGCCCCTGAGTCCCTATCTTACAAATACACCCCCATGTCTTCCTTTTATTGATGTACATCCTCAAGGTTTCTCCTTATGAAGGGCTTAAGGAGAACAGAGGCACACCATGAGAACCCATTCCTCATGCATACAGCTCCAAAGGATGCCAGAGCACCTCTTTGGAGAGCCCAAAGACCCAGCTTGATGAGGAGCTTGTTGGAAGGGAACAGGAACTACAGTAGGTCCTGCACAAGCTGGGTGTTGCCTCAGGTAGAGCGGAGTCCTCCCTGCTCTGCGCTGGGCGAGAGGGCACTGTCTTTCCCAGACAAGTTCGTGTAGCCGGATTGTACCAGGAGGGCAGCATGTGGAAGATGAAGTGAGAGCAGCAAATCCTTGTGACATTTCCCCTGAGCCCCTGAAGACAACAGCAGGTTTGCACTGTCTGTCAGCCAGATTACGGTCCCAAGAGCCTGGCAGCCACCAATGCCCCCTTGGAGCCTGGGCAACAACTTTCTTTGGGCCAGGACTTCCACCCCCACCAAGGAAAAAGCTGTTCCCGATGAAAACACAGCACCGAGGCCTCAGAGCATGTCTTGGCCAGGCAGTCTGCCTAGATGCAAGTCAGTGTCCCAACACAGGCAGCAGCCAGGCTGGATGAGTGCCTAGCTGGGAGCAAGCCCAGCTCTGGGGAGAGCACCGAGGCAGCAAGGAGCCCACTCAGCTGCTGCACAGACCCCGCAGTCACGGGGATGATGGATGCAAAGGGGGAATGTAGGCAGAGTATCGGCCAGGGCTGGGTTAGCGGGGTCAGTGGGGGTCAGAGCAGAGGGGCCCCGGATCCCCAGGGCATGCCAGGGTTAACCACTTCACTGCCATTGATCCAGCTGTCATACCTTCTACCCTTCCAGTTACTGCTAGAAAAACAGCTTTCAGATTTTGGGAAAGGCCTGAAACCCCCTGAAGCAGCACACCGTACAAAACCCACATGGCCAGGGAGGATGCCCAGACCAATGGGGGAAAAACAAATCCCTCTTTCCTCCCTCCTTCCCAAACTATCCCTCCACACACCTTGTATATCTCTAGGCTTAACTCAGCCGTGCCCACGGAGCAGCACTCATCCTGTTTCAGCCGCAGCAGACCTGGGAAAGCCCATGCAGCTACACCCCCGTGGGCAGCGTGGCTGTGAACACTGAGCTGACCCCACTCTCCATCCTGAGGCCAGGACACGACCCTGTCCCAAAATGCAATCGTATCCCCTGGCAGCAGCTCTCCCTGGGGACACCCCCACCCTGGGGACACCCCCACCCTGGGGACACCCCCACCCTGGGGACACCCCCACCCTGGAGGGTGCCCAATGCCTGCATGCAAGCAGTAAAACCCTGTCATACCCTAAAACTCTGCCTGGGCATCTCAACTTTCCTCATTGCTGCAGATTTATAGGTGTTGCCAAACAATCAGGCCAAGCAGAGCTCGCCCCCTCGTGGGGTGCAGCCAGGGGATAGCTGGGCCCCCCACAACCAGAAAGGTTGGGTGCCCCAGGGGGCAGCCGGTGCTGTGCCTCTGCCTCCCTCCCTCCAGAGGAGCAGGAGCCCCAGCGCCTTTTCAACCCGCAGAAGGGCTTTTTCACCCCACCCCAGCAATGCCGTTCTGGCAAAACCTGCTCTTAGCAGCCCCCAGGATGGCCCCTGGGACAGCCAGCCCAGCCTTCCTCTCAGACAGGTCTCTCCAAAATCCAGGGGCAAAGGGATTCCCACAGGCTTCAGAGCCAGACTTCACCCAAAGAGTTTTAAAAGAGCCAGCCCTCCAGCCAGCAGAGAGTCTTCTGTGGTTTAAAAAAAAGTAAAATTTAAATAAAGGCTGCTGGGCAACGCCCTACTTTACTTTAACACATCTCCAAAGCCATAGCTTTACATTGCAAACTTAGCTCAGAGGCAAGGCAAGCTAGCCTTTTTTTTTTTTTTTTTTTTTGGCAAGGAGAAAGGGGCACTGAAGGCACCTGATACCTCCCTATAATTAGAGATAGTTCCTTATCCCTAATGCCACTGGCCAGGGCACCTATATCCAATTTGGAAATGCTAAAGTATTGCCCAGCTTCATTAAATTATCCATCTGGCCCTCCCCTGTTCGCTTCCCTACTATTTTTCCACTTTAATGAGCCCAGCTGGGTCAAACTGTGACCAGTTACTGCTGAGCAGGGATCAGCCATCCCTCCATCCCTCCCCCAAGGAATCTGGTGTGCCAAGGGGTCCAAAGACTCTCCACGTATCAGTTTTCCCAGACAACCTCCTTCCAACCACGGGTATACTTAGCAACAGCAGTCACCCTAGCAAGGGCCCTCGAGACTCCTCTAAGGATCTGGAGAATTCAAGACAGCTGGGGATAGACATGGCAAAGAAAAGCCTGGGGCTTGCTAGCACAGCAGAGCCTCTCCCTAGGCGGTGACCATACATGGGCTGCCAGGAGCTCCCTGCAGCTCAAGGGGTTGGAAGGCCCAGAAGGAAGGAGATGGCGGAGTCTGGGAGAAACCAATCTCTCATCTCAGACCCCATAAGGCAGGAGAAACCTGCCTCGTGAGCCGTGCTCCTGCTCAGGTGCAAATATCTTGCAGACCAGAGCCCAAGCTGTAGGGATGTGCGCAGCCATGGGTGTAGCAACTAAGGTCAGGGGCTGCCTGAAGCCTCCAGAGCTCTGTGGAGAGTGCTCTGAACAACAGACCCAATACACATAGGATTATCTATCCCTGGTATAAGGCAGGCTTCCCTCACACCTCGGGCTCCCAGCCTCCCACCATCAAGGCAGGAGGGGCGGCTCCTTCATCCCGCACGGTGTTGTCCCATCAGGGCAGGACAACCCAAGCAGCCACCTCCCCAGAGCCCACCCCAGCTTCTCACTTCTTTTGGGTAGGCTCCACATCAGGCTTACACCAGGGTGGTTTCCTATAGAGCAATTCCAGCTCACAAAGAGACCATAACACCAGGTTGGTTTGGGTGGTGTTACACTGGCATCAGCAAGACTTTGCCAGCATGTCCCCGTTTGTATGCTAGAACAGAGTAAGCTATGTCCAAATTAGGATTTCTAGGACATTTTCTAATGCAAACGCCTCTTCTATATACACTGGGCACATTAAGTAGATAAGATTTGTTGTTCAAGCAAACCCAGCACCTCTTTTCTCCCCATATCTCCTCGCTGTGCTTTTACACAAAGGAGCCTTGGGATTTACTTTCCTGGCAGCTCCACCACAAGACTCGCTGCTCACATCCCCAGCGCACCTTAAGTTGTCTTAGGAGCACTGTCCTGACCGCACTTATATGCGGGTCAGCTTGAAAAGAGTCCTCAAGGAGAGGAGATCAGAGAGCTGAGCTAGCCACAGGGTGAGAAAAGGTAGCCCCCACACAGCAAGCAAACACTTCCTTCCTCCATTTTGGGAGCGCAAATCACCAGAGCCTAGCCGGGGTTAAAACGGCACAAGTAAAAATAGGACATTTTAGAGCGGCACATGAAACTATTACACAGGTTGGGAGGGAAAGTAATTCTCCATATTTTAGAAACAAAAAGGAAGTTACTGTTGCTCACTACTTCTTTCCCATTGAGTTTCGTATTTCATCAAAATTCTAAAACACAGCTAGGGAGGAAGGCCTGTGCCACCCTGACACACGCATTTTTTTGAACAAGTCTCTAAAGGC
Organism: Larus michahellis; assembly: GCF_964199755.1. NCBI lineage: Eukaryota > Metazoa > Chordata > Aves > Charadriiformes > Laridae > Larus > Larus michahellis. The sequence goes on along the minus strand of NC_133899.1, from coordinate 76,106,892 downwards.
AGTCAGGGTTGGAGCGGTACGGAACAGACACCCCCCACCAGACAGCCCCTTATTTAGCTGAAACTCCACCAGGAAAAAGAGAAGGGAGGAAGCTGGATCTGCCTCACCAGCAGCCCCCACCGCCTTGCCCCGGCTGTGCCGATGTACCTGCGCCCGCCGCAGCAAGAGGGGAGCAGAAAGGCTCAACCGCCTTGGGCCGCCCCCAGCATCTGCTCCTTGCTCCTCCAAGGTGAGCTGAGCCTGCGGCGGAGGCATGGCCCAGCTGGAGCGATGCTGGGAATCCCATAGCCCACACTGATAAACTCCTGCGCTCCCCCAGCAGCCAAGGCTTCCCCTTTGTTTCAGCAGGGAGTCATGCACAGAGCCTTCCAGCACCTTTTGAAGCTTCCAGTCAAGTCTTCAGCCAAGGCTAATTGCTGTCAGGTGTCAGCCAAAACACCTACTGCAACCGTTAGTGACAGGAGATGACACACCTTTCTCCTCTTGTTGTCACTCAAGGGGTTTTGTTTTTTTCATATCGACATTAACTGAGCTGGCTTTCAGGAGCCTTGGGGAGAAATGCTAATGCGAGCTTTGAAGCTGGAGGTGAAAAATCAGGCAACCCCCCCAAGCTCCCTGGATGCTCTGCCTGAATCTAGTCCAAATCTGAGTCCTTCTGGGTGCTATACCTCAGCCAAGCTCATCTCTGCCTCCACCACAGACAGATGCGGTCTCTGCTACTGGCGTGTCGCCTTTTAACCCCCATGGAAAGCCGTCTGCGTTGGAGCAAACAGACCCCAAAATTTACAGTCTCTGATGATAAAACAACAAAGCAGAGTGGAGGCACAGGGGGAGATCTATAAGCTTACAGCAATTAGTTTGAAACATCGTCGAGTTAATTCGGTTAGAGGCATGGGAGACACAGCAAGAAATCAGGTGTGTCCAGCGATCACTGCAAGGAGAGGAGGCGGCTGATCTCCACCCACTGGTCTTAAAGATGGGGCTGATTCCAACTGCGGAGCAGGTCCAGGTCGCCAGACCCCTTGCTGAGCTTGCCTGCTGCTGGAGCTGTGATTCTCCACTTGATCAAACCCCCTTCCAAAGGCTTTGAAGTTCAAAGGAAACGAGACCTTTAGGAAGTCTAAGTCTCTCCCTAGCTGGAGGAGCTTGTCGAAAGCCTGCTGGAACACCTGACCCATTTCAGCCTCATGGGTCATCATCATTTTGGCCGCGCATCCTTCTTTCCCACCATCACCCCTCCCAGTTTCACAGCCTCCCAGTTTCCTGGGACTGAAAGGCAGCCATGCCATTGAGGTACCCAGTCCCCAGGTCTCACCTCTCGCTCTCCCCGGGGGATTCATCTGCCACTTGGTTGACACCTTCTGCACCCTCCTGGCACCCCTCCGAGTCTGACATCTTCTCCCCTGGCCGGCACGGTGGCCCCACAGGCAGCTCCGGCGTAAGGGTGCCGACGCCGCCGTTTCACTTTTCCTGTGCTCGGCAGAAGTGAGCCGTGCCGGAAACCTCAAGGGCTGAGGGTTTGGGGGGATGGGAGCAGGCCAGCAGGAAGGCAAATTTGGGGGTTTTTTTGTTTGGTTTTTTTTTTTAAACCACTACTTCAGGGACTATTTCAAGGTTTTGCCTCTGCCGGCAGCTTGAAATCAGAAAGTGCTGGACTAACCCAAATGGAAAGCAGGGGGCACGGACATCGCACCATGTCAGGGAGAGGGGTGACCCTCTGCTCCCCCAGCTGTCCATGCCACTTTGGGGACAGCCAGCATCTCTAAATCACAGCACCCTAACAGTGCACCGGGTACCAGGGTGCTGCCGCAGGAGCTGCCAAGGTTGTCCTGACTTCGCACCTCTCAAAGCCTGCTGGAGCCAAAGGGCCTGCTTCTGCCCTGCAGCCATCAACCGTCACCTCCCGTCCCAGCTCTGCCCCTTCCCTGTGGCTTCCCACTGTTGATGTTCTGTAACACTTCCTGCGGCTTGGACTCTTTGCCACCAGTGAAGGACGTGGCCAGGAGCCTGGTGGGTACAGCCTGGTGCGAGGATGCCAGCAGAAAATGGTGACACAGCCTCACCCTTTCCTCCCTACAACAAGGGGGACGAGCATCCCCAGCTTCAGGGGGGGGACCAACAGCAGAGAGGTCCCCCATCCCCATCCCCACAGCACCACCAAAGCCTCCCCATCCCCACCAGGACCCCCACGGCGGGGGCAGACCCTGCTGGCACCATGGCATGGGTCAGGGTCTGGCACCCCAGGCAGGCGACACCCGCCTCTCCCGCCAAAGCTTTATTTACACTGCTGCTGCCAGGACGCAGCTCTTCACAAAACCAGAGAGAAACAGCACCCAGTCGGTGCCCTTGAACACGGGGGGACGGCGGGGACAGGAGGGAGCAGAGGACGGGTGTGGAGAGGCAGGTGCTTAGGACTCGCCAGCCTCGAACATCTTCTTCCTGCCCTCCATGCCGGACTTCTCCTCAATGTTCTTCCTCCAGTCACCGACATCACGGAGGTCCTTCTCCTGGGGGAGGGATGGGCACATGGGTGCAGGCAGTGTCCCCCGGGGTGAGAACCCACCCAGGCAGGACCCTTCACCCGTCCACCCATGGAAAACCCGATGTCAGCTAAAGGAACCAAATTCCACTCATGCTGTACATCTTTGTGGGCTTCACCCTCCTCTTTCAACACCATGGGTCCCAGAGGAGGCAATATTGAGCAGGAAGAACATCATGGAGGAAGGCTCACTCTCAACCCTGTCTATCACACAGGGAGGTGTGAGCCCTGGAAAACTGGGGCCAACTCCTGTATGGGCACAGGGGAGAGGGATGGAGTACCTTCTCAGTGTCCTCCTTCTTGACTTGCTTCAGGTTGGCTCGGAGGTCCATGCAGACCTTGTGCTTGGAGCCCAGCAGGGCCCGCAGCATCGCATCAGCAGACATGCGCACCCTGCGCAGTGGCGGCCTCTTGAACTTGCCCCGCAGGTCAAAGAGCTTCTGGCTCAAGTCTTCCAGCTGCAGGGGCACAAAATGGGGGAGGACAGAGAGAGAGCAGGGTGTGGGTTTCGTGAGATGGACCCAAGCAGCACAGGGAGGCACAAAGGATGGGCTGGAGGCTTCCCTGACGGATGGCTCCAGGGGAAACTCACCTCCTTAGTAGTCTTCTGTAGCTTCACCTCTGTGTCGTACCTCTCCTCATCCACTGACTCTATCTTGGCATGAAGCTTTTTGCACAACTCCTGGAAGGAAAAGCAGAGAGGGATGTTGACTGCTAGGACCCATGCACGTGATTTGTCTCTCCTGACCACTCTGGCTCTGGAAGACCTCAGTCCAGAAAACCAGACTGGGTCAAGACCAGATGGTGAAGGGCAGCTCATAGGCCAGCTCCTGGTCTCCATGCTACCAGCTTCACGCAAATGCTGCCTTAACACATTATTAGAAACACAACTTTCCTGCCAGCCAGACCCCTTTTTTTTGTGTGAGAGACCCCATCTGTCTCTCAAGCCAATTCCACATCCAGCCAGCTCCAGGGCACCCATTGGTGAGAAGGCGGTCAAGACGGGAAGGACAATCTAGATCCACCAGGCTGACTGATGGAGCCAAATCCTTTCTGCTCCAGCACAGTGAAAGGGTTAAAGAAGTCTTTACCTGAAGTTCCTGCATGGATCCTGGGAGTGACAGAGGAGGGCAATGCTCTGCCAGGTAGTTTTGCTTTTCCACTTCTTTAGCAGCTGCTTCTTTTTCTATTTCGGTGGCAGCGAGCTGGAGCATAGCACTCTGGAAGGCAGCAGGAGGATGATCAGCATGGAGTGGAGGCAAGGGAGGAGGGCAGAAGGGGTTGGCAAGGGAGGGAGAGCCCTGATGGAGAAGCAGGTTGGGGAACTCCCCAACAACACCAGCATCTCCAAGCAAGGGGTACTGGTAGGGAACCGGTAAGGACTGGGGAAAGGTGTTGGGGGCACCCAGGTTGTGCATTGTGGCCTCTTCCAGGAGGGAGAGTGCCGAGAGCTGGCTGGCTCAGGATGGGAGATGGGATGGTTGGGACACACCTCGCCCAGCCCCAGCAGTGCCACGTACCTTCAGGTGCTGCCGACGGGCAGTGGCTGCCCTCCTTTTTTTCTGCAAGTGGGAGGAATTAGAGAAAAGCAGGTTATCAGGTGCCCATGCCCCTTCCCATTCCCCTTACGCATACAACCCCACAGTCTGCCAAGGATCTGCAGCCATGCCAGGGAGTTGGCTCCAGCCGGGATGTACAGCTTGACACACAACTGGTCCCCAAATCAGCATCACTCAAAGAGGAGGCTCCCTGCTGAACCCAGCTTTGCCAGCCTCAGAGAGCTAAAACCTATGAAGTGCCTCAGGAAAAGGTAACAAACTCAAAGATGTGCATATAAATTCTTTGGACTTTCAGATTTTTCTCTGATTTTCTCTGCACTCAGACATGTGTTTTGCTTTGCACTCAACCACCCTGATGCCCCTGGGCACCCGGGAGCTGTGGGACGTCTTTCTGAGCGGTCCCTGGCACACGAGTGAGAAGGACGGCCAGACATGGGTAAAAACATGAAGGCTGCATAATACCTGGAGCTGAAAGACCCAGTGCAGGTGCCACCGAAGGTGATGCTGTGAGAAACAGCAACCCCTTTTGCAACTCTTTCCCAGCCTGGCGGTTACGGGTATTTCAATGTGCTGCATTAGGGCACTGGGGAGGCAGGTCCAGGGCATGGGGGGTTCGTCACAGCTGGAGGACAGACACAACCATGGGGTCTGCAGGCCTGGAGGCTGCCCTGGCTTACAGACGTGCAGGGCCACGAGGCTGCGTCTGCATGATGCAGACTGGTTCCCTCTTCCCTGGGATGCCAGATGAGCCTGGAAGACCAAGTCTGCCCTTCTGTACCCGCGATGTGCTGGAAGAGCAGCCACAGGTCTTCTATTTATAAAAGAAGCCACAACCTTGTTGTGCCGCTACAATGCAGCTGTTTCCTCAGCATTTTGCCCAGAAGACCAAGCAAGGCTGAGTGTGGCTGGGGCAAGGGAAGCACACCCAGACATCTGATACGCTGGTGGGGTGTGTAGCTGTGCTGCATAGAGAGGAAGTGGATAAGGATCTGCAGAGTAAAATGTAACAAAATCTGACTTGTTTTGCATATGCAAATGGTGCTAAAGCCCTCCTGACAGGGCTGAAGGGCTCTGCAGAGGAAAAGCATCCAGCTCAGAGATGAAGCGCACCATTAACCGTCAGGATTTCACTGTATGAATCCGGCCACAGGCCACAAGAGAGTGGATCCCTTGAGCGCTCTTAGCCCAGGGCTTATTCTCCATCTGAAAACTGGTACCTTAGCGAAGAATGCCCTCCCAGCCACCCCTGGGGGCACTGGGCTTGATGGGCAATCAAGGCACCCGTTGGACATCAGCACCATATTGTGGAGCTTCTATGTGTCCCTGAAATCCTCTTTTCTCTTGGTGACAACAAGCTTGAGCTTGTACTGTTTTGGACATATGGGGAGGTGTCAAGCAGAGATGAAGGATGGAGCAACTTGCTAAGAGGAGATACGGAGTGACAAAACCATGCACCACTCTTCCACACCTTCCCTTGCGTTTCCTCAGCCGCCCCCAGGCTTCAAGCCCAGCCCCGCTACGGCTCTGCCAGAAGCCATGAGGAACTTGCAAGGATGCAACCTCCACCCTGCTCACACTGCCCTGGATCCAGGGCTCACCAGATCACCTTTGGGAAGCGATTTGGCAGTGCTCGGTGGGCAGGAAGTGAGGGGCTAGGTTGGGGGGAAGGACGAGAGGATGCTCAGCCAAGGGCTGGCTGGTAGATGGGTGATGGATGGATGATGGAGAAGAGGTGGCTCTGGACCACCGCCTTCCCAGCACCATCTCGTGGCCAGCTGGGGAAACAGGAAAGGAGGAAAAAAAGCATCCAACTCCAAGACAGGAGTCAGAAAAGACCTTCAAAAGGGATTTTTCTTCTACTTTCCGTCTTTACCAGGAGGAATCAGCAAGAAAGTCTTGCCAAGAACCATTCTTCCCCACACACCCCCAGCAGCTGCTTTTCCTAAGGAAGAATGGTGAAGCCAGGATTGATGCCACGAGCATTGCTGAAGGAAAAAAAACTCAGCAAGACACACTTACCTCTTCACTGTTCAGGATAAGCAGATGGACAAGGAAGGGAAGGAAGAGAAAGGGGAGAAAAAGGCAGTTAGCATCATAATCGGAAAGAAGCCGAGGAATCTTAACACGCATAAAAAGTTGGCAGTTGAACAAAAGCTTTTAAATGCCAACCAAATATTAGAGACAGAAAAATGGGAACTTACTCAGACATCTTGCTTTAGATGGTTGTGAGCCTGCAATGAAAACCAAGGAAAAAAAGGTTCACAGTTATTCATGCTGGTGGTGACTTTTTGGGTTTAAAAATAAAGCAAGATTCCTCTAGAGGAAAAAAAAAAAAAAAAAAAAAAAGAGGAACAGGTTTGCTCTTATTTCCCAACTTCTCCAAATTTTCATCATATGGGGAACTAGGCTGCAGTCTGTGGAGGAGAGCCAAAGACGTACCTACTCACAGCCACACAAACCTCAGCATCAGGGGACTTCTGCCCCAGCACCGTTTGGTCCGGTCACAAAGAGAGCTTTGTAACAGTAGTTCCTGCAGGCATGTTTCTTGTTTGACCCCCAGGAAACCACTTCATGCAATGAAGGGAAAAGAGGAAAAAGCTATTTCCAGTTGACTGCTTCACTTTACCCCGCAGTCTTTCCTACTTCATGAACAAGAAATATCCCAAAGCCTGTGGAGGGTTGGGACACCCTGGGAAGAGAGCCAGGCAGCGACTCCAGGTGACAAGGAAGGACTTCAGAGGATGCTGCTGCCAGTGTATGCATCCATGGTGTGGGGCAGGGGAGCCTGTTGCAACAACCTCAGCACAGGTGAAGTAGAACGGGGTCGAAAGTTGGTGTTGAATTCATAAAAGCACAAAGAGTTTCCCCAGGTAACTCCTTGCATTTCCTTTAAGTGGAAATTTTACAGGTACAACGCAGCGTATTAGGGAAGAGATGGAAGAGCACCTTTGTTTTGCGGTAAATTATTTCCCCACAAGGAGAATTTTACTTTTCTAGCAGAGCAGTATCTACTGCTTGTATCTCCTGATGGAAGGATGCATGTGTGTTGGTCGAGCCCAAACTAAGCTAGTCCTCTGCAGAGCAGGCAGACCCCAAAACACTGCCATCTGCAGACCTGGGAGGCTCTGTTGGGAGGTGAAGCATTAACGGGGGCTCATGCCCGGGCGAGGAGGCACAGCTTGCAGGGCCAAGGAAACTTTATCCTGGAAAATGTGCAGGCCCATCACATTATTTGGGGGGGGGGGGGGGGAGGATGGAGGATGGGGGGAGGAGGAAAGTGCTTCTAAAAATGGTCAGGGAGCTGCAGAAGGAGCTGCAGCTGTCTCCTCGGACGGCAGCCTTTCCCCGGTGCCAGCCCCCGTGACTCAGGGAGGTCGGGACGATGCGGAGCAAAAGCCAGCGCAGGTGGCTGGGCTACAGCTGAGGGACAGGGCGGCCAAGGAACGCCAGCTATTTTTACTTGCGTCCCTGCCCCGCGCCCGCTTGCACCCACTTCGGCAGCAGCGATGCTGCGAGCGCTGAGGAAGCGAGGGGACAATGCGGGGACAACGCCGGGCTGCGGCTCGCTGCCTGCAACGTGGGCTGTAAATCACCTGTTCTGGCGGGGGGGGGGGGAGGCGGACAGCAGTAAATTTGGATGTCGTCCCTGTCTCAGAGGATGTTTTTTGGGGAGAAAGGAGCTGCAAAGACCGGGTCGGATGTAAGTAGGGAGCATTGTCGGGTTACTGCAGGCAAGGATCCCCCATCCTGTGGCCCTAGGAGGTCAGCGTCAGGGAGCCTTGCCCTTGCTACTCAAGCCGGAGAGCAAAACCAACCAAGGGAGGGGAAGGCATGAAACCAAAGAGAAAGAAGGTCACTGGAAAAGACAGAGGGAGACTTTCCGATGCGCGGACCCTCTCCCGCAGGCAAAGGGTGGAGAAGGTTTTATTAGCACCCCCGTTTCTCCCAGCAGGTCACCCCAACCTGGCATTTATCTCCCTAAAACTCAGGTGAGTGTATCTGCTCCCCCATCAACCCTTAAGAGCAAGCTGGGTCAGTAAGAGACATGCAAAACAGCTCACCCAAGTCTGGAAGAGAAAACCAGAGCGCTGCTGGCCGGACAAGACGGACTGGAGAGCCGCAGACAGCTGGCTGAGTAAGGAGGTATAAAAGGGCTTCTCGGGTGGCTCAGCAGAAAATCCACCTTCTCTTTAAGGGCATGGAGACCTTCTCAGACCAATGATGTGCAAGAGTCCCTTGTGCACCTCCCTTGGCTGGGGCAGGCCAGGCAGGCAGCCCCGGAGGAGAGGGCAGCCTCCGGGGACAGAGGGGTGGGGAGGGGGAGGACATCTCCCCGTGGGGTGGGGAAGCAGAGCCACCCCGGAGGAGCCAGGGAGGTGCTCTTCCTCAGGAGAGCCGAGGAGGGAGCCTTCCTCCCTCCCGCTCTTCCTCCCATCAACCTGCGACACTAGATATGGCTCCAAGGTTGTAGGGAGCGCAGGCTCCCCATGCACAGCCATCCATCTGCCAGGCCTCTAATAAAATTTTCTGTTGGAGACATAGAGGGGCTTATCCATGGACAGGGGCACAGCTCCGTTCACCTACAAGGGCTTGGGAGCAGCTCTGCCTTTCAGAAATGAAGAGGGGAAAGAGCACCCCTCAATCCATCGCCGATGGCACGTTGCAAGAGCAATCCCTGAGCGAGCCATCCATCGCTGGCATGCTCTTTTAACCTCACTTACCACACGGGAAGCCTTTGCAGCTCCCCCGCCTTGTGAAATATTTCAACACAACTAAGGTTTTTTAAAAAGCAAGCCAGTGGAGCTGCTGCGGGCAGCCCCAGGGCTCACTGCCATGGAGGGGCTGGGGAGAAGCAGGAGAGCATCGGGGAGCAGCCCCACGCTACCAGCAAGGAAAGGTAACCCCACCACGTCTGCTGCGGGATGCCCCAGATCCGTATCTCCACGGATCCGAGGGAGAGGCAGGTGGAAATGTAGCTGGAAATATTCACCAGCCCAGTCACAGCACATGTAGTGGGGGGGGAAGGGGGCGGGATCCCATGGAGATGTGCCCAAACAGCTCCTGCCCTCCTCCCCCAGCCAAGGCGCTCCCTCCCCTTTCAGCCGGGGTTTTTTAGGCTGCTTCAGATGTGGCCCTGACAATATTTTCCAGGCGCCTCTCAGAGGTTATATAGATAGCGGCAAATCTGCCCCTGCAAGCTTCCTGTTTCACCACCTTTAGCATCATGCAAGTAATGCTACAGATGCTGGTGAAGGAAGAGCAAGTCCTTGAGACAGGGCTGGTGACTTGCAGGGGTTTGCCCCCGTAGCCAGTGGAGGAGGAAGAAACCCCTAGTGTGGACAAGGCTGGATTTGTCCCTCTGAAATGTCAAGAGGTAGATCATTTGGGTAGCAAACATCTCCATGTCGATGTATGCTGGGCTGTAGATCTGAGCTACCCCCTTGAAAATCCACCACAAGGCTCCTGGAAATGCACAGCGAAGGTGCACTTCAGCAGAGGTTTTGGCTGGTTTTGCCCTCATCTGGGCTCTCACTGCAATGGCTGTGGGTCAGCACCTAGTGAAGGATCTGGGCTGGAGAAGAGCTGTAATGAGGATCAGACCGATCCAAGCCTCCTCACTCACCTCCTGCACATCCACATCCCCAGGACTGTGAGGTCTAATGGAGACAGGGGTCTACAGCTCCAGGCACACCTAGTAAACACGGAGGTTAAGATCCGGCAGCTTCTGCCCCCCAGGAGCATCTCTCACTGCAGCTGCAGAGTAGGAGTCATTGGCAGAGGCATCCCTGCACCCATCTCCCATCTGGACTTCAGCAAAAACAGAGTTGGGCAGGAGGAATGTCTAGTTGTCCCAGCTACAGCCAGTTTCTCAGAAAATGAAAAAAAAAGAAACCAAAGCAAGTACACTTGCAGACAGACAGCAGCCACCCTCAACAGCCAACAGCAGAAATCACCCATTCTGGGACAGTTAAGCCACTTTACCTCTCCTCTCAGTGCCAACTCCATAAGCCATAGTTGTCTCAAGAGTTAAACCGACTCTTTATTATTCTTTCCAAAGTCTCTACAGCCGTTGTCTTTAGCTCCCTACGCAGCTACACACATTCCAGCTACTGCTGGCCCACTGGTCCTCCAAAGAGCAGCTCAGCTCTTGGTGGAGGGACCAAACTGGGAGGGTTATCCGTTCAAAAATTCCCCACACATCAGGAGGTTCCTTCAGCCCTGTGAAATGAAAGCTTTTTGGACCTCCTGGAGTCAAGGCACGTAGCACAGCAAAAGAGATTTGCTCTGAGTTCAAGGTTTTGGTTATCACCTTATGATAGGGAAATATTGGCCTAAAACAGTTGAATAAAGAAGTTCAAAGAAAGAAGTCCCATGAGCCAAATTTTGGCTAAAACAGATGTGCTTGTAGGAAACAGGAGGAGTGGATGGTGAGGTGTGGTAATAGGATTAGCAGAAGGTTGAGCCTCCAAGTCTGCATAAGGCTTTCCCTGGAGCTTCCTTGCACAGAGGTTAAGCTGTAGGGCAGCCCTCCCAAAAAAGGAAAGAGGCTCCAGACCTAAACTGTCATGAGGAATAAACCCAGTGAGGACCAGGAAGAAAAGAAAAACAAAAACGTCCCAAAGTATGAGCTATGGTTAACATTAAGAAAGACAAAGGTTTGCAAAGGAAGTAGTGCAAGTGTTTGAGTGATGAATGAACAAGTTCCTTGCAGAAAAACTGAAGGAAGACATAAAGAAGCTCCAGGCAAGTCCTTCAGAGAGGGCTCAGCTCTGTGAATATGAAGCATGAGTGAGGGTATCGCACAGGGGCTGGGAGTGGACACATTGTTCACAATTGAGTACCCTTCCTGGAGTGCAGATGACCTTGTTCCCTTCCCTCATTCCCCTCCACTCATGCTAGTGGAATGCACCACTAGTATGGCCCACCGGTCCCAGAGCGCTTTCCCCACGCTGCAAGGCCAGACAGAGGGAAGACCTGGCATATACAGGAGGTTCTACCCTACGCTTTTGAGAGACTCATGTCTGGCACTTCTGGGCCAGGCTCTTCCAGGGAACCACCATGTGTTGGAAGGACTAGGCTGATGGATCCATGCAAGCTCTCCCTCGTGGCCATCTCCTACACCCTTACACCTTGCCTCCTCTTCAACATCCTACAAGCATCAAGTGGACAGGCACTATGGAGTGACATGACATCAGATGACATCTCTTATTTCCAAGGATGACACTGTTAGCAAAAAAAAACAAGCAGCAAAATAAAAAACTCTGTTGCAGTTGAGTTCACGGTAAAACTGTGGCAGGAACGCTGAGCAAACCAGTGTCTGACTTCCCTTTGCTTTCCCAAAATCACATCAGACCAAAGCACAGCAGATGGCTCCCATCCTGCATGGAGCGCTCCCTCTCCCTCCAGTGTATCCCTAAAAGAGCTCACCACGCTCTACTTCTGCCAGCACCAGCCTCTAGGAACTGCTACAAAGGAAGGCCATTGCCTTTGACTCTTGTGCCAGTGCTGTCCTACATACCCCACAGCTACAGTCACCACGTTCACCCATGAGATGGAGTTAAGGCTTTTGGCTGTTCCTCTTCAGGGCAACTGACAAACAACACAGCCACCCTGTCCGTTTAGCTCCATGCCATCTTCCTTGAAAGAGAGTGCTTCAGGCACGTGATGTTGATGGCCCCAGGCTGCAGGGACATCTCCAAACCCACCAGCAGGTCCTGATGACACTCCTGGATGTTCAGCGGGTACCGTGCCCTCACAAACTCGTAGGCTGCCAGCAGCCTCATGCTGTGCTTGACCATGAGGTACTGAATGACGCAAGTAGGACCTAGAGAGTAACCATCCCTGCAGTGGATGAGGACACGCTTCCCTTTCTCCAGCGAGGCTTCAATGCACTCGTTGATGTCCCGGAAGCAGGGTTGCCCCTTTCTGTGATGATCCCCATGAAGCGGAGCCTGGATGTCAACCTTGAGGCGTGACCAATTGTGCCTGAACCCTCCCCGTCGGCACGTGCAGGGGATGATGCTCAGGCTGCAGTCACTGGGCAGGCTGCTCATGTCGACAATGCTGTCAATGCTGTTGGTGCACAGCGCCCGCCCGCTGTAGGCAGCGTTGAGGTTCCCCAGGTAGATGCCATCAGTTATCCGAGCAATGATGGGTCCTGTGAAGGGGGAACATGCAGGCTCCCCTGATTTCAGACCGGTGGGCTCCTCAGGATGCAGGTTCTTCTTCCAGCTCCCCCTGAGGGATTTCTTAGAGTTGGCATGAGGCAGGGGTCTGGAATCAGGCTTGGAGCCCTGTGGCGATGGTGAGAAGATGGAGAAGCAGCTGGGGAGCTTGGCCTTGGAAGGGGAGTCAGCTGGACAAGGCAGGGAAGGAGCAGAGGTGGGACCCGATCTGAGGGCACAAGAATGGGATGCCCGTCCCAGGGACCCCGTCCTGTGGGCTGCCCCTCCATGCTCAGCTTCTTCCATCTGCAAAAAAAAGAAAGGACTGGTGAGACCACAGAAACTCGGCTCTCCAGCTGCATGAGCAAGGAGACTGGCAGCTGGCAGCTGGCTTTGCGCACGGAAACACTTGGAGACACCAAAGGCCCTGAAGACCTTGCACATCACCAGCCCAAATGCCCAGCCATCCTGTTCCCCTGGGACAGGCACAAACACGCCGTAAAGGCTCACCTGGACCTGCAAACCACTCTGCCAGTCCTGGGATGCCAACTTGCTGGAGCGGTGGTCCTCTTCTGCTGATGGCACTAAGCAGAGTGACCGGTGTGTCCTGCTGGGCTGCACAGCTATGGACACCACATCCCCATGGTTCTCTTCATGTGCTTCACTTTTACTCATCACCAAGTTTGGACAAGAGCCTGTAGGAACAGAACAACTCCATATGGACACGCACAAGTACTCACACACAGGTGTTTTTAATATGAACACTGGCCTTGAAGAAAAACAAGGTATTTTAATGATCCCTTCCACTCCAGAGGGACACTCTTCAGTGTGGGCTGCTGGAGGGGTTTGCAACTCATTGCAAGCTGGAGCCAAGAAGGATGGCCTTTCAAACTGAAAACACAAAGGGGTGAAGAGCAGCTGGAGGGAGAGGGCAAATAACAGAAAACCCCTCTGGATGAAGCTTCAGTCCCCAGCGATGGAGATGCTGTGTTAGCCAGGGTTAGGATCACTCGGTTCCCAGCTCAGCCCCAGGCGCAGGTCTCACTCCTCGCTGGAGCTTTTCCCACTTCCACCCTGGACACTTGGACCAGAAGGTGCCTCAGACCCTGCCACAGCCTGCCCCACTCTCCATGGCCCCAAGCTGAGTTGGCAGGCCCTCTGGAGAGCCAACAGCCAACACCTCTGCCCAACGTGGTCTGTGCCCAGGCTTTCAGCAGCTAAGGTGATCCCTCCAGCATTTCCTCCGAGCCTACCCCTGGATAGCATTACCATGGTGACCTGACACCTGATCACAATCCTGTGTGTGTCTGCACGTCCTCAAACCCTGCTGATGAACAAAACATGACCCAGAACGTGTCTGGAGAACAGGATGAGACCACTGTGTGCTCAAATGAGTACAGTTGCAACATGTCTGCACTCTCAAAAGGTCTTTCAGGCTCTCTGTGTCAAAACTAAGCAGCAGCAAGAACACTGTGTTAATAAATAAATTTAAAAAAAAAGTAGCCATAGAGCTCCAAAAAAAAAAGCAATAAAGCACAAAGGTCTCCTCTCCCCAAGGTCAGTGACTGCCCTACAAACCGGTGACCATGTAGGGAATGATTCTCCAGAACTTACCCATTCCAAGCTCACTGGCTTTTTGCAAGTGCTGTGTGACCCCAGACATCACATTGTATAAAAAAAGCTGGGAGTTGCAAAGGCCCTCAGCAGCCTCACCTACCTGCACAACACTGAGAGAGCGCCATGGGAGAAGACAGCTGCAAAGCGATGGGCCTCTGGAAGGTCTTCTGGAGGTGCTTCGCAATTAGGCCTGGGACAGGAGAGGATGAGCTCAGACTAGGAGAGGGCTGAGCCAGGAAAACTCAACACCCAACCCCACTGAGCATCTTTCAACACCATCCCCAACGCTGCTTACTTCAGGGGGTATCTATCTGAGACAAGAGTTTGCCCCTAGAGAGGCAGACCTGAGTTTAGCACACACCCAAAAGTCAGGGGTGGTGTGGGATGAGTGCAACCAAAGCAGAGACACCTTCAGAGGATTTTGTTTCTGGCCTTTGCAGATGTGAACGTGTCCTTTGTCACATTCAGAGTAAAGTTCCCCACCAGCTTTTTATAGCACCAAGGCCAAGCATTTTAACTGGGCTGTCTTAAGTGACATCCTTCATGCCAAAATTCATGCTCGTCTGTCAAAACTGCTCTGCCTTTTATGTAAGTTAAGAGGAAAACGCTCTCCATCCAGGGCAAACCCAATGCCAACTGGGCAGAAGCCGCTACCTGAGGCAGCCACCTCCTTCACAGGCAATGAGGAGAACTGGCTCTTCCAAGGGTGCAATTCTTCTCATCCTAAACAAACGATGCATAATTCACTACTCAAAGTGCCCGTTTCCCACAGAGGGCTTGTTGCCCGCACATAACTGGCTCAGACGGGGACATCCGCAACGTCCCTGTTTATGAGCAGGGTGATGAAACACTTGTTTGCAAAACTACCATCTTCCCAGACACTGCTCACAGGACTTAAAATTTTTAAGATACGGGTTGTGGTGTTTGCAGGTCAAGACCTCATTTCAGCTCAGTTGAACTGTTATTCCTACTTGACTTCGTGTTTGTTTCTGCTCAAACTGAACTGCAATAAGAGCCCGCAGGGGTTTCATCACCTTTGTGTGAAGTTAGCAAGGCTGGTTGAGAAACCCCTGTCTTGCTGACATGCAACAAGTCGTCACGGATGGGCATCCACTCACCCGTAATGCCGTTCTTCTTTGGGGGGCATCTTTTGCCCGGCAGCATGACAGCGCTGAAATCCTTGTGCTGCATCTCCCCAGGCTCCATCCTGACAAGACCTGAAATCCGGAGAAATGGGAGGTTTAAGCTTTTTCAGGTCTGTCCACAAAGTTCAATGGAAGAAGCCATCGGGGAGCGTCTCTGCACACCCCTTATCAGTCCTGTTTGTCGGATGTGACCATCTGGGGCAGGCGGCTGCTACCCCATGAGGGAAACCCTCTTGCCTTCCTGTCCACGGCAGTGAAAGCTGCACCGCGATGTAAAGTGGTCCTAAAAACACCTCTGTGTCACCAGGCTGATTCATAAGCAAAACAAGCCCAGTGTGGGGCAGGAACACTCCCAGATGCAAGAGCCCCAGCAGCAGTCGGGGTAGGGGCAAGGGAGCAGAGAAAAGGGGGCAGAGAAAAAAGGTATGGGCAGGGGAAAGGGGTCAGGAAAGCGGGGGTGGGGGGGAAGGGTAGGGAAAGTGGGATAGGGAAAGGAGTAGGGATAAGGGTAGGGATAGCGGCAGGGCTCCTTGCCTGAGAAACTTCTCCCGGAGAAACTGAAAGTCCCACCTACAGCAGACTGGGCCAGGGCAGAGGAGGAAGCAATCACCCCGAAAGGCAGGAACGCACCACCCCGCAGCCCCACTCCTGCTCCCCTCTCCCCCCCATCCCCCGCTCCCAGCTTCAGCACAAAGCCCCCCCACCGCCCCCCTTTCCTCCCCTTCCCTCTCCCTCCCCTCCCTCCCGTGCACCTCCCCCAGAGACCCCCGCGCCCACCTCTTCCCTCCACCCCTTTCCCCCCGGCGAGGGGTGGAGGGGGGGGGAGCTCTCCCAGCACCCCTTCCCAGCACCCCCCTTTCCCACCGGAGTTTCCCAGAGGCCACTTGGCCGGCCGCAGCCGTCCCTCCCACCCCGCATCGCGCAGGACCCTTCCGCAAAGTTTCCCGTGCCCCCCGTCCCCGCGTCCCGCCCCGCCGCCGTGCTTCACCCCCGGCGAGGGCAGGATGCCACGGCCGGCGGGGGCCGGGGGCTGGCGGCTGCCCCCCGCCTCCCGCAAGCAGCCCTCCCGGGGGGGCGGGGGAGGGGGGAGGCAGCGTGCAGGGCAGCCTGGGAGATGTAGTTTCAGTAGGAAGAGTGGCCGTGCCTCCCCCCCGCCCCCCTCCCCGAGAGCGAGCGGGACACGGCGGGGCTCCGGGCATGGGACGGGGAGCCCACGATGCATCCCCTCCTCTGCTGCGGCCGGGGGGCACCGGCTTTCGTCCCACCCGCCTCGCAAACCTCGGGTGACCCTTGTGGGGGGCCTCCCTCCACCCTCACCCGCCGCCAGCTTCCCACGGGGAACCCCGGCATAGCCGGGGGGGCTGCAGGGACCCCCACTCCTTTGCGAGAGCCTCGAACACAAGCCAACCGTCCTCTGGCTTTGCCTCTGGGTTTTGAGCCTGGAGGCATCCTCGTATTCCCTCCCCCCTCCCGCCGCAACCGCAAAGGAGAACAATGTAGTTTAAAAGAAAAAGCTGCAAATCTGCATCAGACCCTGCAAATCCAGGAGCCGAGGCTCATAAAAAGTTTCTGTGCGTGGCAACGTACACGTTTAGCCATAAAATGGTGAGGCATAGTGATGCTAGTTACCGAATGTTTGTAAAACGGGCACGCCTGCTCCTTGTGAGAAAATCTAAAAGCTTAGATACTCTCCAGCTCTCAAAAACTGTGAGACCAGCCAAAAAATCTGTGGCTGGAGGACAGCCAGCGCATACCCAGGCTGAACGATGACAGCCCATAATCATTTTTGTCTCATGGCAGATGACTGGCAACAAGCACATATAAGTGGTGGAGCCACACATTTCTGGTGTGGCTCTTCTGTTTGGTTTCCTGAAGTGGAGGAACAAATATCATAAAAATCACTGAATGAGGGAATAATTTGCTTTGGGAGGGACTTCTGGAGGTCAGAATCTGGATGTAAATAATTGAGACTATAAATCTTAATAGCAAACACCTTGATTTTCAGTCCTCCTTGTCTCCTTTAACAGGCCTCTCCCTGGCCCAAGCCCTGCTTTTTGCCTTGCCACCATCCTGCAAAGCTGCTAATTAAATGCAGAGGGACCATCCCTTGCATGAAGCAGAGGAATGAACTCCCCACCCTCCACCCAGACACCTCACACCATTCAGACCGGCTTTGGATTCCTGCTTTTGCCCCCCTTAACCCACCAGCAAAAAACCCTTTGCCTCTGTGCTGCAGGATCAGGCTGGCTCCTGCCTCCCGGAAACAGCCTCGTGAACACACCAAGCATCGCTGCCTGGGTACCAACTGGTTTTGCGGCAATGGGAACAGGCTTTCACCAGGGCATCACAGCTTTCTCTCCTTCTCGCACACACGCTCCATCTCCAGAAGAAGGAATCTTGACTGGCGGGGCTCTACAGTGGCCACAGACCAGATGACGCGGAGACCCAGCTTGGAGCACGTACCTGCCCTGCCCTCTAGATGCAGACAGAGGAATCCAGCACAGACACAAGCTGAGGAGGAGCTGGCGTCTCCCTCCTTTAACTTCTCTTCTTGTTGCATCTTTCATTGGGGAATCCTCCTGCCCCAGGTGCTCCAAGTACACGAGGAGCATCGGTTGGGCAGGAGATGCTCAGACATCTGGCCTTGGCGGATGGGGGACAACTGGCCCTGCCAAGGCCAAGGTGAAAAGGAGCTGCTTGCATGTGAGATGGGGCCATCCTCTTTCCTGTGAAGAGGCTCCCGAGAGGGCTGCATTCACTCTGGGTGAAATAAGCCATGAAACAAAGTTCAGCTCTGCCAACCCTCCTTCAAACAGCTGCCAGCAGATAGAAAAAGGATCCTGCCAGAGGAGGAGAGCGCTCAAAGCCTTGTTGTGAGAGCACAAGGCAGATTGAGAAGGAAAAGCAATGATGGAGGAAGAAAGCGGCCTTGCCGGTGCATTAAAAACCGGAGCTGGGTGGAGACCATCCCCACCCGCTCGCCTCTCCCTGTCGAGCAAACAAGTCTGTTTGCTGAGTTTCACAGCACCAAGGACCAGCTCAGGCTGCCTGGAGCTGGCCCCGCTGGGTGCTCACTCCCAAGGTCCTTGGTTCCCCCCAGAAAAGTGCCACCGGCTTCCCTCGCCGGCTCTGCTCACCTGGGACTGCACTGGTGATTTGGGCTCTGA
Organism: Larus michahellis; assembly: GCF_964199755.1. Classification (NCBI taxonomy): domain Eukaryota; kingdom Metazoa; phylum Chordata; class Aves; order Charadriiformes; family Laridae; genus Larus; species Larus michahellis. The sequence goes on along the minus strand of NC_133899.1, from coordinate 76,088,700 downwards.
GCGAGGCCAAAGTTGGAGAGAGGAGCGGTGGGCACCGGTATTGGGGGTAACCTTTCTCAAGGAGGGGATGTCCTTGCACTTTCTTCAGCTGTGTCCATGTCGGGACTAATATCCACATGCTTTTATGCCCAGCTCCGTAAATTTTGCAGTGAACCTCAAGGCCACAACTTCAAAAAAGGGGGCTGGGAAAAGCACCCGCGTGCACACACGCACACACACACACACACACACGAGAAGTGTCCTGTTCCCAGAACCTCTAAAACCCTTCTGGGACCTGCATGGCCCTAAATCACCACACGTCATCACCAAAACCCAACCTGGCAACAGATTTGGCACCCCAAACCCCCTTCAGAGAAGTTCCTTTCTGCACGGCCTGTTCCAACCTGATTTAAGGCTGAGGCTGAAGGTTGAGGCTTTAAAGCCTCCCTTTAGAAGTCTTTTTCAGGTGACTGATTTTCTCCTCCATCTCATTAGCAGACGCCAGCAGATGCTGTTTGCCCATCAGAAGCCACACTCCAGTTGTTACAGCCATCTCGAAACCACCCTGTCATTTTTTCCCTCCTCACGGCCACGGCGAAGCCTGGAGAATATTTATCAAGAAGCAGACGCAGCAGCTTTTTACGGTTAAACTCAGGTCATTAATCTCTAGCGAGAGTTTTCATAATCTTCCTCAGCTTCACCATGTTTGTTTAACTCTCGGGTGGTTGCTCCGTGGAGCTCTGGGTAATTGCAGATTAACTGCTTTTCAATATTAATGGCTCTTCGTTCATGCGCCAGGCTCTCTCCCCTCCAGAGCCAGGGCAATAGCTATTATTATTCTACATTCCTTTTCTCTTATGGGCCAAAATACAATGACATGAGCCTAAATCTTCTGTGTGCTCTGGCTGCTTTGTAGCAGAAGTATTTCGGAGTAAGGGTGATTCCCTCCTCCCCCCCAAATGCAGCGAGCTTCCTCCTGCAGATGGCTCCAAGGAGCTGCTCCCAAGCCACTCCAAACTGCAGCATACTCAAGGACGGGTAGGGACAGTGGCACCTCTCCAATGTCCTCATCCTTCTAGGAGGGGTCTTTATTTATGTAGCCCCCACCCCAAAGCCCCACAAAGCAGGACAGGGCAGGACATGTGGCCGCAAAAACTTCCCAGATTACGTGAAACCTGCCCAGAAGTGACGTGAGGGCTGCAACCCAGCCTTCATCAGGGTAGTGTGATCTGATCATGGCATGAAAGCGAGAACCTCAGCCCCTCCACCCTGGAGCACCTCCAGGTGCCAGGAGTGCAAAGCTTGCTGTGCCAGCACAGTAGAACCACACGGTGTGGATGGAGCCACCACTATGCTGCCCCATCTGCACGGTCTGTGGGGATGGTTGCTGGTGAGTCCCATACTCTGAGTCACATCTTGGGGCGCACAAGTCAGCACAGACTGGAAATGGGCTGAAAGTGAAGCCGTGTGGACAACCAGTGGCTGATTTTGCTGTACCATTTTAGCCTCTAGCCAGGACACAGAGCCTGCTTATTGCAGAGGCACTAAAGAGCTAGCCTTGAGTCTCCAACACCTTCCTCACCAGCCTGTCTTCTTTCTCTCCTCTCAAGCCTCTTAGGGTGTTTCAAGGTCTTGGTCCTGTTTAAAAGCCTTCCCAGGACACGTAAAGCCTTTCCAAGAACTCGCCTCTTGCCAAGTTATTCACAACCAAAGAAACTGCCCACCCCAGGCTGCCCGCACATTAGTCCTCTGCTTGAAAAATACCAATGGACTCGATGGTTTTGCATGAGCTTGAAGCTCTGTGTATTTGTTCCCCTGGCCCATGAGTGGTTGGGATGAGTCGGCTCCTGCATCCGCGCCGTCCCATCTAGCATCCTCTGCTCCACGTCCAGCCTTGCCCTGGGGTGCCGAGCTGCTCCACTCCAGGCATTACATAGGGCATGAGCTGCACCAGCAGCCAGATCACCTCTTGGCCAGAAAGAGCCCCCAGTCCCCTCTTTGCTGACACTGAGGTGGGACAAACACGTCTAGATGCTGCTGAGCAGAAGCCCCTCACCCCTCCACAAGCCCTCTGTCCTGCGCCCCGGATAGCGGAGGAGACCCCCACTATCTGGGTGGCAGGGGCAGCTTGAGGTGGGACTTCAGCCCCAGGGCTTTGTCAACCACATCTGGGGGCTGCAGGCTGTGCCACTGGGCAAGGGGCCGGCGTGGGTTGGACAGCATGTCGGACCAGTGCCGCAGCTGGTTGCCTGTGGCCCGGCAGCCCAGGAAGAGTTTGCCAATGGGCTCATTCTTGGTCACTTTGTCATGATCCCAGACGGAGATGACCACGTCCACGTTCTGCGGGAGAAGGACACAAGAAAGACAGTCAGTGGGAGGGGGCTTGCCACACCAGGGACTCACTCAGCCCTGGGCGCTGCAGGGAAACCCACCTGGATCTGACTGAAAGGCACCTCAAAAACAAACATCTCATTGAAGTAAGGGCTTAAGGTATTTTTCTTCACACTTGTCGTCTTCTTCTTCCATTTCTTCCTGTTCAGGATGAGATGCACCTTAACAAAAGGATCTGAGGAGAGAGAGGACATGGCTGGCACAAGTGACAATTTTTGACTGAGGAGCTCAGCTACAAAACAGCTTCCCTAGAGCATTCCCAAGCAGAGCATGGTATCCCATTTGTCACTCCTCATGGTGAGTATCGACCACTCTTCCCCTTGCCAGCCACCCCAGACTTCACCTCCCCCTGCCTCCTCCTGCCACGAGCTCCCCATACCATCCAGCCATGACATTTCCTCCTGGGAGATACCTCTGTCCAAAGCTAGAGTATCTGTGATAGGGAAGGCTGGGAGCCAGCCAAGTGCTGGGTATGGTGGTGGCAGCAGGAAGCAGGTCTTGGCACCAAGAGCTTTCAAGGCTTTGCAGCTCTTGGTGCCATTAAGGCCTGGGCAGGAGTAGGGAGATCTGAGCATGAGCAGCCCCTGCTGACCTGAGAGCCCATCAGAGTCCATCTGCTTCAGCTTCTTGGCTTCCAGGATGAGCACCGTCAGCTTGCCAGTGCTGGGGACATAGCGCAGCGAGAAGCAGATCTCACCCAGTTGCTCTTCCTGATGGAGAGATGCCAGCGATGAGCACTGGGCAGAGGAGCTGGCTCACCTAGGGCTGGACCACCAGTCTGGCCCCAAGTTTCCTGGGTCTCCCCCACCTTCATGCTTGCCCCTACAAGCCTGCTTCTTGGGGTGGTGGCAAGCAAAGCAACAGTGCATCCTTCCCAGCAGAGTTTCCCACCTGCCAGGACCAACCTCCACTTTACTGGCTACCGCCAGGTCACTCCACTGCTCAATGACATGCTGCAGGCTGACGCTGGCCAGGGGCAGCCGGACCTCACCGATGATGTTGTGCTTAGCAAAGCGGTTGAAGTCATAGATCTGCATCACCAGTGTGGATTCAGGCACCTCTGCCTGGGGTACCTGCAGGGGAGGACCCGAAAGCCTGGACACACTCCTCAGTAGCAGCTCCTGCCCCACGGGACAGGGTGGTGGATGCAATAACAGGTCTTTCTCTCTGATGCTTCCCCATCCCAATTTTGCAGGGAGCAGTGCCCATGCAATGGTCTTGGTGGGACCAAAAAAACATCTTCAGCTATAGTTTCCTACCAGGAAAGTGAAGGTCTCATTGAAGACGGGGTTCAGGGTCTTGCGGTAAACCTTGGTCTCATACTTCTTCTTCCTATCAGACGTTAGGTAGACGATCACGTATGGATCGGATGTACCTCCGCTGTCCATGGCCTTCAGCTCGGCTGCCTGCTTCACGCCGACTTTCAGCTTAAAAGGAGTGATGCACAAGGTCACCAGGTGGAGGAGGATGGGGACAGATGACCAGGGGCTCAGTGGGAAGCAAGCAAGTGCAGCAGGGAGGACGCCTCCACACCACCTCGGCGTAAGAGCCAGCAGGCTGTGGGCAGGGGGAGATGTGCAGGAGGGTATGGTCCACCCCAATGGGCAGCAAAATGGGACCATGCAGGAACAAAGCATTTTCCCTGCCGTGCCACAGCCGCAAGCATCCCCACCTCCTGCGCACGGAAGTTGTACTCCAGGGAGTACTGCAGCTTTCCTCGCCCTGTCGGTTCCACACCCCTCTCCAGGTCCTCCATCTCGGGCTGGACCTGCAGCAGAGAGCAGCACTACCCTCAGGACATGCTCAGCCACATCCCTGGCCACCCCCAGGACCGGGCAGCACGGCAGCAAACCTCTCAGGAAGGAGGGAGCTGGGGGAGAGGGGACAGCAGGACGCACGAGGCTGGCCGTGGTGGAGCTGCTGACAGCATGCAAGTTGACTCTCTCCTTCTTCTTGGGCTTCTTCTTGCAACAGCAGCACCTGATGATGCAGATGAGGAAGAGGAGGAGGAGAACAGCCGCTGCCACAGCCACAGCGATGAGCGCCCATTTGGGTACTGGTGTGACATTTGGGGAATGGAGATGGACAGAAGAGTTAAAACCACGCAAAACCCAGTGCATTCAAACTCCTTCCTGGTGCTTCAGCATTAAGGAGTTGTATTTTCAAAATTGTATCTATAATCCTGGACAGTCCCCATGCAGGGAGCCTGCAGCTGGAGACCATTCCCCAAATGGGCAGCAAAGACGTCCTGCGCTCCCGGAACGGCACGGTATCCCTCTGCAGCATCCCCACCCCGATGGACCCCGACAGAAAAAGGGATTTGGAGGGAAAGAAAAATGGATACACAGCCTCAGAGTCCAGGAGCCCCCCCAGATAATGCTGCCTTAGAGACCAGGGCAAGCACTGCCATACTCACATGGGATCTGGCTAAGCCAGCCACCCAGGAAGCCCGGCTGAGCCGTGGTGGCCATGGCCATGGGGCTGCTGGTGAGCCGGGAGGCCGTCGCCCTGCCTTTCGTGGCTGCCACCGCCATGGCTAAGCTGGAGTGACCTGGGGAGGCAAGCAAAGTTAACAGGGTGGGGATTTCCTTTCCAGTGGTGCGTGTGCTGCCAGTGGCCCAGGGCTCTAATGAGAGCAAACACAATTAAAATAAGAGCCCAGAGTAAGCATTTAGGGCTTGGCCACTTTGGCAATGAGGTGTGAAATGGAGCCGCAGGGAGCTGCCGGCAGGGAGGACTCTGTGCCTACAGCCTTCTCATGCATATCCTATCCCTGCAAGCCTGTCTTTGGAAAGGGGAGGGAGCCAGGCGGATGGATTAGGGTGTTTTCCTTTGTTTTTGAGAAGAGGAATCACCCGTCTGTAGGGCAAAAAAACCCAGGAGCTCTTTTGTGCTGGCTCCTCCTTGGCCAGGCAGCATGAGCTGAAGGGTTTGCTCAGCCCCAGGCAAGCCTCACCATTAGCTAACACCTTTTTTTTGGCTATTTTCCCCCCTCTCGCAGGGCTGAGGAGCCGGAGGGTTTGCTCCTGGGCTTGCAGTGGGGCTGGTGCCCGCATTGCAGATGTCAGTGGTGCCACCAGGCTGGGGTCACACCGGCTCGGAAACTTTGCGTAAGCCTGACCCGTGCACATGGCAACGCTGACGCAGCTTAAGGGAAGGCTTCAAATGGTTTTTCACTACTGCTCTCCCCATAGCAATGCTCTTATTCTAGCATGAACACTTCCTTGTAGCCAAAACTTCCTCCCTGCCTCCTTTCGGGTGAGAAGCGGCAGCCGCAGAGGCGTGCCAGGAGTGGGGCTGCGCGGCGAGTGGGTCTGCAGCTATCACGGCGCTGGCGGCACCTGGCCCCAGTGCCGTGACTGAGGCTGGCAGGTATGTGCTTGTTTGTCTTGGCTGTCCCAGCCGCCCACCTTGCATCTGAGCAGGTCTCTGCTCAAGCAGCCATCATCACCTTGCTCTGCTTGCGCTTTTCCTGTGCTCTCTGCCCACATTCTTCCCACCCCACAGGGCCATGGCTCCTGGCACAGGGAGCCTCCTGGGGAGAAACCACCCCTGCGCTTCCCTCCGCTGAGCCCGCAAAGCCAGCAAGAGCCTTTAATTTTTCCAACAGTGGGTTTTGCCACCTGCGGGCACAGAGCTGGAGGGACGTGGTAATTGCTGTCATCCCTGCGGCATCATCGCTGGGGCAATGAGGTGCAGGCTAAGTGACTTGCCCAGGGCTCATCTGTGCCGTTGGATACCCAAGCTCTGCTTGCAGCCTCACTACCAGCAGCTTTAATGATCAGTTTCTCCTGTTCCCACACATGGAAATTGGTGGCTGGTGACGTGCCTGTGATGCTTAGGAGGCACTGGGCTGCGGCTTCAGGCTGTGGTGGTGGGTGGACACGACAGCGCAGGCAGGCAGGCACCCACCCAGCACAGAATTAGGCGTCTCAGCACTTTTTCCCTGCCAGACTCCATGGACTGCGTCACACTAGTCTGATGTTGGCCCTGGTTTAAAAAAAAAAGGCTCAACCCAGCCCTGTGGGGTGACCTGAGCCGCTGTTTTGGGGGCGATGGGGACAGCCCTGCTGCGGCCTGGGAGAGGCAGTGCAGCCTTGGTGGGCTCTGCAGGGAGCGTCCAGCAATCCTGCTCCTGGAAAAGGGGCTGGGGGAGCCCTGCTGCTCACTCCCACCCTGTGCTTGCCTGGCTCCCAAAACCAGACTTACCGATGCGTCTCCTTCCCAGCCTTAGTCTCCCTTCCCCGCTGCGAGAGCTCCAGGACCAGACACCACACGTGGCAGGGGCATGCTGCGGGGTGAGACGGGACCCCGCCGGGTGCAGAGCCGAGGGTGCAGCAGGTATGGTGGCTGCACGGCACAGCCAAAACAGGAAAGTCTGCTTTGCCAGCCCAGGAACCGGGCGGCCCCAGCAGCTCCGTCGGCCCCACCTTGCCTCTGACCCAAGCCGTGCTCACGCAGGCGAAAAACCAGTGGGGAACTCCCTGCTGGACCAGGAAGCAAAACCTGCCCTCCTGCCTGCGAGAAACCATCAGGCATCACTGCCCAACTCCGTGCCCTGGCAAAGTCGTTTCTTCAAACCATCCCTGCAGTGATGCTGGGCTGGACCACACGTCTGCAGTCACTTAGCGCAAGGGGATGGATGCTTGCAAGAGGATGGGTGCATGGCTGCATCCATCCCTGGTGAGCCCTGCACCTGGGGAGCCCAGGTGCTCAGTCCACAGGGGCACCCGGTGGTTTAATGCACCATGCGAGGGCCCGGGCAATGCGTGCGGCAGTGGGGATGAATGGGGATGCTTCACTCCAACGCGGCAGAGAGGGCAACCAGGGCGAGGGGATACTGCTTGGGTGGCTCCATCAGCCAGCACCAACAGGAGCAGCACCAGGCACATGGCCAGGAGCGATTCCACCGGCATCCCTGTCACATTAAATTTATGCTTGCACATTTCTTCCCTTGCTGGCAATTCAGCAAAGTCAGCCCAAAACCTGCCTTATCACGGCACAAATTTGGGGCAGTGCTGGAAGCAGGGAGCCATACTGCTGGCGCATGATGGTTGACGCAGACATGGGGATGGAGGCCCCAGAAACCAGACCCATCCCAGCTCTGCCTGGCCACCCTGGCTCACTGGTCCTGCCAGATTTTCACATGGACACCAAGGCGTTGCCACACTGGTCACCTGGCCACAGGAGAGGTTTTGCGGCTGCCTCTCAGACACCTACAACCTGGCCCCACTCACAAGCACCCTGCGCTCCTGCTGCTCAGAGAAGCATCATCTCCAGAAGCAGGAGATGCTGTGGGAATGGTGCTGCAACAAAAACCCTGGGGGGGGAAACACAGAAGCCAAAATTCTTTTTGCTCAAAACTGGCAGTCCCAGAGGATGCACAGAAGAAATACATAAGGGGGGCAATGGGAAAAGGAAACATGCCCAATAAAATCAGTCAGGGAGAGGGTGTTTGCTTATGCATGCTGAAGGCTGAGCTTATCAGTAGCCTTTTCCACAGGCTGTTTGCTGGAGACAAGCATCTCGGTGAAGCCGAGCTGCGCAGGAACCCGGTTGCAGCCCACAGTTTGGGAGGAGGTTTGGTGATGCCGGTGACAACCCAGTGCCAGGCAGGGGGGACGGATGCTTGGCCTTAGTGCAGGGGAGTTTGGTCTCCTTTGGCAGGAGGCAGGCAGGAAAGGCTGCTGCTCTGGGCCCTCTTCCAGCAGTGGGGCAAGGGAAAAGCTGCAGGATGGCAGCTGCTCCTCTATGTCAGCTGCCCCCTCAAATCTCACTCTTGGGCAGAAAGTGGGTCTTGAAATACCCTGGTAGCATGAGCCTCGCAGGGCTGGATGCTACACAGCCTGTCCAGGGGAGCGAGGTCCCAGCCCAAAAATCACCCCTGCAGTGCATAACAGGCAGCTTACAGAAAAGAAGGGAAAAGGGACCCGAAAACGTTACAGGAAAATTGCAAATGCGGTGAGACCCCCACTGCACCCTGCCACACTCCACACCAGCCTGTCTCCCTGGCTCAGCTCCCTGCATCCGCCTGCATACTCTGCAAGCCGTTCCTGAACAGGTAACCCTATATTTTTGGTCAAAAACACAACCGTTATGTATTCAAGGGCCGGGAAATGAGAGGTCTGGACGCAGGCTATAAATACCCCAGCTACAGAAATAGACATCACGGCAGCGCTTGCGGGCAGCGAGCGGCGACTGAGCACAAGCTCTGAGGGAGCCCAAAAAGCAGCACCGGGGATGAGCCCCTTCCCCAGGAGCTTGGCCATGGCCGAGGGCAGGCCTGGGCAGCCGTGACCGTGCGGTGCTGGCTGGGAAATGCAGCCTGTCCAGGGCACGACGCCAACCCGCCGGGCTGCCTACAAATCCCAGCACGCCGGGGAGCGGAGCTGCACCCCAGTCTGCCTCCTGCCTGCTTCCTGCCAGCGCGGGGAGGGGGAAATATAAACGGCAGCATCTCGAGCAAAGTTTGGATGCTGCCGCCGGACAGGCTGCACCGGGGAGCGGAGGCAGCACTCGCGGTGAGTTTGGGCTTTTCTCTCTAGCGAAATGCCGGCTCTGTGCGGTGGGGTTAATCGCTGCGCCGCGCTACGCAGCTGTAGGATGAGCTGAGGGGACCAGCCAGCATCCGTCTGACACGCTTTCCTGCGCGTCCGGCATTGCCGGGGAGGGGGGGGACTAGCAGCGGAGGTGTGTGTATGTGCATATACGCATATCAGTATGTAAGCAATACTGCAGTTATTAGCGGCAGGTAGATGGAAAGGGGAAGTCAGGCTGGGTTTGCAGCACTTGGAAGGGCAGAACAGAAATTAGAGGTGTTGTTCTCCCCCCAGGAAGGGCTTGCTCAGCTCCGTTGTCTCCTCTCATTTCCCTTTCACTTTTAGAAAAGTGCTTGGCTGAAATTCGGTCAGAGGACAGCTTCCTCCTGCTCAGCAGACAAGAAGGGCTGGTGGTTGCCACCCTCTGCCCTGCTCTGTGGGAGGAGACCCCTGCCCAGCACGGTTTATGGGTGGAAGAAGCAGAGGGATGCTCAGCATCTCCCGGCTTTCCAGGCACCCCCTGGCTGGGGAAGCAGCCCTGCCGGCAGGGATTTCCACTCCCGGGGCAGCTGGGGAATACATATGCAAGCATTGAACCCCCACGGCAAGGCTCCAGCTCTTGGGGCTGGCATCAGCCAAGTGCATTTCCTAACAGCCCAGGTCACGCTTTGTACAGCCCCTGAATAATAAAAATGAATTCAAGAAAACTGGGGCAAAAGAAAGATCTCTCTGGAGACTCTGACTCCCCCTTCACTCTGCATGCTGGCTTTGGTCTATGCTTGCACAGCCCCTCAACCCTGTAATCAGGTGGAGCATGAACCGGTAAATGAGGTTTGAACCCCCCTGCCATCCCCAGCACATCAGTGCAGGGACATCATTGCTGCCTCCAGAGAAACCCCACAGCATACTTGTAGGAGCTGCTGGGTGGAAACAACCCCCATGGGATGCCCCTCGATGGGAATGGGAACAGTTCCCATCCCACAGGCTGAATCCTAAAATTCCACTTCTAACACTGACTAGTGCACAGAAATGAAGCGTACAGCGTGGTGGTTACAGAAACCACAGGACCTGGGTGCGCAAAAATAAATGTGATTTCTTACTCAGCTGCTAGGCATGGGCAGACCGTGTAACCCCCCGTGACTTTCATCTGCCAGACCTGGGTTAGCACAGCCTGCACTGAGACCTTTAGCGTAGGGATCAGCTGGCTCACAGGGCTGTGGAGGGGCAGACCAGCCCCAGCAGCGGGATTCCACCCTGCACCCAAGCCCTCGCCACACACCTCCCCTGACTCAGGCCTTTTGCAGCTGCAAATGAGCTGCTCACACAGTGAACTTGCTTATTTGTGGACAGAAGTTCGCCATTCACACACAAAAAAAAAGTAAGAAGAAAGGCAATAAGGATGTGAACTAGAAGCCTACCGGTAAGATCTTACCTATTTTGGCTTTTTAGCTCCAATCAATCTCCAAGCCCTAGTTAAGATGCATAAAGACAGACTTAATTTGCTGGAAAGAGCTTCACAACCGCTTTTAGCAGTTCCCCCTGGAGAAAAATACTCTTTGGGGAAAAAAAAAAGAAAAAAGCCACTTCATCACATTTAATTGGAACTACTAGACCAGGATTTCTCAGAGCAGAGCTGTTGTCGGCAGAAGCAGGTTGATTTGGGTTGCCCCACTTGGTGGGTAGGATGTCCCCTTTCTTTTCCACCTTCCCTCCTCTCTAGATTGGCTGTTTTATAGTGTATCAGTTTAATTGTATACTTTCTCTTTGAGGCTGAAAGTGGAAGATGGCAGAGCCTGAAAGCACAATCATAAACACCAACGTGAAACAGGTAAAAGGTTGTTCGTTACAAAACACGCATCCTGTATTTCCAAAGCAAGTTTTGAAATGCCACCGCAGGAGACGACACACCACAGCCCAGAGCTGCGGTGGCATGAATTGCTTGTGCCTAGCTTTCAGCAGAACTAGCCTGTCCCAGGGGTGCTGGCCACCTGGTCCCAGTGAAGTCCCTGTGATTTCCACATGGGAAGAGGTTGCAGGACTGAACCTCCAGTTGCATGGACAGGACGGGCGCATTTGCTCACACTTAAGTTTTGGAGCGGCCAGGGAGAAAGCAGCAGCTTCTGTACATGTATATAGACTTTATTAGACTCTCCAGAACTGAACTGTGCAAAGAAACACAGCAGTGCCCAGCTCAGCACAAACAGGCGACCGTGGCTGTGCTGTGCCCACAAACACCAATGTTATGAAGCAATCCCCTCTGGTATGTGCTGTCCTCAGAGCATATGGCACTTGGCAGACAGGTTAGGGTTTCATAACTGCCTGCCCCATCCTTGGTGGCCAGAAAATGAAGATTGGGCTTGGTACCTCTTCTCCAAAGGCCCTCTGGCATCAGGAACCATGACGCATGGATGATGCCTCCAACACCCAATCTCACCACCCTGATCAGTGGAGCCCCATCTCTCCCTGCTCACCCCACCTCCCCAAACTCCTTCTTTGCTGTCCCCTAACCCCTCTTTCCTCCCTGTCCTGCAGAAAGACCCTAGTGAGGCACTGGTTATTGCGGTGACCACCAGAGCCATCTTCAACCTGGAGGAAGAGCACAAGCTCTACATGGAGAAGGGCAAGGAGGAGTACATAAGGCACCAGCAGGCCAACCAGGACAAGCCTCTGCCACCAGGCACGGCTTTCGCCTTCATCCAGGTGAGCCCCACACCTAGCCAGGGGCACATGCAGACCCCCGCAGAATGGGGTGAAAGTTCAGCTTTCCCAGCTTTATGTCTCAACTCCCATCACAGGGTGCAGATATGCCTGTCCTGGCCTCTTGGCCTCCTTGCAAGGCATCGAGACCTGTGCTCCTCACCGGTCCCGCATGTCCACCTGCCCCCTAGTGGGTATCCTGCTCCCTGCCCTCTTGGTGATGGCTTTTGGAGTACGGTTGCTCTGTCTGGTTCTCCATAACATGCTACCCTTGCCATAGCTGACAGATGCAGCACAAACCACTAACCTTAACTGCAAAAGAGCCCCAGCAACACCATCACAGTCATGCCCCTCCAAGAGAGTCTCATCTTCTCACAGGCGGTGCAGTATGTGAACGAGAAGATCCTGGAGAGCAACCCAGCAGAGAAGGACCTCTTTGACATCCTGGTGCTCTCCAACAACAGCCCTGAGAGCGGAATGCGCATCATCAACAGCGCCAAGCACTACGGTAAGGGAGATTCCATCCATGGAGGTGCGTGCTTCCCCTGGGATGCTGCAAAGCAGATAAGGCACAACAGTGGAGCATCAGTGGCAAATACAGAGCCAGGGGACACAAGGGGGAGGGGTTATTTTGGAAACAAGCCCAATTCCTGGCCGCCCCATGCAGCTTGCCCAGGGTGATGGAGCACACCCAACATACAGGCTCCTGTCAGAGCCCAGCTCCCTTTGGCCGAATCCTTTGCACCAGGGGGGCTGGCAGCATTTTGTGCAGCCAAGGCATCCTCAGGCAGCTACTAAAGAAACAGAGTTGTTAAACACAACCTAAATCTTGGATTTAGGCTCATTTAAGGGAGGGATGAAGGCAATATTTAACTGCACTCTGCAGTTTTGTAGGAGCAATGGGGCAAGAAGATGCAGCAAAAACATGGGCAGGTTCCCCACACAGCACTGAGAAATGAAGTGCCCCGAGCTCTGCAGCAAAGCATGCCGAGACCCTGGGGAGGGACGGGGGTGCTGCGAGGAGGATGTTGCCCCATAACAGACTTTGCTCACATTCCCTGACCCAAAGGCCTGGAGATCTCAAAGTTCTGCTTCGTCAGCGACGAGGACTCCACGCAGTACCTGAAGTCCCACAGGGTCAAGCTCTTCCTCTCGGCTGACAGGACAGACGTCTGCAATGCCCTCCGGAGAGGTGTGTTCTCCCCTCCATCCCACGCCCCCAAACCCACCACACTTTCCCCAAGCAGCTCAGTACTAAGAGGCAATGCCAGAGACCATGGTTTCACAGGGGCAAGGAGATGAATGGCACACTCACTACCAGTACAGACCTGAAAAGTTCAGTCTCCTCTTCTATCCCCAACAGTAGCCTGCAAACACACCAGGATTTCTCAGATGCCTTCACAAGTCACCAAGTGCTTTATGCATAATTCTGGCCATAGATCTGCCACGGGCTGGTCATTCCCTGCCTGACATTTAAGCCTTTCTAACAAAGACACTGACCATTGCTGCTCCCTGGATCAATAACTGTGCATCGCTGGTTCCCAGGCCTTTGTGAGGATGCTATAGAAATTTGCTTTCTTGGTACACACAGAGTTACCACGTGCTCAGGGATAGATGCAAGCAGATGCTTGACCTGGATCGGAGGCAGTACAGCTCTAATGGGGTTAATCGCCTCCTTATTAATTTGCTTGGGTATGAGCACATCAGCTGGCCAAGGTCCTTCAAGGTCAGGAGCAAGCCATCTGCAGCCTGGGCTTTCCTTCGCTACACAGCACATTCCTTGAGCCTCCTTGAAGAGCATCGTTGCTCTGACAAGTCTCTCTCATCCGGGGGCCTCAGTCCACGGATGAGGGCGGGCAGGGAGCAGCCTGTACGAAGAGACCTGTAATTAAGCCAATTACCCCAATCAAGTGGAGGTGCCAGTCCCTATTACTCACAGCTCAGAGTGCTAAATCTGGGCATTAAAGCCAGGCTTGGCAGGGTGAGCGAGCACCAGGAGGAGGGCTGCTCATGCCCACACAACCACGCATCATCTCTTAGCAGACCGAGTATCTCTCCAGACATCGGTGTCTGATCAGTGGCTCTGTCTTGTCCACTCCCATGCCCATGGGGGGATAACACAGCCCTAGAAAGGCTGGCCTGACCCCTCTTTCCCCAGAAAGACCCCTGGCTTGGAGACCCCAACATTTATGGTGTGGGACAGGGCCATGGCAGATGTTCAGGGAAGAGCTGGCCATGCACGAGCTGCCCCCAGGAGGGGGTGCCCCTCCTGAGCCCCACCTTGCTCTCTCTCACAGGGGTCTCGTCAGCGCTCGTCTTCCAGCAGGAGGTGCAGGCTCCCAGCACCCCGCTCCGTGTGGTGTTCGATGGGGACGCCGTGCTCTTCTCTGATGAGACAGACCAGGTCTTCCGGGAGCAGGGGCTGGAGGGGGCACTGCAGTACGAGCGGGCGATGGAGGCCGTGCCCATGGGAGAGGTAAGCAAGCCACCCCACTTTGATGGGCATCCACAGACACCATGAGCATCTCTCCCACTAGGGCTTTGACATGAGTAGCCAAAACAGCACAAATCTTTACAGTATCCCTTTGCATCCACCACTCGGTCCCTGGTGTGGGCCTGATCTGGAGTGCCACTGGAGATGGATCTGGCCTGATGTCTCCTGTAAGCGAGCATCAGTTCCCAAATATCCAGAGTTGTGGATTTTTAGACTGGGACCTCTTGCTGTGCAAGTCCCTGCAGGACTCAGACCCAGAGGCACTGCTCGCCAGGATGTACCTTCCTGGTCACCCTGGGATTAGGATGAGCATCACAATGCTCACCTTCCTCCCAAGCACCCCAGTGCACAGCACCAGTCCCAGCACCGCCCAATCCTGCACCACACAGGTGTCCCTGTGCTCTGCAGAGCCCTGAGAAACCCTGGAAGAGGACCAAGTGGCTTGTACAGGGAGAGAAGGTGTCTCCTTATTTCTCACTCACTCCCAAGTGACTTGCTGTGCTTCCAGGGTCCCCTGAAGGCTTTTGCCATGCACCTTGGGAAGATGCGCAAGAAGTTCAGCCAGGAAAAATCCCCCATCCGCACTTACCTGGTGACTGCCCGCAGTGGCCGGGACATGGGCATCCGAGCCATCAAGACGCTTCGGGAGTGGGGTCTGGCCATTGACGAGGCTTTTTTCATGGACGGGGCTCCCAAGGGCCCCATCCTCGCCCAGATCCAGCCCCACATTTTTTTTGACGATGGCCTTCATAACATCCAGGGGGCTCGAGATGTGGGTGTACCCTCTGCCTGGGTCCCTTCCTGCTGCTGATGGGCTGCAGGCCAGCAGACCTCCCTCCTAGCAGCACAGGGGACTGGGACAGTTGAAGGCAAACCTTCTGGTGGAGAGGGAAGGATTTCCTAACCTGCAGCAAGCAAGCCTCAGGGAAAGGAGGCAAGAGCATTGCATGAGAGCACAGACTACCAGGCAAGACTTGATGCTCATTTCTGCTCCTGATATGAGGTCCTTTATGTCTTAGGATAAAGCCAAAAAATGCAGCTGTGCCAGAAAGGAGGGACACCTTTGCTGGCACACTGAGAACTATCACCTGCACCCCAGTAGGACCTGGGGACTTTTCTGCAAAGAAATAAATGAAGCTGTTGCCCCACACATGAGATAAAGGAAGCACAAAACCAAGCACTAAAACTTCTAGCTTTGTCTGTGCTCAGACAGCCTGCAAGATTTATTCCCAGGATCTCTGCCCAAAGGAAGCCCTCAAGACCCTGCCTCAGCAGACACACTCAGCTTGCTTTCCTGAGGAGGCTGATGTGCTAGCAAGTCCTTCAGGCAGCTCCAGCCAAACTCAGCAGAGGGAAAAAGACTTCAAAGCTGCAAAGGACTTACAAACTTTTTAGAAATGGGTGACCAGGTTGAAGAAAGAAAGCCCAAGCTGTTCCCCTCTATAGAAGAGATCATAGCACAAGTCACCTTTCATTAGGCATGCAGACTGCTCACAGAGTGCCCTTAGGAGACCCAGACCTGTAGGGCACTCAATTCCTGGAGCTGCAGGAGATGGGCCAGGGACAAGGCTGCAACCGAGGTCTGAGGTCCATCCAGGAGACAGAGCTGCTACATAGCTCCAATGTCCCACCAGGAGAGGGCAGTGGAGATGGGCTGCCTACACCACAAGCCATGCAGGGGTCAGGGCTGCAGACCAGCACCCCAGGGACCAGAACAGAACTAGGTGCACAGGCCTGAGTTTAGATGGGTCTCCAGGGCTGTGAGGGGAGGTGGGTGGGTGGGGGTCCCAGGAGTGGCAGTTCAGGGCAGGTGGGGTCCATGGGAGTGCTCAGGACCCTGCCTGGCACCAAATCACCTGTTGCACAGGGATACCTTTCCACCAGCAGTTTGGACTCTGCTCCTCATTTTCCTGGGAAGCAAGCAGCCCCCCGCCCCCGAGATTCACTTGCAGGTTTCTTTCCCCAGGGCTGGATATGAGCAGTTGCCACTAGAGGCCACTGTGCTGCCCAGGGATACAACACCCCGAAAACCCCAGGAGCTCCCCAAAGCCACCTCAACAAGATACAAATTGGCCGCTCAGGGCAGTGCTTGCTTGGTGGCAGTAGGATTATGGATGGAGGAGATAAATATGATGGTGGCTTAGTTTTTTTAACTTCAGAGTAATCAGAAAGTAATTTTTTTTTAAAGCATCACAAGCGTCGCTCTCACGAATGTCTTTTTCCCCTCAATAAATAAATAAATGAGCATCCCCATGTGAGCACTTGTCCCTCGTGCCTGTGTTCAGTGGCATGGGAGGAGGGCTGTGATAATTCCACGCTCTTTTACAGACATTTGATTCTTTTATCCAGTCTTATATGTGCACATTGAGCTGGGTTCAATACACAAGAAACCTTCAGTCAACTTTGGATTAGTTCTCTGCCCAGCTTCTTGCGTCCCCAAACCTGCACCCTTCTGCTACCCTGAGCTTGGGGGATCTGCAAATCTCACCCTGCCAAGGGGAGCTGCTGGCCCCATGGTGCCACTGGCATGGGTCCTGTCCCTTCCACTGTGGCCACCACATGGGGCCAAACTCGGGGCTGCCAGGGCAGAGCAGGGCAGGCATGCTCAGGCATGGGGCTTTGTGAGGAAGCCATCTCCAAAGATACAAAGCCCAGCAGGGTTTTGGCACCAGCAGTCTGGCCCCTGGCCTTTTCACTCAGTTCAGATGCTGAAATTAGATGTCTGGAGGTACCAACATCAACAACACCAGCTACTCATCATTCGCTAATGATGCTAAGTACCCGCCACCCTCAATCACTGAACAAACATTAATTACGGCATGCTCAAAACATGCCCGGTGAGCAGGTAAAGATGTTCATCCCACTTTTATGCAGGTCAGATACCACCAGGCTGGGTACAGGGATCCAAGGACCCATCTCCAGCCCAGCTCACCATGCACAGCCGGCTGCTTCGGTGGCAGCTGGCGGTGGGGACATGGACCCTGTGGTGGTGGCAGTGGTGGTGGTCCCAGACATCCTCCACCACTCTGACCCATCGCCTTTGCCAATGCCTGGACAGTGCCAGCAGGAGCTCGGTCAATGCTTTGGCTGAGGGGGAATTAGCTGAGTCAAGGGTGGTGGGGAAAGGCCCACGTGAGCCTTCACAGGGCGCGAGCTGCTGAGGCAGGGGGAAAGTGCCACGTGCCTTCCTCCAGCACTGTCAGCACAGCGGGGGATGACAGGGCGAAATGTGCCCAAAATGGGAAAAAAGGAAGGAAACTCAGGGTTTGCAGAGTTGCTTCATATGGGGCTAAGTGCAGCTGCTTTGGGCCATGGCTCAAAGGTGTAGCATCAAAACTGCCCTTTACTGTCCTGCTCTGAAGATGGAGCATAAAAAACACCCCCCAGCAAGGACTGCTGCAGCCTTACCCTCTGCTGCAAGGGCAAACTTGTTTCTGTCTTAGAGGCATCTGTAAATAGTTCATTAATGCTTAGGATGTTCCTCAAGTCTCAGCTTTCTAAGGCATTTTAATCTCCCTCCTTCAAGGGGTTGCTGGTGCCCAGGGCTTTCCTGCTGCTGCTACAGCCCAAAGGGAGTTTAGCTGCTGGGGCTAGTTGCAGGATGCTTCTCTGATATCTCTCTCAGCTTTTGGGGGCCAGGGCAAGGAAGAAGCAGGTCACACCACCATGCCACCCACAGGGACAGGCTCCCTTTGAGCCCTGCTGGGTTTCACACTTTTCCACTCCGTGAAAAGAAATGAAGGGGTGCAAAGGGGGATCTGAGGACCTGCACTTGATTTTGGCCATTGCTTTTCAGCGACCCCGCGCCGTCCCAGCTGAAGCTGCCCAGCGCTGGGGTCCCCACCGGCACTGACCCACCAGTGCTTGGGACACCCTCACGAGACCCTCCCAGTGCGGGGAGGGATGCGGGCAATGCCTCCTCTGCCAAGCCCAGCTCTGCTGGCCGTGCCGAACAAGCAGCCCTTGTTTTGGGGGGGGCACGTGACCCCAGGGATCAGAGGCTGTGGACGTCTGGCCCCAAGGGGTTTGCAAGAGACCTTTGCCCAGGAGTATGCCCTTAATCCCTGACTCACTGCACCAGTGAATTTAGGATTGCATACTTTAAAAAATCCCAATTTAGCGCTATGAGAGAGAAAGGAATTTTTTATGGAATGGTGGTGCTGCAGGGAGGGAAGATTGGCAGGTATTTAGCTGCTAACAGACATCTGCATTGGCAGTGTCCGAGCAGTTCGGCTTTATTGACTCCTGCCTGCAGCGGGAGAAGATGCTGGAGGCTGCAGGACCCGGGCACAGCTGCAGTGTCCGCCAGAGATGCTCCCACACCTCCCTCCACCCACAACATACAAGGACCTTCGACCACAAGCACGGGGCACTCATCTTCACATTTTTGACCTAACCCTAAGCCACGCCGGTGACAGAGCTCCTTGGGAAACACTCAGGGGTTCCCAGCCAGGGAGGGTGAGATGCCAAGTCTCACACTGCAAATAATTATAAACAGGGTGTTTTCTGTGCAGAGTCTCAGAGAGAGGGTGTGCAAAGCCACAGACTGTGTTTGCCAAGGTGCTTAAACGTGGGTTCAAGATCTTAACCCCAGGCAGGCACGTTGGAAAATGCTGGCTGTGGCGGCAAGTGAAGCTGGTGCTTAGGAGAAAGGTGACAACAAATAAGTGGGAATTAAGAGCCTTCATGGGCATATTCACACAGTAACACCCGCGCCGGGAGGTCAGGATTGATTCACCAAAGAGGAGTTGGGTGGTTGCTCCTACTCCAAGGAAACACATTGCAATTTTAAGCCGATCCTTGGGTTGCCATAGGGTGTTGACCCTTGTCTTTCTGAGCCCACCCTCTTCCCAGGACCAGAAGGCTCAATTGCTTTGGTGCTTTGTCACATGGAGAAGATGTAATTGCATAAATTATGGTCTTCTTGAGGCAGCTTTGGCTGGAAATTAAAAGAAATAATTAAACGGCACCTAGTGCTGGCAAAGAAAATGAGATGGATGGCATGCTTGGATGAGGCTGGAGGCACATCTTTGCATCTAGCATGGACATCCCACCTGTGAGCCGATATTCCCCCCCCCGCAAGCTGAGCTCGAGTGGCCCCAGGGACCATGACAGGAATTGCTCAAGGCAGGCGATGAGGTGAATCGGGTCCCAGTGCTCCCCACCACATCCTGGCGTGGGAGGCAATGAATCGATGCCATCATTGCCACTTACCACCTCATCCCGTCAGCCGTCGGTCACGCTGCCTGCTACCAGCGCCTGCCAGGGTTGTTGTTGCCTGTCCCCAGCAATTTCAGCCTGCTGCAAAATAACTCGGGTGAGGCAAACACCACGAGATCCCTGCCCCGAGGAGCAGACGGGGCCAGCAGCCGGGGTGAGGCAGGTCCCCTCCTCCCCGAGATGGGTACCAGGTGTGTCCTCAGCCGTGGGGGAGGATGGGCCGGGGGATGCGGAAGGACGTCCGATGCCGAGTGGGGTCAGGCGCAGGCAGGCAGCGCGGGGGCAGCGAGGATTTGGGCAGGGCCATGCAGAGAGTGCGTGGGATGCAGGGACAGGCGATGCCGAGTTTGGCAGCAGCCCGACAAGGCACGGCGGTGTACGAGTAAACCCTAGTGAAGACATCAGCGCACCTCATAGGCTTAAAGACATTAAGCATTTTGCTCTATAAGACCTTTTTTTTAAAAAATTAGCTAGGGGAAAGGCTGGAAGAGCAGGATATGATGGAGAAGGTCCACTAGGGAGAAAGCACCCCATGCTCAAAGCTGCTGCAAAGGCCCTGATGGGGATGGAGCCACGCTCAGGGCTCCTGCCCATCGTGGCACCCAGCCACGACACCTAGCCATTGGTGAGCCACCCTCACCAGCCACCGGGATCAGGGTTTGCGGCGTGAGAGACACCAAAGGAACAATTAACACCCAGTCTAAGCCTTTTGCAACTCCGCTTAGCCTCTCCCCAAGGTCACTGCAGCCCATGCTGGCAGCCAAAAAATGTTTAAGCAGGCTGCCTGCCAGCTCTGCCTCCAAACCAGCCCCAGCCGGCCGGCACCAACAGAGCAGGGATTGCCACCACCCACGATGCCCAGGACATATCCCTCAGCACCTGCAGTGCTGGGTCATGGTGGCCAGAGCATGGATGGGTCCATTTGGTGTGCCCAGTGCAATCCCTCCCCTGCTCCCACATTTCCCATCAGCCAGAGCTGCTGCTAAAGCACCTTCAAGTTTGCTTTTGCGGGTGTCACCCAGAAAGAGGGTGTAATTTGGGAATTGCCGGTGCCGCTGAAAAACGCGCCCTCACCTTGTGAATTGTACATCAGTTTAGGAAACGGTGTTGGGAGTGGGCGAGATCCTGGCGCTGCGCCGGGAAAAAGTTAACCACCGCTTTGCTCGAGGGCTCCAGGCCGGTGAATCAGGCTCTGCTAATTAGCTGCATCCAGCAGCTTTACACCGGTACGAGGACCTTGAGTTGGAGTCAGGGTGTTTGCAACCAGACCTGCCCAGACTTGAGCGCCTGTAGGCCCTACTCAGCTCAGACTGAGGAATATTTTTCTTTTTTTCCTTTAGCAACGAGCTGCAAAATCCCAAACACTTTTTTCTGGATTTGAAGACGACGTTCATCCTCTAAAAATCCCACCCGCAGCTTTGCATTTAACACCTCTTGGCCAAAAAGTAATCCGTGTTTCTGAACTGAAGCTTTCCTTGCCCCTTAGGTCATTGCAATTCAGGGCATTGTCTACCGCTGCAATAAATGAATTTATAAAAAAAAAAAACATCAAGGAAAGGGCGAAGGCAAATGCATGGCCAGCCCTAAGGAGAAAGAGGCCTCCATAGCATCCCTGCCAGAGAAACTAAGGAACATCAGGTCCCTGGCCATGTGGCAAAGGGCACATGGGCCAGCCCAGTGTCACCCACAGAGGGGACCCCAGTCTCCCAGGGCTGGGGCTGGTGCACATCCTCATAGGAGCCGCTGGGGCTGAGTCATTCAACCTGCCCTTGGGAATCCTCTCAGGCAGGGATTGAGGTTGCAAAAGCGTGTCCCGCTCCCAGGGGTGCGTCACCCCACACCCACAGCCGTGGGTGCCGGGCACAGCACTCCGGCTCACCCCCAGAGCCGGAGGGATGCGGGAGGCTGTGGAGACAGGCCAGCAAGGAAAGGGTTTCATCCACCATGCCGAAAATAGGAGCAAGAAGGGGCAGGGCCCTTGGCCATCTCTCGCACATCTCCGCCAGCTCTGAACACTTTGGCCACAGCACTCCAGGTCTTGCTCAAAGAACAGGGAAAAATGGCTAAAAACACTCATGCCCAGGCTCATGCCGGCCTAATCTTTTGAAGATAACACCACACAACTTTCATGGTCCCAGCCTATAAATACCCAGACATGTTTCCAGCTCCTGGTGAAACATCCCTGCTGCACCTCTCAAGGCTTTGACATCAGGGCAAACATCCCACAGAGGTGCTGAAGGAGCCCAAATGAGGAAATCCAGACTCCTTGCCAGGGCCACTGGTTCCCAGCACGCAGGCGCAGTGGTGGCAGCTCCAAAACCACCAGTGCCAAGGGCTGGAGACAAATTAAACACTCTGGGGATAACCGCCCCCTGCCCCAGCCCCTTCCCATTCAGGAGAGGATCATCATTGTAATGTTCCCCAACACGGCCCTGTCCTCCCTTTTTCCCAAAAAGCCACTGGGAAGTGTCTGGGCTCACCAGTGGGATGGACACCTAAGTTGCTTAGAGAAGCACGTCTAAAAGCAGTGACCCTCTCATGTTGGTAAGAGAGCAGCTCCGGATGCAGACACAAGCCCTGCTACCACCAAGCCTGAGCAAAGGCCCACTTGTAACAGCTTTCCTAACAGTGAAGCTTACCCTTAATCCCTTGGGAATTAAAAAAACAGACACAGGCTGGGTCTAGACTGTTTGACCCTGCTGAAAGACTTTGCTCTGCAGCGTGTGATGATACGGGGCTAGCATGGCGTGCTGTCCTCACCAGCCCATCCCTGCACGCCGGAGCCTGCTCCGGAGCCACGGGATGCTGGGAGAGACTAGTCAGACTGGAAACGCTCGTGGAGGAGCTGCTGTAGGTGCTCCAGCCTGGGGGGCAGAGGCGCGTCACCGGGACGGCCATGGTTTCCCCACCACTTCAAAGAGGAAGGAGGAGGGCTGGTACCTCTCCGGCTCCACTGCCAGCTCTGGGACAGCTGGGAAGAGTGTAGGGAAGCCCCGGGCCTGGCGTCAGGACTACCCCTGTTGTCTGCAAAGCACAGTTGCAGAGGGGTTTAGAGCCCTTGGTGAGGGTGGGTTTGCTTGGCGGGGGGGGACAGCAGTTGGGCCAGGTTATGCCTGACCCACAGGAGCTCGGTGCTGGGGCTGCCGTACCTGGGGAGGGCGTCAAGAGGAGGATACCCCCGAGACAGAGCCCAGGGCAACAGAGATGCCTCCAGAATCAGGCTACAGATGCCGGGGACCAGCCACGCCTTGGCTGAAAGGAGCTGCGTGGGGTTTTGCTGAGTCACGCGGTGCCATGGGGCCGGGATGTGCTGAGTCAGGGTCAGCGGTGCCGGCCCTGACCAGGCGCCCACGGGGCAGGAGGGAAGCGGGGGCTGGCCGGCCTCCAGGGAGGCACCGCTGAGCCTGGCCGAACTAACGGGACCCAACAGGCCCAGACAATGCCTCCGGCCATCGCTCCGGAAAACCTCGTCCTGGCGGGTGCCGTGTCCCATGGGGAGGCGGCGGGTTTCCCCATACCCCCGGCTCAACCGAGGGATAGAGATTTGGACAGCCGGTGGAACGAGACACAGCCCAGCGCAGACGTACCCCCTAAAAACACTCGTCACAGAGTGCAGCTGGGGGGCAGCGGGCACAGAGCCGGGGCAGCCGGAGGATGGAAGAGGCTCAGGGAGGGAGAGTGGGGAGGAAATGGCGTGAGCGAGGTGCCAGCAACATGACCCAGCAATTTTCCAGAAGTTGCATGAACATGAAGGAGGCGGGACAGGGACAGGGACCCCGCCACGAAGCCAGGGGTCCCCCACCCCAGCAGAGCCCAGCTTGTCCCATGGCTGCTGCTCTCCCATCGTGAAGGCTGGGCACAAGCAGGAGGAGAAAACAAACCCCCTGAGCCCACAGGACTTGGACAGGAAAGCATCTGTAAATCCGATTTTTTAATATTTTTTTTTCCCCACTGGTCTCGTGGCTCTGTAAGAGCTCGGTCGGGGCAAACTGGGCAGAGATTAGCTCTGCCTGCCATCTCCCAAGCCGGTATGGTGGCACCTCTGAGCCCTGCCATGACACCCTGGGGTGGCAAAGAGCCCGTCCTGGTGCTCCCCGATGCTCAGCCCTGCGGGGGGACCTCAGGGTCTGTTGGTGGCCAGTGCCCCCCTGGGCTCTGCCCAGCACCAGCATCAGCCTCGATGGCTGTAGGTGGCCTGGTACCACCATGGTGGCATTTCAAGGGGGGGGAACGTATGCCTTGGCACTCCCGCTCCCCCCCCAAACAAGCTACAGTCCAGGATGTGCCTGTCTCCCCCCAAAACCCTCAGCCCGCAGGGACGAGTCGCCCCGAACTGGGGTTGTCCTGGGGCCAGGGAGAAGCTGGGGGACTGCTATGGCCCCCCCCGCGGCCGGGGGGTGCAGACATCCCTGTGGGCCCAGCTGCACAATTAGCCCCCACCGGTGACAGGGGGTGGGCAGCGGAGGTCCGCGGGCTTCTGGTAGCCTGGGGTCTCGCCATGCCGGGCTGGGGAGACTGGCTAAGGGGCGGGGGGTGTCCCCCTACCTCCGCAGGGCAGGGAGAAAATCCAGAAAACCTGGAAAGAACAAAAAAAAAAAAACAACGGAGAGGAAGTTAAAGACACAACAAAAAGCAAGCACGCGCGGCCGGCCGGGCGCCTCGTGATCGATTTAATGGTGTTTATTCCCCTTTTCCCGGAGGCTGAGTCACGGGCCCCGGCGCCGGGGGTCAGGCCCGGGGAGGGGGGGGGGCGTGGGGCGGCACCCCCGGCCCGGCCCGGCCCCGCACCCCACGCCGGAGCCCCCGCCCCGGCCCGGCCCGGCCCGGCCCGCCCTCACGTGACGCCGCCGGTTGCAATTTTAGCCCGTCAGCTGACACGAAAAATCCCTGGAGAGGGGCCGCCGCCGCCTACAAAAACAGGGAAGGCGGCCGGGCGCGGCGTCGCGGCCTCCCAGTGGCGGGACCCTCCGGCCTGTGTCGTTCCTTTCCCCCCGCCATACACACACACACACCCCGCCATCGCCGCCATGGGGCCCCGCGGCCGCCTCCTCCTGCTGCTCGCCCTGGCGGGGCCCTGCGCAGCCCTCATCAGGTGAGCCGGTGGAGGGGGGGGTCCCTCAGGGTCTGGCTGAGCCCCTCGGTTGCCGGGGGGTTGGGGGGGCGGGGGGGGCATGGGTCATGCACCCCGGGTGGTGGTGCAGTGGTGGCCTCCGGGCTCTTCTTGCAGCCACCCTCCCTCCGGTGCCGCTCCCCGACCATTAAAGCAGAGGGGAGAAGTGCTGAGACATTCCTCCCCTAGATGGGGGGGTTGGGGCTGATCTGCTGCTCATGGTGGGGGTCTCACCTTGGCTGCTTCTATTCCCGGTGACCTTTGGCAGCTACCAGCCGTGTCCCACCCCCCCTCCCCCCCCCACCCCGTTCTGACTTTGGAAAAAGCAATGAGCATGGTGGCACGGCAAGGGGGACCCGGCATGGGGTGCTGGTGGGAGCCCAAATCTCATCTACCCCGTGCTGGTGGGTCCCCTGGTTTTGGTGGAGCTGTGCCGTTCCCCCCTCCTCCCCCACCACCATTTGCAACCCTCCGTTAACAGGTGGGTGTTTGCCCTCCCGTTGCAGGATCCCCCTGACCAAGTTCCCCTCCATGCGGCGGGTCCTGAACGAGGCGGGCAGTGAGATCCCGGACATGAACGCCATCACCCAGCTCCTCAAGTTCAAGCTGGGCTTTGCCGACCTGGCTGAGCCCACTCCAGAGATCCTGAAGAACTACATGGATGTGAGTAGCCCCTCCCTGCCGAACACTCCTCCTTTGCGGCAGACCCTGGTGTCATGCCGGCTGGGTAGCTGTCGCTTCTGGGGGTACCCATCCCGGGTGGTGGCGGGGTGGGGGGGGCACGTGTGTGGAACAGGACACGCCAACCTCCCTCTCTTGGGAGCCACAGCTGGGAAGGTGAAGGAGGGAGAGATGTTGATCCTGTAGGAGAGATTCATGCAGCCTCATGGCTTGGTGGGTGGCTGCTGAAAGTTGCTTCCCATCGTTGCTAAACTAAAAATACTAATACAATAATTATAATATTAAACAATCCACTGCCACCCAAGCAGGAGAGCTTTGCAGCTTCTGTGACCTATTTCCTTTCCCCTTTGTCACTAATTAACAATTGTAAATAGGGGTCTGTTGGCTTGCAGTCCTTCCTAGCATCTTCTGGCCTGTTTGGGCTCTGCTTTCTGCAAGACAGGCTCATAAAAATTACAGTGCACTTGTTGGGGCTTTGGAGCATAAAAGAGCAGGAGGAGAGGGCTCAGGCTGGGCACCGGCTTGCCGTGGGACTGAGGATGCAGGGCCTTTCCTCTTGCTTGCCTTTATCTTCTGCGTGGCCTTGGGAAAAGCCACCCTGCACCTGCACCTTCTTCTCAGCAGCTTAGGGAGCAAAGGGACCTTCATGGTGGAAGCGGCGATAAAAGGAGAAGCCAGATAAAGGACGTGCAGTTTGCCCTTGCCCAGCTACCGGACACTTGTGGGGTTTCCTATTTCTGAGTTCCCCAGTGGGTACCCTGACAGCTCTTGACGGGGGAAGGGGGGATATACAAGTGCTGGCTTGCAGAATAAAGCTGGTGCTGGATATTTGGGCATTTATTCAGGATATTCCCTCCCTGCTCCCCTTCCCCAGGGACTCTTGTCACCCAGCCAGCACCTGCCAGGGCTATGCTATGAAGTGCTACCAGTGTTCTAATTGGTGGTGTCGAAAGCCAGGGCGCTGGCGGTTGCTCCACAGCATTGCCTCTTGTGCTTATGGCTCGGGCTGCTGCTCAGGGTAGGACTCTGCACCCTTGTCGCAAAGGGACCAGGCCAACCTGTGATGGGAGATAAGGGAACAATGGTCCCTCCTGGCCTGGCCAAAAATGCTCTTGCTGCTGGAGGAGCTGTTAGGAAGAAAGGCACAGCTTACCCTAGAGTGCCCCGTATGGTCCCCTCAAGCCCCTGGCACCCCTCGCGGGAATATGTATGTAATTTATGGGGCCCCTATTCTGTGGATTAGTTTTCAAGCCCCAGCAATAATTACAGAATCACTGGAAGCAAGTGCTGCCTTCCTATTATAGCTAATTGCAATGGTTTATTAATTACTTGGCGAGCAACCCCTGCAAACTAAACGCACAGGAGGTGAGCAGCTTTGATAATCCTGTTTGGGTTTTTTTTATCCCCCCCTCTTAATGAAGTACATGGCGGGGTTTGGAAAGGCCACAGGCTGACTTCCCTTGCTAGGAGCCTTGTCTCTGGGGCTCTGATCTGGCTGTTTGCCAAGCATGACATGGCTGTGTGCCCTTTTGGGAGGGCTGGGGAAAAATGGGTCTGTCTGGGACTGGCCGAGCATTTCCCATTCATCCTCTCCTGCTCTGGATAGAGGGATGCCCTGCGAACATCTCAGCTGCCCATCTCGGGTTTCTTTCAGTCTCAGCAGAGATGCATTCACAGGGCAGAGGAGTATCCATTGGATACCTGCACTACAGGGACTTCTCCCAAATTCTCACCCCACAGCCCTTAAAAACGTCTCTGTCCATGCTGCTGAAGCCCTTTCCTCCCTCCAGCTCCTCCAAAATCTTATAGCACCCGTGACTGAGCATTAGTTTATTCCTCTCCATCCCAGGGGCTCGCCAGCCCGCACCAAAACCCCCAGTGGCTGTACCCGCACCTGCAGTGGGCAGAGCTGCTGCTCAATACAACTCACAGTTCCTCTGCAAACCTGCCAGCAAAGCAGCTTCCCAGCCAGTTTCAGCTTTTCAATAACGCAGGTGTTTTGCCTGGCTTCCTCCCATCTTCTTGGTCTTCCCTATAGTGAACCACATGCTGGCCTGCAGACCTTCCCCCCTCTGTCTTGTCTCCCTGCCCCGAAAGTCCTCCCCCGCAGACGCCCGTCCTGCTTCTCCCTGACTTATCCTTTTCCCACCCTCTGTAAGGTGTGAACATCAAAGGGGAGCCTCCCTTTCAGAGGAAGAAGGCTGGGAGCCTGTCACTGCCAAAAATGAAAGGAGAGTAGTATCTAAATAAGAATCCGGTCCCTTTTTTTTATTCTAAGAGATTTTTTTTTTTCGTGTTTAATCACTTCTTTTAGCCAGCCCCTCTGCTCACAGCTCCTTTCTCCTTTGCAGGCCCAGTATTACGGCGAGATTGGCATCGGGACCCCCCCACAGAAGTTCACCGTTGTCTTTGACACTGGCTCCTCCAATCTCTGGGTGCCATCCGTGCACTGTCACCTTCTGGACATTGCCTGCCGTAAGTGTCACCAGTGACGGCTGTAGCTCAGCAGCTTTTCCATCCCTGCCAAATGCAGATCCTGGCATTGCAAGAGGAGAAACTGAGTGAGCAGTGCGAAAGGGCTCGCTAGAGGCTGATGGGCTCTTTAGGGTCAGAGCTGGAAATAGGATTCCAACTTCTTGCATCCAGCCTTTATTAACTCCCTTCCTGTTTTTCCCCCTCCATGTCACCCACACATAGCTTCCCCAACAGCCTCGGCCCTGCAGCTAGGGAGCAGCATCACAGGTTGTGATGTTTCTCCCCAGATTATAGAGTGACGCTGCCGTTGCCCTGTTGCGCAAGGCTGATAAAAAAAAAAAAAAAAAATCAGCTTCTTGCCAGATCTGATACAAACTGTCCTAGTTTCTGCTTTATTGCTGCACGGAGCATGTGAGTGCATGTTTATGGATTTATAATTAACAAGAGCCAGGTAGGCACAATGACATGAGAATGTCTTAGGGACTGTAAGGTTTTTTTGCTCTGTGGGGTTCCTACGCAATAAACCTCCACAGTTGAAGGTGTCAAACCTGGCCATGGCTAAGTGCCGTTTAAAAGCCACCAGCTTTTAAATGCTGCTGCTTAAGCAGAGCAGAGAAACGTGTAGACCCAACAAATACAACCATGGAAGGCAGCCCACAGTGCTCTTCGGGGGTAGGGAGGAAATTCGGACTTCTTGTACAGCCCTGTAGTGCCAAGAGAGGGGCTAGACCTTCTTCTTGCATATGTGAAATGAGATTTAGGAGACTGGTAGGGTGATGAGGTCCAGACTTGGTCTGTCCCAGGATTCCTGATCTCTAGCAGGGAGCTGGTTTCTCAAGGCAGCAGTACAGGAGTTGCTGGGACCAAAGGGCTCATTTTATGAGAATGCAATGAGCCTAACCTGCCAGACTGGGATCCAGACAGCCCAGTATATACGGGAAATCCCTGTATAGCATGTTGGTTTCTGTAGGGCTTGGCTGGTTTGTCCTCAGCTTCTGTCTGCTGGGCTCAATGAGCAGCCAGGGAGCCGGGCTGGCTGAGCTTACCACGCGCCACTGCCCAACTCGTGACTTGGGAGGAATCTGCAGAGGAGGAATCTGCCCAGCCATAAAACCAGGGATATCTTATAGTTCTCAACCCTTCCAAGGGGAAAAGCAGCTTGGACTAGTGAAAAGCCCTTCTCTGCAAATAACTGAATATTTTGAGCCTTCTCTGTGCAAAAAAAACCAAACAATGACTGTATAAAAAAAAATTCCATCTAGTCTTCGTAAAAGAAACAGATAAACCCATAAAGTGAAAATGTTCATGCCCAGAGCAGGCTATATTTAAAGGCACCCTGGTTCTCCATGGCACAGGGGGGATGTTTCACTCTGCTGTCTAACACACCCTGACTCACCAGCCACGTAGCCTCTAGGCTTTTAATACCCAGTAGCCAAATCCGATTTAACAGCCAAATTGGATCTGCCCACCTAATTCCCCAGATGATGGAAATGCTTTGTTAAGCAGTCCAGGCCTGGAAAATGCTGGGTTCAGGCCCACCTCTGCATTGTTGAGTGTCTGTCTGGATGAGATGAGTGTCATCGGGTTAGGTATTGGGGAGCCATAGGTATCAAGGAGCACTAATGTCCCTCTGTGTACCTCTTCCCGCCTGCAGTGCTGCACCACAAGTACGATGCCTCTAAATCTAGCACCTATGTGGAGAACGGCACCGAGTTTGCTATCCACTATGGGACAGGGAGCCTCTCTGGGTTCCTCAGCCAGGACACTGTCACGGTGAGTAACAACTGCCCTCGCCCCGAGCTGCCCCAGCCTGCTTTCAGTGGAGTGCTTGAAGCTGATTGATTTCAACAGGTCTCCCTTCATGTCCTACTCATGTTGAACATGCTTCACCACCATGTTTCCAAGTGCTTTGAAATGAGGTCGTGGTGATGATGGTGACTGAGGAGGTGATGATGACTGAGGCAGGCAGAGAAGGGGGAAAGTATTAATCAGTAGGCTAGAAGTGTGGACTGCATGTGTGGTGCCCTGCAGACATGGTCTCCAGCCATCCCTCCAACCCTCATCTTCCTGACCTTAGAAATTTCCCAGCTCAAGCGCACACCAGCACCACTGTGCAGGCTGCTGGTGGTGCCTGGTTTGTTCTTGGCTAATATCCACGTGGTAGTGGACGTCCACACAAGCAGCTGCCCAAACAGTGGTCTGAAATGGGCTCTTTGCAGCCCCATGCTAGTCTGGTGTTGAGGGTGGTGCTTATGTTTGCAAAAGCTGTGTAATACCTGGCGGCGTTCCCCAGCAGCATTTGGGGTCCAGCTTGAGGTAGCTGGGTTGCTGGTGGTCGCTTACCATGATTTCCTTTTCGGTGAGCGAAGGCTCAGCTTTCTGCCCTGCAAAGGGCAGGCACCTTTCATGACTACCTCCCAGCTACAGATGCTCATGAGAGTTTGCCAGCTGCTGAAAGTCAGCAGTGCACATGCTCCCAGATTGGTCTCCTGGCAGGGATAAGAGCATGTGTTTGCTTTGGAGGGGGCATGGGGAAACAAAGCAAAAGTTTTGAATAAGCAATAAATCTGGGGATTTGAGGTTTTCTGCGTTAGGTTCCGCTGAAAAGTATTGGCTTACCAATTTCAATGGGATCAAAAGAAAAATATCCAAGAGGAGTCCAAAGTGGATAGCTCTTGTGAGGAGCAGTCTTTAGCCTGTCCTTATAGCAGGAAAATTTCAGGCTAGCCTGGAAGCACCAGCCATTGCCTCTGCGCTGCATCCAAAGATGGCAGCAGCTCAGGCTGGGTGCAGGATCCTCTTTGGGGGCGAGGGCTTTTGATGAGCTCGGTGAACCCTGAAAATCAGTGTAGACAAGGTCGTGGGGGAGAGCCGTGGGGGATGCCAACAGCTTTGCACCTATGGTTTTGTTCTCCGCTTCCTGCAGCCCACTGAGCTTCGGGACTGTTTCTGTTTTGTTTCATGCCATTTATTTCCTGCATCCCTTGGTTCACTTAGAAACACCCCACCACAAAAAAAAATGCTGCCCATCTGAGCCTTCCTGCAGCTCTTGCCAAATGAAGGCACCCTGCATGTAGCATTAATGGATTCTCTTATGTTAGGTTTACAGAATACAGACAGAGCAGGCAGAGGCATCTGTGTTCGTCCCAGTAATGGAGCGGGGTAGTGAGGCAAACAGCAGACTTTATTGTCCTGTGACAGTGTGGGCTGGTATTAGGCACTTTCTGGCTTAATGCAGGGGGTGAAGTGAGTCAGAAGGAAAATTGCAGCTTTTTCTTTTTTTGTTTTGTTTGTAATTATCACCCTAATGCCTGCTTGCTAATTAGCTCTCCACTTCCCAGCAGCTCAGAGCAAGGATTTTGTGCCTGAGCCTGTTTGGGAAGTGGGGATGGCTCTTGGCAGGCAGCACTCCTTATAGCATTTCGTTTCTGTCTGGGCAGAAGTAAGAGAAACTTCTTGCATGGAGCCTGAGTAGTGTCACGCTTGCAGTGTGCAGGAGCAGGGGTGACTCAGAGGGTCAGGGACGTTCATCTTAGACACCAAGATGCTTCTTCTGATGCATAACACCCCCTAGGCAAGCTCCCAGTCGAGTGTAGTCTGGAAATGCAGAAATTGCAATGGCCTTCAGGGTGACCCTCTCTGCCTTGGCCATCCTGATGGGTGGAAGCAGCCACAGCAGCCTGTGGTAGCACTGACATCTGACTGAAAGGCGCTGGTTGGCAGGTGGCCCAGAGTCCCTCAGCCCTGAATTTTTTTTGGAGAGGGTAATGAGCTCATGTTGAGCATCCTCTGTCTTTCTGTGGAGGAATGATGCCCTGTAGCACCACACTCCCCAGTGGTGTTTGCTCTCCAAAGAGCAGTGGATTCAGCCAGCCCTCTGCTGCTTGAGCATCTCATCCCTTTATCACAGCCCAACCTTGGGATGTCCTTCAAGGACAGCAGAGGGAACATCGCTGGCTGTGGGGCACAGTGTCTCTCCTGGGGCTGCAGTGCAGATATGCTGTGCAGGAGATGCCCCTCCTCGCCTCTCCCCTGTGCCTCTGCAGAGGGGAGCCCTGGTGACAAGCGGTGCCATGGAGGCTCTTGTCTCCAGTCTGCCTTAACCGTTGGTCACTTGCCCCCTTCGCTGAGGCTGCTAACAAGGAGGCCAGGTGAGCTCCAGGGTGCTGACAGCACTCTGCAAAGCACTGGAGGGTGGCTACTATGCAGCCATCCACTGCTAATGATTTTCAGTCACTCCATGTCTGGGCGAGGGCCAGCTGAGGGACAGCTACAAAGGATGTGTCTGTCACCTGGCGCCAGCGCTCTGCTAAAGATGCTTTTTGGTTCCAGTCCTACTGAGGACCAAGCCCAGGCAGGGTCTGCTGAGACCCCCACCACTGGGCAGCTGTTTGCCTCCCTCTTGGGATGTGCAAGCTTGGCAATATTCAAGGAAACCTGGCAGTCACTTTTTCAGTCCATTGCATTTTACTTTTTTTTCCTAAGTGGAAGCTTTTATTGAACTTTCTGAGCTTCTGCAGGACCAGCTGTGCTGAGTGGTGGAGCGGTGGCTTTTGTAAACCTGCAACATACAACTGGAGCACTCGCCATGTGCTGGTGAGCGGATGCATTGCTGCGAGCTGTTTGCCCCACATCCTGCCCTGTGGCTTTTAGCTTTTGCAAGGCTCGATTGCGATTGCCCTTTCCTAGTGCAAGCCTCTGATACCATTAAAGGCAGCACCTCCCATGCCAGCCTTGCACTAACCCTGGGGGGATATTAGTAATTTAAAGGGATCGTTATCTGCCATCAGGTAGGAGAGGCCAGCTTTTCAGTCCAGCCTGGTTCACTACAGGGCTGCTAGCTGGAGGCTGAGAGGTTGAAATCGTCCTAGCACAGATACTAAAATTGCCTGTGGTCAGCCAGAAGCTCAGAAACCTCCTGAACTGCTAGAGCCAGGAGCCAGCAGAGCAATCCTGTGTTCTGCAATCTCCTTCTTTTCAGGGATCTGCCTTTGTGGGGCGTTTCAGCTTTCCAGCGGGGAATGCCAGTCCTTCTTATGGCTGGCAAGAGGTGACCTTTGAATTCACAGTATTCTGCTTGCTATTTTCATGCTTCGAGCTCAACCTCGCTTTCCTGGCTGGGTCTTCTCCCCTCCCATGGGAGATCTTGGCGGGCTGGTAGCTCTTCTGGGAATGCACCAATATCCTGGGGGTGTTCCTTATATAGGGGAAATCAGAGGGGTCGCTGGCAGAAGTGAGAGGGATTTGTGCTCCCAGCTGGGGATGAGTGCAGCAGCCGGGAAGGTAGGACGCAGAGGTGACTTAGAAGATGTGCAGAGTGGGGAAGAGAATTAAAGGCACAGCAGAAGAGCTGCTTGGACTGGGAGGAAAGGATGAAGTAGGCAATAGGGGAAGGGATATAGCGGGGACAAAGTGATATAGGAGCTGCAAAGTGGTGTGGCGAGTGCCGAGACCCAGCAAAAATCTGGAGGTGCTGTGTGAGGTGGGCAAAGAGCAAAAGGGGGCTTCTGTCCGCAGGGGGTGCACTGTGCTTTGCAGGGACTCAGGAGGTGCCACTGTGCAGCTAGTGTGGCCTGTCACCCCTCCCCCCCGAGGAGAGTGGCACATGGGTATCTGGTTTCTGCAGCTGCTTACGTATTCAAGAGTGAAAGCAGGCAGGAGTGTGGCAGCACGTTGAGGGACGTGCTACAGCCTATGTTCAGCGAGATCCTGTTTCTACCTTGGTCCCCTGAGTCAGTTTTCTTTACAATGCTTTTCCCTTCCCATTTCCTGTCAGCTTGGTAACTTAAAAATCAAGAACCAGATCTTTGGGGAGGCCGTGAAGCAGCCAGGCATCACCTTCATCGCTGCCAAGTTCGATGGCATCCTGGGCATGGCATTCCCGAGGATCTCTGTGGATAAGGTCACCCCTTTCTTTGATAACATCATGCAACAGAAGCTGATTGAGAAAAACATCTTCTCCTTCTACTTGAACAGGTAGTGTTGGGTTTGGTGGCGCACCTCTCGTTGCAAGGACAAGCCCAGCTAGGCATTTCTCTGTGTCTTCCCATAACACCTCTTGCCATGTGTCAGTTTACACCCTAGCCAGCACCACTGGGGAGGTCTCAGCAGGGTCTCCCTGGTGGAGCAGTCAGGCCAAAATCTCTCCTGTTTGCTGCTTTGAAGTAAGAAGTAGAAATGCAGCCATTTTACTGACAAAAGCTGGGTAGATCTGCTACTGGGTTTCTTAACTGATGAAGAGACAGAGGACGTTTCCAGAGGAAAGAGAAGCAAAAATAAACAGGGCTGTGATCATGAGATTGCACGCTACTAGTGCAGTCCGTGTTAGGGGGTTAAACACAGCCCCAGTCTGTTGCCAAAATCTACGAGCCACATGGTCACCACCATGTGACCTCCCAGGCAAGCATACCCCAAACCTATGACGGGGCTAACATTCCCTTACTAATGATGGGGCTAACATTCCCTCAGCCCCCAGGGAAATCCTCTTGCGTGGCTCCCAGCACCTTCCTACCCATTGCTGCTCCCCCGAGGACAGCCCATCGTCCTCCTGGCACCCCAAGGCGGGCTCTGAACTACTTCAGCCCAAAAAAGTAGCATGCCGGGTGTGTGGAGGGCAGAGAAGGCTGCTGCTAGCCGCTCAAGCACCCGCCCTCCCCCATCACCATATTTCTTCCCATCTGCTCAACAGTGAGCTTTTATCTGTAACCTTGAGCATTCGGCTCTCAGGCTGCTGGCTGGCATGGAGTTAGGTATAGATAACCTAATATGGCATCAGCCATGTTCAGCCTTGCACGGATGCTTGTTAGAAGGCGATTATTCAGGGGGTGCCTCCACTAGTGTTCAGTTCCCCTTCTCTGCAGCAAGCTTCTCCAGGTGTCTGTGTGAAAGCACAAGGCAAAAAGCTGCAGGATGCTTCAGCTGGGACAAAATATTCCCATTTCCCCACCCCAGCTTATCTCACAGTATCTGTCCTTACACTGACATATTATATCATGATGTTAGTTGTCTGTCTCCAACGCTGTTAATGGCATGCTTCACCCCCAGGCACCCTGGCGTGTGTTTTGGGGGCATGCAGGGCAGGGATGTTCTCGCTCTGCACCTGATATTCATGGGTTTGGGTTATTTTTCAGAGACCCCACTGCTCAGCCTGGCGGTGAGCTGCTCCTGGGGGGGACTGACCCCAAGTATTACAGCGGCGACTTCAGCTGGGTCAACGTCACACGCAAGGCCTACTGGCAGGTCCACATGGATGCGTAAGTGCTCCTTCCACCCAACTACCTGCATGGGGATATGTGCACAGACAGCTCACACCTGGGGCTGGGCTGAGACCCTCCCCAAAAAGAAATCATCCTCTTTCTCTGCAACACATCCACGCTAAAAGAAAGCAGATGAAAATCTCACCCTAAGGTTGGGTCACTTGTTGCTGTAAGGGGAGCAGAGGCAGAAAACAGCAGGAGATGTTCTGCAAAATCCTTTCCTCTTGTTTACAGTTTGGCCCCTGAAAACACCTGCTGCGCCCTTGCCAAGCGGGGAAAAAAGCTAGTGTGTCCTCCTTGCAGGCAGGGCGAGCACTATGGATTAAACCCTGGCTTTGCTCAGCTCTCAGCAGTGCAAGAGTGGCTCACTTGCACACAGCTCCAGAGGAGCAGGATGAGGCCCCAGGAAGCCAGCCCTTGACTGAAGGGCACGGTGCAGCAATCAGTGTGCATTGTTGGAGGCGGAGGGGAGGAGAGCAGGCTGAGCTGCCGGTCCGCCAGCCCTGTAGTCTATTCTGAGCTCTCCCACGTGATGGGAACTTAAAAGTGGCCTGTGATCAGAGTGTGTGTCCTTTTCCTGGGGATTGTATCGCTCCCCAGCGCAGAGTTTAGTTCTCATCTTCCCCCAGCCCTGCCACGTTGGCAAAGTGTGGCAAACCCTTGTCTGGAAGGCTTTATCTGTCTGCACTGCTGTGAAATGTGATGCGGGTGAGGAAGCCAAGCAGCTCCTCTCGTCTTTTCAACCCTTTCCTTGCTCATGACCCCCTCAGCCATCACACCACCCCTTTAAGCCTTTGGTTTTTGCAGTAGCATGGGTCATACAAGTCCCTAATGCATCGCCTTTAGCTTGCTCATGTGCCTGTTAGTCACAGTGTTTAGAAGGTAGGGTATGCCGGCAGCAGTCAGCTCTTTGCCTTCTGCTCCCTGCAGCCTTTGCTGGGAGGCCCCTAATAGTTGTCTTCTGCCTGGGCATCTCTCCTCAGGGTGGACGTTGCCAATGGGCTGACTCTGTGCAAAGGGGGCTGCGAGGCCATCGTAGACACGGGAACCTCACTCATTACTGGCCCCACCAAGGAAGTGAAGGAGCTGCAGACGGCCATCGGTGCAAAACCACTCATCAAAGGCCAGGTGAGGCCAGACTGGGAAAGCAGGAGTCCATGGCCATTGTGGCATCCACACTGATGCCCTGCTCTGCACCCAGATATTTCTAGAGACCCTGGTCTTCTGCTCCCTTTGCTCTCCATTCTCAGGCTGTGCTGCCAGAAAAGCCTGCAGCATAGCAGGGACCCCTCTGTCTTTTGACCCTGGGTAGCGTTCAATGCCCTGCTTGTGCTCTTGGTAGAGGGCTCAGTCCCATGAACTTTTGGAGGTTTTGGGTCATCTGTGCCACCTGCCTCTGGGAGGCAGAGGGGAAGAGGTGCAAGTTGCATCTGAGGACAAGGATTCACATTAATGTGAATTAATACATTTAATGCAAATTACAGTCCTTCCCTGCCAAGCTTTAAACCATCTTAGCTAATCTCACAAGGTCATCTCTCCTTCCTGAAATTGCAGAGGAACAGGGATTGTAAGGACCCTCTAAGAAGGATGCTGTGCTCTGAAACCCCTTCCAAATCACAGAGCCCTGAGCACTTGCAGGGCTTTTCCGCAGTGCGGGGAGACCCCGTGCTGCAGCAACAGCTGTCTTAGACTTGCCACCCTCCCTAAGACTCACCAGTGTTCATTAAACCAGCTTTGTCTGTTCATCACACGGCGAGTTCCTGTGTGTGTCTCCAGGCTGTATCAAACCAAGTCTTCCCTTCCTGTGGCAGAGGAAAGACCCCAGCCCTGCTGCGTCGGGTGCTGTGCCCTGGGGCTCAGCAGAGCCGAAAGCTGAAACCAGCATCCTTTGGCTCCAAAATCCTACAACCCTCTGGCCCCTCAGCCCGCTAACCTCAGCTCAAGCCTCTTCTGCACGCTGAGATAAGCAGTTCTTGGTGAAGACCGCAGCAAAGATGTGGTTGAGCCCGGTGGGAGACCATGTCCTTTCGTGAGGGCATGGGAGCTGCCATCTAAAGCCTTCACTGTTTCTCTTCCAGTATGTGATCCCCTGTGATAAGGTGTCATCTCTGCCTGTCGTCACGCTAACGCTAGGAGGGAAGCCCTACCAGCTTACTGGAGAACAGTATGTCTTCAAGGTGCGTCCAGGCAGGTTTTGACAGCCCTAGGCTTCTCCCCCAAGGCCTAATTCTTGCCTTTGCCACACAAACCTCAACCCTGAAGTCCAAAATGCAAAAGTAAGGCTGGAGCTAGCACCTGGGGGGGAAGAATCTGAAGGATTGGGGTGACGGGGTGGTGGTGCTGGCTGATGCACCCAGGCAACCTCACCAAAGTCCTGCAGGAACAAACCCCCCCGGCATGATGCTCATGAGGGATAGCAGGATGGGAGAGAAAGGGCAGGCAGGATGTTGCATTGCTTTCTACAAACATCTTGCCCTTTTCTGCTGGATTCTGGTGCCATGATGCCAGTCTTGCCATAGCGGTGGCCACCAGCCTGGCATTTAAGCTATCAGAGTGAATTTGCAGGGACCATCTTGTACAGAATTACAGAATTTCAAAGACAGCTCTAATTCCCCTCGAGGGCTGGGAGGTTTATGGGCATGTGCAGCTTTACTTGATGTTTTGCTGCGTAAGGGCTCTGGGAGGGGGGAGCTGGGTTTAGAGCCATGGGAGCAGTGGGTTGGGAGCTACTTTTGCAAGCTATGGATTGCAGGCTGGGAGAGGCTGAAGTGCAGCCAGCATCGGCAGATGTTATTGCCAGGCCTGCGAGGTTGAGGGAAGGGCAGGACCTCCTCAAACTGAAGCTCTTGCTCTTCCCTTTAGGTTTCTGTACAAGGAGAGACCATCTGCCTGAGTGGCTTTTCAGGCCTGGACGTCCCACCCCCTGGGGGCCCACTCTGGATCCTGGGAGATGTCTTCATCGGTCCCTACTACACCGTCTTTGACCGTGATAATGACTCTGTTGGCTTTGCCAAATGTGTCTAAGCGCCTGATCCCCGCTGCCTCTGCCACACACACACACTTACACACATGCACAGGAGCCATACAGAAGGATTAGAAATCCAGTGAGTGGAAAGGAAAAAAAAAAATGAAAAAGAAAGAAATGGAACTAGATTTAAAATTATATGGAAAATAGTCATTAGTTCCCTGCTAGCTACTTTTTCCCCTCTGTTGAATAAGTGGTGCTGGGACGTCTCTAGTTGACAACTCCAGCTGGAGTAGCCCCTTGCTTTACTGCTAGGTCTTCCAGTATTTGTTTTTAAGAATGATTCTCAGAGCTGAAAAAGGCTCTCTCACGTCTCCCAGCCCTGCTTTCCTTCTTGGGGGGAGCAGTTGGCTGGAGCCAGCGCCCGGCTCCTCTGTTCCTGCAGAGAAGCTCTGCGGCTGCTCTTGGGTTTGGGCTTCTGCACTGGGGCAGAGGGACAGGGAAGGCTGTCCAGCATGTTATTTGCTACTTCTTGCTTTTTCACTGATAAAGTGGGTGAGTAGGAGGTGGGGGAGAGTCCATCTTCATCACCCCTTCACGATGGGTTGAGGCAGTGACCAGTAGGTCATTTCTCAATGGGTTTGTGCTGGCTTGGTCCTAAGAGAGCACATCCTGGGCTGGAGTGATGGGGGGGTTGTGGTAGCGTGCCCAAGGGTAGAGTTGCAGAGCCTGAGGGCTCTGGTGGTGTATTTTTGTGTAGTGATGGCACTAGTGAGAGAGCTGGAGGCATGATGCCCATGTGCCTGACCTAACAGGGCAGTGATTTGTAGGGGAGCTCCATCCAGTGGGACTCTTCAGGGAGTATGAATGTAAAGGGGGTCAAGATAGGATGTAATAGAGGTCACT
Source organism: Larus michahellis (assembly GCF_964199755.1). Classification (NCBI taxonomy): domain Eukaryota; kingdom Metazoa; phylum Chordata; class Aves; order Charadriiformes; family Laridae; genus Larus; species Larus michahellis. The sequence goes on along the minus strand of NC_133899.1, from coordinate 76,049,987 downwards.
TGAATTCATGGCCATGAAGGCCCAGCTTTTTGCTGGGCAAAGTCATTTGACACAGGTTCTTGAGTTTGGTGAACTTCTCCCAGCTTCGCCAAACCACAAATCTTCCCAGCTTCTTCCGCGCTTAGTGAGTTGAGAATGTTTCCTAAAGCAACTAAGTGATCTAGAAGCTGAAATCACACTGGTAAAATCTGTAGATGTTTGTCAGCCACTTAAGACCATTTGGAAACATTCACAGCATTTTGAACTGCCCAAAACTCAAGAAGTTGGCAGAGCCAGCAAGCCTCCCAGGCAGGAGGGTGCCATGGCAGCTTCTGGACTTGCATTCGCTTTCCCTGATGCCCCATCGTGAAACCCAACTGTCTCTAACACCCTCCTTACCTTCTTTCCACCTTACTAATGCTGGTGAGAGCTCTGTTCGTGTCCACCCTGTGTTGCAGATGGAGTGAGGCACAATCCTGCTTTGGAGAGGTTGTAGCTGTTCTAGCTGTGTTTGCAGATCCTCCTGGAGAGCCAAGATCTGTGCACGTGAAGCTGCTTACTTCACTAGGCTGGCGTCAGTAGGCAAACGCTGGTGGAGCTAGGAGGACCATAAAGTGAGTTTTAAGCAGTACTGGAAAGCAGAGGAGAGTTTGCGAAGAATCCCAGCCTGTGCTGGGAGTAAAAGGCTCTCTGCTTTCCTGGTGTGCTGGATCAGGTCCTGAAGTTAGGGAGCAGTAGCGGGTGAGGGGCAAAGCTAAGGGGGGGAAGAGGACCAGATCAGCACTGACTGTGACCCCAGATCAGGCGAAATGGGTAGTAAAATCCTAGTTCCCCAAAATTCACTGATAATCCTGTCAGCAGTACTGGTGGGGCCAAGGAAGTTCCTGAGAAAGGTCCTTGGGCAGTAGGTGAATAGGTGGTTATGCCCAGTGAAATGCATATACATCATCCCCAATATTGAATTCGCCAGTAACGTGAGAGGCAAGGGTGGGGAAGAGGTCCCCACGTGAGCTGTGGGAGGACAGTGAGTGTGTAGCCTGCAGATGTCCCCTGTCCCCACGTGCTGCAGCTGATCAGTTTGGCTTTATAACCATGCCTCAGAGGAGTCTGGCATGGGCAGTGGGGACAGGCCTGGGCACACTTCTGATGCGTGTATTGTCCCCTGCAACCCTGGATGCACCAAATGCTGCTCCCAAAGCTTGCTTCTGCCTGCTCATAGTCTTCACCTGCAACGCTGCATCTGGACACCTAAGGACATCTGTTGCAGACTGGCTAGAGAACAGTGTTAACAAAAGAAAAAAAAAATCATCAATAGGTACTCCAAAATCAGCAGATATTCAGCACCTCTCCGGAGAGCCCTGGTTTCACACCAATTAAGTGCTCAGAGCTCTTCCCAGTCCTGCTACGTTGTTTCCCAGCTGCAGAGACAGCACCCCGGTACCCACTAATCAGACCTGATGCAGGGGGGGAAGCCTGATGTGGAGCTGGTGGTGGGTTTTGAATGTCTTTGGCATCAGATTTAAGCAGGACGTGCAGCACAGCCCCAGAAGAACGCGTCGGGCTGCAGTTCTGCTGGGTGTTGCAATGCCTTATGCTGTCTGTGTCATAGCCTAAGGCTGGGCTCATGTCTGTCCTCAGGCAGGCAGGAGGCTGCTGCCTCGGGAAAGAGCACAGCCCGGAATGATGCCCTGGGTGACATACCTTAGGACAGGCTGGAGGAGCGGTTCATCGTAGTCTTCCCTGAATGGGTCTCCTCCCCTTGTTCTTTTAGTTGCATTTTTAAACCAAACTCTAACTGTGTGACTGTTGGGTTTTTTTTAATCTAATTTGCTGTCAGAATTACTGTCTCATCATAGAAAATTGAAAACAAAATACAGTATTTCCCCCCTTAATTCTGAGAGTAGTCGTTCCTTTGAGATGCCAAACTCTCTGAGTGTCTAGAGCCTGTGTCTCCCTGACTTGCTGGCCCGGTATGTCTCGTCACCTGCTTGGCTGGACTCACATGTATTTCAGAAGGGCTCCTTCCCTTCTTTCTGATTAGGAAACGTGCTGGGACCCTATAGGGTTTGTCTTTTTCAGTGTATTAAAACATAACCCAGCCTCTGCAGGATGACATGACAGTGTCACCTGCCTGACCCAGCACCAACAGGGTGGCAGGCACTCCCAGCATCTGTTCTAGCCTACAGCCTTCTCCTAGGGCCACGTCTTCCTGGCTGAGTATTGCCAAGGGTAGTCCTCCAGCAGGGTACTTGGGCTGTCTCCTGGACTTCTGGGCCAGCTGGGACAAGTTCCTGCTGGACTTCAGATATAGACTGGTCCTGTAGCAGCTAAAGTGGGACTCCAGTTTCTAAGTCTAAAACTCACTAGAATGTGCAGTTTAAGTGTCCAGGGTGTCATGATGAAGAAAGTGTGGGGTTTTTTTTTCAAAATGTAGGAAAAATCCATCCCTCTTGCTTGGCTGTGTGATTTTTAGTCCTAGTGCTGCTGTACGGGAGCTGGAGACTCCAATGCAGAATGAAGGCCCTGTGTGCCAGGTGGAAGATAAGAGCTAATCCCTACTTTGAAAAAAGCATCATCTACATAAGCAAGACGGATGCAGCCAAGTCCCATCCCATTTTCTGAGCGCAGATCTAAGCACACAGCTTAACTGATTTCCCTGCTGGCACATCCCAAGCTTCTGTTCCCCCAGGATGCCATAATACCCCAATCAGCTGTTCTCCTACGTTAAAGAGATGGATTTAACCCAAAAGGGTTGGCTGGATCCTGAAAACCAATCATGCAGCCCACCGTTCCTCAGTAGCCCAAGGGGAGAACAAGTCGTCCGCTGCCAAATATTTATTGATGGGAATACAAGGGCATTGTTTCTGCTGGGGGGTATTGTGCCTAAGCCTTTAATCGTGCCGTGAGTATGGAATGTTACATCTCAGCGGAAAAAAATCACAGGCTTGATCTTGGCCAAGAGCTGGAGAAGCCAAGAGCCAGGATTGTCCACCTATGTTTTTCTAGCAGCGAGCAGAGAACACCCCACCCTGGGAGCAGCCTGCACCCGACCCCACGTTTTCTTGCCCAGCAAATCCTCAGGTTTACACCAGCCCCCTCATTTACTGCACCATCTCTGCAGAACTCCGTGCACATGACAATTTGATAACTCACTCTATTAAATGTCTCCACTGCTGCAAAGAAGGTACAATCTTTCATTACACGTCCCCTTGAGTAGTAGGGTGCTTGGCCCTGACCCTCAGGGCTGACTTCATGGCCTTGATCCTTCTCCAAACCAGCTCTGCTCCAGGCTTTGTCAAAAGCCCACTCAGACAAGGACCTGCCCAACGAGAGGGAGGATGGGACCCCTTGTTTATGGAGATGCTCATCTGGTTGGCTCAGCAGTTTCTTGATTGGGGAAACTATTTTTACTCATCATGAATGACTAAGCATGTTGTTTTGGGGGCTGGTGGCTTTTTCTTTTTCCGGTCTTTCTTGGATTTATTTATTTTTAGGTTCCTTTGGGAGGGAAAAGAAGCGGAGTGCAGACTGAAAGCTTGAGAGGACAGGAGACAGAGATCAAGGGAGCATGGGGAGATGGGATTTACCCCTCCAAGCCTCAGGCCACCTTACTGCTGGTGCTTATGGGGCTTAGCAACCCATTGAGGAATTTTACAGAGGGAATAGGAAAGAGCATTGAGGAGGCTGTAGGCTTTCTCCTTCGTAAAAAAAGCAGGGGTAGGTCCTGCTAATGGTTTTCCAGAGAGCTCGAGTAGGATTTGAGACAGAAGACTTTCTCACGGATCTTACAGCGCTTGATTATGCTACAGCCCAGATGTCTCTAACACGATTATAAGAGAATTGCTTTGGGGCAGGAAGTATCTTTCTGTTCTGTTTGTCCCATGCTTAGCACAAGGGGATGTGGGCCTTGATGCCACAGTAATACTGGCAAGTATTCATACTCACCCCAGCTTTTATTTGAAAGGAAAGTGGTCCTAGACCTTATGGTTGAGGGGTTGCACACATGACCTTTGAAGACCCCCAGAAAATAGGAGTGTTAAAATAATGCAGAATATTGAGGGGGTTTATTCCTTGTGTCATTATTTTTTTAAACCAGTTCCCTAATTTTGAAGGGTCGCAGGAATAGTTTTTGAACCAGTGATGCTGCATATATGCTGTTGTGGTCCGTGGTAATCAACCTCTCAGCGCTCACACTTAGCATCGAGAAAGACAATGAATTAGCAACCCAGTCCCAAAGGTGCTCTGGAAACTGTGGGGTTGACCTGATATCTGGAGAAGAGAAAAAGCAGACATCCAACCTCCCTGGCCTTTCAGCCCTATTCACACCAGGGAACGTGCCCGCCTCAGTTGATCCCACGTACCCCTAGACCACCCTGCTGCCTCCTCTTGCCCACTCCAGACCCCCTCTTTGGTGTTTTCCTCTGCTCGCTCTCCATCCCTGCCTGATGTTAAGGAGCACCCCTACGTACACATCTTTCCCCAGACAAATGTGGAGCAGGCTCCTCAGTAGCTCCTATGGCAGGCAGCAATCTGCATCCAAGAGGTTTCATTCCTCCTCCTGAGCCTGCAGGAAGGATGCTCTACACAGCTGTGGGTTGCCCGGGTTTGTCCAAGCCCTCCAGAAGAGTTGACAACAGCTGGCCACAGCTCTGCTTCTCTTGCAAACTTCTTAATCCCATGGGAACATCTCTCCTCCTTCTGCTTTTTAGCGGCTTCTTGGAGAGAGACCTGGGTCTTGTCACAAGCAGCCGTAGCACTAATAAAAACCTCTTTACTTTGGCAGGACCCAACACATTCCAGCAGCGATAAATCGCAAACCAGAGGGCAATTTGTCCTGTTTTAACCTGTGCAGGTGCCTTGAGAGGGATTAAACCAGCCTCATGGAAACTGGCCCCCCCTCCAGCCTGGGAGCACTGTGGGCGCACAAGAAGTCTCCTCGCATCACATCAACCCACGGAGATGAACAGGGGGTGGGTGCTCCTACACAGGAGCCAAACCTGCCTGTGAGCAGCCGAGTGAATTACCATCCTGATTTCTTAGCTCAGCACTTTGTGGGTATGCTTAAGGCATTTCCAGAGGATTTCCCTTCCCTTGCAGGTACTGCTCGCATGAGCTGTCGTTTTACCCAGCCTGTTCCAGTACTCTGGGATTTCTCTGCTCCCCTTCCCCAGCACCCCAGCTGAACTGGCTGCTGTCTCAAGGCTACCTGTGCCAGGCCAGGCTCTGCTGCCTGCGAGGTGACATGACATATCCTTAGGTCTTTACCCTCCCGGTGCCATGGTGTGTCCTCCCAAATGACCTGCACGCTGTCCCTGCACAGCACCAGGTGCTCTCCGGCATTGCATCCCCGGGGGAACGCTACTGCAGCACTCCAGAGTCAGGTTTCCACACAGCATGCAGGGCAGTTGGCAAGGGCAGGCAGCAAGTGTTTTCCCGATCCTGTGCCAAGCCTGGGCACAGCCAGGTCCTCCCTGGCTTGTCCATCCTTCATGACATCCCCCCCTCCCTCCCCTGAAGCAGACGCATGCCCTGCGTCCTGCTGCTGGGGTGCTCCCGCCCCTGCCCACACTGGGATTTGCTCAGTGCCGGCAGGATTTATCTCTCTGCACACAGGATTTATCCCCTTTCCATCCATCCTCCATGACTGGAGCACTTTTTTCCCCATGGCTCTGCATTACCACCACCTCCCCTCACCATGCTGTCCCCATTGTCCCCACATGCCCCTGCCACACTTGCTTTAGGTTTTCACCAAGGCCCATGGGAGCAAACCAGGCTGCAGCAAGTCCCCACTGCAAAGGTCTCTGTGGGTGATGCTGGGAACAGTTGAGCCGAGCATCCCCTCCGGATGGCTGAGGAAGCCGCTCGGCCAGGGCCCAGGAGATGCCCTTCTCCAGCGGGGCGCTACCAGGATGCTCCAAGCAGGAGGTGACGTCCCCGTGGGGAGGACACGAGGAGAAGCGCTGAGACACGGAGGAGCTCTCTTGTGTGGAGCACGTTCGTGGGGGAGCGAGGGGGCTGCAGATTGACCTTCCCAGCCCCTAACTTCCCCCCTGCCCAGCCCTAGCCCATGGGTGCCCCCCCTCCTCTCCTCCCCTCCTCCCGCAACTCCAGCACCGAGGAAGCCGAGCCGGAGGCAGTGCTGAGCCGGATATGCAGCGACTCCCCGCATCCCTCCTTGTGAGTATCCCTCGCTCCTCCTGATGCCTTCGGAGGAGACAGATGGACGGACGGACGGGCAGCCAGAGGTGGACTAGTCTCTCCTATTTGCAAAGCTGGGGTGGGGGGGAACCTCTTCCCACATTCCCTTCCCCATCCTCTGTCTTCATCCCCTCTTCCCCCTCCTCCTCCTCCTCTCCATCCACGATATTCTCCCCCCGCAAAAAACAGGAGGTGGGGGGGAACCTGCTGGTAGGTGGAAGAAATCGGGAAATGCAATCCCATCTGGAATCCCGCAGAGATGAGGGTTTAGCCAAAAAAAAAAAAAAAAAAAAAAAAAAAGCCCCCAAAAATGCCCCCCTCCCCCCCCCCCCGCCTCAGAAGGGAGGGAGGGCGAGGCGCCGGGCTGCTCTGCCGCACCGGGAGACCCGCTTCGTCCGCAGCCGAGCGACCCGCTCCCCTCCCGGCGTGGGAGGGAAAGCAGAAGGCCCCGACAGACAGACAGACAGACAGACAGACAGACCCACAGGCCGGCGGGGAGGGCTCCGGGAGCAGAGCGGGGGCGGGAGGGGGGGACAGCGCGGCTAGCTGGCAACTCCCCGGGACCTCCCCCCCCCCCCCCCCCCCGCCTCCTCCCAAGTGTTTCTTTCTGCTTTTATTTGTTTCCTTCTTGTTTTTCTTTTTTTCTTTTTTTTAATTTATTTCCCCACTCGTGACTCGAGCGAGGGTCACGCAGGACAGCGGGTAGCGGTGGGGGGGGGGGGGACGGGAGGGAGGACGAGGCCGGGGAGCGGGGGGGCGATGCTGCCCGCCGCTCTGTCCCCCGCCGGGGCCGGGGCCGGCGGCAGCTCCGCGCCGAAGCGGCGGCTCCGTGGTCCCCGGGTGTAGCGGTGCTCCCTCCTCCCCCTCCCGCCTGCCCTCCTCTCCTCTCCTCCCCTCTCCTCTGCTCACTCCCTCGCTCCTCTCCCCGCTCGCCCCTCTGTCTCCCGGTCCCTCTCTCTCTCTCCTGCCTTCCCCCCACGTCTCCCCTTTTCCACTCCTTCCCCTCCTTTTTCTTCTCCCCCCTTCTGCCCCCCCCCCCCCCGCCTCTCCATCCCCTCACCCCCATTTTTCACGGGGGTGGCTTTCGCTTCGCCAGGGCAGAGCGCGGTGACGCCGCGGCAGCCACCACGGAGAGGACACAGGACCCCCCCCTGGGCCCACCGTGCCCCTTCGAGGGGGTGGCCTGGACCCCGAGACCCCCGCAGGGCCCCCCGCAGGGCTGCTTCGCCTGCATCGCCAAGCCCCCGGCTCTCCGGCAAGCTTCACCTGTCCTGTCTCCTTCTTCCGCTGTTTATCTCATGGAGAGCAAGAGCTGCAAAGGGGACAGCCTGCGGCCGGCGGTCCCGTGCAAGCACTCGGTGGAGAAGAAGACAATGACCAACCCCACCACTGTCATTGAAATCTACCCCGACACCACAGAGGTGAATGACTACTATCTCTGGTCCATCTTCAACTTCGTATACCTCAACTTCTGCTGCCTCGGCTTCATCGCCTTGGCCTATTCATTGAAAGTGAGTACTGAGCGCGAGGCGTGGGGTAAGGGTTGGCCGGAGGGAGGGGGAGAGTTTGGGGGTTGCGCCTGATGTAAATCACGTCTTTGCCACCCAAATGAAAAGTTGTACCCGCTGAGGGATGCGGATGGGGAGAGCCGAGGTATGTTTTGGAGCTGGGGATGTTGCCTCGGGTGGGGAAGAGGTGCTTTGACTTGCTCCGGTACCCTCAGAGGCTGTACCATGGTGGCAGGGCAACGGGCAGGCAAGGCAGGGCTGGCTCGGCTCATGCTGCACCCACAGGCACCCCAGCACTCGATCACTTCTTCAGGATTTTGTTGGTTAGAGATCTTCTCAGGACAGGATCCGGCAGCATCGGGTGGTTGGGCGGAAGCAATAAGAAGCAGCTGGCTAGGATCAGCCGTCGCCTGGCGAGTTGCGGAGGGGAGAGGAGGCTGCCAAGGTGCAGGGCAATCCTGCCTGTTTCCTTCTGTCCCTTTCCCTAATTAAAACACCAGAGCTGGTTCTCATATTCCCCCCTTCTCCTCCCTGAGCCCTGTAAGTCCCAAGGCAAGCCCTGGAACCTGCCAGCATTGTGGGAATGAGCCCCAGGTAGATGAAGAGGGGGAAGAGGGTGCAGGGGGGCTTTGCACAGCATTGGGGGAGGAAATAGAGCCGTGTTGATGGAGAGGGAGATGGCATAGAGCACAGCCAGCAAATGGGACAGGATTCCCAGTAGCTGTAGGGGAGAACAGCCCAGGAGGGATGGTGCCCAGCAAAAGGGCAGCCCCTCAGCAGCTGCCGGGAGAGAGAAGCCCGGGCTGCCCTCCCTGTCCCTGCCTGCCAGCCTCAAAACTAACGGAATGGATGTGCAGAGAGCCCGGGGCGGCTGGGTGGCCCCGGAGAGGAGCTGGCTGATTTGCTTTGGCAGGCAGCGTTTAGAGGAAGGCCAGGGCGCAGCCGGGCTTCGTCACAGAAGCAGATCAATTAACCCCATCCAGCTCCCACGAGCTGGACTGCGAGTGCCCAGCACTGCAAGGGGGCTGCTCCCGAGCCCGTCAGGGTCTCCGACAGAAAAGCTCGGGGTCAAGCCCACAGACCCGTGCCCTGGGCTTGCCCAGCACTGGCACCATGGTGCCTGCCTCAGTTTCCCCTTCCCTGAGATGGGCGATGAGCACCCTTCTGCCACCCATGCAGCAGGCTTTGCTGCTGCCTGGGCAAGGCATTTAATAGCTTAAATCATGCCGGGGCTGAGCATCATCACAAGCAGGACTGACCCAAGGGCAAATCCAGGCGGTGGCAGCCTAGGACGAGCTGGGGGAAGGGAGTCCCTTAACACCCCCACTCATTCAGCCAGTGTGGGAAGAAACCGGCTGCCTCATTTTTTTTTTTGTGTCTTTGCTCATCTGAATTTGCCTTTAATGATCAGCGTCTTTCCCCATGCAAGAGGCATGGTCACAGCGGGCTAAGAAAGGGTTTCACATCACGGGGACACGGCAGCAGCTAGAGCAGGGACCTGGGTAGATGCGGTCCCTGGGCTGCAGCCAGCAGTGGGGACAGGACAGCCTGAGGACCGGGCTGACCCATCCCCAAGGGACAGGATGGAGTAGGGTCTGCCACCTACAAGGTTTTTAAAGGCTGGACCCTTCTCTATCCTTGACACGAGGTGGAAGGAAGAGCAAAGCCCAGAAATAACCCGGGGCCAGAGCCTCATGCCAGGGCAGAGGTGTGGGCTCAGCATCCAGCTGCAAAGGTCTAGAGGATGTAAACTCCGGTGTAAAAAAAAAAGAAGCGGTGGCGAGGGAAGGCAAATGGACAAATATGCTCCAAATCAGGGAGAGGGTGTCAAAAACCAGCTGTGGATTTTGGACTGCGGAGGCAGTAGCTGATCGGATGTAACGGTCGTACCCAAACAGATGCGGAGCTGGGCGGGTAGGAATAACCCTGCTCCGGTCTTGGAGCTCCCCAGCGGCCGTGACTCTGTGGCAGGGGGGAAACAGAAACAAAATGTCCCTCAGAGGCACAGGACAGAGCTGGCAAGTGGCTGAAGGGATGGCAGATGCCCTCGCGGGCTGCTGTTGGGATGGGTGGTGGGAGGCAACAGGGATGCTGGGGTAGTAGCAGAAGATCTGTCCTGGGGAAGACCACTGGGATGCTAAGAAAGAAGGGATCGTTCCTCACTCACAGCTACTGCAGAGACCTTCACGACATGCTGGCCAGGCTGGATGTTAGGGTCATTTCTCCAGAAGCTTGTTGTTTTCGTCTCTTTTACAGTTAATATGTTTTTTCTCAGAAGTTCAGAGAAAGCAGAAGCAAGAAATGCCCTGGGGACAGATGACCCTTTAAACAGACTTTTCTTGTTCCTCTGCAATTAAATGTAAGGACAATTTAGCAGCCAATAACTGAAGTCCCAGCCTTTCTAGGATGTCTGTGCTGTGCAGAGACCGAGTAAGGTGCTGTGGAAAGGAGAGGAGGGGAGCAGCACTTTCCCCTCCCTGAGCCCATTCTGGGACCTCTGATGGCAGAGCCCTTGGTCAGTGGAGCACAGGTTTCCTGGCTGAAGGGCCATCAGGGCGCTGATGGCATTAAACGGTTCCCAGGTTATGTTTTTTCCCTTTCCTTTAAATAACTGAAATATTTAGCAACTCAGGAATCATCGTTTTCATTATCAGAAATAGCATTTTCAATACCCTGCCACAAACATCACCTGCTTTTGCCAGGTTCATGCCATTAATAAAGCAGTAGTTCCTTTTGTGCCCCAAGTCCATGAGATGTTTCATTATGGACCTTAGCACAGCCCAGTATTTCCATCAGTTTCAGCAGCACCAATGCCCACACTGGAAGTTTGGGTACACTTGAATATTACCGTAAAGCTGTCTCCTTCCCCATGCCTACTTTTACTGGTTTCAGCCGCAGCTGGGAAAACGGTACCTCCATGTCTGCCTGGCCTTTTGCACACAAACTGCAGCCTTCTAGACGTCTTTCTGCAGGGAAACGCTATTTCACAGTGACCACCGTTTACTTAAAAAGGCCAAAACCACACCCCAGCACCAAAGAATTTATGCTCTTACTCAAACAAACACATGAAGTCAGGTGAGGGCAAAGACTGTGACATCCAAGCCAAGTACCCTGTGTGACAGACACCCCGGCCAAGCACTCTGAATAACAGTGTCACGGCTCGCCTCGTCTTTATTTACACCCGTAGCAGGCCAGATCCTCAGTAGATACAGCTTGCTGGGCTGCAAGAGAGTCGCACCAACTCACGTGTCCCTCCGGGGGGCTGTTTCTAACATCTCAGGCTTCTCAAGGTCAGCCTTCTGGAGCACAAGCGAGTCGCTCGCATATAAGCATGGGTTGGTGCTGGGGAAGAAGAGATAAAGAGCAGGACCAAGGAAGTTAGAAGCCCTAAAGTAACCTTAACCCCAGCCCAGCACCGATGTGAGGATCGCTCCAACAGCAACACTTTCCATTCCGTTGGTTTTCATCAGGAGCAAATGCCCAGTATTTGGCAGCTCCCTCCCCTCCTCTTTCTCAGCTCCAAGTGGTAACAAATGATGCATCAGCACCTGGTGGCAGGAGATCTCACTTCAGTCACTAGGAGGTCCTTCTCTGGAGACTGCCGGGGTGAGCCAAGTCCTTCTGAGTACCCATCATGCCATGAGGCGGTAGGTCAGAGGAGCTGGGATCTGAGAGGAGCCACGCTACAGATGCCATGTTGTGGTTGTATAAAGACAAAGACGGCAAGAAGACCTGCTGGCTTTTTAAGCCCCACCAGCAGCCCACGGGCTTGCTCGCAGAGTTTTCCTACCCCTTGAGGCCACCGAAATTTGCAGCGTGATAGCACCCCAGGAGAGCTGAGCTCTCCTGCCCTCTCTCTGCCCGGCCCTTAGCACACAGCTCTGGGCACAGCTGTTTACCTTCCCCTCTCGCCATGTGTTGACCTTCCCCATTTCAAGTAGAAGCTGATGGTCCCACGAGCTGTTTATTAACCCCAAGAAGCAGAGAGGCTGCGGCACCCGACCTCTCAGGCAGGCTCTCAGCCTGCTTTTTGAGACAAGCAATGGTTTGTGGAGGTGGGTGAAAGGCAGAGGCGACAGCCATGTGACGCCGGTGCCAGCGTGGTGGAGTTACGTAGGCTGGAGAGCTCTTGACCAATTCACAGAGCAAATAAATCCAAGGATCCCCTCCAGAGCTCCTTATGTGTAGGGACACAGAGCTCTGCACGGAAATGGGTTTACTGACAACGAGCTGTGGGCTGCATGCTAAAGGCTGGGCTGCCTTAAATACAGCCTCATTAGGCTCATTATCAACAAACCATTCGTCTCCTCCTGCAAGCTGAGGCAGCACTTTGTACCCGCACGGCAAGTTCCTTGCTCCCAAAAATGAGAGGGGCTGAGCTCCAGAGCAAAGGGAGTGGAGGCGGCTGCTGGGGAAGGGACTGGGAAGGAGTGGGAATGGGGAGTCAAGGGGAGCGCTCAGAGAGGAAGCTGAAGGCAAAGCCCCAAGGGGAGGAAGGGCAGGAGACGATGGTCAGAGGAAGGAGAGAAAGAGCCCTCAGGCACTGTCACACTGGAGGTGTTGGAGAACAAGGTGAGCTGGAGATGTTGGAGGAGAAAGTGAGCTGGAGATGGCGGAGGACAAGGTGAGGTGGAGATGGTGGAGGACAAGGTGAGCAGCAGGGAGGTGACAGACAAGCAGGAACAGAGGGAGAGGACACCACTGCCTTTTGGTAGTGGTAGAAGGGAGAAGGAACGCTTGCATATTTAACCACAAAAGCAGGCTGTGTTTTGTGGAAGGCCGGGCATGGAAGAGGAAAGGAAATGTATAAGCTGCTAAGCTGGACCAGAGATGAGCTTTGCCTTGTCCAGGGTGGAATCTCCAAAAGAGCCACCACACAGCACCTTGGGGAGCCTGGGGAAACCCTGCAGCCAGCAGATGCAGGATAATTGATCTTACACACCAGTCATCTCAGTGCAAAGTGGGGCCAAAAATCCCCAAATAATTTTAGGCAAGGTGAGAAGGGTCAAAGTGATGATGAGAAAAGAGTCGGTGACTAAGGAAACACCACACTTTTGTTTGGGCGGTTCAGCCTTCTGACCTTGGGGACATGTCTACATGTCTTCCCCATGCCTCACCTCCTCGGCTGTGGAAAGAAACAGCTTCCAGACCTCCCAGATGCTCATGCACCAGCTGCCAGCATATTACATTGATGGTGGCCACAGGAGCATGAAAATATGAAAAGCTGAGGCTAGTTTATGAGAAAGACACCGTCATCGCCTTAAGGACAGAGCAGGGAAGGAGCCGAAATGCCTATCTGCTCTCCAGGAGAGCTCCTCCTCCAGAGCCCAGCTCTGATGCTGCAGCAGGACATTGAAGGGAGACTTCTGCAAGCATCTGGAGGTGCAAGGTCAGGCCGGAGGAGGTGAGGCCACCCTGAAGAGATGTGGGAGGCTGGGGCTGCAAGTCGTTTGGAAGGAGAAACACCTTTTCATTGTGCTTGTGTGCCTCAGGGGCCCTGGCACTTGTCTGGTGCTTAGAGGCTCCATTGCAATATAAATTATAATGGACAACAAGGGATGATTTGCATGAGGGTGACCGCTGAAGCCATAGGGTGTATGGGGAAATAATAAGGGAGGAGAGGCAGGGGATCAAGGACTCTACAGGGACGTTGGATCCAGGCAACCAAGGACAAAACAGCCAGAGGAGAGGTAGGGAAGGGAAAGGGAAGGGAAAGGGCAGGGGGCTGCTGGAGACGGGATATGCAGCAGAGCACCATGTGCTGTAGGGATTGGCAGGAGTGGGCAGGTGGGGCCAGCCAGAGCGACAGGGAGAGGAAGCAGCTGTGTGCCCTTTGGCAGGAGTGGAAGGTGACTGTCCGTACCTTCATTTGGGCCCAAACAGCAGGATAGACAAGAGTTGGGAAGGACAAAAAAGGAACTTGGAGGAAATGGTGGCACTGGGGAGAGGGCAGCCCTGGGCGCCCCTTGCTAGAGATGCTGAGGAGCAGCTGGCTGGAGCAGGGTCAGCGGGAGCGCCACGGGAAAGTCAAGGGCAGGGGCTCCTGAAGCACACCATGGGAAAGAGCTAAAGCATCGGTCATAAGTGCGAGCTGGTGTTGGGTGGGAGAGGCTGCTGGGAGCACTGGGAGAGGGCAGAAATTATGGTGGCAGGGTGCCCCAGGGACAGGAGGAGCAGGACCCGGGGAGCGGAGGAGAGCTCCTGGGCCAAGGTACACTGGCCCTACAAAGGCAAAGCGAGCAGCTCGGCAGCGAGAGGGTTGCGGAGCTCGGTGTGCCGGCCATGCCGGTCTGCTGGAGAAACTTCTGTCCGCCTGGCAAACGCTGACGGCAAACACCAGTTTGCCTGCAGCAGAGAGTGACCCCTCCCAGTCACGGCCAGGTTACGGAGGAGGAGTGGGCAAAAAGGCATTTGCTCTGCGCAGGGTTTGCCTCCGGCAGCCCCAGCACTGAAAAGAAGAAGGCGCGTGAGAGCTTCAAAGAGCCTGCCGGGAGCAGCGGGCGGGATTTCTGGCCCAAATCCAGCGTCCCTGGGGCTCTGGCTGCAGGGACCTCCGCATTTCTCACCGGTGGGTGAGGAGGTGCCAGCTGCTGCGCCCAGGGGTTTTTTGGGGGGAGGATGCTAAACCTACTGAATAATTTCAAAGGTGAGTCATCCCAGACACGCAGCTGACACCAAAAGGCGTGCAGGCTCCCAGGCTGCTGGCTTGCTGCCTTCCCAGAGGTCATCTCCGCTGCTGGGAGGATCAGCCAAGCATGCCACAGAGCCATGCGCGCTTTGTGACTGTCCCCGCTTATGCCCTGAAGCTGCCAAGCACTCAGCAGCAGGACGATGGGTGGGTGGCCCCGGCACCAGCTGCAGGCTCCTGGGAGCAGGGCGCAACAGAGGCTGAGGACATGGCGCCACAGGATTTAGCACGGGGAGGAAAACAGAGCTCTCATTCTTGCCTGTGTGCCTGCCGGCATCGGCTCCTGTGGGCCTCATGCCAGCAGCAGCCTCTCTCCCTGCAGTCCAGGATTAATGAAGAGCAAGGGGTGCTTGTGCAGAGAGGTCCTCCCTGGTGTGACGGAGGAGGGGACATTGCTTGAGGGTCTGAGTCGTGGTTTTGGAGGCCCCATGAACCACCATGTCTCAGTGAGAACAAGGGGTTCAGCAGCCCTTCCCCATATCCAGCAAGTCACATAAGGCTTTCAGGACAGCCCCGTGGTTAAGCACTGCAGGAGGGAGAGAGCAGAAGTCACCAAGATGTGGTCTGAATCCATCGCAGAGTCTTTTCAGAGAGCTCCTGGTCGATAAAAGCCTTTTAATATTTCTAGCTAGGACTCTGGGGCTGGTTTTCGCAGCCTGCCACCGACATCTAGCGTTCAGTCAGCAGCACCTTGATGGTGCTCAATGCTGCGGGCGGCGAAGGCAGGCTGCGAAGGACACGCAGAATCGCGGTCTGCAATCCTCGGACACAAAGCGGACAGTGGAGCAGGCGCTGCCATGCCAGCCCCTGGATACGCCACTTGGATACAGTAAAAGGGAAGAGGGGTAAAGTCTCCTGGTCACAGAATCATAGAATAGAATCACAGAATGGTTTGGGTTGGAAGGGACCTTAAAGATCATCTAGTTCCAACCCCCTGCCGTGGCCAGGGACACCTCCCACTAGACCAGGCTGCTCAAAGCCTCATCCAGCCTGGTCTTGAACACCTCCACGGATGGGGCATCCACAGCTTCCCTGGGCAACCTCTTCCAGTGCCTCACCACCCTCACAGTAAAGAATTTCTTCCTTGTATCTAATCTAAATCTCCCCCTTTTCAGTTTGAAACCGTTACCTCTCATCCTCTTGCTACACTCCCTGATAAAGAGTCCCTCCCCAGCTTTCCTGTAGGCCCCCTTTAGGTACCAGAAGGCTGCTAGAAGGCCTCCCCGGAGCCTTCTCTTCTCCAGGCTGAACAGCCCCAGCTCTCTCAGCCTGTCCTCATAGCATAGGTGTTCCAGCCCTCTGATCATCTTCGTGGCCCTCCGCTGGACCCATTCCGGGGGGTCCTTTCATCCCACATCTTAGTGGCTCCAGCTGCCTGGGTCTGCTGAGTGCTGGCTGATGGGGCTGTTTGGGGACGGGGACACATCCCTGCTAGGGAGGAATGGAACCTGACTGCTCATCTGCTGGGCTCAAACTGCAGAGCTACTGCTGGCAGGCAGTGCCATCAGCTGCCTGGCTGTGCCATCTGCTGCCTGACCATGCTATTGCTGCCTGGCAGTGCCATCACTGCCTGCTAGTGCTATTCACTGCCTGGCAATGCCATCCGCTGCCTGGTAGTGCCACGCACTGCCTGGCTGTGTCATCCACTGCCTCGTAGTGCCATCCTTGCCTGCTAGTGGCATCGCTGCCTGGCTGTGCCATCTGCTTCCTTGCAATGCCATCACTGCCTTGCAGTGCCATGCGCTGCCTGCTAATGCCATTGCTGCCTGCTAATGGCATTGCTGCCTTGCAGTGCCATCTGCTGCCTGCTAGTGCCATCGATGCCTGGTAATGCCATCGCTGCCTGCTAGTGCCATCGATGCCTGGTAATGCCATCGCTGCCTGCTAGTGCCATCAATGCCTGGTAATGCCATCGCTGCCTGCTAGTGGTATCGCTGCCTTGCAGTGCCATCCACTGCCTGACGGTGCCATCCACTGCCTAGGTGTGCCATCCACTGCCTGCTGGTGCCATGCACTGCCTGGCAGCCTGGAGGAGGTGGAGGCAAGCCAGTGACACGGACGTGCACAGTCCTTATCCACTGCAGAGCTCTCCCAAGGCAAGCCCATGAAAGTCCCAGCCTGCAGGATAACGAAGAGAGCAGACCGCGCTGTCAGGATTGAAAACTGCCAGTGGCCGAGACACTACACAAGCTGCATAAGACCTGCAAAAGGAACTCATTAACCCCCGACTGCTTAATATGTTGGAGGCTCCTGCGCAGCCCTGGAGCTGCAGTAGGATGCCATGCCAGGTTTCACCCTCAGCGCAGATGAAGGCAAGGGGATGCACACCAAGACCACAGCCAGCCTCCTTGCTCGCGAGCTGGGCAAGCTGAAGCCTGGCACTGCAGGGCCAGGGGGCTGCAACGTGGTGGGAAGGATGCTTTAGTGCCCACGTGCATGGGTTGCACGATGGCACCTTGGTTGTCTTGTGCACCCTTGGGCTGAAAATGGCACTGCCCCACTCCAGGAGCCACGGGGACCAGGCCGGTAACAGCAACAGGTCACTCTTCCAGGTTGTCTCCACTCCCAGGGGCTTTTAGCCCAAAGGCATTACAGTGCTTGGCTTCACAAAGTCAATCCATAGCCGAGCCAGGGGTGCAAACCTCACCTCAGGGCGTTTTACAGTACCCCAGGCATTCAAATGCAAAGAGGCACAGCCCAGCCCTTATCCGCTGCACAGGTACCCTACAGCATGGGTATTGCCTGAAAGAACAATTTTTTTATACATCTCCCAATTTATTTTTATTTTTTTTTGTCTCAGGTCCGGGATAAGAAACTCCTCAATGACTTAAATGGAGCAGTCGAAGATGCCAAGACAGCCCGGCTTTTTAACATCACCAGCTCAGCCCTTGCCACCTTCTGTATCATCCTTATCTTCATCTTCCTGCGATACCCCCTCACTGACTACTAGAGTGAGGCCAACAGCAGCGGCTGCCGCCAAAATGCCTCTATGCCAGAAGTGTCTGCAGTTGTTTCTTGTAGCAAGGACGCAAAAAAAAACAACAAACAAACAACACTCCACCTTGATTGAAAAAAAAAAAAAAAAGCCAATTAAACACATAAATAAAAATTAAATGAGTTGATCAGCCCAGCTGAGCATACCCTTCCTGCCCCCAAAACAGTTTGTGAACTGCTGTGGGAAAGGGTCTTACTCTTACATGTGTACAGGGAGGAAAACAGACCAAGAAATATTTATTTTATGGCCAACAAGCCGTGTGGCAAGAGCATGCAAAGTCGGGAGCGACACATGCCTGGTGGCAGAAAGCTGAGCTCTGGGGAGCAGCGGGGTCCTGCTGAGCAGGAGGTGCGTGCGGTGATGGATGGTGTCCGTGGCAGGGCTGGCTCACAACATATCAGATGTGTTCAGACCGCCCCATCACCCCCGATGTACCGGGCGTTCTTTTCCTTTTCCTCTCTTGAGTTTCATCCAGTGGTTCAAACAACTCCCAACCCCGGGAGAGCTGAGGGTGTTAGGAAGTTCGTGCTAGGGAGCCCCAAAGCTCCAGAGAAACCCCCAAGGGTTAAAGGGCAGGTTTCTCCTCCGGATCTCCGGGCAACGCTGAGAAGGAAGGCACCTTCTGAAGAACTCACTTAAGCCCCCTAAACCGAGTGCTACTGTACTTCTGTAAACAGTCAATAAAGATACCTCTGATATCTGATGCTGCTGGGTTAATTCCTTCCTTAGGAGGGCCGGGCTCCTGATCCCTACAGGCTGGCAAGAGAAAATGCTAATGTCACCAGTGGCTGCTTGTGAGAGATTGAAAGTAGGTGTGAGGGATGCTGCTGCAGGTCAGGGACGCACACAGCCATAAAAGAGGGCGCAGATCCGGATTTAAGATCAGAGACCTCAGCGACTTCCGCGATGGTCGATCAATCGCAAGCAAGCAAACGCAGCCAAGCGGGCAGGTCCCCCCTCCCCTGCTAGGACCAACGTCGAAGACAGAAATAAATCACTGCGGTATGAACCTGCAGCACTCCCCAGGGTTGTTACTGAGCGCCAGATTTCGGAGACACAACACGTTTGTCGGTGAATGAGGCAGGAGCTCGGAGCTCTTCCCGCGAGCTGCCTGCGGCTGCCTGCAGTGCTGCAAATCAACATGCCCTGCCTTGAAAATACCACAAATAAATGGCAAGACCAGGACTAAAATACAGCTTTTCAGCCCCTCTGATGCTTCGTCTTATCTCATATGCTGCAGATGCCTCATCTTTTTCCAGTTGTAAGATGGCTTCGCATCAAGGGAGACGGGTTGCTGCAGACCAGCCATGGAGCCAGGAGGAGGCGACAGCGTCCACCTCTGTCCACACCACAACAGCGATGGTGCAGGAAGAGATGGGGAATGCAGACAGGTTGTCATGGGACACTTCATCCTCTGCTGACTGTGTCGTTAAACCAACATGCTGTCTCTGGGCTCTGCTCAGTGAGGGCTGTGCCATAGTGGACCATGGGGACACACCACGAGGATGCTTCCCTGAAAGTCTTGTGAGATGTCACCTCCTTCCTACCGAGGTCTCCACACCTTAACCCCAGCCTAGGCTTCATTTATGGAGGAAGCTACAGGCAGAAGGACCTGCAGTCCTACCTGCTCCCCACTCACTGAAGGGCATTTCCATACCAGACCAGATCAGGGGTCTGTTTTGCACTGAAGTTTCCGCCAGCACTGCAGTACGTGGTGCTCTGGGAAATATCTCGGACATGAACTGTTCTGTGATCACTCATCCAGAGGTTAAGACTCTTCCCAACCTCTTGTGGTTAATTCTTGCTCCCTTCCCCGAAGCAAGATCTGAGGGGTCATAGCCATCGACATTTCCATCCTAACATATCTAGGGGCTGTATCCAGTCCTTGTCCCTGGCAGAGGAAGGAGGTGGCCTGTCACGATGGAAATGCCTCCAAGGAGGGTGCAGCCAAAATGACTTGCAGCCACCCTGAACTGGCACCTGATAATTGGAGCAAATTAAAGCCTGCTGGGATGATGCTAGTTTAGGCAAGACCTGGACTAGTCACCCCAAAATGCTCCGAGGGTTAGGAGGAGCACAGAGGTGAGGTTGCACCACCTTTTGCCTCCCCCTGTACCTACGATGAGCTCACGTTGGCCCTTCCCAAGGTCTTGGCTCAATATCCTTCACCATTCGGGTGCCCATTTTAACTCTCTAACTTTGCAACCTAAACACAAGCCTGGCAAGATGGGCTTAGGGGATAATTCACACAGTGCTGGGGGCTCAAAGACGCAGATTTAGGTCACTGCAGGACCAACATGCCTGGCACCTCTTTCAATAACAAGCGCATTCCTCTCTATGAGCTGGGACTCATTGGAGCCATGTTGCAAGTGCTTTTGCACTTGAAGACACCAACACACATGCACACCCCCCCGGCTCTGCGAAATCTTGCGAGGACGATGCTGCCATCCCCATCTCCCATGCCACGCAGGAGAGAGCCTCCCTATTTGGCGTGCAGGCGTGGGGCTGCTCAGATAAAGGCAGAGCTGACACAAAATTGGAAGTGACCCAAAGCCAGCCTTTCCTACATTTAACAAGTGTGACAAATGAGTTACCATCATCCCTTCCCCTGACGGACCGTCTTATCTGCAGGAAAATGGATGCTGGTTTAATGAACCGGGGGGAATATTGAACTGACTCTGCAGCATTTTTGCATGCATAAACCATCAGGGACGGAGAGGGTGGGCTATTATTAGTAACCATCATATTTATTATTTGTTGCCCACGTTGTAGGAGGTGTGAACGCCGAAATTGCTGTGCTGCAGCAGGTCGGAGGTCCACCCAGACCTGCCTTGGACAAGAACAGAGTAGCGGAGGAAGATGCGGTCACCCCATGGCTGGAGGATGGGATGACTGACCCCAGGCAGATCCTCGGCTCCACCACAGGCATCGCCTCGGCTCCACCGGCGGCTCTGGGCTGGGAGCAGCAAAGCCCCTGCACTCTCCCCTCCTCTCTCTTAGTGCCCCTACGTCCATTTTAATGGAGCCCCTCCAAACTCATGGCAGTAGGAAAACACCCCCCAAATGGGGAAAATGATTGGTGGGGGACACATAGATTTCCAAGCTTGATTAGGAAAAAAAATAGCCATTTATTCATGCAGAGGTCTTCCAAGTGTGTCAGCATTCATTTCATCTTGCCAGTGTCAGGGAACTCCAAACTGCGTTGGTAAAACTGCGTCCCCGCATACCGGCAGGCAGGTACATCCCAGATTGCTCTGATTCTGCTCTTAAGTGAACGAAAGAAGTTCTTTTCATTTTGAGGGAACAAGGGAAAGAAAAGCAGCAGCCAAATCTGACAGGTCCTCTAATTGCGTTTTTGGTTTGTTTTTTTTTTTAATTTTGCAAGAAAATTCTGGAAGCTCAGGTTTTGCCAAGGCTGACACCCGATGCAGCAGAAGGCAGGCTTTCGAGGGTTGCTTCTCTGCCTTTTCACTTCTGCCATTCGCAACGTTGCACCGCGCTCTCCAAATCGCACCTTTTTTTGGCTGCGAAGCCACAGCCTCTGTTGCACTCGGCGGCGGATAAGGAAAACCGAGAGGAGGGGGTGGAAGGGAGGAACAGCCGAACGCTGCTTGAGAGGCAGCTTTTGAGATGGGGAAGAACTGACGGTCATGTTGCCATGTAGGGTTTTAATTGTATTCCTTCAGGAAACTGAGCTTGACAGCTTGATGAGGATTTCTTTTTGCTTTTTCTTTAGCTCGAGGGGAGAAATGGGGAAGGACGGGGAAGGACGGGGAGGGGGCGGGGGGGGGGGGGGGCGGTAGTGGTTGTTCACTTTTAGTCGGCATTGTGAGATTGCGCCTAAAATACTGCTGCTGGGTTTATGCCCCTGGGACACGAAAGGCGTTTGGGGCGACCATGGGGACAGGCCACCGAGACTGGGGAGGGGTGTGCTTGCCCGGGGAGGAGATGCTGCGGGGAGGGGGGGTCGCTAACCCAGGGATGAAATGGCTCCAGGGGGGGAACCCTCACGGCAGCCCCAGCACCCAGGAGGAGGTCCCGGCGGGAGGGAACCGGCTGCCCGAACCGAGCCGGGGCTGCCCTGCCGGGAGCCGTGCTGCGAGAGGCAGGCAGAGGGCCCCCTTACGCCGCTCCGCCGCCGCCGTGCCGCCCATCCCCGCGGCCTCTGGGCAGGCCAGGAGGCTTCGGGACCCTTGCTCTTTGCAGGGAGCAGGGTTCCGTCCCCGCTCATCCTGAGCAGCCGGGACGCATCCCCCCCCTGCTCTCAAACCCTGCGGCTGGGGGGATACAAGCCCCCACGCAGGGCAAGTGCTGGTTTATGCAAGAAGCAGAAGTGGGGTGAGGGGTGGCACCAGCACCCTAAAACCAGCCAGGAGCAGGTGGGGGTGAAGCGACAGCCCCACGCAGGGACGTGGCCCTTCGCCAGCCAGGACGCATGCGTCACGCCGGGGCCCGGGCGCCGTTACACATTTACCCTCCATGCTGGCAGGGAGGGGTGGCCGGGGGCCAAGCAGTGCCAGGGGCGGGAGTGGGGCCCGGCTGTGAGCAAACCCCGCTGCGCTTACGCAAGCCTCGGCACTCGCCCATGGCGCTGCCCCGGCTGCCACGCAGGGCTTGGCGATGCCACCACCCCTGTGCAAATGCCGCCGAGCCATTTTGCAGGCAGCGGCGCATCGAATCCCAGCTGGGGTGAACTGGTTTGGGTTTGGTTGGTAAATGCGACCCCACCAGCTGTCCTACATCCAGGGGCTGGTGGTAATAAACATGGCGAGCTGGAGCTAATTCAGGTAACGACCTTCCGGCCCAGCGCCGGCATCCGCCGGTTCCCACGGCAGGGGTGAGCTGCCAGGTGTGCAGGCAACACGTGGTGAGTCAGGGCTGGAGCAGCCCTCAGCCTGGATACCCAAATTAACAGCCAGAGAGAGATGCAAATGGCAACCTCTCTTCTTCTGCAGGGTGTGTAAGCCACCAGCAAAACCCAACATCGATCTGTAGCATCATAACCCTGTTTTGCAGGTGCTCCGTTGGCCAGGAGGCAGAGTCACAGTGCCAGCGTGTAGCAGCTCTGGCCTCTCTTCCCAGCCATGTGCTGATGTCCTGGGTGACTTTACCAAAGTCCCTTCACCTCTATGTTTTCCCCTCCAACACTGTTTCATCGGTTGCTGGCTTCTCAGAGGAGGAACTGCAACCTTGCTTAGCCACCAGGTCCTGGGCTTGCTTGGGACCTTGGCACGGTGGGCGTCCTGTGACCAGTGCAATTGCAGGCGTGCCCGGATACGGTCAGCGGATACAGGGGAAGAGCAGGGTGCTGGTGGAGCTGCCTCTTCCCTCCTGTCCATCCCTGGATGCTGGCAGGCCTGTGCAGGGTACGTGTGGCAGGTTGGACAGTGCAGGAGCGCCCGGCTCTGCAGGCAGACCATGGTGGTGCGCAGGCCTGCCGGGGGGAGGAGGGGGAGGCACAGATGGCAGCAGATGCTCTCATCAGTGAAAATGATTGAAGCAAAACACAAAACAAAACAAAAAAAATCTAGCAACTGGTGAGCAGCCTAAGAAAAACCAGCACAGGAGTAGAGAAAAAGGGTCTAGACCTGATGGACCCTTGCACAGAGCCTAGCTCCATGCTGCCTTCTGGCCAGTGGTAATGCTTTTCCCATCCCAAGTTCACATATGGAGAAGAAAGGCCATACCTTCTCCTGGAACACTGAGCAGTGATTATTTTTTAAGACTTGGCTATACTGAAATGAAAGGGTTATCAAACATTGGAACAGACTGCCCAGGGAATTGGTGGAATCACCATCCCCGGAGGTATTTAAAGGGTAGATGTGGTGCTTAGGGACGTTGTTTAGCGGTGGTTTTGGCAGTGTCAGGCTGATGGTTGGACTCGATGATCTTAAAAGTCCCTTCCAACCTAGGCGATTCTACAATTCTATGAAACTGCGCCGTGTCTCTCCCATTCCCCTGTCCCTGTCCTCTCTCTCATCCCCTTCACATTGCCTTCAGAGAAGTGAATGTGACCCCGGACGGCTTCTGGGCACACCAAAGCCACTCGCCTACCCTCGCTGCCCAGGGCAAACCCAGGTGCGTGCCAACACAGCACACTCTTTCAGCACTGGGGGCAGGGGCTCAGGCAGATGTCCTGCACCCGAGGGGTGTTACCGCAGAGCTTCTGTGCGGCTTCGCTGCTGCCACCAGTCTCGGCTCCTCCGGCGTAATTGCTTCGTGCCAGTGCAAAGGTCCTGCTCCTCCACCCCTCCCATCCCCTGACTTTGACCCATCACACTGGTACTCGGCAACTGTGTCCTGTGTTTGGCACATCTCTACGCTCCTGCCCAGCTTTTCTCAGACACGTTCGGGGTGGAGGGAATCAGAGGGAATTTATTCAATGTATGATGGTGGGGTTTTTTTTCCCTTTTTCCCTTTGGCAGCAGCGCCTCGCGGCACAGTCAGAGCCGCAGAATGAATGCTTCTGCAGCATGCGCTGAGCTGAATGGCACAGCACGCAGCCCTCCAGCCTGCTACTTCTGCAATTAATTGCGCGGTAGCTGCTTTTGCGACATGCACGCGCGGCTCCGCACCCTGCAAGTGTTGAGCCACACTGTGCACGGGCAGATCTTTCTACCAGGGAGAACGGAGACAGATCCGGGGCAGCCCCCTGTGTGAGAAACGCGGCTGCCTGGGGATGCTGCAAGTGCCTTTTGCCTGCTCAAGCACATCATCTCTCTTCGCTAACAGAGTGGCACCATTTTGGGCTTTGCAGGAGGACGGCGGCGTGCTGGGATTCACCGGGAATCTGCTGGGCTCCATCCCAACCATGGGATGGGAGAGATGGAGACCTGGCTCCCGGGGATCACATGGGAAGGAGCCAAAGAGGGGATCAATGCCCTTCCCATGGTGGGGTGCACAGTTCACTGCAGTCAATATGTTTCTTTACAAAATGGGGCCATTCGGAGCCTGGCAAACCCCTTCCTCCAGCACCTTGCCGAGCCCCTCTCCGGGATGCCATGGCGAGGGTGACAGGCACACACGTGTCAGAAACAACCACACTTGGCAGAAGTGGGGCCACTTCAGCCCAAAGGTTGACTCTGGCTCCAGCCATCAGCACCGTTTCAAGGTGCCAGTACCCCCTGTGGTGGGAATCCAGCACCCTGAGCTGCAGCCGGCGCTGCCGGGCTCAAGGGCGACGGAAGGCTGGCTCGGCCAGTGGTGCAAGGAACAGCACTTGAACGCCAGGCAGGCAAGGTTAAAAAGAAAAAAAATTATTCGACCATTTAATGTAATTGCAGATTGGCAAAAAGTCTCTCCTTTTTGATGGATAAGAAAGTTGGTTTGGCAGCAATTCCTTTTTCCTAGTTTTAGTTTCCTTCATGATCAGGTTCTGATTTTAATCCCTGTAGGATGCAGGAGGCTCCACCGTGCTTTCCTGCACTTGGCCTGCCATGGCAATTAAGGGGCCTGGAAAATGTTTTCGCAAGAACTATTACATGTACAAGCGTAACTCGGATTCGAACCACGTAGCTGGGATGCAATCCATCTTCGGATGCGCCTGAAACCTGGGAAAGAGGAAAAAACAGAGTGGGGCAAATTATTTTTTAAGTGCTTTACCTGAAATAAAGCACTTCCCTTTAGCAATAAGCAACTTGCTGCATAATTTTTGCTCGACTTGTGATGGTTGTGATGGGGAGAAGAGGGGGGATGCTGGCCCCGGGGCTGAGACAATAGATTCACATCTGGTAGATGGGAGCTCAGAGCGTGAGGCTGCTTTGTTCTGCCTGCCTGACCATAACAGCATTGCCCTGGCTCTCCCTGCTTAATTTCCCCAGGGGAAAATAGGGATGCTGCTCGCCGGTCAGCCCACACGAGTCACTCAGAGCCGACCGGGTGCACTCGCAGTGCTGCTGTCGCTTGGGCTGGTTGCCCTCTTCCATGTAGCCACGGGTCCGCACCCCAATGGCAGAATTTCAGGTTGAACGGAACTGGGATCTAAATGGGCTTAGCTCCTGGCTTCAGGAAGCAGGTGAGGTTTTGCAAGCCTCCGTCGTCGCCTGCTACCCAGCCCCTGCGATCCCAGGAGCAGTTTAAGAGCAGTGAATCATTTGTTTTGGTTTCTCCCCCCCAGGCGCTTGGCTGCAGCGCGTCGCACAGAAGCAGTGGGCGTGGGAGAGATGCACGGCTCATGGGCTGGAGCCTCTCCTGATGGCTGTGAGAACTGGCGTTCCACTGGTCCCCGGCCCCCATGGAGCATCTCCTCCCATTTGCAGCCATTAGGGATTTTGTATGGGTCAAATCTCCCATGTCCCTATCACCAAGGGATGCACTGGCGGTCCATGGGGTGGCTGGGGAGAGGTTGCCAGAGATGAAGGCTCAAGAGGGAGCTCAGCTCAGCCTCTTGCTGGAATGGACAATCCAAGGCAGGTGTCTGGCAGTCCCTCAGGACACCCCATCCTCTGCCTCTTCCTCAACACCTTGCTTACCGCCAGCCCAGCATCCTTCTTCCATCTCCTTCCTCACACCGTGCCACTGGCCAGTTGGGGAGCGATCTTCCCAACAGCCAATCCGGGATGCTCATCTGGCAGCAGCGTGCCAGGCCCAGGGTTGGAAACATCAGTTTTAACTGGGGTTTGGAAAGAAGCTGCTGAAATCCTCTTCCTTCAGCAGGCTTTGCGAGCTCGTGGCTCTCTGCCGAGATAATAGCTTTTATGAGGAAGCTTTGGGATTTTCAAAGTCATTCCTTTCCCCTTCTTTTTACTGTTTCACTCCTGAAAAGGGGTGTTGGGCAAGGGAGGAAACAGCCCTAAGCTGAAGCAAGAGAATACTTTCTTGATTTTTCCCTGGTCAGGGTGCTCCACACAGCTGTGAAGAGGGAGCTGGGCAGGAAAACCAGTGGGAAAGGCAGAATGGAATAAAGACCCCAGCTTCATTTCAGCCATGCTGGGCACGCTCCTGCTCCCACTCCCACCAAGACCAAGTGCTCCAGAGATGCTAGAGGAGCAAGCGCCCATGCTGCCCAAGCATCTTGCCACTGATTACGGTAACTGGGCCGAAATCCATGCCTTTTAGGTGGAGTAGCCCTGGTTTTGCAAAAGTTTCCTTGCTGACAGCTTTGGGTGAGCTGATTTTCTGTGGTGGAAGAAGGGTATGAACTCAGCACTGCTTATGGAATGGGGGGAGTGAGATTTTCAGTATCCCAGCATTTTACATCTCCGGTGGTCTACAAGAAATGACCTTTCTGGGAAAAATTTTGCCATCAGTAACTGCAGTAGCTCGACACCCTTCTTGAGCTGCATGTCCGGAGAGATGAGAGTTAATTTTAAAACATCCGGCATCCATATTGGCAGCAGGGAGGAAGGTTCCCTTGATTTCCTAAGCGCCAGCAAAACCTAAGCTTCTAAACCCTAATCCCTTTCTAAGCTGGAGCTGCCAGGCCAGGGCCAAGGACAGAGAAAAACCCCTGCTGTGTTAGCCAAACCGGCCGCACGGCTCCTCGGTGCCACTGCAGCAGGATGGAGGTGAGCCCACCCCACCCAGTCAGCAACCGACCCACGGGCTGGATTCCCCCTGAACCGCCCAACCGTTGGGCCACTCTTTGCCGTGCCATCATCAGAGACCACGTAGCATTTTTTTCTGTCCTTCCCCGGCTTGGAAGCTTCAGAGGGAAAAAGTGCTGCGGGGCCACCCCAGCAGCCACCCCACGGCTCCACGACCAGCAACGGGGTGTTCGAGGTGTGCGGAGCCGGCATGTGAAGCGCAGGCAGGGTGCAGTGACAGGCAGGAGGGGTGGCCCTGCCTGCGGGGACAGCTCCAGGCTCAGTGTCACCCAGGGGGGCAGCCCGGGAACCATCTACGAACCAAAAATACGTGAAAGCGCATTTTTTGCCGGGAGCAGTGCAGCACTGGAGGTGTCCCCTGGGAACCTCAGCGCCCAGGAGGGTGCCCCCCCAAAAAAGCCCTTCGCTGCTCAGGCCGCTGTCTCCACGGGGTAACCCATCACCCTGCGAGCGGGCATCACCCAAAGCCACCAGGCGTGGGAGCCGCCCCCGCAGCCCAGCGCCCGGGCAGGGATGCGCGGGATGCGCGCAGGCAGCGCGGTCCCCGGGGGTGGGGGGAGGGGGGGGCAGGCAGAGGCGCTGCGCCGGGGCCGCGCAATTCCCGCGCAGCTCCGCACGGCCGGGCCGTGCCGGGAGGGGGGAGCAGCACCCGCTCCCTCCGCGCCGCTCCGCGCCCGCGGGGCTGACGTCACCCTGCCCCTGCGCCGCCCGCGCTGATTGGCTGCGGGTGACGTCAACGCTGTCTTTTTTTTTCTTTTTTTTTTTCCTTCCCCCCCCTACCCCCCCCCTCCCGTTCCCGAGGCATGACCTCATCGCCGGCGCATTCCCGGCGGCGCGCGGAGCGGCGCGGAGCAGCGCGGAGGAGCGCGGAGCGGGCACTCCCCCCCCCAACCCCCCCCCCGTTCCCGCCCCCCCCGCGGCATGCGGGCCCTGCGGCGCCGGCAGCGGCCGCGCCAGCGGACAGCCCGCGGAGCGGCGCGGCCGTCCGCGCCCGCCGCGCCGGGTCAGTGCATCCCCCTATAGATGGCTATAGGCGCCGGGTCTGTGCGCAACGCGGGGGGGAGACGGGCGGGCGGGGGGGGGGGCATGGGGGGGGGGGGGGGCGGCGCGGTGCAGCGCGTCCGCACGTGCGGAGCGGAGCCGGCATCGCGCCCAGCCCCGGTGGACAGCTCGAAAACATATATGTACGTGTATATATGTATATGTAGATATAGGGCTTTGGTTTTTTAAGGCGGTGTTGGAATTATTCTGGTGGTAGGAAAAAATGGGGGGGGGGGAGGGAGCTGCCCCGCAGCGGGCTGCGCCGCGGGGATGGGAACTGGGGGGGGGGCGGGCTGGCGCTCCGCGGCCGCGCGTGTCGGGGGCGCCGCGCGCTGGTTTTCGCGGGGGGGAGGTTGAAAATCCCACCCTCGCCTCCGCGGTGCGCGTTTGCCGGGCGGCGGTGGTGCAGGTGAGGAGGGGGTTTGGGAAGCTCCGGGGAATACCCGGTGTCCTGCCGGGCCGGGGGTCGCTCGTGGAGGGGTTGTCTCTTGGGGGCTTTGAGGGCTGGTGTTTGAGGAACCGGCGTTAACAGCGCTGTGGTTTTTCTGATGATGAAAGAGGTTGGAGTGTCGCCCTGTGTCCTTGGCGTTTAAACGAAGCCGGCATGTGTTCAGCAGCGGGGGTTTTCATGCAACACTTCACTGCTGCGGCTCCAAAGGCGCTGCTAGCAATTAATGAGTTAAGCTGCCCGTTTAAAATAATCCCCTCCACCTCCCCTAATGTGCACGGACCGATTGATCACCTACCCCCCCCCCCCCCCCCCGCCTTAATTATTATTTAGTGATAAATGTTGCTTTCTGTTGCTGAGCGTTGGTTGTTTTTTAAAGATTGCTGGTTATTTCCCTTATTGATAAATAAGTTCCTTCTCCTTCCTGCTCCCCCCTCCCTTTTCTCCTCCCCCAGAATTAAATTCCTGAGCAACAGCAAAAGCTGATGTCAGTGCTTCAGCTTGCATTGGGGGAGCTCTGTGCACAGGTCAGTAATTTGCGGTTTCGTTAGAAGGCAGGACGCGGTGCAGTGCTGTTCTGTTGAGGATATTTGGATTTTGCTGGGCACGGATGCGTTTATCCTTCGTATTGCGGTAGTTATCAACAGCTCCCTGGCGGGCGCTGCATAAGCATGTGTAGAAGAGACTGTCCCCATCCCAAGCAGCTAGCGATGACAAATGCGCTGGGAACAGTTGGCAGAGGCTTCAGTCTCCCTCTAATTTGGGGTATAAAGGCAGATCCCCCCCAGAAGACGGTCGGGATGCCCAAGACGCCTTGAAAAGGTAGCGCTGAGGATTGCGCCTGGCAGTCCAGGGGCCATATTAACCTTGAAAGCAGTTTGCCCGTGGAGTGGTGTTTAACGTTTGTGTGCATTGTCTCATCCTCCTGCGCTAAGGCGAAAGGCTGGGGGCACAGCTGCCTACGCGCCCGAACGCGGCTGCGGAGAGCTTTGTTTTCAGAAGGGCTGGATGCATGGGAATTGGTGCTTACGGGTTTGGCCTTACCTCTGTCGGACGGGGTTTGCTCGCGCTGTTGGAGGGTGTCTTGTGCCGGGAGGACTCTCTCTGCGGAAGAGGTTTGTTGGGGTTTTGGGTCTGGCTGGGGGTTCCTGCGCTTGCTTTGGTTTTGCTTGTAATGGTTCCCAAAATGAAATATGCTGCAGCACTGGGAAAACCCTCCTGGCCGTAGCTGGAGGTGTTTGGGATTTTGAAATGCCTGCAAGGGCTTTGCAGGTACCTTGTCCTCTATTTTGCCTGGCAAAGCCTGGATGTATAGGACTGTCTGAATGGCTGGGACCAGAGAGGACAGTTGGGCGCATGAACAGCAGAAGGATGCCCAAACGCCTCTTTGCGATGGCAGTAGGCAGAAATTCCTGCCCTCAGCCCATCAGCAACACACTCGAGCAGCACAGACCTGGGACTGGAGGGTCTCTGAGCCGAGATGGCAGCATCTCACACCAACCCAAAAGATTTGCCCCCCATGGCTTTCAGTTGTCCCTGCCTTGATGCAAGGTAAGGAGTAGGGAAGGAAAACCTGGATATGGCATTGCTGTTTAAAATCTAGCCTCAGCTAGGCTTGGGAGAGCTAAGCAAAGTGGCCAGAGTCCTTAGGAGTGTTCACTGGGGGCTCTGCATGGAGATCATTCTTGCAAATACTGCACCGTGTTTGTCTGCAGAGCGTGTTTTTGCTGGGTGCCAGGCACCTTGCTGAGAAAGCCATTGAGGTGCCTGTCTTTGGAGAGCTTAAATTCACCTAAAATTAAACACAATGCCACTATTACTACCAAAACACCCACAAGGGCTAGGTAGGACTTCGCAGTACTATCTGTCCCATACTCTCAAATTGGATCTTGGGAGGTGGGAGAAAACTGGCTTCTCCCCCTGCAGCCACATCCCCCCCCAAAAGACCTCCCCAAAGGCTGGAAACCCATTGTGGTTCTGGATTTCAGAAATTACTTCTCTGGGCATGAATATGAGTGAGTTCCCACGCCATCCCTACCCCAGCTGCTTTAATCCATGAAAGAGATAGGGAGTGTGGTATAGGTGTTTTTCCTCTTTGGATTTGCTTCGTTGCCTTTAAGTGAGGCTGTTCTTAGGGATCAGAGGTTAGTTTCTCCAGTGCGCAGCTCGGCTCCCAAAGCCCTGGGCGCAGGCAGGTGCAGAGCATGTTAACACTATCAGGGAGGGAAGGAGGAAAAGGAGGTGCTCCAGTGCTTGGCAGCCTTGATTTATGGTGCAGGCTTCCATCATACTGAACCAGCGAACGGAATCTTGTAGGGCAGGAGGTGATAAAGAGAAAGAGCTTGCAGATGCTGAGTCCCCTCTGCCTGGTGGGACAGCTGGGAGGTTGCCCTAGGAGAGTTTGTAGACCTTTTTGCCCTCCGCTGTGGGTTTAATGGCAGTGATAAGGCAGAGATGGCTGCAGAAATACCCGGGAGCTCCCGGTCCTCCAAGCGCAGCCGCTGGGTCTCACCCCGCTCTTTTTCTCGCTGCTATGCAGAGAAACTCCCGCAGCCAGCGCGACAGTGCCGTCATCCTGTGGGGAAAGCTTCAACGTGCATCCCCATGCCCTCTGGGTTTTAAAACCTGTTTTTCAAGCTTTACATTTCTTCTCTGAAGATACACCTGTCCCACCTGATGCAGAGTGGGAAGGAGGCACCTGACGTAATTATGGGCAGGCTTGGGGAGGGTAGGTGAGTGGCCTGGGAGCATTCATCAGATAAGAAGCTAAATGAGCTCTCCGCTCAAGATTTTCTCAAGCTTGCTCAGGAGACCTGGGCGTACTTTGTGTTCAGGATAATAACATAGCCGGGGGAATGTGTGGGGGGGGTAAAAACTGACTGTGCCGAGATGCTCTGCACTAATGATATTGGGGGCTGCCCTCAAAGCCAGGCAGAGCTTAACGCTGTGATTAGTGGCAGTGCAGGTTCCCGTGGGGACAGCGGGTGGTGTATTGCACCCTGGTGATGGCCTGATGGCTTTGCCTGCTCCTCTGTTGATGGGGAGACCCCCGTGGCCTGTGGATATGTCACATCCCCATGGGAGAGATGCTCTGTCAGAAGTGGACCAGCAGCTGAGACCATGGTGGGACATACTGAGCTCTGGCCGTGGCAGGTGCCTTGGTCACCCCTTCTCCTCTTTAGCATGACTTCGTGGAAAGGAAAACAAACTCTTACCTCTTGATCTTCCAAGAGATGTTTGTAGACTTTCTACCACAAGCCTTTGCTTCAATGCTGTCCAAGAGGCTCGTTTGGCTCTCAACCATCTCTGCTCAATCAAGGAGAGTAAGATTAAGGGAGAGCCCTGCCCAGCATGTGCTGCAGACAGCCATGGCTCCTGTAGGATGGCTTGCTCCATCTCTGCTATTTGTCTCTTCCTCTGAGGTTTTCTAGACCCAGCTGGACAAGGTAATCTCAGCTGGTGTGCAGGGAGCTTCTTCCTATGCTTTACCCAGGGCTTCTGTGGGGTTTTTGCTGCTCTGGACGTCCAGTTTCCTAAAGTGACAGGTAGTGCTTGTGTGCATGATGCCTTAAAAGATCGATATTTCAGAAGGTAGGTGAAGTGGTAGCGCAGGCTGGGATCAGAGGAGAACCTGGAGATGCTCACTGGAAACTGGAGACTCTCCTAGTGCAAACAGGGAGCAATAACAGCACAGAACTACAGGGACTGTGTTGCATGAAGGTGAAGTGATGCATTTTGCACTGACTTAAATTAAGAGCATCCCAGCAACTTGTCTGGGGCTGAAAATCCTTCCTTGATTCCCTGTTTTCTTCCCACTCCTCTTATGCTTTTTTCCATGTTGTTTGCTGTGCGTGGAAAGCCCTCCTGTTTGCCCACCCCGATGTGTGCGTGCATGACTTGTCTGGCTTCAATGTCCCTTTTTTAAACCAAGCCTTCAGGTCTCCTGGGGCAGAGACCTCGTGTTCTTCAGGAATTTCTCCAGAGCCCTTCAGGGTGCTCTCGCAGTTTGCAAAAGAGGCTCTCTGTGTAGCATTTCTGCATGCTGAGTTATGGGGAGCATAATTTCTGAGCTTGCTGATGACTGGGAACAATTTGGTGACCAGAAGGACAGGACAACCTGTTCTGATGTTGATGGTAGCTCTCCTTTAAGGGAGAGAGGGGTTGGATGAGATGAGCTCCTGAGGTTCCTTCTAACCTAAATTATTCCATGACTATTCCATAAATATCCACCATTCTGCTTCTCCCAGGCTTTTGTAAAATACCTGTTATTAGGCAGTGATGGTGAGGGGACGTGAAAGAAGGTGGCCCACTGCTTTGATCCCGTATGGAGATTCCAATGACAGCATGACCCTGGCATCCTCCCCTCCACAGCACACCTCCCCCAGCCCTGTAATGATGCAGTGCGTCTTTCCGGATCATCTCTGCCTACCCACGTTACTCATCCAGCACGTAGGTGCGCGGTGTGCCCGCATCCACAGCTTTTCATCTCGCCTTTTTTGATTCTTTTCAATAAGGGATTTAGTTCTTTGAGGAGTGCTGCTGTCTAAAGCTAGCACATGGTAATTCAGCTGATGCAGCAGAAGCTCTGGTAGAAATTTCAGTCCGTTTATTAGGTGACTGCAGGTTTTTTTCTGTCAAGCGAGTCAAGCCCTTCCCGCACATTAAACCTGCATCTGCTTAAATCGCACGTCTCCCATTGAAATCCAGCCCCTCCTGGGTAACACCAGGCAATCTTTTCTCCAAACAAAGAGGATCCATCAGTCTCTGGGGCTGTTGAAAAGAAGCAACGAAGAAGCATCTACAGCATCGGATTGTTTTTGCATTGCCTCTAACGACCCTCATTTCCAAGCTTGCGAAGGCAGCCTGGTCCTCCTTGAGCCATAGCCTGAGTGGAGTTATTCATGCCATCTTCATCTGCCTTGGCCGGCAGCCCTGCGTGGGGAGCGGATGGGCACAGCCTGAGCCTCGCTTGGCACTTGAGGCTGTTGAGTAGAGGGCTGGTGCGGAGAGGGTGCCAGCACTGCCGACTTGTGAGCTAGCCTGTGAAAAACTGCGTTAACTGCTTTGCTGCTGTCGGTGGACCTCGCGGAGATGTCTCCGGCAGCTTTGCTAGCTCAGCGGGGCTGAGACCCAGAA
Source organism: Larus michahellis (assembly GCF_964199755.1). Classification (NCBI taxonomy): domain Eukaryota; kingdom Metazoa; phylum Chordata; class Aves; order Charadriiformes; family Laridae; genus Larus; species Larus michahellis. The sequence continues at coordinate 76,016,449 of NC_133899.1, read as the reverse complement.
GCCAAGCAAACCTGGAGCTCTCCTTTACATCTTATTGCTTACCGCAGGTTCAGTGCTTCTCGTGGAAAGTCAGAAGGACATGGCAGGGCAGGAAGGTGACACGGAGGGACAAGCCTCCAGCTGAAACTGAGCCCGGGCTGTCTGAATTATTCTATGGGGTGGTGAAGGGACAAAACGCTTCCCGCGCACCGAGCGAAGTTGACTGCTGCAAAAAACCCGAATGCAAATCTCTGACTGGGCAGAATCTCCCCAGACACATCCTTTTGTAAAGCACTTGCATTGTACCATTAAAAATAGATCGGCGTGTTCTCCGCTTGCTTGCTGAATGCTGATGCCTGTAATTCTGTGTCATCCTCGCAATCCCTTCTGCTTTGAGCTTGGCTGCCTCTTTGTCTGGCACCTGAGCAAGGTTCATTCAGCAGTAGGTCATATAAAGATAAGCGTGAGCTCTGTTGGAGTCCAGCAGGACAAGCAGGAAGGTGAGGAGGACCGAACTGATCTTACTTAGCTTGAGGGGTCAACCAGGGGCTGAAGGGGCAAAGCTTGGAGCAATCAACCATGCTTTCTGTTGTGTGATGCAGAAACAGGGATAAGCGAGACCTGCTGGCGTGGAAACGAGTTGGAGGATGTTGAAGTTCTGGGTGGATGTCATGATGTATCTCTGGGATGTCATGATGTATTTTTAAACTGGGGTTAAAAAAATACATATATCGTGCTTTAGTGTCTGCCTGGAGCTGGGGAGGGGAATATTGCTGCTTGTTTCCCCCAGTGAATGAGTTCATCTAGTTTGCCACCCACAAGAGCAATGATGATACAGGTTAAGAGAGAAAGCCCATGTTACAAAATGATGCAATACCCAGTCTCAGTGGAGAGGCTAGGCTGGAGGATTTCATACAAAAAGAGCTATGGCATTTGGCCAGCAAGCTGTGGCTCGGCGTAGTCAATGGGCATGTGCTTGTCCAGCTGGTGGGGATGGAGGAAGACCTGCAAAACACTTTGTTTGACCCCCGTGTCACCTAAGATTAACTGAACAAAACCACCTGGTAATGAATTACAGCCCCCAATGGAAAAGGAGAGAGTGGGGCAGGAACATCACCTTGAGCTTTGCCTGTCTTGTGTGTTTTTTCTAGATAAAGGTAACCCCTCGAAACCTGGAGTTGGTGCCTCCTCGTCGCTGTCATCAGAGGTAGAAACTGAGCTGACAAGTGCTAATTCATCCCAAGCCTGTGAGCAATTTATCTATTGTGTGCATATAGGAAATTTAGCAAGCCTCGAACCAGGTCAGAAAAGCCTTGCAAAGCCTGTGTTACTGCCCTGGTGGATGTCTCATCCCATGGAAAAGCAGCATAGCCCCTTGCATTTGATTTAAATTCTGGGTCTCCTAAGGAGGGCCAGAGTTTCAGCAGGCATAGGGTGGCGTAACTGTGGACATTGGCCTCTGTTGGCTGGGAGACCTGTGTTGGCATCTGCACCTGCACCTCAGTTTGCTCTGATTATCGTCAGAAACTGTGTAAAACCTGCCAGGAGGCAGCGATATCGTTGTTCTTCAGTGAGGCCAGGGGTCCTATTTGTCATTTAAATATGGAGGACTAATGACACTGATCTGGGAAGGTGCCAGCGGACTGCCCCTGTGTTTGCTAGGTGCTTGCTTCACCAGCCTTGGCCTCACCCGTGACTGTCCCTGGTGCTCTGCTGAGATGGACAAACTCATGTCACTTGGGTTTGTCCTTAAGAAGTGAAATGGTGGTGTATTTATCTGCAGCCTTGAAAAACCATAGCTTAATCCTGTGCTTTCTTTCACTTAGCATGTAGGTGTTGTGGGAAAATAGTACGCAGGTCCTGGAGACCCTTTCTCCAGGAGACTGCAGATGCACCCAGCAGGTATTTATGGTGTTTGGTGTCCTAGGAAGAAAAAGCTGGACCAGCCCTGCAGAAATATCTAACTGCATACCTTTCTGGGCTGCCTCTGTCTGCTCTTGTTGCAAAAAGACAAACAAGCTACTGAAGATCCCCAAGATAAGCCTGTTGGCCCCATGGGGTCGTGCAGCAACTGATGGGGATATCAGGCAGTGGGCAGCAAGGGCCCTTGAAGGATCAGTAGGACTAGATTTCCTTCCAGAGTGACATGTCCTCTGTGATGTATGCCAAGCTGCTCAAAGCAGGAGGTGCTTTCAGCTCTGAGATGAGAGCCTGGCCAGCTCTTGGCTTGGCAGGGTGAGGATGGCAATGGGATAGCTTTGGTATTAGAAAGCAGCGTGCTTGGGAGCTCCATCCTTAGCGTGGGCAAAGGCAGCGATTAAATGGCTGGCTGGTCATGGATAACCTTTCGTCTTGGCTTTTCTAGGCTTTAAAACAAAAGCTTTTGTTTATACTAAAGGGGAAAACCATATAAATCATGTTAAAAGCACAAGTCTAAGAGGAGGAGATACTGGCCTTGTCATCTAGACTCCAGCTAAATTCCCTTCCCTGCTGTCCCCGTTGGCTTTTCCTGACCGATCTCCAGACTGACCACCTCGGCTTCAGTCAGAAATTTTTCTAGGAATTACCACTTTGCAAATCCTTTAAATGCACCTGGGTGGCTTTGGTGGAAGCAGGCTATGAGGCAATTGCATTTGCAGTCATAGCCCATCCAAAGCTGCTGGCACAACATCAGGTGGTGGGAGGGGATGAGGGACCCCTTCGCTTGGCTCAACCGTATCCACAAGAGCCGGTCTGTCTTGTGGGGTGAGGGGTGCAGGGGGAAGACTCCCTTGCAGCTGGGTACCACTCGTCTCCTTTCCTTTCACCCCTCTGTTCCTGTCTGCGGCTCAAGCGTGAGCAGCCCCTGAGCTGCCCCATGCCACCAGGCACGTACCCAAGGCTGACCACCCCCATGCCAGGGCTGCTGCGTGCCTCCACGCCGTGTCCCTCATCCGGTGTGAATGCACCATCTGGCACTTTGCTGAAGGACACCCTGGTCCTTCAGCCACGTCCTCCAGTGGAAAACACCTTCTGGAGGGAGGGCTGCAGGTGCAGAGGGGAAATGGGAGGCGTGGGGAGGCGAGTGGGTGCTGCTCAGGCATGTGCAGCTCCCTGCAGGGCTCCCCACCAGGCTCCTGCCAGCCTACAGGAACTGAAAGGAGACTGCGGCATAGAAAGGAGGAGGGAAAAAAAAAAAATAAAAAAATCACGAGATCAGCAAGCAGCTGGGCCTGAAACCCTGGCAAAGGTGCAGTGGCTGACTCTGGGTGATGTGATGGGGAAGAAGGGGAGGCTGCCCCTTTGCAAAGCCCTCACTGCATGGAGGGGGTGTGCAGGGGCTCTCATCCCAGGGAAAGGACACCTGCGGTGTGTAGGGAGCAGAGATGGGGATGTGAGATCAGCGTGGATAAGGCTGGAGAGGGTGGGAAGGAGTCCTCTGTCTGCCTTGGGAAAATCCCCTGTGGGTCTCGTGGGGCTAGAGCAGGGCAGCAGATGACACTGCCGTCTCCCCTGCATCTTCATACTGGGGCTCGGGACATGTTCCTCCCTTGAGATCCACCATAGAAAGGTGGACAAACAGACTTCACATCTGGGTTAGTGGATGTGGTTAGTGGTGTTTCCCAGCCTCATTTTAAGGAGCAAAAGAGAACAAAAAAAAAACCAAAACCAAACAAAAAAAAGAAAACCCAAAAAAACTCAATTTTTCCATCATCAAGCAGAGAAATCTTTTGTGCTGCCTTTTAAAGGGACCTTGAGTAGCTGCTAAGAAATCATCAGCAGTTACATCACCTCCAAAGTGGCTACTGCAGGCACCTGACAGCTTTGTCCCACTGCCACCCCGGGGGATCATTAGTGCTCCAAATTCCTCGCCCTTGGAGAAAGCCTGCATCTCTCACTGGGAGGGAGAAGCTGCTACACATTTTATGATGCTGTGAGTGGCAGAAGGGGCTCACTAGATAGGCTGTGGTTCGCAGCAGATGGGAGAGAGCAGGGAGACACATCCTGGAGTTTCCTAACCCCATCCCATTTGTTAAGCTGGGTTCATCAGCCTGTGCAGGACCCAGGCATCTTTCCGGGAGTGAGCCCAAGGCGCTGCAGCAGCATTGCCTCGGGCCGGAGACACAGCCGTTGCCTGGCAGCTGCAGGTTTCCAGGGAAACCAGAGGTGCTAACTTGTTAATGAGCCCCACGTCCCTGATTGCTGCTGCAAAATAATAATAATTAGTAATAGGCCCGTGATTTAGGAATCCCTCAAACAGCATGAGCCTGCCGAGGGGAGTTTGCTAAGTGCCGAAGCACTTGAAAGAAATGAGGGGATGGGGAGGAAAAAAAAGGATGGGAGGCTTGGCAAAAGTGCTGCGTTTTACATCTTAATAAGTGTCTGGAGAGCTGGGGGACGGTGGGGTCTTGCCAGCGTCCCAGCGGGAAGCCTGGGGCTGGTGGTGAGGCTGACCTGGAGGGATGGAGAAGCCTGGCCAGGCATCATCCTGCTGCAGGGCTCAGAGGACACGGATATTTCCCCAGATGGGCTGCAGGGGGAAAAGCCAGATCACTTAGCTCAGTGCTGCTGGGTCCCTGGTGGAGATGGCACTTCTGCAACAGCTGCTTTCATGGATTACTGGGGATAAACAAGCAGACGTTTCTCTGTGGTGCTCTTATCCCTTGGTAAACTCAAGGTGGAGATGCCACCAGCAGAGAGTGCTCCTGGGATGAGCATTACAGGGAGTGTGCTGTAGATCCAGTGTCACTTATGTGATGGAAATGTCTTCATGGGATCAGAGCAAAGCTGGCCTGCCCAAGGCAGCGAGGGGAGCATCTCCTCAACTGGACCGTGTGTGGAGGGTAGAGCTCTCCAGGACACAACTACTAGCTTGGTGCAGAGTGTGGACATACCGGTTAGTGAAGTTTATGGTTGCTACAGAGACATGCTGGCCTTCCAGTTGATGTCTCCAGTACAAGGGAAACCAGATCTGTGACCTTCCCATAGCACATCTCTCAGCTGGGGGCCTTATGCAAGACAAGTTGAGGCAAGTGGCCTCCACCTTGGTGACCTGCGTTGGGCCAGCACGGGGATGCGTTCCTGTGGTCTGTCATGCCACGCAGATAGACTCAGGCTGGGGTGTATTTTGGCTTTTCTTGTTGTCTTGCCTGGCCTGACCGGAAGGGGGTCACTGCCAGGTTGAACACTTGCCCTTAGCCCAGCTTGCCGCACACATCTGTCACACTTGTGATTCGTGTGGCCAGCACCCCTCACCTGACACTCACATCTGTGGAGGTGACGCCGGGGACAGAGATCCAATGAGGGGGCAGTTGGCCCTGCCTGTGTGCTAAGCTCTGCCAGTCTTGGCTGTAGTGTGGCCTCTCCTGCTTGGCTGTCCCCATTCAGCTAAGCCATGTGCCCATCTCCTCATTACAGGCACTCCAGGGAGAGGTGGGATTAAAGGATTATGGTAATGTTCTTCAGGAACACTCAAGAAGATTAAGATGGCTTTAATAAACTGATAAGAGAGGGACACAGCTATGTTTCTGAAACCCTAATTTAGGTGCCAGGTTAACCTTTTCCCCTGGTCTCCTGTCACCGTGGTGAAAAGATCTTTTACTTCAGCAGTGCTCCATGGCTATGCCTGTTCCTTCTATTTTCCTTTTGACCAATTTAAGCAGAAGCAGAAAAACAACTTCCTTCCTTCTCCGGTAGCCTTCCCAGGCATTAGAGCTTGTTCTTCTCAGACGCCATTTCACACATAGCCTGCAAGGTACTGTGAAGGTCTCATAGTTTCTGCTGGTACCTGGGGTACCTGTTATCTGGGGATGGACCCACCACCCCTCAGTCTGGCTTCAAAATGTCCTGTGGTTGATGGCAGAGGAGTGGCTTGTTTGCCTTTGACTTGGCTGGACATATTCTTAGAGAAGTGTCTTGGGTCTAATGCCAAGGTTTACAGCTCCCTACAACCACAGTCAGTAGACCATCTCCATCCCCCACAAAGGCTCCCAGAAAGAGCGGCAGACTGGACCAACCATGCCCTGCCTTCCCCCATGGCTTTCGGGTGGAGCTGGGAGTGGGACCAGGCTGATGTGTCACACGTGTATGCCACTAGGTCTATCTGGGTGTGCTGGAGTGGATGTTCATCCAGTTCTGCAGGAGGGTGGCTATTAACTGAGGTGGGAAGCCTCCTCGTCTGTCCTCTCCAGTCTCTTCCACCCAAGCTTCCGTTCCTCTGCCAGAAGTTTGTGCATGGGAGGCCTCTTCTGAACAGGTTTCTCTCAGAGTACTTAGGCGATCAAGGATCTGTTGTCTTTCCCAGACCTCTCTATTTGTGTCCGAGACCCCCAAAGTTTACCCCTTGATCATTATCTGGAGAGCAGATGCTGTGTTACCTCCAGAGGTACTGTGCAATGTGTCCCCCCATATTAGATCACTCCTTCCTCCCACTTCAGTCTTTCACTCTCATCCCTCTGCCATGGTATTGTCCCCATCTTTTTTGTCTGTCGACTCTCTCCATTCCCTTTTTATTTCTTGAATGTAATTGGAAGAGCTGAGAATTTGCAGCCTGGTGTCCTGATGGGGAAGGGAGGCAGAAAGTGATTTGGGGAGTGGGGTGTGAAAGGAAGACGAAGGGGGAAAGCTGGCTAATTTGCATCCTTTCTGAGTGCCCTGGCTCTATAGCCAACGTACAGCAGGGGGTCTTCTGGCAAGGCGGTAGCGACGTAATGAGGTGTGTCATATCCCAGCAGGAGCCAGCCTCGCTCCCCCTCAGACCCCCTAATTAGAACTGTTTCAATTTTTAAGCCCCCCTGGAGGAGTGGTAGGGGGAGGCAGGGGGAGTGGGGTTCCTGCAGGGGGGGGACCGCCAGCCGCCTGCCAAGGGGGCAGCTCTAATTGGAGTTGCTGCGAGTAGCCGCAGAGCGAAACAAGCTCGCCGTGGGGCCAGGGACAGCGATGCCATAGTGCCACAGGGCTGCCAAAATGCTTTGTGATGGTGGTGGTGGGGGGGCAGCATCACTATTGCAGCTTTTAAGGGATTCCCCCCCCCAGTTTAAATGAACACATTGGCAGTGGCAGCAGGGGTGTGATACAGGGGCGGGGAAGGATTGCACGTCCTATTGTGGCCTCATATTGGGAGCTTGGACCCTGAGGCTGAAGCCTGGGACATCTACCCCCTGCTTTGGGAGGCAGGTCTGGCAGCCCGGGGAAGTTGGGGCTGTTAATATTGGAGTCATGAGCCAGAGCAAATGCTGGAACCCCCATCCACATATTCTGTGCTTTTCCTGCAAGCTGGCTGTGTTTGGTGACTGGTAACTGAAGTCCCTGTCATTTCACCCAGCAGCATGTCCTACCCAAGCATTTCTTTTGTGTCTTGAGCTACCATTGCAGTAGGTGCCTGCACTGCAGGCTCCTACCTTCAGGTGTAGGAGCTTCCAAGAAGCTTACTCGGATCAGGGTGACTCGTAAGCCTCCTCTAGTCCATGGACCAAATCCTGGCCCTGCAGAAGTCAATGAAAATCTTTACGCTGCCTTTTCAGGCGTGGTATTCATAGTCTTCCTAATTTAGATGCATTAAAGCTTCCATGGAACAGCTTGTGGGTTCTCTCTAAAACACCGTCTGGCAGGAACAAGAGGAGCCTGGTAATAGCCCAGGCTTATTTTCTGAATGACTGCAGCGGCATTAAAACCTAATGCCATTAAAGCATGCCTGCAATGACGTGTGCCATTAAAACCTAAGAAGACACCCTGAGGTGAATGTCCCCCAGCCTGCCTATTTCTCTTGCAGACACCATGGGCTGGGCATGGAGGAAGCTTATTCTTCTGGTTGCACTTCAGAGAGCACCAGGCTCGACCCTCCTCAGCTTCTAGGATGGAGCCCAGATATGTGCCCCTGTATACGAACCTCCTTTCAAAGTCTGTGCAAGTTAGATGCTGAAAAGTGGTAGCCACTTCACGGCCATCTTGGTCCAAGTACAGCTTCCCCAGGGACTCTGCCCTAATGCCTGACCTGTTTCTTGAAAGCAGGCGTGAAGGTCACCTTGGCTTCTTGGCTTTCAAGAGAGGTCATCTTCTCTTGACTTGCCATGAGGCAAGCTGGCAAGATACCCATGAGCAAGCTGATAAAAAGACAGGTGAAATCCAGTATGGAGTGGTGGACATGGGTGAGCAAACCTGATTTGGTGGTGTCTGATGGGCCATGAACTAGCTATTACCATGCAGCAGCAAAACTTCAGAGCTGAGCTAAGCTGCTTCTGTGAAACCATTACCTCTGTGCTCAGCAGAGGTCAGGAAAAGCAAATTGATTGTGAGGAGCTGTTGGGCTGGGAACAGGGAAAGGAGGAGACATCTTGCCCCGTGCAGATCCCTGGTGTGCCTGCCTCTCAAACGCGGCGCGTCAGGGCTGGCTGGGGGGGCAAAAGGTGTCTGTGCAACAGGCAGCTCTATAGATGCTCTGACCTGAAAGGCTCTTAAACGAGGTTTAAACGCAGTGAGAACTGTGGGGAAGGCGATTAGAGAATGGACATGCGTGGCCTCTTCCAGTGCAAGTAGTAAGAATCACCTGGAGGAGCCATTGGTTAGTAGACTGGGAGCAAACCAGGGGAAGGACTTCTTCAGCGTAGCTGGCAAACCATTCCGCTCCGTGCCACTGGCCACTGTGCCTGTTAAAAGCTGACATGGCTTCCAAAAAGCAATTAGACAAATTTGTGGAAGAAAGCTCCACTGAGGGCTATTAAATACAAAGAGAAAACCTCTGGCTTGGGCAGCTCGGGAGCCACAGATGCCCACGGGCTGGGAGAACATACCTAGAAAGTGTGGCTTGTTGCACTCTTACACTCTTCTGAAGGCATCCTCCGAAGGCCAAGCCCTTGGGGACTTGGCCCAAGATGAGTGTCGTGTCCTGCCCAGCTGACAGGTCATCTTTTCCTTTCCTCTCTTTCCAGGTTCAGCACAATGAGTTGGCATCCTGGGTGTTAGCAGCGTGAGGAGACCAGGACGGCTGCTGCCCTGCTTACCCCTTATCCCCTCGCTCGTTCCCCTCGGGGAGACGGGTCCTGGTGTCCCTGCCCTGCCCTTCCGCCCCTTGCCCCCCACTCGCCATAGAGGGGACGGGCCCGTTATGGCTGGAGACAGGCTCCCACGCAAGGTGATGGATCCGAAGAAGCTGGCCAGCCTCCTGAGGAACGGAGCGGAGGGCACCCTGGTCATTGACAGCCGCTCCTTCGTGGAGTACAACTCCTGGCACGTCCTCAGCTCTGTCAACATCTGCTGCTCCAAGCTCGTCAAGAGGAGGCTCCAGCAGGACAAGGTCTCCATCACCGAGCTCATCCAGCCTGCCTCCAAGATGAAGGTAGGGGATCTGGCCCTCATCTTTCCTGGGGGATGCTCACACCCTTTTCACCAGTAGAAAGGAGCAGGGTGAGGGTGGGATGCAGACTGGCATCTACGGACTGGTCTATGCCTGGTATGTGCACCCTCCTCTTCCATCCCTTGACCCCAGTATCTGCTCGCATCTCTCTGGTACCCTTTGGAGAGCTGGAGCGTGAGCTCATGCAGCCACAGGGCTGTCCTCGGGGACTTGTTCATTGCTCCCACCCCAGTGATGTGGCTCCCTGCTCCAGGAGCCCTTCCCAGGCAAGTCTAACAGGTATATCAGCCTTCGGACTTGTCCTACGTCAGCAAACAACTCCCCCAAAGCCTTCTTGGAGCTGTAAGCTTAATCCCCTGCTAAAAACTCTTCCCCTCCCCTCTGTCATCTCTAACTCCATTCAGGGACATGTAATCCTCCTCCCCTGTGACGCCAGAAGCTCTTATCCGGTGTCATGGCATATTATCTCTCCCAGGCTCCTCTCTCTATCGCTCCCGGTTAAATAATAGAGGTGGCTCCAAGCCACGGAGCTGGGCTGGAGCCCCGGCCAGCAGTGCTCCGGGTGCCCCCGCGGTGCCATCGGCCGGGTCCTGCCCTCTGCCGAGATGCTGCCGGGTGGGGGGTGGTGCTCCGGGGGGTGCCGGGCGGGGGGACGGAGCCGGAGGGTGTTTTGCCGTCGCATCCCGCCCTCCCGCCGGTTCGCTTTTACCGCTTCCCCCCCTCCCGCCTTGTAATTTTATGGCAAAGCGAGGGTAATTCAGGCGATTAATCAAATGCTGGGCCCAGCTGGAGCCATCTGCAGGGTGTGTGTGTCCCCCCCTCGCCGCCCCGCGAAGCCACCGCCGTCCGCATTGGCTGCCGGTGACATCACCCCGCCGGGATCAAGGGGGCTGGCAGCTAGGGGGGGTGAGGGGGGGGCGGCCTCCCGCCAATCTGCGGCGGGGATGCTGCGGGCTGGGCGATTTGGAGGGGATTGCAGGAACTGATTCCTGAACGGCTTTAGCTGCTCTTAAATCCCCGGGAGAATAAAGCAGAATAATCAGTTTTTCGCCAGCCAGGGAGGGAGAGCGGCGCGGCCGCCCTCCTGCCGGCGAGGGTCACCTCTGCAGTGGCCGCCGTCACGTGGAGCGGTGGCAGCAGCACAAGCGATGCGCAAGGCGGGGGGGGGGGGCGGGGAGGAAGAGGAGGATGACGGGGGAAAGGGGGGGAAGCATGGAAGACTTAACGTCAGCTGATGCCGTCCGCCTGCAAACCTGCAGCTCGGCAGCCGCAGAGGAGCAGCGGCTCCCAAAGGGGTCCCTGCTCTGTCCCCATGGAAGGGGCACTCGCCTCCTCCCCGCTCCTGGATCATTGCGTAATGGTCCAGGTACCGGCCGGGGACGTGATAATAACCAGGGACGCTGAGGTGGGTGGGTAGAGGAGAGGCGTCGCCTCTTTAATTCACGGATTTTTCCCTTTTTTCGGTATGGCTGAGATCTCTCCCGGCGCATCGGCGGGCAGGCGGCAGCGTGCCCCCGCTCCCCGCAGCCCCTGCCGCGCTCGCCGCTTGCGCGCTGGCTCTCCCAGCGCACGCAGCCTGGGAATTAATTAAGCTTCAGGGCACCCTTATGAGGTTAAGCCACTTGCCCTGGGAAGCTGGAAGGGGGAACCGGAGCGGGGGAGTCACAGCCGTATCCTCATCTGGCATAAAGCAGGGCTGGCAGCTGTGGCTCAGGGTGTCCAAGCCTTTTCGTGCACGCACCTGCGAGTTTGCATTTTGGGGTGATGAACTCTCCTCTCCCCCTTCGTCCTTCCCCCCACACCTCTGATTTCAGCCACATGGATTATGGACGTATTTTGGGATCCCCAGAAATCAATATGGTCTGCTGCCTCCAGGTGCACAGACCCTTGGAGGGGGATGCTGAAAGCTGGTTTAGACCTCCGTTACCCCCGTATCGTTTCCGTGCCTCCACCTGCCATCGCTGGCCAATTCCCCCCCTCCCCCAGCCCTGCTCTGCCCCTGGCTCCCCACACCGGGGCTGTGGGAGGCGGTGGGGCGAAACGGGGGGGGGGACGGGGGGCATGGCTGGCGTTGGGAGCAGATGGCAGGAAGGGTGACATCAGTGGCGCGATTGTCCAGCCCCATTATTCCTCTTGACGGGCCTCCCGCCCTCCTCCCGTTTCCTGCTCCTGGCCGGCCGGGGCTGCCGAGACAAAGGCAGCCGGCAGCGACATGGGGCTGCCCAGGCAGGGAAGGGACAGCCCTGAGCCCCCACCTCGTCCTGCTCCTCCTTGCCTGCCCAGTTCAAAGAGAGTTCGAACTGCGTATCCCAGCTTGGTGATGCCCGGAGTGGCAATTGCCTTTTGAGGAAGCATGCAGGGGCTGATATAGAGCAAAGCTTTTGGGCAACCCCACTTGGCTCTCCCCTCTGCTCCATGTACGCAGGCAGGGGGGATGAGAGCATTTGTCTAACTTGCTTTTCCCAGTGTTCGCACCCCTCTTTTCCATAGCACTGTTAAGAAAGGGTACCATTAACGGTGCTTCTGGATGCTGCTGTTTGGAGCAATGCTGTGGGATAACAGCAGCTCCCGGCTTTTTTGGTGCAAGGAAAGGAAAGGGCCATTTGGTGGAAAAAAAAAAAAGAAATGGGAAAAATAAAAATCCCTTTGTTTTTTCAATGAAATATGTCTACGGTTGTGGGCATAGCTAAGCCACTGCTCCCTGAGCCCCGTTGTGCACCGCATCCCACTGGGCGTGTGCATCTTCCCATGGTGCCCGGCTGGGAAACTGCAGCAGCAATTTATTTCCCAATTAGCAATAGTAGCCCTCTGCACAAAAATGGTACCAGTGTAGCGCCCTGGTTTTGTTTTTGAACCCTTCTCCCAGTATCAACAATAATAAATTATCCCCATAATAAATTCCAATAACAACTGGAATAATTCAGCTCCCTGGTGCAGCTTCGGGGGCAGAGGTTATGGGAAATTCTTGCTTGGGGTTTTTAGTAGAATTTCTTGAGGGGAAATGCTGAAAATTTCACTTCTTCAAGATCCCCCTGGAAAGTCTTTCCACCTCTCGACCTCTTCTCACTTCCTGAAATGTAGTTATCTCCAGGGCGGCTATAGCCACAGTTTGAGGCATGACAAGGGTCTCTTTGGGCGATGGGAATATTTATTTATTTGCGTTAGGAGCATGGCTCTGCAAGCAGCTGTTTTGCTTGAGGGAAAGCCTGGGCTTAGTTTTGAGCCATGTGCCTGGCTGCTCTTTATGTTGATGGAAGCCCTGTTATTTCAGTGGGGTGATTCACTGTGTTTTGAAACAATATGTGACTGAGATGTCGGTAGTAATTGGGATGATAAGAATAGCTCACTCTTATCTTAGCCTGGATCACCTGTAGAGCATCATTATCCCTGCTTGGCAGCTGCGGAGAGGCAGAGCAGGGACCCGGACTGCCTTGAACCACCCAGTGCCCAAGACCAAATGTCCGTAAGGGAGTTACCTCCATCCAGAGCTGGAGATGGTGATGGGTAGCATTGGGCTTGCAAAGGCAATGGATGGTCTCAGCTGGGGTTTGGTTGGAGCTGTCGGCTGGGTGGTCCCTGCTCCAAGCTGGCCATCTCCCCCAGCTGAGATGCTAGCAGGGGAGGGGTTGGCCCTGGGGAGGTGCCCAGGGGTACCTCCGGCGCTGTGGTGGGCCAGCAGCTTTTCAAAGAAAGACAGGCACAGATTTGCGAGCCCCCCTCAACATCTACTTGGGGCCAAAAGCCTTGCTGTGCCTTGGCCCCACTGTCCCTTGCTGGCTGGATTTGGGGACCCTTTCTGGAGGGTGATGCCTGGGGGTTTGGTTACTTCAGCAGTCTTGGGGTGATGGGCAACCCCCATGGGAAAGCCCTCACCATGGAGGTGCTGCTCCTCAGAGGGACTCTTCCGTTGTCAGCCGTGCCCCTGGTAGAGGCAGGAATCTGGCCCAGTTAGCTTTTAACCTCCATATGTTTTAGGACAGAGACAGTGCAGTGCCTTCCCCTACGTATCAGGAATGCATGAGGTTAATGGGACCTGATTAAACATCTCCCTCTCATTTCCCTTTGTGGCAAGGAGCTGGGATGACGGTGCAGGCTCCTTGTGTGCTCCACGAGGGCTCCTCGGGACCATCCTGCAGGCGTCCTCACCCCAGCAAGCATGGTATTTATTTTCTGCAGCCGGGCCATGCGAGGCCGGCACTTGTTTGGCATTTACATTGAGTGAAACATTATAACTTTAATAAGATGTAAACCGTGTCGCACATCTCTGCCGTCGCTCAGCAACCCTGCAGTAATGGCCCAAACAAAGCCTCCCCGTGCGAAGGGAACACTAAATCCTATTGTGGGATAATTCTGCTCAACCAGAGCTGGTATCTCCCCTGCAGCCACCATGGCCGGGACCGCACAGCCGGGACAAGCCCCTGCCCTGCTGCAGCTTGGTCCCTGCCTCACCATGCTTTTAGGGGAGATGCTTTTGCTGGCGTGGGGCTTCAGGCTGGGGACTGGATTTTCAGGACGTGCTAGGGGTGTGCTACGGGGGCTTGAAGGGATAGTGGCCCTGCTAAGGACTGGTGGGCTCCAGGCTCTGAGCTGGCTCGGCAGCCACTGTGTTTCCCTCCAGCTGTGCTTGGGATGGCCACCTGCAAAAGTCCTGCTTTGGGGATGGCCGAGGAAGAGATGCTGGGGTAGATCCTCAGCTGTCTTACCCCCAGGTGGCCTTGGTCATTTTTCAGTGTCTTGTTTTAAAATTCCTGCATCCTTTTCTCTTCCCTCTCATCCCGCCGCTGCCTTTTCATCCCTCCTGTCATCTCACTGACCTGCGGGGCCAGTTTTGCTCTCCAATGTCCGGGTGCAGGCTCCTTTGAGCTCCCCCCTTCCTATTGCAGAGCCGCACGCGGTGGCCCGGCAGGGATTTCTGTTGGTGCGGGGCCGTCCTTCCACTGCGGCGAGGAGATGTGATGAGCTCAGCTAAATTGGTGCACCCTGCAGTTTTATTTGGATGGCACTCACGTTGCCGAGCAGGGAAGTACCTGCAGCAGGGTGTGGAAGCAGCATTAATATCGACAGCAACCCCGAGTGAATCTGCTGTGGTGATAAGATAGCGCATGGCAATGAGACAGCAAAAGGAGGCAGATGTCCATGAGTGGTTCCTAGTTCAAGTGGTCTCCTAAAGGGATTTCGGAGAGGGATGGGCAGGGGATGGGAAATGGGCAACTCCAATGTAAGCCAGAGGAGAGAGCGGCTCAGGGACACAGACCCTCTCTCCCTGTCCGCTGCTGCCTCCTCCTCCTCCCACAGAGTGATGGATGTGCCTTACCCCGCCGGCTGGGAGGGCAGGCACTCACAAGGCAAGCGTATGCCATCCATCAGGCTATTCAGTGAATGCGCTGAGCCATGCCTCTGCAAGGATTTTTATCTTCTTTTCATGCACAGACCTTCAGGTAGACATAGGAACGGCCGGCTGCGCCTTGAATGCTCTCGCTGCAATCCAGGCATGGGGGGGGCTCCTGCCTGCAGACAGCTGCCTGACTGCAGGGTACCCCACCATCCCACCTGCCCTGGGGACCTGCAGTGGCAGCAGGGCTGTATGGCATGTAAAGTCACATGAGAGCAACCCGGGAGCTGCTTTCCCTCTACCCCAGCGCATCTCTCCCATGTGCAAGCCCCACCATGCATTACAAACAGAAGGAAGAGCATTCCCTTGAACATCCACAGAGCTAAAGAAGAGATTATCCTTCTCCTTCAGCCCTCAGGGGTGATCTGCAGCTTTGGGTTGAGCTTCCAGAGGGGTAGTCCCTACAGAGGTGTTACTGTGCTGGGCACAGTGTCTCCAGGCTGAGCCCTGAAGAGCTGTCGCTCCAGCCCCACTCACTCCAGCTGCAGCACAAGGGCTGTGCTGGGACCACCCCTGCCTGCAGAACCACCCTCAAATCCCCGTGACACCAGCCAGGCTGAAGGCAAAGGTTGGGTGGGGAGGAAGTGGTGGAAGAAGTCACAGTGACTTCTGGAATGCGGTTAAGTAATGGCAAGCTGAGGGTGGGCAATGGGCAGGAGTGACCCTGGTTTGGGTAGGATGCTCAAAAGTGCTCACAGTTGGGGCTGCTCCAGCAGGCATCTATATTGACACACTTGCTTGTAGCCGTGGAGCAGAGTCCCAGTCTGGCTGGACCCTTCATTTGGTGAGCAAAGCCAGCTTGTGGGGACAGCATGGAGCTGGTGTTTTCCAATGGTGTGACCTCTAACTTCAGCTTTGCTTCCCATGGTGGTGTGGGCAGCAGCATCCTCAGTGCTCAGCCTATTTCTCTGACACCCAGTTTTCACCGTTCCCCTGCAGGTGGAGGCGGAGGAGCACCAGGACGTCGTGGTCTACGACCAGAGCACGCGGGATGTGACCGGCTTGGCTGCCGACAGCTTCCTCTCCATCCTCCTGGGCAAGCTGGACAGCTGTTTCCACAGTGTCTCCATCCTCACAGGTAGGAACCCTGGGTTGGCACTTCATCTGGCACTCATGCCCTTAGTCTGGAGTTACGGAGCTGTGGCCACGTGTGTCCATCTACACCCACTTTCCCAGCTACCGGTGGCTGTGGTGGCAGAGGGCAGCCCTGCATGTGGACTGAGGAGGCTTGACCCACGCTGGCATCGCTGGGTCCTGCCCATGCATTCATTCCTTGCACTGTCCAGTTCCCCACCACTGTGCCCGCCAGCCAGGGGAAATGAGAGAGGAAGGTACGGAGGGGTCGCAATGGCATGGATCCAGCCACCCAAAAGCTGCCCTTCGTTCTCCCATCCCTGCGCTGCTTCATCCCTGGTGAACGTGCCAAGAGCTGGACCCGGTTCAGGCACTCTGCTCCCTCTTGCTGCTGTTAAAGGGAGGGCAGGAGAAGAAATCCATGGATGTGCTGGGAAGGGGAAGGAGGGCGGGGGCAGAGGGTCACCAGTGGGTGAGTCAGGGTCTGCTGGAGATGATGTTCTCTGGGTGTAAGTGTGCAGGCAGGAGGAGGCACGCGCTGCCCTAATTACAGCCCTTCTGCAGAGCAAAATGGGAGACCAATGAATGAAATGCTCCAACCCAGCAGAGAGGAGGAGAAAGAGGCAGTGAGCTGCTGAAGGGAGAGTTAAAGCTGCCTTTAATTCCCCACGTCTGGGATGGCCGGGCATCTGCCTGGCTGGCCGCCCACCCCCGAGCTCTCTGCCAATGGAGGGGTGGGCATCACTGCCCCACACAGCCCCTCGGTCCCGCTGAGCTCAGCCAGGCTCCTAGATAGCGCCGAAAGCACAGGGATGGGGATCATCTCTGTTCCCCAAGCCTGTCCTCATCCTGCGGTGACTGTGTACTGCTTTGGGGCTGAGGCGCAGGGTACCGACCTCTGTGTCGCTGGGGCATTGCAGGAATGGAGGGAGCAGCCATGCCCACAAACCCAGCAGTGTGACAGCCTGGAAGGGGTAGTTGTGAAGGGGGAGGTGGCATAAGCAAGTGGCATTCAGGGAGCCTGGCGCACGCAAGGCACGGGTAAGTGCTGTTGAATTAGAGCAACTGCGTTGTGATGGGGAGAGCAGAACAGAGAAATAGCGGGAATAAACTCCCCAATTCGAGGGTTTCAAAAGCAAGCAGTGACTACACAAAATCATGTCAAAGCTAATTAACACAGCCCGCGTTGCAGGAGCTCTGCTGAGGCCAGTGCTGGAGGATGCAGCCATGAGCTTGCTACGGCCGCCTCTGGCCTGCCACAGCAGCCAAGCCTGCGGCTCCAAGGTCATCGTGGCATAAGCAAGGGCACGGCTTGATGCATGGTGCAGGAGAAGGAGAAGGCGGATTCAGTCACATCTGGGAAGGAACCTGCTTAGTCACCGGGACGGGTCAGGAAACAGCCTTTGCAGCGTGACCTTGGCACCCCCTAACCCGCCGCCACTTTCCCAGGGCTGTGCGCTGGCTGCAAACCCCTACCCCTGAGTCCTCCTGGAGGAAGGACGGGGCTGGCTGAGGTGGCCCTTAAAGCCCCAGAGCTTTCTCCTCCCTGGGAAAGCGAGGGGAGGCTTGGGGGACCCCCGTAGTAGTGGTGCACCCCAGCTGCATGCACAGCATGCCCCATGCTGGGTGAGTGCCATCAATGTGCCACCCCCACGGCCATCAGCATCACCACTGCTGAGCCCCCCATGAGCAAACCTGCACCCCACTTGCGTGCACGCATCTTCCATCTTCAGAGCGGCCATTTACATCTCCTGGGGCTGCAAGAGCCCAAACCCCCAAGCAGGGCTGTGGCTGTGCTTAGGCACCAATCAAACCTTAAACCTCCCCAATTAAACGCGCTGCAGGGCCGCAGCCTGATGGGGAATGTGGGCATGGAAAAAATGGGAACCGAAATGTAGAACACTGGGTCATGGCGGCGGCATCTTACATGGAAATCGTGACTGGAAGCGGTTGTGGAGAGCGTCCGGGGGAGGCTGGGCACGCTTGCTGACACGCGCAGCTTCCTCCTGCCTGTGGTGTCGGCAGCAGTCGGGTTGTTTTAAAGGCAGCTCTTGGGAGGTCTGAGGGGGAATGTGTGGGATAGGCCTGATTCTGACCCCTCGCCCTGGTGGAGTTTAACCCCTTGGTCTGTCCGCCGCAGGCTCAGGCACCTTGTCCTGCCCCAGCCCATGCTCTGTCCCAGAAGAGGTGCCTGGGTCCTCCCTGGAGGTGGCTTGTGACCCCAGTGGGGAGTTGGGCTTGACAAGGGCTGCCAAAATCTCAGGGTCCTGCCCTGAAATCTCAGCCTGTCCCTAAGAGGATGCCAGCACGGCAGGGAACCCCATCCTGAGGGTCCCCAAACCCATGTGCCGGCCCTACGCAGCCCCAAAACCTTCTGAGCCCCTCCATGCTCCCCAGCTCTCCTCAGCCCCAGCAGATGTTTCTCCAGGGTTGACGCATGTCCATATGCCTCAGCGTCCCCATCTTGTCCAAATGCCGTGCTTGGCCATTCTTGCTCACCTCCACCCCATCGTCCTTCAGACCCTTGAAGCAGCTGGTGGAGGCTGATGGGCGAGGACAGGGAGGCTGGGGGTGGCAGGAGCAGCAGTGGGGACCCCTCAAGGGTTAACAGCCCAGAAGCAGCGATTCCAGTGGGGCTGGGAAGGAGGAATCTGAGTCAATTATTCCCAGTCTTGGAAATCATCGGCTTGTCTTCTTTTTTCCCTTTTTTTTTTTTTTTTTTAATTGTGTAAGTATAAATAGTGCTGCTTGCTGCCCTCCATCCGTGGGAGCAGAAAGCCTGTTGATTTATATGGTTTTCCTGACATCACATGAAGTGGTGGAAAACTGAATGGAGCCAACATTTTTCCTGCATTACGTAATGCCCCCTCCCTCCCTCCCGGCCCAGCTCTGCTATTCCTGCAGGAGCCTGACTGTTCTTTAACCTTTGTTTACTTCAGCACAAACCCTCGCGCTTTTTTTGCCTTTCCCCCCCCACACACTTTTTTTCCCCCTTTATTTTTTCCTTTTGTTTTTTTTTTTTTTTTCTGTTCCCCCCCCCCCCCCTCCTTCTTCCCCTCTGCAAACTCCCACTTGGTTTTTATTAACAGCCATTATCTGTTTATGAAGCAGCAGCGGCGGTCTGGCTCCATCGCTCCCTGATGGCTCCTGCGTGCCAGCTCTTGTATTGGAGCCTGGCCAGAGCCGTAGGATGGTGCTGAGCTGCTGGGTGCTGAGCTTCACCAGCTCCTCTCCATTTGTCCAGCTGCAGCGGAGGGTGGGGAGATCTTCCTTTGCTCGTGTTCAGCCAAAGGCTTGGGATGCTCGTCCAGATGATGCTCAGGCACCCATCTCGTCCCTACCCCTGGTCCTTGAGCCGAGCACTGGGCTCCTCTCTCCTGTGCCCAAAGCCAAAGATGAAACCAGGGTGAAAGTGTGGCCAGCAGCAGTGGTCCCAGCAGCCCTGACCGCTGGGGTTGGGACCCCCCCTTGCATGGCAGAGGCTCTTTTCATGGTGGTTTCATGCGCTGGGGGAGCTTTATTGTTGCGATATCACGCTCCGACCTGAAACAGGCCCCTCGCTTGCTTTCTGAACTCAAGTCATGAGCTTTTCATCTGGCTCGGGAGTGCGTGTGAGATCATCTTCAGCCCCCCCCCCCCTCCTTTTGTACCAATTCTTCAAGGAATGTTTAAATTTTCCAGTCCTGTTCTTTCTAAATTTGGAGCGTCTGTTTACTCCCAGGATTCGGAAAGAATGTAACAATATCATCAGTGAGAAATCCCTCCCAGCCTTCCCCTTGCCATCCTCCTCCTCGGCGAGCAGGCTGGCCTCCGCAGCCTCGGACCGTGACCCAGGTCCCCTCCAGCCTGGTGGTGCCGCAACCAGCCAGTGCAGCCGGGGAGAGCTGTAATTGCCTCTCAGCAGTGATCCAGAGAGGGCTTAGATTTGGGGGATTTTGGAGGAATCTACCAAAGGCAAGTGACTTCAGAGCAGACAAAATGAAGTACTGAAAAGCAGGGAGGGGATTTCCGTTGCAGGAGCTGACTTGAGCTGCCCAGGTGGGAGTGGGTTCAGCACTGGCTGGAATTATTTTAGAAAGAAGCACTCAGGGACAGATTATTTTAATTTAAAAAAAAGAAAAAGCACTTTTTTTTTTTAGGCATAGGGACAGTCTTAAAAGGAGGTTAAACACCAGGGCAGCTGAATGACTTTGCGCATCCTTGGCTGAAAATACTGTGATGCTTTTGCATGTCCTGTCAGTCTGAAGCCACGTTCCAGCATCACATCTCTCTTGCTGCCTGCTCCTCTTGAAACATGTCAGGCTGGGTCTGTTTCAGAGGAAAAAAGAAAATAAATGAAAAAAGCTGAGCTAGGCAGGTGCAAAAGCAGTGCATAGGCAGGGCAGAGCAGAGGGGGCTTGCTTTTAGGAGCTGGAGCTTGCTCCAGGAGCTGGAGCCGGTGTGTGCATCCAAAAGGCAGCAAAAATACAAATGAATCTGCAAAACTTGTCATGGCTGACGCTGAAGCTAAAAGCTTAGCAGGATCCAGAACAAGACTGAGGAGTCTTTACAAAGCCAATGTAAGAAAAAAATAGTCTAAAACTGAAGAAAATACCCTGAACACCCACACTTTGGTCATCAGTCAGAAGCTGTCTGATGGGAGTGGGGAAGCAGGACCCCACTGCAGCTGGTTATTTGATGATCGCCTTCCTCGTTGGCCGCTTTGGATGGGATTATGATTTCATCTGACGACTTTGGTATGTGAGAGTGTCTCCTGGGGATGCAGCACATGCAGGATGCACTAGCTGGTGGACTTTGTCCCTGACTCCAGCAGAGCCTCTGCTCGATACAGGGGCCTGAAGATGCATGTGTAGGTCAAGCATTAGGGCCATTTCAGGTACCCTCAGACTGCAAGAACCAAAAGAAGCAAATCCTCTGCTGGCAGGAGTATGGGTGCATAAGGAATATAAGGAGCATGCAGGGATGGGATGAGACAGGGAAGCGCGCTCACATGGGACTCTCAATCTCTTGCTTCTCCCAGATTTGGGAGCTTTGAAGAATCAGCTTTGCAAATAATGTGAATGGGGATCCTGGTTGTTCCTCATCTACAAACTGCCTGTGTGTTGCTCGGGAATGGAAGAAGGGTAAGAAGTGCCATGGCGGGGGTTACACACAGCCTTTCTCAGGCCGTTGGTGGTGGGCCGCAGGGGGATTATCTGCAGTGCTTTCCTTTTGACTGTCCAGAGGGATGGAGGTAGGGCACTCTTGCCAGCCTAGTGGGAAAGGCTTTTTTTAAAAAATCATAGCATTGGCTTTAGCCACTTGAAGTTGGGCTTCAAATGGTAACACAAAGGTTTGAGTTTTTTACAGTCCTGGAGATTTAGGTAACTCTCCAAACCTCCCTCCTCCTTGCCCACTTCCCCCGCTGGGTACGTGGCACCAAAGAAGTTGCTTTCTTTCCTGCATCAAAACCATCTGGGATCACTTTGGCCAGGGCAGGACCGTGGTTTTTTGCCCTATCCAGTGCCATCCAGTGGGCGCTGGCATCCAACCCTGGCCATCCAGCCCAGCTTTGGCCCTAGGGACTGCTCCCAGTATCCGCAGCGAAGGCACAGCAGTGGGGTAAGGTACCCTCTTCCCATCCTCTGCCACGACCAGGAGATGCCTGGGAGAGTTTCGGCCCCAGAGGGACCAGCGGCTGCATCCCTGGGAGGGGTTAAGCTAGGTCACGTATGTGCGAGCTGATTGTATTCCAGACCTATGCTCTAAACCTCCCTGTTTAGCAACGCTGTCGTCAGACAACTTGTTTTCCCGATTCTATAATTACCCTGAGGAGTTTCCCCTCCCCCTCCGGCTGCATTTTTAACCATCGAACCCAGAAAAGGCGAGCGAAAAGGCCAAAGACAGAGAGGGACGGAGGAGAAGGGGCTTACAGAAGAGCAGCCCTCAGGTTGCCAAGACTTACAAAACTGCCATGTAATTTCATTTCTCATTTCTGGAAAGCTGACAGGAGGAAGGCAGCTTCCCCAGTAAGAGATCCTGATGGGTAGAAGCCATTGCCCAGTTACGGTTTCCTTCCTTTTGAGAAACCTGCATCCCCTTGTCTGACTCCCCCTTTCCCCGGGCCTGTGCCGCACGCTTGCGGAAGATCGGCGCTGGCACTTATTATAAGGTCCCAACGCTGGGTGGAGAGAGGAACCGCTGGGCACTGCCCAGCTGGGCTTGTGCCAGGCTATAGGTACCTTTGTGATGTATATTCTGAATGGGGGCTTTCTGCTCCCTGCTCTTGCAGGTGCGTTGCATGAGTGTCTCCAACCCGTTGCAGCAGGTTTTTTGATGGTGAGCACTGTGGCAATGAGAGCGAAGCAGGGCCAGCGAGGTTAGGCATCGCTCCCCAGGAGATGCACCTCTGTCTCCTGAATAGGGGCTGGAGGCAGGATGGGTGACAGCCTGGCCAAGAGGAGCACCTGGGGAAAGAGGCCGAGGGACGGTGGGCAATACACGGGATGTGTCTCTGTGCTATGGATGTTGCCTTTTCATTTCTCTACTTGCTAGTGCTCACCTGCTCCAGCGCCAGCTCCCAACACTTATCCTGGTCCTGGCAAAGGGGTGAAGAAGATGTGGAGGATGCTGCCTGGGGGATGGTGGCTGCTGGTAGCATCTCCATGTGGCTGGACCTCACACCGATGGAGGAAGGGGGGTTGCTCACTTGTCTTTTGCTGAGGGTCAGAGGGACACAGGACACCAGTGAGTCTCCTGCATCAGGGGCTGCTTGGTGGTGTCGTGCCCAGCTCTGTAGCTGCAGCCCTGAGCCGAAAACTAGGTCCAAATGCATCCTGAACAGCAACAGAGGGAGATGGAGGCATCTCCGTTGCTGGGAGCCATTGGAACTGGCCACCAGCATCATGCACCCTCCCTCGTAAGGGCAGAGGTGGCAAATGTGGGGGACCATGGACCCCCCTGGGGAGCTGTTGTGGGAGTCACTTCCCAAGCGCAGCTCTTGGAGGAAGGCTGCTCCTCTCTCTTCCAGCCTAGTTGGAGCACGCTTTGAATTTTATCCAACCTCTGACCCACATCTGATAATAATCAAACCATATTTGTTACAACAACAAGGCTCGTTAGGAGGCTGGCTCCGCTTAGGGAGGGGGGGAGGGGAGAGCACTTAGTTAATGCCAGTGACCTCATCTCATGTGATGTCATTCAAAGGAAAAACACTGAAGTCACTCACATATGGCTCAGCCTGGGGTTTTTCAGCCTGTAAAGCTTCAGATTTTCAAAGGCACAATGCAGGCCCCCCCCGCCTGGCTCCTCTGCTTGCTATAATCCTGAATGATTTTCTGGAGGCCTGGGCTCAGACCAATAAACTCGTAAGGAGCTGTGTGGAGATGTATTAAGGAGTCCCGCGGGTGGGAAGGGGGGTGGGGGGGAGAAGTAATTCTCTCCCCCAGAACAAATACAAGGAATAAAATGCATCATCCCCCAACCTGCTTCAGAAGCCACTACTGATGGATAGACCCCAGCAGGACTGGGAAAGCCCATTCCTATATATCCCCTCTTGCTGGACGTTTGCACATGAGAGGGCTTTGGCAGAGGATGCATCTCCTTCAGACCACTGTCCTTCTCCACTGGGACTGGGCAGATAACTCCATCGATGTGGCCATGCACAGGTGTGAGCAGCCCAGCACCAGCCCCTTTCCCTGCCAGCTGTTGGGGCCCGTTTGCCTCCAGCTGTTTGAAACCGCTCCAGGCTGAGCATCCCTCCTGGGCGATGCTCTCAGTGGAGACATCAAGAGGAAAGATGAGCTGGTGGTTAGGGACCTGTTGTCTGGTCCCCAGCTCTGCCTGCAGCAGAGAACCCTGGAGAAGTTATTTAATCTTTTGTGCCTCAGTTTCCCCCTTGGGAAACGGAGATCATGGCATTGCCCTTCCTGGCACTGGGATTCAGAGTTGGTCCTGCCAGGAGCGGCTGTGGGAAGGGGGCAGGATGGGGCGCAGCCGTGGGGTGCAGAGCGCAGGGATGGAGAGCGGTGCTGCGTCCCCCCTTCTGTGCTTTGATCACACACTGTCCCGTCTGGTGACAAAATGAGGCGTGGGCAATTAGCTTCCTCCCTCCAGGGCCCTGTCCCCAAATTAACTCCGCAGGGCCAAATCCGGCGTGGCGCAGCCATCCATCTCCCGCTGCTCGCTGCGAGGGGCTTTCGGGCGGGCGAGAAAATTGCGGTTGCGCCTTTAAGCAGGGAGCGAAGCATATGTCAGGCCCGGCGTTTTCCTGCGTGTCTGTGTGCTGAGTAAGGAATGTGGTCGCATGCCTGACCCGTTAGCTATGAGCGCGCTATGAGCGCACTATGAGCGCAGCGGTGGATGGATCAGCAGGGCTGTTGCTCATGGGCTGAGCTCATTCAGGCTGGAGCAGGAGCCGCGCACGCAGGGAGTGAGAGGCGAGGAGGAGAAGGGCGGCCAGGAAAAGGGGGCTACGCCGGGCCCCCGTACCCTGCTCGATTTTTTTAATGCTTTTTATTTTTTCAGCCTGAAGGCTGGAGTCGGGGGAGGCTGGCGGTGCCCTGCCGCGGGGGGAGCTTTTTTGGGTTTTTTAGTGTTTTGTTTGCCCGCCAGCTGTTGTTTTGCTAAGGCAAGAGGTGCCCCCACGAGCCACAGCCCAGCTGCCTGGATGCCCGTGGATGTAATGATTGCTCCCTCCGAGGACCAGTTCTGGACAGACATGCGCGAGGGGCAGATGAAGCTGAAAATAAGGGTGCGGAGGATGAAGGAGAGCAGGGACATGAGAGGTTTGTCAGCCGGCCGGCTCCTTTCCTTCCGATGGGGACGGAGGGGGAAGAGGGGGCTGCTCAGACCCCTGCTTTGCCCAGGGGACGGAGATCGCGTTTGCCGAGCGGCCGACGGGGAGCGGAGCGCGATGGCCGGCGATACAAAGAGCGCAGGCAGCTGGCGAGCGGGGAGATGGAGGCGAGCGGAGAGCGTGCGGAGGGGGAGCGATCACCGGTTCCCGGCCACGGGCAATGTGCGGAAGCGCTTGCGGAGGCAGCTAGCCTGGTCCTGCAGGCAGCAGCAGGAAAGGAGCTGCACGGAGGGGGCAGCTCCTTCAGGCAGGTGAGAGGCTGCCTGCAGTGGGCAGGGGCATCGGTAGAGGTCCTGGCGTTGGGCAGCTTTCCCACCTGCTGTGGGGTCTGGCGAGGCTGCCTGGCCGCGGGGGTCCGCTCCAGGGTACCCTGAACCCTTCTGCATCCAGGCAAGCTTGGTGAGCGTGCGGACGGAGCAGAGGAGAAGGAGGGATGGAGGAAGGCTGCGGGAGCTAGGGCAGGCGCTGCCGCTGGCATCACTGGTCCCTCGGGTGCCAGTTTGGAGGGGTCACCGAGGCTGCGGGCATCTGTGCCTTGGGCAAAGGGGAGTGTGAGGCGGGGAGGTGTGCAAGGAGCAATGAGCTAAAAGAATGCTGCGGTGCTGCCTGCACCCGGGCAGCTGCCTGATGGAGCCATTTCGCTTCACTAGCATGGTTGCTGCCTGCCCATCTTCAGGGGTATTTCTTTCAGAAAGGGGGTTTGCAGTGTTGCCACCCCCCAGGCTAGGGTGAAGGGCAAGCAGAGGAAGGGGATATTAACTGGAGCAGCTTAAAAATATGCCGAGCCTGGAATGACCTAGATTACTGAAGGGTTGAATCAAGAAACATCCCCTCCATCACCACTTAAAATGGGAGCCTGCTAAAAGTGCTTGACAGGTTTTTGTGGCATGAAGTACATAACCCAGTGGTGGTGTCATTAGTAATAAGTCACTCCTGGAAATGACACATTTTGCTTTACTTAGAACGAGTAAGGCTGGTCCAAAGCAGGCACAGTCACCGGAGGAAAATCAAGCCCAGCAGCTCGGGGAGCGTGTCTGTGGTTGTGTGGGTGGAGGGCTTCCTTTCTGACGCTTTTCCATTTTTTAAGGATGTTTTCCGCCTGTTTGGGAGAATGGGAGGGGGTGTCTGGGACCAGCCTGCGAGGCCGGGGGGGCTGGCGGGGGTTGGGAGGCAGCAGGGCGATGTAGCAGCAGATGGGCAGAGGCTGTTTTGGGTGACCATTGGGGAAAAGGGGAATTCTCATGAATCCATAATAGGGCTGATTCATCAGCTTTCTCATCCTCGCTGCTTGGGAAAAAAAAAAAAAGAGGAGCCAGCAGTGGGGTGATGAAATTTGGTGCCAAGTGAAGGTAGGGTGAAACCCGGGCTGGGGGAGAGTGTAGGTGCTGGGCAGGGGGATGCAGGATGGGGACAGGGGACTAGGCGAGCACTGGACATCTCTCTCTGATGCAGTGAGATGAGTGGAAGTAAAAGAGCATCAACCAGGAGAGGGCGAGTTGGCCAGGCTGCGGAGCACCAGGATTTCACCCAGGAGGGTGGGAAGGGCGTGCAAGCAAGCAGGCTGCCCGCATCGGGCATCGCTGGCAGAGCTGGGGAAAAGCAAAGAGGGCTGCAGCGCCGAGAGGGGAACAGTGAGGGTGGAGGCAGGGGGAAAACTCAGAAATGTCCCAGACAGCAGGAAGTGCTAACAAAGCCCTGGAGCTTCCCAGAGCGCAGTGAGTAAGGGTGGCAGTAAGCAGTGTTTCATCACGCTGCCCGGCTTAGCTGCCGGCACCAACAGGCTCCCACCCAGCACGAGAGCCAGGGAGATGGTGTTTTGCAAAGAGGGATTTTCCCAGCGGCTTTGGGGGTTGATGTGCGGCGTGCCTGGCCCCTCCACTTTCCTTCCATGAATTCAGCCTGCCATGGAGATGCTCGGCCAAATGCTCAGGCTCACTACCCTGCCAATGCTGGGCATGATGCAGGCAAGGGCTGGGGTTTTGCAGGTCCCCCCCAGCCCTCATCATCTCCTGCCATGCCTCAATTCAGCAAAGTGGTTTAACACCTGGGGACAGATATGTGAGGGCACTGGGAGCAGCATGTCCCCAGGGGATGGGGGTGATGGGGAGGGGGCATCCAGGCATCATCCTGGCCACTGAGCCAGCACAGCAGTGGGGGAACCATGCCGGCGTGGCGGCGGCTCCAGCAGCAGCCGAGGCGCGTGCTTGCTTGCATGCCCCGCTGCCCCTCGCCACGTGCCGCCCTGGCAGCGGCTCTCAGCCAGCGCAGGCATTTTAATGAGAGTTGAGCAGAGCCAGGGAGCTCTGCCGCCGGGAGCTTTAGAGGGGCAAAGGGTCTCCAGCACGAGCACAGGTGCAAAACCCACCAGTGGGGCCACAGGCTGCCGCAAAAGCCCCAGCACCTGCACGGGAAACTGGTCTCTGAGCAGCTCCAGCTGCTGCTCTTTAACATTCATTATAGGAGCAATGAGGGTGGGCTATAAACCACCTCTTTAATACGCCCATAGGTCTCCTGCCAGCTCCTGGTGTGAGAGCTGGGGGTGAGGAGGTGGGGTGTGGTGGCTGCTGGCCCAGGGAGGGTTTGCAGCTCTGGCTGTGCCTGTTCCCCTCCTCCTTGCTACCACAGACTGATGGCACAGTAGGGTGACATGTCACCTCTTGTTTCCTGCTGGGGACCTTTGGGTTGGATGTGCTCCACCATGCATATGGGACGCTAGCGAACAGGACATGTCCCTGCTGCTCAGTGTGTCTCTGGGGGAGCGTTTAGGAGACTCATGGGGCTGGGGATGTTCAAGAGGCATGTGGCTCTCCTTAAGAGTGGTTTTTGGGGTGAGGCAGGTGCCCTGGGCAGCCCTTTTGCAGTCATCAGGGTGCAGCATCGAGGCCAGAGCTGTTGGGTTGTTTCAAGGGACTCTGAAGGAGATGAGTCTGTGGGGCCAGAGATGAATGGGCAGTCTGCAGCCATCAGAGCAAGACGTCAGAGTGTTTTCAAGCCCCATTGTTTCCCTGTCTCTACTTTACGCCTCCAGCCTAGAAGGACAGCCTTGGTGCAGAGAGGGACGTGGGGAGCAGCCGGGAGCTGGAACAGCCCTGCTTAATGTGCCCCACACCTCCCTCTTACCCCCAGCAGCATTTCCCCTAAAGTCCCAGGCAGCTAAATGGATTGTAAATCCCCGAAGCTGGGGATTACCACCATGAGGAAAATGATGCCACACCACATCCCTGTCCCTAACCTGGACTTTGTCACCTTCTGTGTCACCCTCCCTATACCACCACTGCTGCCCTACCTTGGCAGAAAGGGGAGCAGAGCAACTTGCAGGTGATGGGTGATGCCTGAGATGTTGTCAGCATCCCAACCACAAGCTAGATGTCCCCAGAGATCACCTGAAGGTGACAGCCAAGGCAGTGGAGGGATCCCCAGATGTGGCAGGGTCCCAGCTCGGCAGTCCAACACCTCTCTTCTTCCACCTCCTGATCTCCTTTCATGCCCATAGGCCCCACAACAGCATTGGGACTTTTTTGTTCATTTTGGTTATAGCCATCTCATGATCTTATGTAGCCACTGGTGCAAAGAGAGACTGACAAAGGGGCTCCTCACTGTGCAGTTTGCTGCTCAAGGGGAAAAGTCACAGGGCTCCCCAACAGTTGCAGCATACTGGTACCACAGGGGTTTATTCAAAGATGCTACTGGCATCTTCCCCTGGGGCTGATGGATAGGCTTGGGAAGGATTCCCGGGCTGGCTGCCTTCCCTCTGCGGCATCTGTTCTCCTGACAAATCCAGTTTCACTAGGAGGTTGTCATAGATGTTCAGCTGGAAAATGTGCAGAGGGGAGGGCCTGGCAAAGATGGGGGTGGGAGAGAAGTTGTGGGGTTTTTCCCCCTCCTCTGTTTGCTGCCAGAGCCATGCAGAGCAGGGCTGGGGGCTGGCCAGCAGGGTCTCTGCACAGCAGAGCCGGAGGTGGAAGGGAGATTCAACATTCTGTGAGTGAAGCCCAGCATTGGGGAAGAAATAAGGTTTCAGTTGTTGCACTCTTCTGGTACTAGGTTGCTACAACACCCCATGTCTCCATTTCCCTATTTCCTCTGGAGGGGTTGACAGCATTCCCCTCCCTCCCAAAAGCTGCATTTCTCTTCAGGCCCACCTTGAGCAGGACATCCCAAAGGGTTTTTGTGTCTCTGGAGACATTGCTGAATGAACGCCCCCAAAGCCCTCCCGGAGACCTGCCTGGTGCTTGTTCTTGCCTCCTTCTTCCTCTGTTTTCAGCAGGAGCAGTGAAGGCACCCCCATTTCTGGCCTGGTTACCTGTGCCCAAACATCCCCCCCTCTCCTCCTGGGCCCCACCTCTGCCTCACGTAATTGCAGGAGGCAGGAAGACACTGGGTTTTCCAGGGAATGGTTTTGAGAGCCCTCAGTAGTGCCGGAACCACGAGCAGTGCACAGAGCTGTGCCACACGGGGACCAGCTCCTCCCCAGCAAGCCCTCGCCAGGCTCGAGGGGAGCATCAAGAAGAAACCAGTGATCCCCAAGCACCTGCTCCACGTCATATACAAATCCTTCCTGAGCTTAATTCCCCACGTGCCAAGGGAAATGGTGCTCCCGGCACCAGCACTGTGAATAAAAGAGGAAAGACTATAAAAGACCCAGTGCTGCCCTGGCTCCTCACCCCCATGGGGCTCTGCCGCTCTCTCCTAGCAAAAGCTGGGATCCATGGCCTGGGGTATACAGGGGGGAAAGCCCAAGTATCAGTTGGAGCCCAGCCAGGGACATTCACTGCCTTTGGGATTGTTTTGAAGAGCTGCTTTGCTTTCTAAAAATGAAAGGCATGCTAGAGCAGCCGGCATGGGGTGGGGTGGGGTGAGTGTCACTTCAAGGTTGGGATGGTGTCAGGTACCCGGCCCCATCTCTAGGGTTTCCCCCAAGCCTGGGCTGCCCTCAGCAGCTGCAAGCATGGGGGAAATGAGGACAGGCAGGATGGGAGCGTGTCCAGGCTCCCAGACACAGGGTTGAGGCTTTGCTTGGGACAAGCAGGGAGTGCTATGGGCATCATTTTGGGTGCCGGCATCCTGCAGTTGCTGTCAGAGTGCTGGCGTAGGCACCACAGCCAATGGTGCTGCTGCCGCTCTGCAAACATGCCCACCTGCTTCGCAGCCCCCTCTGCCCCTGCCTGGACTTCCCCGGGTAGGGCTGGCAGAGGATCTGCTGCTGTGCGAGTGTCGGTGGAGGCGGGCAAGGGAGAGAGAGTGGCATGCCCTGACCTGCTTTAGCTATGAGATCACCCCACGCTCCTGGCTTTTGAAGAGCGATATTAAACCGTACATGGCCCCGGGTGGCTCTTGACGGGTACAAGTGAGCGCGAGAGGCTGGGGACCTGGGACAAGGGCAGGCGCCAATCCCTGGGGCTGCACTTGCATGCACCCTCCTCCCCAAAAATGTGCTGGGTTCCTTCGGAAAAATTCCCATGTTGTTTTGCATGAGTCCAGGGGTCAAATCTGTGCCCCACTGGACCCCGTGTGCTGCAGGCTTCCCTGGGGGTGGCTGAAGGAAACCCTTCCCGCAGGGTTTCTGCTTGAGCATCCTCCAGGCATCAGCAGCGTGTGCTCAAGTGCGGGGTGAAGCAGGGAGGTCGCACGTGTCCGCACAGGGCTCTGGACAGTGATTTACACTCCTTGGCAATGGGGACTCAGCGCAGGGATGAGCAGTAACCAGAGCCGTGCTGCACCTGCACTGGGCCTCCTGCTTTTGCTCTGATTTAATGTCCCAGTTGAGAGGTGATGTCATTTCAGAGGGAGCCAGAGAAAAGGAAGTGCTAGAGAAGATAAGGTGTTTTAACTCTACCCCTCCCGGCTTGGCTGGGTTTGGAAGCTGGGAGCTCTGTTAACTGCCATCCAGGAAAACATAAGAGAGGGGAGGAAAATGGTTGGTTGGAGAACACCTTCCTCTTGGGGCAGTGGGAGCTAATACCAGGAGCTGCTGAGATGGAGGGTGATGGAGGACCTTGGATGTTCCCAGGTGGTGTGAGCACGATTTTGTGTGCTGCTCTAGCTTCTCTGTCACCTTCACCTCCCAAACACATGGGGTAGGTTGTCTGCAGTACCAGTCATACCCCTCCAGAGCCTGGGTGCCACACCACCAGCCAGGGAGGTGCTCCAGCAGGATCAGCAGAAATGCTGGAAAGGTGCTGGAGAAGGTAAATTGAGAATGTGCCAAGGCTGCACTGCTTCCAAAGGGGAGAGAGACTGAATGGAAAGGTCATTACCAAAGGCTCATTAAAAGGTCTTGTTTAGCTGTGGAGATGGGCCAGGGGTTCCCATGGTGCTGAGTCCAGAGACTTGGACTTTCAGAAGGATCTCGTGGGGGCATCCTGGTCCTTCTGACAGTCAAAGGCAGTCAAGCCCCAAAGTCATCTGTGCCCTTTGGGTGATGTCAAGCTGCATCTACTCATTTGCGTGATGGGGAAAACCTCAAGGGAGACTGGTTGGGCTGATACAACCCAAGGTCCTCTCCATTGTACCAAGCTGTCACCCAGATGTCCTTAGCTGGAGGGGAGTGAGGTTAGGCCACCACTAGCCAGACCTAGCTCTACCTCAGAGAACGGGATTGGTGAGCAAGAGCAAATCAGAATCACCGGGGGCCTTACACAACTATGCAGGACGTGCGACAGCCCTGGGGGTTTTCCAGCTCTCCGAGCTGCCCACTGTGCAGGCAGGGCAATGCTTGCTGCCCTGCTCAAGTCACTGCTCTTCCTACTTGAGCAGGGGACTGGTGTTCAGGAAGGCTCAATCACATTTAGACTGTGCTTTTGACCATGCCAGACAGCGTGGCAATACCTCTGGCTGTCAGATGCCACCTACTGCGGCCCCAGCTGGGGGTTTTCTTTCAATATGGGGCTTCAAGATGCTCAAGTTGGGTATGACTGCCCCAGAAGCTTGGTGCAGAAAATTGGGTACTGTGTGCTGTCACATTCAGTAAGGTCAGAGCATGAAAAATGGCAATGGCCTGCAACCTACCAATGTGCTGGTCCGGTCTGATGTGGCCGAAATCATGGGCTCAGTCGGGCTGGGCATGAGGGGGCAACTCTCAGAAACTGCAATGTGTAAGTGTAGCTGTTGCAGCAAGGTTTGCACTGACCTCCCCAACCCAAGGGAGCTTTACACCTTGGTGGCCTTGGTTGTCCTCACCCTGTCCTGGCAGGTTTTGCTATCAAGAACTCACCCTGGTTGTCCTCAGAGTAGTAGGCAGCCAAGAAAAGGGCTTTTTCTTCCTGTCGTTTGTCTGAATGAAGTTGCGAAGAGCAGGAGTGTGGGGTGCCTCACACGTGTTAATATCCAGCTGTGTCAGGAAAAATCAGAGCTGGGTCTCTATTGCTTTCTCCACATGTGTGGCACAGTCATCACAATGTGTCTGCACTGGTTAGCAATGGCTAGTGGCTTTTTGCTCTTCAAGGCTCTGTTCTCAGTGTTGCAGGGTTATCACCGCTTTGTCCCCAGCCTGGGCCTCAGGGTGCCAGGTACTGATGGTCTCAGCCTCGCTGCTACAAGCTCAATGTCCCCATTTTCTCTGCAGGAGGCTTTGCCACCTTCTCGTCCTGCTTCCCAGGGCTCTGCGAGGGGAAGCCAGCTGCCATCCTGCCGATGAGCATCTCCCAGCCATGCTTGCCTGTGGCCAACGTTGGCCCCACACGCATCCTGCCGCATCTCTACCTGGGCTCCCAGAAAGACGTCCTAAACAAGGTATGACCCTGTTGAGGGGACATGTCCGCCCTGTCCCATCTGGGACCCCAGCCATGCAGAGGAGGGAGGGTATTAAGGACTCTTCTCCTGTTCCAGTGGAAGGACCATGCGTGGTCAGTCTGACCCTACCAGGAGGCTGAAGGCAGGGAGTGCATAGGCAGAGCCCAGCAGAACTGGGGAGGGTGGTTGCAGGATGAGTCGTCTTATACTGATGAGCTTTGGGGTGGTCAAACTCTTCCCAAGAGCCCGTAGCAAACTCAGGGGCAGGAGGAGCATGGCCGGGAAAACACCTGGGCTTGGAGGGGGAGTTATCATAGCTGGAGGGAGATGTGGAAGAGGAGCCGGCTTTGCACCCACCCAGCTAGCCAGCCAGGCAGCCAGATAACACCAGTTTTAGCAACCCTGTGATCCCCTTGGGAGTCAGAGAGAGTGGGAGCTAGATGGGTTATTCAGCCGCAGCAGCACAGGAACAGGCAGCTCTGGCCAGGGGCAGGGGCTTGTTCAGGAGGCCCAAAAATGAGCAAAGTTTTGCTGTGGGGAGAGAGGAGAAAAGAGGGACAGTGCCCTTTTAAAGGTGCTGGAAGGGCTGTGCTGTGATGTCACGCCAGGGAAGGAATTTTGTTTAAAGGAAAAATAACTGTAAGAAGAAAGAAAAAGGAATTGCAGTTAAAATGCCGCCGGGCGCCTGCCTACCACAGGCAGGAGGGAGCCAGCCAGGCGTCCTCACCCGGGGCAGGCGAGGGGGGAGAGGGACCATGACGCTGGAGGGGAGTTGGAGACAGAAAGGAGGGAGAGAGAAATTATATACAGGGAGTAGAAGGAAATGAAAGAGAAAAATGCCAAGAATGTGAGCCCGGGAGCTGGGCTGGCTCCGCCGAGCCGAGGCTGGGCTCTGCAGAGCCTGCTGGGGTGGGCAGGAACCGACCGCTGGAGAGCCAGGGCCAAAATCCCGGTGCGGTCTCTTGAGGAGCCAATGTCAGGCAGGGAAATTGATGGTTTCCTTCCCTCCTCGCCTCCTCAGAGGGCTTTGTTTGTCTTTCGGAGCTGTGTTTTCTGCCATCCCCACGATGTGGCCAGAAGATGCTCTATTCATAGGCAGCACTGGGTCAAGTGCAGAGGCCGTGTATGGATGATGCTTCTCTTCTCCAGCACGTTGCAAAGGAGAGATCCCCCATGGCAGCTCCACGCACTCTGATGTGGGGAAGGACTCTTTTATCTCCATGTTTTCGCCTTCCATTTCATTCTGGGTCTTCCCTGGAATAGTGCAGACCAGGCACTGAGACCCAGCAGCTGGCACAGATGTTTCCCCATTTTTGATAAGCAACCTGCCCCCAGTTGTGCAGGTGATACCTAATCTGATGGGATGGGAAAAGAGACAGGGGTCAGACGAGCGATAAATTTGGTGTCAGCGCTGCATATAGGGGAAGCTGGCCATAGCCCTGAGAGGGAAGGAATGGAAGTTGGTGTGGATGCAGCAGTACACACCCCGCAAGCCAGTTCCCTGATGGATGGCCTGTGGGTCAAACCTCACCCCCTCATTGCAGTTTTTCATCTGACCCTATTTACCTAAGGTCTCCCTTGTGCCATTGCATTTTATTGAGTCAGAAATATGGGCAGTGATGGTGGCCATTGAGTGCCCAAAGCAGAAAAGTCACATACAACAAGTCCAGGTTCACTCCAGTGTCAGAAAGAGGGAAGAGATGGTTCCACTCGCCACCCGCCTATGCCCCAACACAAGAGCATGTGTTCACAGCGTAGACCTGTGAACAACTAGCAAATCTGTGAAAACTCCCAATGCATTTCTGAGGAGTGTGGGAGCAAAGACGTGGGTTAACATAGGGTGCTACCAATGACTCGCCTCACTCTGTTGGTGAGGTGCCTCATCTCTCCCTCAGCTGATACATTCAAAGCTTTAGCCAGAGTTTTCGCTGATTTTCTTTCTTGTATTTTCCTATTCCTCTCTTGCTGAGGTTCTTGGGTTTTCCCCTCTGGGACCCCCTTCCAGGTATCTTTGGTCTTGCTTACTTTTACTTGGACCAAAGTAAAAATCTGCTGAGTTTCAAACCTGTGTCATCTAAATTGACACAACCTTCTCAGCTGTGCTAACATCAACTAGGCCAAGGCAGCGGTGCGAGACCTACAGGAGAAAATATTGGGATGGGAAAAGGCAAGTAGTGCATGGCAAGGCAGATTTTCAGCACTTGGTGCTGGCTGAACTCAGCTGATCGTTCAATCACTTCCTTCCACCAGGACTTGATGACACAGAACGGGATAAGCTATGTCCTCAATGCCAGCAACTCCTGTCCCAAGCCAGACTTCATCTGTGATAGTCACTTCATGCGCATTCCTGTCAATGACAACTACTGTGAGAAGCTGCTTCCCTGGCTGGACAAGTCCATTGAATTCATTGGTGAGCTTTCATTACAACGGTTGCAGACCCTCCGGTTCTCAGCCTTCAAAACCTGTCCTCCATGGTCTTACTCCCAGCAACCCTTGTTCTTTCACACAGAGGCTGCGGGTTGGGGAGGGAAGCTGGAGTCATTTTGCACACCATCTCTGACCACAATGATGCTTTTCTCTGTTTCCTCTACCGTGCTCCAGACAAGGCCAAGGTGTCCAGCTGCCAGGTGATTGTGCACTGCTTGGCTGGGATCTCCCGGTCAGCCACCATCGCCATTGCCTACATCATGAAGACCATGGGTATGTCGTCAGATGATGCTTACAGGTGAGTTTTCCCCAGAGGGCGTGAAGGGATTATGCTGTTATGGCTCACTCCAGGGAAGGAAAGCCCCAGAAGGAGAGGGTGGGAACTCCTTGGAGCTCTCTTTTGCATTGGCTGAGTCCCTGTGAAACCAAACCAAAGCTCCATTCATAAAGTGCATGCAACAAAGAAGGGTTGGGAGCGGTAAAATAGTGGCGGGGGGAGGCAGTCCCTGCTCTACCCCT
The DNA here is from genome assembly GCF_964199755.1 of Larus michahellis. NCBI lineage: Eukaryota > Metazoa > Chordata > Aves > Charadriiformes > Laridae > Larus > Larus michahellis. The sequence goes on along the minus strand of NC_133899.1, from coordinate 75,981,160 downwards.
GGGGCATCCTGAGGCCCCATGGTTCCCCAAGACCCCTTTCTTCAGAGCGTCTGGTCAGAAGGTCCTGGACAATGCCTCTTCTCAAAGAGGCTGAGAGAGTAGGGGTGAGCCACTGAAGGACCAAGCACCAATTGGGGCTTTCTGTGCCTCTCGGCAGGTTCGTTAAGGACCGTCGCCCGTCCATCTCGCCCAACTTCAACTTCCTGGGCCAGCTCCTGGAGTACGAGAGGAGCCTGAAGCTTCTCAAGGCCCTGAAGTCAAAAGGTGACCGGGGCGAGGGGGATGCCCAGCAGGACCCGGCAGAGGCAGCCGAGGGCAGCCGGCAACCCCCACCACCTACCTCAGAGAAGGCCGAGGAGGTGCCAAGAGGCACCAGCTCGGCGTCCCCCCACAGCGACCCCGAGCGGCAAGGCGGGACCCCAAAGGTCCTGTCTCCCACCACCCTGCAGCAGGGGCTCAACGGCTTGCACCTCTCCTCCGAACGCATCCAGGACACCAACCGCCTGAAACGCTCCTTCTCCCTGGACATCAAGTCTGCCTATTCCCCCGGCCTGCGTCAGGACCCCCCCGGACCTCCCGGCCCCGGGGATGCCCCCAAACTCTGCAAGCTAGACAGCCCCTCGGGCCCTGGTGGCCTCAGCCCCTTCTCCCCGGGGGCAGACAGCCCCGACCGGCCAAGCGGGCCCGACCTCCTGCTGGAGGCCAAGGTGAGGCAGCGGCGGAAGCACCGGCACCCGGCGGGCTCGCCGGCCCACGGGCTCAGCCTCAACGTTGGTGGGGCCTGCACCACACGCAAGAGCCCCAGCGCCGAGGATGGGCTGCCGCCGCGGCTCGGCCAGCCAGCCACCGCTCCCGGTGCTGCCACCACCACCACCACCGCCACCTGGAGCGGGGTGCACCTGGAGTCCCCCAGCACCCCCTCCGGCGAGGCTGGCTGGTACTTCGGCACGGACTCCGGCGGCGCTGGCAGTAGCGGCGGGAGCCTGTTTGCCGGCACCGGCCCGTATCCACCGCCCTTTGGCTGCGGTGGGGTGGCGGGAGGCTGCGAGATCAGACTGAGGGACAAGGCGCGGGCCGAGCCGCGGGACGGGCGGCACAGCTGGCACGAGGAGGCCGGCGCCGAGAAGCAGTTCAAGAGGAGGAGCTGCCAGATGGAGTTCGAGGAGACCATGTCCGAGGGCAGGGCCCGGGAAGAGCTGGGCAAAATCGGCAAACAGTCCAGCTTTTCGGGCAGCATGGAGATCATCGAGGTGTCCTGACACCCACCCGGGGTGCCTGGAGAGCGGGGACGGGGACAGGGATGGGGCAGGGGGATATTTAAGCTGGGGGAAGAGGGGAGGGGAGGGGGGCGGTGGGCTTGAGCGGGGGGAGTATTTATACCCGTGCGTGCATTTTCGGGAGCACATGTGCTGAAACCGAAGCGAAGGCCGATGAGTCTTTCCAGAGTCGGGAAACATAACGGCGGATGCTTAGTGTCCCTCCTGCACCCGCCCCGGTCCTTCCCCCCCAGCCCCATGGGTCCCAGCCCTTGGAGACCCGCGCTCGAAATTTGGGCGTAAAAATGGAGCAGGAAGGGGCAGGGGTCGCAATTTGGGCTGCAGGAATGGGGCACAGCGCCTGTGGGGGGGACCACAGCCACCCCTCCCCTGCAACCTGGTGCACTAAGCATTCTCCCCCATGTTTCTCTGGCTAAGTATCCTAAAAATGCTGCACTGGAGCAGCCCTATACATATATAAATATATATTATATATAATATAAAGAAAAAAAAAACCGAAAACACACACACAAAGGAAAAGGTAAATGGTTTTACTGCGATTTTTATTGAGACGTAAATAATATTTCAATTTTTTTGTTTTGTTTTTAATTTATTGAAGCTGTTCATTCTGGCAATGATTTGCAGACAATGTGGGGCGGTACTTTCAGCTCTATTTTTACTGTGTATGGTATTTAAATCTGAAATACGAGTTTCTAAGCAATATCTGAAGCCTGTGGCTCCTTCTATAGCTCATGTCGACGACAAAGATTTTCCCCCCCTTCCTTCTGGGCACAGCGACAGGGGGACAGGAGACTCTTCTGGGCACTTTTTCTAGAAACAAACAAGTGAACGAGCAAACCATAAAACCTTCTTACAACACAAACTGAGCCAGAAAACTCTCTTCTGGAAGCTGCTGCCGCTTCTTCACCCCCTGATCTCTGTTTGCTTCTCCTCATCCTCATCCCACCCATCAGTCCCATCCCAGCCATCATCTCATCCCAGCCGTTGTCCCCATCCCAGCATCCTGGCCATTACCCCATCCCTTGGGCTGGCCATCCTCGCTGGCAAGGAGGGAGTCACACAAAATGGAGGGAAGGGTGCCAGGTGTCACCTCCAGCTATGCGGAGAAAGGGGAAGGCATTGCAGGCTGCCGCAGCGGATGCAGGGAGCAGAGGCTGGTGGTAGTTGGTATTTCCTATCGGGGGGTGTCTTGCCCACCCACCCCAGCCCCTCGGCTCCCCCTCACCTCAGCCACCTTGCTTGGGAGGTGCGGGCACCATTTTCCCTGTGGGGTTGGTGGTTTTTCAGGCTTCCCCCATCCTTCACTTCACATCCGAGAAACTCGTGCAGTGTTTGCAGCTGCTGGGACTCCCCTGGCCCTGTTTCCCTCTGGGCCAGCTCCCCTCCTTCCAGCAGGTGATAAGCCGGCTGGAAATGAAGCTCTGCAAGCACACAGGGGGCACAATCAACTTTTTTTCAGAGGCATTCAGCTGCTTCTCCCTGTCCCGGTGGGGAGCCAAGCTCTTGCCCTCAAACCCCAATGTCGGACTTGCTGAGAAGCTGCTTTCTGGAGCTGTAGGCACTAAACTGCCTCTGCTGCACAGCACATCTCTCCCTGCGGCTGTCTTTGCTTTCTCCCTTTTCTTGCGCTAGTTTGCAAAGCTAATACCTCAGGGGTCTCTGTTCGTGCGTGTCTGTGTCCTGTGTCATCCTTGGAGTGATGTTTTTTTTTCTTTTCTGGGTCCACACAGTTTCTCTCCCTTTCCCTTCTTCCTCCTCTCGTTGTTCGTTTCTATCTTTAAATCAAAACACACGTGACAAAACCAAATGATCTCAGGTTTAAAACTGAACACAAAGCAGAGGCGTGAGGAGCTGCAAATGTGCGAAGAGGGGCTGCTCGCTTCAGCTGGTTGCTTCCCAACCACCTCTGTGTCCGCAGTTGAGGCGAGTCTCCCCGGAGGCTCCTCACTCTTCAAGCCAGCTTTAGTTTTCTGGTTTTCCACAGGGCCATTTGGTGAGATGCTGAGGACCTCCACGTGCTCCTCCCTGGTTTCCCGAGGTGTGGTGGGGAGGGATGGGGGTGGCTGGAGAGCCAGGGACCACCTGCCTCTCTCCCCACATCGCTTTTGATGAGGGCAAGAGATGTCATGCTCATCCCTCAAAAACCCACTGCCACCCATCATTGCAACCACCTCAAACCAGCTCAGTGTTGCCAACCTGAACATTTCTCCCTTCTGTCCATGAAAGGACAATGACGCTATATTCTAAGCTCCCTTTTCAGATTCCAATAAGCATTTGGGTCCATCCTGTGAGCTGGGCAGCTATTCAGGAGCTGCACTTGCAGCAGGGTCTCCTATGTGGGCATCGATGTCAAATCCAAGGAGGGAGGGAAAAAGGCTTCGTTCTCCCTCTGGTAAGCCCCCTGAGCCCAGGGTTAGTGTCACCTGCCTCCTGCCCAAGCAGCACTGCTGGTCCCCCTTCCCCTCCTGCTGCTCTCAGTGGTGGCATCTCTTCCCAAGCATGATAGGGGTCATCGCCCACTGATCTCTACTCGGTTTTGCTTAGTTCCTGCCCACAGTCCTCCAGGGTTGGTGCCAGCACAAATCAACTGAGCTCACATCAGGCAAGTTGCTGGCGGAAGCTGGTTAGGTGTAGCTTTGGGCAATGGAGAGCGGGCTAAATGACTTCCAAAGGAATTTAATAAAAAGAGGACAACAAATCAGCACAACCACTTGGGGAGATGAGACGAGGTGCTAGTGAGCTCTCATGTAACCCATCCCGTTAGCCGACATGGTGTATTATGAGCACAAAAAAAGCAGCTGGAGTAAGGAAGGAGAGAGCGCGTGTTGTAAATGAGATTCTGAATGTCTGCAAAGAGGCAGATATGTGGTTTGCTTTTTGTGACCTCCAGTCTGCCATCCCCGGATGCTCCTCAGCCATGTTTGAGGCTCTAGGCACTATGGACTCCTCTCTCCTCTGAAACCAGAGCAAAAAGAAGTAGATTTTAAGATTAGTAGATCGTATCGGCCAAGAGACATTCACGACCCACCTCTGCAGCCTTATTTTGATGTGCTCTGTGTTCATCCTTCCCCTTTACATTGGGCAAGTGCACTAGAAGGCCTCTCGTGCAATATTTTAAGGCTACATCCAGAAAATATGCCTTGATGGAGCAGCCCTGCCTGAGTGTCTCCTGCCAGTGCTGACTCAAAGCCACCAGGGTCACTGAGTGGCTTGCAATTAACTTAAACGCTTTTTTTTTAAGTCAGATTGTGTCCAATAGGCCGTTTTGTCCATGAATCAGAGAGCTGTGAGTTTTCACAAGGATGGATGTGCCAGCTGGTAGCCCTCCCCATCATCTGTCAGTCAAGTCTTTTTATGGGCTCTCGCAGACAGGCAACCCAACCCAAAGCCTCACTGGAACCAAAAATCATCTTTCCATGCCAGTCTTTATTAGTAGGGACCCACAGTGGCAGAAGTGTGAGCAGAGGAGAGGAAAGGTCTCTCCTTTCAAGGGAGGAATCAACAAAGCTGTTGAGTGCCTGATGGTCATGACACCAGCAATGGCTGAGTTTTCCACCACACAAAGGACAGAGCAAACCCCAGCTTTCCTTCAAGCTAGAAGGGACATTGTTCCCTTCCCTCCAGCTCCCCCAGGGAGCCTCCCGCTGAGCCCCCCAGCCACCTCCTTCCCAGCTGCCTTTTATGGGGCTGAGCGAAGCTGGCAGGAGGGCAGCCATCAGGTTGGCAACACTGAGCCAGAGGCTTGGGTCGGAGCAGGCTCATCCGCAGCCTTGGCAGCAGCATCCCCAGCCCCTGCTGCCTTCCCAGCCCTTCTCTTTGTCTGCTTGTTTCTTTGGACATACATCCCCATTACATTTGCCCCTTAGGAGACGATGCCCCCCAGAACCCCCTCGTGCTGTCCTCTTCCCCCTCCCATCCTTAATACTAATGATAATAAGCTATCAGTGTTGTCATTGCAATCTATGAATAATAGATTTGAGTATTTATGATTATTATTATTATTATTATGGTTATGATTCTGTACTTTTTTGCTTCTTACTCTTTGTATGTTGCTCTTTGTTTCTCTGTTGTGAATAAACGCAAGGCCCCAACATACCTTCTCTCTGCTCCCCGCAGCCCAGCTGGGGCTGCACGAGCCACAGCTCCCAGCTGTCCTGAGCCCCAGGAGGCAAACCCTTGTCAGAGGAGCTGGAGGGTGGTGCTTCCAAAGGGTGTAAACACACCCAAACCCGGGGCGGATCCATTCTCTTAACTCTTCCCCTCCCTTTCTGTGGCTCCTCTCCTCCGAACAGGTACCTGCTCATGTTTGCAAGAGGCAGGATTAAATTCCAAAAAAGATTAAAACTTTTGTAACAGCTTTAAGGAGTGCTGGCCAGGCATCTTCACCGACAGGGGGTTCTTGGTCTGCCATCACAGAGCTGGTTTGCAAAGCTCCCCCTGGCTCAGCTGAGCCTGTGCCCTGGCACCCCATTTTAGCCAGGTGCCCTGGGCTTTCTTGGCTTGAGTGTCCTCCTCCTGCCGGTGAGCTCCCCCTGCCCAGGGACAGCACAGCCTGGGGAGGACACACAGATGGTGTTAGAGTGAGCTCAGTGGCAGGGCAGCAAGGAGAGATGTGAGCAGCCCCCAGTACCTCGAGGAATTCAGAAAGGGGCTGGGAATGGCTCCCAACATGGGATTGGATACAGCTTTCATCCAACACTGATAAATTGGGGTTTCGTAAGTGGATAGAATCCAGGGATGCTTTTTTGCAACCGTTGCCTGGGCTTCTTGTACAACTTGGAGGTTTCCAGATGACTGTAAGGTAAAGGAGGAGAATTTAGGGGAAGGCAATAGGAACCACGTCTGCACTGTGGTACAAAACACTCTCCGTACTGCGCCAGCCCTGTGAAGAGTCATTTTAATTTGCAGGGTTTAATACTGTCCTTCTCCAAGCAGCCTGGGCACGGTCTCTTGTCTCTGTCGTGACTTTGCTTTGCCATGGCTTGGGGTCCTTCTCATCATGCTGTGCTGAACTCATTTCCGAGGCTGCTCTGAGATCGCATCGGAAAGCAGAGAGCTCAGGTCTCGTCCCTCTCTCGGGGGACCCTGGCAGACCCCTGTTGGCGTCCCGGTCCGGCGTCACCCTTCCTACCTCACCTGCCTTTGGGGCAGCCGTGGACAGGGAGGGAGCAAGCAGGTCCCAACAGCACTGGGGCTGAGCCTCCTCAGCTGCTGCCGCTATCCCTGCAGGATCAGGCCCTTCCTCAGCAAGCACAACACGGGGAGGGGGTCTGTGCCCACCCTGGCATACCTGGGGACTACCAAGCAGGCAAGAGAGGCTCTGGCCACGAGCTCCACCACGCTCCCTTCCTCGCTGCCAATTCGGCCAGCGCCGGCATCGGACCCGGGGAGACACCCTGCCCCTGCCTCATCTTTATTTATTTATTACCAGAGGCTGTAAACAGCAGTGCTTTTCTACCCTCTACTTTCTTTTCCTTTCTTTTGTATTTTGGAACAACGTGTTGTAATAAATACCCAAGTAGGTGTTTTAAAAGCTGGTGTCAGCCTTGGTTTTTGAGGGTCAGACCTTCTCAGGGTGGGGCTGGAGGGTCCTCTTTGGGGGTTTGGGGAGGGCGATGGATCTTTTCCTGCATTGATGGGGAGCAGAGATGGTGGAGAGCTGGGGACGCAGCCAGACCCATGTCTATCTATAGGGCCCAGTGGCTGGAAGCTGCAGCTGGACTAAATCGAAGGCTGAGGGATTAGGGGGCTAAAAATTAATTAGGGCATTCATGGGCCCATGGACTGCAAACAGCCACTCTAGGGGTTTCTGATGGCCCGGTATGTGATTCGTGGCTCTGAAGCTATAGGCAGGCACCTGAGCAACCCCTTTCTAGTGGAAAAGACTGGCCAGGTCCTGCTCCAAATGGATATATACAAGTGCAGGGGATGGTAAAGATTGCCGAGCAAAAGAGCACAAAGGCATGGAGTGTTTGTACTGAAATACATTCTGTTATTAATAATTATTATTATTAAATTTTTGTTGCCTCCCAGCTATGCTCTGCTCCCACCTTCCTCTTGGCATGGTGGCAGCGTGTAGCCGCACACATGCTGTGCACTACGGCTAAACTGTATAAACATTCCCCTGGTCCCCCATGGTCAACTGAGCCATGGCAGCAGCAGTGATGTGCTGGGGGGGCAGCCGGCAGGCACCAACCATCAGCCCTGTTTCGGCTGGGCTGTGTTCAAGCAGAGGCTGGTGGAAGCATTTCCCCGCTCCCCCCTGCAGCAGGTTTGCTTTGGAGGCAGTAGAAGGCGTGAGCAAGCCCCCTGCAGCTCTGGCTCCAGAAAGCCGCAGCACTTATTGACTTAAACGCAGAAGGGACATCCCTCCCCACGGCTGTTTTCACAGGCTGGGCTAAATCCCCTGGTCTTTTATAAATCCACTCCCCTCATCCAGCTGCAATCGCTGGGTCTTTTGTAAAGCCTCTTGAAACTACTGCCATCATCTGCTGCTGGGGTAGAAATTACACTGCCCAGCATGAAGCTTCGGCCTCGGGGTCTGTTGACCCCACTAGTGGCTTCATTGCATGCCCTCCTCTCTCAACCACTCATTGCCATGTATGACATGGAGAGAGAAAATTATTTAATACAGAAACGTGAGTGTTGCTCCCACCTCCCTCCCCATTTACCGGCTCCTGGCTTCATCTTTCCAAACACACTGCCCTCAGGAAGAAGCTGCAGTGGAGCCCCCAGGGCTGACATCTTGTGTCACTGCTTCTGTAGGCACAGCTAAAACCCCTTGTGTTTTAGAGAGAAATTCCCTCTGGGCTAGGGTACCACTGGGCCATGGGGTCACCAGCCGTAGTGTCCCTGTGAGATGGGACCCAGGTGATGCTGCGGAGTACCTGCTCTTAGCTGGGGCTACAAGTATGCAGAGGCTCTGTCCCCTGGCAGAGGCACCCATGGGTGCACACCCGGCACAGCTTCCTCCCCCTGCCCCGGGGCCGAGGCTGCCTCTCCTCCTGCTCCTCATGGTTTGCAGGGCAGAAACCATTATTGCAACGAGAAACCCAGGAACGTCCTTTTTCCAGCTCTTGGGCTTTTATTGACTCAGAATGGCTGCCAAGCCTATAAATAAATGTTCCTTGAGCTAAATATAGCAGCCACTGAAATAGGCTGCTGGCTATTTATTTAGCTTGTGGCCTCTTTGAAAGCTTGCCAGTCCGTACTGCCTCTACCTTCGCGCCGTCCCACCCCAGGCTGCGGCCACCCACTGCGGGGGCATGGCTGAGTCAGCGTGGGGAGAAGGGGTCACAAAAAGTCAGCCCTCTCTCTGCAGGGCTTGGAGAGCCAGGGCAGCAGGGTCCGGCTGCTGAAAGAGCTTTGGCCCGCTGTACCCTGTACTCCTGCCCAGAGAGTTGGGGGGTCCCCAGGAGGGACATTTGCTGGAGCAGTCGGGCAGGGGCTGAGACAGCCACAAGCTGGTTTCCTCTCCTGGGAGGACTTGAGACCTTTTTCCAGTATTGGAGCCTGGAAAAGAGAATTTATCATCTCCCGCAGGCTTTCCACCATTGCTTTTCCACACTTTGCAGGAGTGTAAATACTCCTGGTGCACAGAGATGCTGTGTGTCAGGACCCTAAGGGCACCTAGGGACATGAATTGACCCCCACCTATGCACCCCTGCTTGAGAGAGGACACTCAAACCTATACCCCAAGCCGTGCCATGGCTGTGACCTGGTCTTGGGCCCCAGCTGCTGGGTGGACCTCAGGCAATGCCACAGCCGTGTTCCTTACTGCTCCTGGTGGTACCCCCTGGCTCAACTCTGCCTCATTATGTGTCTGGGAGATGCCATTTGCCACATCAGTGAGATGAGCCCTCATTAGGGCACTGCTCTCTGAGACCCTGCGTGGGATGCCTGTTCCTCCAGAGCCCTGTTGGTTGTGTATCAACGCAAGGGATGGGCTTCACCCCACCAGCACTGATGGAAAGCGAGGTGAGGACTGCTCTTGTGCTGCAGACACTGCCCTACACCCTGAGCCTAAGAGATAGAGGATGCTGCTTACCTTAGGCTGTGACGACTTTGTTGCAGCTCCATGCCAGCAAAGGGAAAAACCCTGTCACTCCCTGGAAAGCCACATTCACTCCTGGAGCAATCCAAGACATTAATAATGCTTAGCACTTACAGGGAGTTTTGCTAAACATGAGCTAATTCTTACAACACCCATGGGAAGGAGAAAAGTAATTATTGTTATTGGGCTTGATTTTTCCTTTCCCATGTACCCCTGCAAATGGGGATCAGCTCTACCAAATCCAGAGAGCTCTGTAAATCAGAGGAGAATCCCACTCACCCCAGCTTGTACAAATAGGAAACCTGGAGCAAAGACAACAGGTTATTTGCCAAAGGCCACCAAGAAGGCAGAGTTGGAGCCGAACGAGCAGGGAAATCCTGCCTCCAATCCTGCTCCTGTGCCACTAGGCTATTATTCCCCAATTGATAGGGTAATTCTGGTTCCCTTGCAGACCACCTGTGGGATGCCACATCCCAGAGGGATATGGATGCCTTGTATCACTGCTTTCCTTCTTCTCCACAATGTCACTCCACAAGGCAATGAGATACCCTGCTCTCAGTGGCAGTACCCCGGTCTCAGATGCAAACAAACTCATAAGTATATTGGTTTGGAGCACTGCTGCGGTGAGTCCTACAATTCCCACCTGTGACCCCCGCTCCTCGAATCACAGCTCCAGACCTACTGCTATGTGTGGTTGACCCCACCAGCCCTCAGCCACTGGGAAAGCAGCCCCCATCGCTGTGGCCCTTGCGACAATGTCAGCACAGGGGAAAGGAGCCGATGGGCTGGTACTTGGGCTTGTCCCAGCCAGACAGTGTTGGAGCAAGACTGGCTTAGAGAGCTGAGGTGATGCTGAGGTCCCTCCTGTGGCATGGGGTCCCACCTGGGGCACTGAGGGGCTGTTTTGGGAAGCCCTTGGTGAAAGCAGAGACCGAAATGAGGGTAAACTGCCTGCCCGGGTCCTTAGCAGGGAGAAAGGTCAGTTTTAGGGGGTTCACTAAAAATAGCAATGCTCCCCGTCCACACTCTTGTCTTCAGCTGAAACCTGTGCACTTCATGTCTGAGTGGAAATACTGTCTGTCGGCAGTACCCAGATGATGTCATTTAGTTTTCCAGGCTTCTGGGCTGAGCCAGCAGCTCGAGCCAGTATGACCGGAGAAGCTTTATTTAGAAAAGAGCCCAAGTGCAACCGAGCCCAGGCCTTCGCGGTACCTCTCTGCCACCTCCCTTCCCTGCTGATGCAACCCTGGCCACAGCAGGGATGTCAGGCTGCCTCAGGGGAGGTTGCTCTTGGGAAGCTCAAAATGGGACCCTGTGGGGTGTGTGGGAAGGGATGCTTCAGGGGGCAGGTGAGGGTGATGCTCGGTCTGTGTCGTCTGCTGTCCCTGGGACTGGGGAACCTCCATGTCCCTCCATCCAATGTGCATGGCCAAGGAGCGCCCATCGCCCCAGATGCTTTTCCCCTCCCTCCATCTCCCTGAGTAACTCAACCTGAGCCTTCCAGCACAGTAGCAGCCACCCTCCTCAACCTCACGCTTGCCATCTCCAGGCTGGGTTACTGCAACTGAGCCTCAGGTTGGCTCTTGGGGCTTTTTAGTTGGAAAGCAAATGTTTTTCCCTGCTGACACTCTTTAACCTGCCTCCTCTCCCTCAGCAGCATCTCCTGATGGCTGAATGGCTAAGAATAGCCCTGCCGCCGGCTCCAGGCTGGTGCTGTTTGCTCAGTGACTCAGAGCTGGCCGGACAGGCACTTACTCAAAGGGCCCCATTACTCATCCGTCTGCATTGCCCCAAGGATGGGGTTTGTGTCTCTCTCTTACCTCTCCTTTAAAGATGTTTTATTTATTTCTTTTTAATAAAGCTTGCATCCACAAAGAGAGGTAATTATCCTGCTGTGGATTTACCACTAAATATGTGTGCCCCGACCCAAAATGCTGCAACCCTCATCAATCATGCTGGCAGCCCCTCGGTATTGCTCCTGCTCACTGCCCTGCCAGGAGGGAGCTGTGTGGGCAGGAGCAGGGCAAAAGAAAATGTTTCCCAAAATCGCATTTCATGGCACCAGAGTACGCATGCAAACAAAAATTCTCTCCTCCAGAAACCATCCATGTTGGATGCCAGCGTGGATCTGGCTGTGCCCAAATCCAGCTGGCCCCTCAGATGCCTACATCATGACCCAGCTGCTCCCGTCTCGCTCACAGCCCACATTAATTGCAACCCTCCTTCCTCTTCACAGAGTGTCTCATTGCCCAGTGGGTGCTGCGGTGTCTGCAAAACACCTTGGCGAATTAAAGCAGGCCTCCATGTTAAAAAGTGGCTCCATTTCCAAACAACAAAAAGGCACCATCTTCCCCATCTGGTTTGCTCCCCTGGGGCACCCTCTGAGTCACAGACAGTCATGCTGGGAACAGAACTGCATCCTGACGGGTGAACATCTGTGTCTGTAAGGCGCTGCCGTGCCAGCACTGCCACTGCTGGGGGAGGACGTGGCTCCTGTGCCTGCCCCACTGCCATGGGGACAGTCGTTCAGGATGCAGCAAGCACGGCGCTGGCAGCACATCTGCAGGAGGTGTATTGGGATGGCGTTTCCTTCTTCGGCTGCTGCTTCATCCCTGTAGTCCCCCTCTTTTGCTGTTCTTCAGGCTCTTCTTCCAGCACTTCCAACCCTGCCACTTCATGGCATCACTCTTCAACCCTCCCGTCATCAGGAGGCCTGTTACTCCAGCCCAAGATGCTTCAGCCTTGGCAGCACCAGGAGGGCTACCTGAGAGCAGACACAGCCCCTGTGCTGGGGCATGTCTGGGGTACCCCAAGCCAGGTCTGGTTTGTGTCCTGCAGAGACGTATGTTGGGTGCAAATAGATCCACCCCACACGGAAGCAGGCAGCTAGTTTGGATTTGGGCTGTGGCTGGTGTGCTTCTCCTGACCACCCTGCCCTGGGTCTCTACATAACATATGCCAATGGCCTGATCCTGCACCGCTAACGCAGGGGGAACCTCTCCATCCATCTGGGACGAGCAGGCCCCCAGTGTCTCTCTGCAAAGCCCTGCACAGGAGAGCCAGGGGCTCACACCTCGGAGGAGATGGTGTCTCCAGCTCTGCAACTCAGCCAAGGCTGATAGCAGCCAGGCATGCAGGACAGGGGGAAGTGGGAGCCTGGACATTCACCTGCAGGCTGGAAATGAAGACCCTGCATGCCCTGGTAAACACATATTTTTGTGCTCCCTCCACCCCAGTGACCTCCCCTCAATGTCGACCTGTGGAGCCATCTGGCTGGGAATGATGGCCAATGGAGAGCAGGACCCATCTTCAAGGCTTGCTCTTGCCTCGCAGACCCTACTGCCATGGCATCCATCACACTGCCAACAGCTGCCAAGCGTCTGGTGGCAAGTCCGGGAATTGAGGGCACAGCAAAGCCAAGCTGTGCCAGAGGAGGCAACGGGCCATCAGTGGCCCAAACCAGAGGTTTGTAGGACACCTTTCCCTGGCACCTGCCTCAAAGCCGGGCTCTGAGCAGGGCTGGAAGAAAATCCTCGACCTGTACCTCGAGCAAAAGCCGTGCCCTGGCCCCGCAGCACCCCACAGCCCTGGCAGGACCCGGCCTGCAGCAAGGCATACGAGCAACCTCTAGTGGCAGCTCCCGGCAGCTCGAGAGTTCTGTAAACCACCGAAATTTGTCTGTGCAACACCAGGCGATGGGAAAGGAACTTTACCCTCATTCATTTCCTTCAGGAGCGCTCGGGGCGATGCTCGGTGCTCGACAAACCCCGTTTTGCAAGCATGCTGAAGCACCACTGCAGGCATTTGGTACGAGGAGGAGGAGGAGGAGGAGGAGACAGAGGAGAAGGAGGGAGAGATGAAGGCCAGCAGCTGTTCACACACTATGATGGACAGATGCAGGATAAAAGTCTGGAGGGCAAAGCTGTCTGCAAGGCAATAGCCCACGGTGCAACAAAAGCCCTCAGCCTGGCTCTGGCTGCACCATGCTGTGTGACATGAGGAAGGGCAGGTGCCCACCTCTATGCTTCAGCTTTGAAATCTTTTGCACTCTACAGGTGCCAATTACTGCATAACAGCAAGGCCATGCTGGCTCAATGTCTCTGCAAGCAACCTGCCCTCCTGCAGCCTGGCTGGGAGGGACACATTGGCTCTGGTGTCCACAGTGTCCAGCTCCCATCTTATCTCCAGCACACTGGCCACACATGGTACTGGGGAAAGGAAGGGCTCCATGTGCTCCGAAGAGCCACATCTGTCCTGCTTCATTCACCTGAACCCTGTGGTTCAAGTCTTTCACATCTCTAAAGCCACTGGAGACTGTGTTTGGGTTGGGGCATTGGCAAACTCAAGGCACCAAGTGTTGGGCTGCTGACAGATGGCTGTACAAGATGCTATAGTCCTCTACACTTTTAGGAGACCCTGCTCTGCACCCCAAAAATCCCTTACTGACATCCCAGCCTGTCCTCTTCATCAGCAAGAGAGGTCAGTGACAGGACCCCACTGCCTTCCAGACTGTGTGTCCCATTTGTGACCCACGTGCACAGTCCCCAACACCAGGAGCTGAGAGAAACTCTGCAGCAATACTCTGGCTCAGACCATCACTTCAGGATGTGCAGGGATGCTGCTTCCTTCAGCCTGGCTTCAAGGCTTGGCTTCGTCTTTGCCCCGGCATCCCCCAGGCACAGCAGAGTGACGAAGCGCCTGCATTCAGGCCAAGGGAGCCTCCACACAGTCGCTGCTCAGCAGACTTGGTGGTGCCCCGAGCAAGGACCAGACGGCCTCGTCTCCAGCCAGGGAGCATTAGCCTTCCCCCATCAGAGACACTCCTCAGACCTTGCTGATGCCAAGCAAAAGTACATCATAAAGTCGACGTGCTGCCAGGGCTGCCTCTCCCTTGCCCTGCTTTCCCCGTTAATTGCTGCACAGGCCATCCATTAGGGACAAGGGCCAGGACGTGCAGGAGGTGCTCCCCGCAAGCACCTGGCATGCCTGCCTCTCACTGGCTACAAGCTTCTGGGGCAGACTGTCACAGATGACCAGGATATTTTGGTCATGCAGCCCCTGAGAAAATGCCCAGGTACCCAGGGCTTTGTGCCGCTTTATCCCTGCTGTGGGGTGAGCCAAGAGAGCCATGGATTCAGCCCTGAGTGCTGTGCTGAGAAGGGGGCACAGTGGGTACGGACAAGTCAGAGACAGGAGAAGAGCAATTTCCTTCAGGTTGAAGGCACTGGTTGATTAAGCGTGCCTGTGGGGGCCGTAGCTGAGGCCCTAATGTCACTGGAACAGCACAGTGGGATGCATTCAGAGGACTGCAAACTTTCTACCCTCCCCTCTCCCCCCTTAGGCCTCAGTCCCCTGGGTCACGCAGGGTTCCTGAAGTGCTTTCGGCTCTGAAGAGTTTTCTTAGTTGCTATTTTTTCCTGAGGGAAAAAAAAAAAAAAGGAAAATTCAGTATTCCTCTGCAAATCCTGTACGCCATGCTCCCCTGGCTCCCCATGCTGCAGCACTGGGCACAAGGCTGGCACAGGGGAGGCAAACCCCGCCAGGCAAAGCAGGAGCAGGCAGCCAACAGGAATATCTGAAGCTCAGGTGCCTGATGGACTCCTGATGGTGGAGTACAGAGATCTCTTAGGAAGCAGAATAACCTCCTCAGGTAGGGGAAGCCTCCTTCTTTGGGGTATTTTTATATCAGAGTGGATTAAAGGGGACACAGCCAGCAAGATAACCTGGATTACTGCAAGGAGTCATCTAGCTCAGATAACCTCTGTGGTTTCGCCAGCTCCACCGCATATTCGATAGTACCCAGCCAAAGACAAGCCTTGATCCCCCTCCTCACCAAAAAAAGAGTCCATGCACAGAGAATTAATGAAAAAGGATCCTCCTGCTGCCACCTGCACCAGGCAGCACTGCTGCCAGAGCCAAAGAGATGATATCAAGCCTTTCTCCGATACAGACTGGCTGCCCTTGGCTCTTGCACCCACCAGAGCTATTAGCAATGAGCTCACCCCTCTATTATAGCTGATCCAGGGAGTCTGGAGGCTCTCGGAAGCGCAGATATTGATCCATGCCTCTTATGCATCCCTCTTGGGGCTTTGGTTTCAGGAAACCTTTTTGTCTCTCCTCTCCTTGTCTCTCCTCCACCGCCTCCAGGAATGTTTGTCTGAGGGACCTTGGAGCTGGGAGTTAAGGGAAAAGCAAGTGGGACCGCGGTGAGAAGGATGGGGGGGTTAGCCTGGCCAGCACCACCTGTTTGCTGTGGCTGACTGCGCTTTATTCATTCTCTCCATCTTCCTCAGTGGAGGAAGGGAGGACTTTTCCTCCAGGTTAGGGCTGCAGGTTAAGGGAGGGAAAGCCTGGTGCTTTGCATGGGAACCAGGCCTACCTGGTCTCTGCTCATCCATGGCATGGACTGTTTGAAGGGCCTTGTGCCCACAGCAGTGTCTTCTCTCTCTCCCACACTTGCAGAGCTGTCAGCATGACTTGTACCAACCTGTAAACAGGTAACTGCATCTCTGTGTGAACTTACCCTGGTGGCACAAGCAGATAAGCCTGTTAGTCTGCTGGGGAGCACTCAGTTATGGTAATGATCAACTCAGCAGCATCCTGCTATCCACGAAGGACAATCCTGCACCCCTTGGGCTGCTTCTCCCATCTATTCAGGTCCACCTTGCCCGAGCAAATAGGTGGCAGGGTGAGGAACCACGCTGGGCAGCTGGGGAGTCAAAAGACTGGTGGAGCTACAGGCAGAAACCACGTCATCTGCTCTGGGCTCCTTTCCTAGGTATGAAGCAAACAACTTGCTGCCTGACTCCTTATAAAACGGGCTCCCTCGCTCCCCCCGTATTTGCACGAAGACTTTCAGGTGCCTGGGTACACTTCATAAATGACTAATGAGCCATCGCAAACATTAGTACTAGTGCTGTCTGCCAGAAGCAGACCGGGATCAAGCCCTCCCTTGCATCTATCAGCTCCACCCAGGAGGCAGACTTGCCTTTGACAACAGCCAGATGAAGAGACAGGCAGACAAACAACCGCCTGGTGCTCTGACCAGGCAAACTCTGAGTATGGCAGCCCATGGGAAGAAGCGGCCATCAGAACAGAGAGGAAAACACATGTCTTGCTACAGCAGCCTTCACAGAGCTCCTCCAAAGAGGGGTTTTGGTGGTGGCTGTGTATTTCCCTGGAGGCGGGTTAGGGCTAGCAGGCAGAAGTCTCTCATTTTTGAGTGGGTTTGTGGACAACAGAGCCTTGGAGCCTGTGGATACCCTGAGGAGACCTCCACACTCATCCAGAGTCCTGGTGTGTCCAGCACAGGGGGTTTTGTCTCTTCCTTTAAAAACTGTTCATGCAGCCCTGGTTTGTAGATGGGACACACACCTTGTAGCAGAGGCCTGATCTCATGAAAGGACCAATGGGTGCCCTTCCATACCACCATGTCTTCATGACACCATCTCTTCAAACTCCAAGGAGTTGTTTCAGCTGGTTTCATGTACATGAATAATGGATCTATGGTAACAACCACTGGCATTTTTTTAGGTGATGATCCAGTCATGGCACCATTTGATCCCCACGCATCTGAGGAAATTGCCCTGGGCAAAGCTTTCTGACCCTCACCCTACCCTCCTGGATTTCATGTAGCAGCACGTTACCATAAGCAGGGGCCAGAATTTAGCTGACTCTGTGCACTTACTGCCCTTGCGGTCGTCAGAGTCAAAGAAGAAAGAGGACAGGTCACCTCCCATTGCTAATGCTGCAAAGTAGATAAGGAATAGACCTGACCTTCGTTTACAGTGTTTGCTAGAGAAATCAACACTACCTATACACAGAAAAAAAATCAATGAAATGCCACTTAACAAAAGAATCCTCATTGGTCTACATCAACAGAGCCTCATGTGGCCACTCATGCATTCTTCAGCAGCCCCAGCAGAAGCTCAGCGCGCCCGTCTCCAGGCTGTGTTGGCAGGGGTTCTTTGTTTCTACCAGCACACCAGTTCTGGCACTGTGCACTCTGCCCTGAGCTGGTTTAGGGGAGCCTCATCAGCACACTACATTTTTTCCCAGTTGCACCCTGCAAGTTGTCTGTTGCTCACCTGTCTTTCCCATGTACCTGCTCCAGAGGTGCTCCAGGAGCCAAGTGAGGAAGGGGAGAGGGTTCCCACCACACAGAGCAAACAAGTCCACCTCTCAACACTCCCGACCCCCTCCCAAAGCCTCCTTTTCTCTCCAGCAAGACCACTACCCCATCTGTGCCTAGCTCGAAACCGTGTTACTGGTTGGGAATAGTTTTCACATGAATCTTCCCCTGCAACTCCACCTCCAGGAGCAAACAGCTTTTACTGCTTGCTTTTCTTATGGCCATCAGATGGTGCCATTGAGTCTTCTTGGGATGTGAAGCCCGCAGGACAGCAAGCTGGCACCAGGGATCACAGTGGCGTCTTGCTCCACCTCGCTGGCAAGGAATAGAGCTTTATTGCCCAGTTCCAAATATGGCAAAATAAAAGAGATTTTTCTAGCATAGGTGTTAGCAATGTAAAGCAAATTCGGGGTTTCTGCTATTCCAAAATACATTAACAAGCACCTGTGTCACCATTTTTTCTTTTTCGCACAAGACTTTCAAGACTGGTGATCTTCTTGCAGCTGCCTCCAGTGATACCAGCGTAGGAGCAAGTGAGAGCAGCACAGGAGCACTTCAGCCTCAATTCTTATCCCCTATAAAAAAAAAAAGAAAAGAAAAAAAAAAGAAAGAAAGAGAGAAAGGTGTTTTCACTGCTGGAAAGATTTAGAGAACACGAACTGAGTTCATGCGGCAGGGCCAGAAATAAAAGAAAGCAGCAGCATTACTGAAAGCTCCCTTTCCCTCCACGACAACAATGTGGGACACAGGATTTGCCCTCCTTGGGCAGTCCAGAAAGCAGGCAGCAGGCTGCCTGACACTCAGGGGTGATTGTGTCCCCTCCACATTGCCCTGCCTCTTCCCCCTTTTTTTTAGCACAGAGTACACTGTACGGAGAAGAGGCTTGTGCACTGAGGCACGCTGCTTGTGATGTGCTCATCACATTTGACTTCTCCCCTCCAGATGTGGGGCCAGGACTTCCAGGGCTTTGGTATTAATAATTCTCTTTGTGTTTTTTTTGCAATGACCAGAGCCTGGCACGGGCAGCCCTGCTGTCCAGCTGAGGCCTCTACCTGACATTGCAAGTATGCATGAATAATAACTGATTAGTGCTTTTCCTGGGTTGGTTTGAGGTTTTAATTGTGCAAGATGAAAGAGGAGAAAAATGCTAGTGAGGTGAGGAAGGAGGGACAGGGGAAATAATTACAATTGCATTTAGTCAGTGGTAAGAATGGCCGCTGAGCTAGGCTGGGTAGTTTCCAAGCACAGTGGAAGCCAGCTTCAATTTCATAGCATAATCTTTCCTGCGCCCTTAAAATAACTCCTCCCTGCCCCCAGGGTGTCACAGGAGCTGAAGAGCAATGTGTGCCCCTTCTGTGCACAGCCCCACGCTGCTCAGCGCTCAGTTATCATCCGGAGGCTGGTTTGAGAACAGTGGCGTCACCCGTGTCGCACCAAGGCACTGACTCCAAGCCGACACGGCTTGAGGAGAAAGGAAGGGATGCTTTGAAGACCCAGACCTGTGGTCTTCCTGGGAAGGCAGGTGCATGGGGAGAGCTAGCTGTTTGAGCTTGTCCTTGGTGCCTGGTGAAAGAGCAGCTTCCCCGAACCGCTCGGCAGAGATGGGACCTCTTTATTGTCAGGGCTAATTGCTCATGTGAGATGTATTTACAGAAGCAACTGTTTGTGCAGAGCAGGGCAGACAAACAGACTCCTGTTCTGTTAGGCACCCTTTGTAATCGGTGGGGGCTGGGAACACTTTAATGCAGCCATTGGAGACCGCATTTGTACCGCAGGCACCAATCCTGAGCCGGGCTGGACGGTGCCAGTGGGATGCTGAGCCCCTGTCCCACTCCATGACCTCAGCAGCAGCGGAGGCACAGATCGACTGGCTGGATCCAGCCCACTGCTTGCTCTCCCCCATGTTATGTGAGCAGGCTGAGGGCTCACAGCTTGCTCCGCACAGGAGCTGCAAAGCAAACCCATGGGTATGATCCTGGTACATGAGTCTCACCGTCACCCCATGGCTTGCAAATCCAGGGCTGCTTCCATTTGGACATACGGCTGTGGGGGGCAAACTCTGGCCTGCATGAGAAGCACCTCGTGCATGTGCAGATGGGCTGCCCGTCTCCTGGTGGCAGACGTGGCACAGGCTCTGAGGTCACTTCAGAGGCTACATGGTGAACTGCTTTATGTGTAGTTGTACCAGAGGGAAAGACATGCCAGAAAGTTGTTCTTTGCCTTTACAAATAACATCAAGGACTGGTTAAAAGCATCCAGGACTGAAAAACAGACTTACAGGCTCTTTGCTGCCTGCTGTTTTTTTTCGAGGTGGAGGCCTAGGGGGAGTTTTGCCATCTGGGAGAGAGATACAGCATTAGGAAAATAATGCAAACAATTTCCGGCACTGTCTCCGTCTTCCTGCAAAACCAGTGGGGATGGGCAAGTCCTGGCTTACTTGCAACACCTTTTGTTTGCAGTTAGCCTGTAAGCCAACCACATTGAGAAGATATCCCTCTCTAGACTTAAAAGTATATCTCCTTTTTCTCACCCTGTACCCTTTTCTCTGCCCTGACACAGGCAGTAGGATAAGATACGCTTGGTGAAGAGTTTATCAGTAAGGAAACACAGCACCAACTACAGCAAGCTACGAGGGAGGTGGTGTGTGGCTCCTGCTTCCCCTTTCTGAGGGGCCATTCAAATTGGCCAGTGCTGGTCAGGCAAATAAGAGCATGGGTTTGGTTACAGCCTGTCCACAACAATGTGGTATCGCCAGCGCCGGGACAGAAGAAAACCCACACTCATCCGGCTTAGAGAGGTCTCTGACACATGCAGGTCAGCCTAGGCATATTGACCCCATGGGTGGCCACCAGCATTTCCTAAGCTTCCCAGCTGAAACTAAAACTCTCTTGGCTATTATTCAATTCACTGTAGCATAATTTTTGTATTCCCTCCTTGGGAGAACAGAGAAATCCACCTGATTTAGACCACTCCTAAGCAATGAAGGCTTCCGAACATTTACACATCGGCTCTCACAAGACTTTTGATGCAGAAGGAAGTGTTTCTTTCATTTTCCAGATGTGGAAGCTGAGGCGTGAGGGAGGCATTGCTCAGTAATACCTAATTAGCGAGGGGAAAAATAAAACCCAGTCACCACCAGTCTCGTGCTTCAACATCCACTCATAAGTTGTTGTCTGAAAGAGGAAATGCCTAATACTTCTTATTCTTCTGTGACTAGGAGAGAGAGACTGAATTTTGTTCACATCCCTGGAAATGCAGACTCCCCCCAAGGACAGATTTTTTCAGCCCTCCTCCCTGAAGCTTCAGCCCTCTCAGGCATCTGAATAAAAGCCATATTTCCCAGTTAGTTCAGGACCCAAAATGCCCTTTTTTTTTCCAATCTGGTCCTCGGCAGCATTGGTTGTCTTGTTGCAAGACTATATCTACAATTTCTTACTATTACTGGCAGCAATCAATATTTATAACCACTCACAGTGTTTATTTATAAAAAAATCAAATGTTCCAACCAAGACGAGATGCTGTTATTAATATCCAGCATGATTAATAATCACATTCAGAATTGCAGGCAGGCCCACGCTGTCAGACTCATGCACTTTGCTTTTTCTAATGGCTCTGCAGGAATTCGAACTGTAATATGTTTCATGCACAGGGACAAAGACGTTTTGTCTCAGGGAAGGAGTATGTGGATGTTTTTGACTTAAAGAGCCAGTGTCGCATTCAGAGCTTCAGAAACACACCATTTTGATCCCAAGCCCACCAATCTGCCACGTCTTCCCAGTGAGGGTGTATCTCCTGATGTTGCTGAAGACCCAGATCTGAGCAGCAGATTTGCAGCTTGCTGAAAAATGTTACACCCCCTGTACATCAGGGCAGCCATCACCTGCTCTGCTTCTCTGCCACCCACTGGAAGTATCTCAGCCAGGCAAACGGGTTCACCTCTCTCTGCCTGCTGAGGCTTCTCAGCTGCCCAGGGTAAGATACGCTCCATGGGAATGATGTTGCTCCAAATCAAGAGAAGGAAAACTCATACAGCCCTGAGCAATGCTTTCTTTCCTCCTTTGCCTGTTCCTTCAGCACTACCACAGCCACTTAAGGAGAGAAGAGGGAACATGCAAAGATGTTTTCAAGGTATCAGACATGAGGCTACTTGGCCCCACACCAAATATTAGGTGGTGAAGAAGGGCCAGGTGTTTCTGATGCAATAAGCCAGTAAGGGAGCAAAGTTCACTCCCACTCCTTAGTGCTCGGCTGTGAGAGACGATATTTGCCCACCTGTGGGTTGCACTTTTCCTGCTGCAGGAGGTAATGACAATAAAAAGAGAGGCAGTAAAGGGACAGAGTTGCAGAGAGACCAGTGCCTTGATTACTTCCTCATAGCCACTTGCCCTCTGTGTCACTACTTTATTACCAGACTGGCAAAGCAAGCCAACTGAAAAGCCAATGTGAAAATCAGCTATATATGACAGACGTTGTCTGCGCTGCTATCAAACATCCTGTTTTGCACAAATCTAGTCATGAGAACCGCAGGAGGGAAAAATAAGGAAGGAAACCTTCAGGCTTGCTATTCCAAGGCAGCTCTCAGCCAGTGCTGAGGCAGTCTCGGTACTGCAGTGTCTCTCTTCAGGGGTTATGGGACCTAGCTGAGCCCTCTGATAGACTGGGACAGCCCTCAGGTCCGTGCTGCCGTGTATCTTGGCTTTTATATTGAGCTCTGCAGAGCTTTACACGACTGCCAAATGCTCATGTGAGAGGATTGTCTGCCCCAACTCCTGTGGCCTGGTCTGTATGGGGTCACCCTCAGCTTCCCATCAGTTCCCAAAAAGATCTGGTGCTGCTGAGGAACACCTGGGAACAAAGCCACCCTATGCCTGGAGGCCAGGAGGAGCAGGGCATGCACTTTTTTGGGGTCCTCTTGTGCCAGCCAGGCATGGACGGACATGGGTGGCAGAACAAGGAGGACAGGAGTGAGCGAACGCAGTTTTCCTTGCAGTGCGTCCCAGGCCAAAAGCCTTACAGTTCAGATCCCACAAGCCCACAGAGTGGACTGGCCCTTCTGTCCAGACTGTCTGGCAATAATCTTGTGATTTAAATCCTGTTAGACACAAGTAAGCTGCGGGACAGTAATCCAGGGAAGAGTCGATGCAAAACCCTCCAACGTCAAGCATTATAAACCTCCCCGATCCTCTGCACTTCCTAGCACATCTGTATGCCAAGAACCCTCTTGTTAAGCACCTTATATTCATGTCCTACAGGGTCTAGCAAGCCTGTTGCGCTGAACAAGGAGCACCTTTTCTTTATGCATGTGCATAGGGCTTAGCACAAAAGAGCCCCACGGCCTGCCAGGCTTGCTATTGTCAAACAAATAATGGCTGCAATGAATTTTTTAGAGGGTTTAGAAACAGAAGGGGAGTAGCAGGACAACCACTGGAGACTGCTCTTGGGTTGGCACGTCTTTTGCTCTTCAGAACTGCTCACGCAGGGACCTGACTGAATGGGGATGAATGTGAAATGCTCCAGTCTGCCAGAGGGACTTCTGGGGTTTCCAGGGGCTGAGGGGAGAAGGAAAAAAGCAGTAGGTGTAATGTCAATTTGTCAATGGAAAAAAATGATAAAATAATCACCTTAGGTGAGGTATAGATAAATGCCTTGTGCCATTGGAAGGTACAATACAAAAGATTAATGAAATAGATGTTTGTTGTCTGAGTTTCTTTTGCACCAATAATTCTCCTAGTGCCAGTTGCCATATATTTTCCTTGATACAATCAGGAGGAAAACAGCTAATCTGACATGACAAACTCATTCTATCAGAAGTCATCACTGCTTTAAAATGTGGGTCATATGACCAAACGCCCTACTCCTCGTACAATGCACCCCACAGTAAAATTGGATGGAGCTCATCCTCAAATGCCCTGCCAAAAATACTCGTAACAAAGGGCAACAAGAAAACATAATTCAAATGAGGGACATCTGTTCTCAAATGTTTGCAGATAATGACTAGATCAAGTGTCTGCATAAAGGATAATTATTTTCTGCAGATGGTTTGATATGGTATTTTAAACGTTGTAAAAAATCCTCGTCCCAGTTGCTCAGTAAAGTATGCGCGGTTTTGCTGCAAGACACCTCTTTCCTATCCTCTGCTACATTTTCTAAATGCAAAGATAACTAAAACTATAAACAATTAAGAGATAAAATGTAGGTGTTAAAGGAAAATACTCAGTTTGAACACAGACAACACACATTTTCAAGGTCTGGTCTTCCATTTCTTACATTACACTGCTGGATACCCAAATAATTCTCGGGGTGAAGTTTTGTTAGAGCAAAATGGCAAAATAAAGCAGTTATGTGTCGTGCAAAGGGATCCCCGGCAGATTTCAGAGGGAAGGTCAGTTCCAAAAATGACGGTTATATGCTTTTTAATAGAAAATAGTTCTACCGCCTTTCTTCAAGACAGAGGGATACAAAACAACCACAACCAAGACTCGTTCTTAATAAATCACCCCTGTGACATCCCCTGGCAATACATTACTAGCCCCAGGATAACACTACTCCGTTGAAACTGTCGTTGGAGTCAGTGTGATGGCTGGAGACCTGAACGAGCGGGGCCACATCCCTCTGGGATGAGAGGCCCTGGGGACCCCCAGACCCACAGCACCACAGGGCTGGAAGGGCCCTGCATGCCCCCGGCACAGTGGGGTGGAGGAAGCAGGGCAGGGGAGGAAGATGATGGCTCAAACAGCCTCTGAAAGACAGTCCTTCCTCAGAAAGATGGTGACTGCAGGGAGTCCAATGAAGTAGCCATCACTCTCCTATAACACAAATAGTTTTTAATTAATATACATGCCCAAAGCATGCGATCACCCCTAGCAGATCTGTCTCTGTGATCATCTTCACCTAAGCAGGTGCTGCTGATGGGGGGAAATCGGTGAAGAGGACATCTGCTGGACTGGAACAGCCTTTGGAAATGCTGCTCCTCAATGATTTGCACAGAAAGGACTTCTCTTTAAAACAGTTAGGATCGTTTCCATCTCAAAGAGGTGTGGTGCTGGGCTGCGGGAGTGGGCAGGTATTGTCCTGTCTGGTTTTGTGGAGCTAACAGTTGGTTGGTTATTTTTGCAATTAGAGGAACTGAGAAATGAAAAATTTTGAGTCAAAGAGGAGATTCCAGAGCACAAGGCGCAACCAGCAGTGGAAAGAATGTGGCAGGTGAAGGAGGCAGCCAGCCCATGTCCTACCTTGGGGGCCCTGACACGGAGCTCCCCTCAGGGAGCCTGTGGCATAGAATTATAGAATGGTTTGAGTTGGAAGGGACCTTAAAGATCATCTAGTTCCAAGCCCTCTGCCATGGGCAGGGACACCTTCCAGTCGACCAGGTGGCTCCAAGCCCCATCCAACCAGGCCTTGAACACCTCCAGGGACGGGGCAGCCACAACCTCTCTGGGCAACCTGTTTCAGTGTCTCACCACCCTCACGGTGAAAAATTTCTTCCTAATATCTAATCTAAATTTCCAGTCTTTCAGTTTAAAACCATTACCTCTCGTCCTACTGTTACACTCCCTGATGAAGAGTCCCTCCCCACCTTTCCTGTAGGTCCCCTTTAGGTACTGGAACACTGGCATAGCAAGAACTGAAGCGCCGAGGCCCAGTCCTGGTCACTGAAATCCCCCCAGAGGGGGACCTGCGTAACGCTGGAGGGACCAACAGCCCCCAGCCAGGAGGAAGCCCCTCGATGGGCTCCGCTGCCCTCAGCCCCTGGGGGACGGAGGCGTGCCAGGCTCCCCCAGGCCTCGAGAGCGTTAAGGGCGGCTCCCGGACTACATTTCCCAGCATGCCCCGTGGGGCGGTCGGGCGGGGCGGAGAAGGCGGGGGGCCGCTTCCGGGTTGGCGGCTGGCGGCCGCCAGCGCCGTGTGTTTACTTCCGGCTGCCCCAGTGCGCGAGTGTCAGGCTGAGGAGGGGACCCAGCGGCCGCCCCGCCCGCGTCGCCCAGCCGGAGCCGGGCAGCGGCGGAGGGAGGGAGCGAGCGACCGGCCGACCGAGCGACCGGCCAGGGGAGGAGCAGCCCGCGCCCGCAGCGGCGGCCCCCATGAGCGGGCGGTGAGCGGCGAGGCGGCGGCGGGAGCTTCCCGGCGCGGCGGGGACCCAGCCATGGACTGGCTCATGGGGTGAGTGGGGGGCCGGCGCCCGCCGGAGCGGCTACCGCCTGGGCGGGTTTCCCTGCTCCTGGGCAGCCGTTGGGGCAGCCGTTGGGCGCGCGAGGGGCGCCCCGCGGGCGGCGCAAATGACTAATCAGTTATCCGCCGTGGAGGTGACAAGCGGTGTCCTGCGGTGACAGCGAGAGGAAGCCTTAGAGAAGGCGACAGGACCGCGCAGAGGCTGCCCTCGAGGGGAGGAAGAGGTGCAGGGGAGCCCTTGCCTTGTCCCGAGCGGTCGCTCTCTGAGAAAAGTAACTCTTCCTTCCTTTTTTGGTTTTTTTTTTTTTTTTTTTTAGGGAGGTCAGGCGTTGCGGGTCTCCGTGCTTCTTATCGGTACGGTATGGGGCTAATACCTCTGCGACAGAACGTCGCTTTAACACGAAAGGCTTGCCAAGGTTTAAATGGCTTTCTGTGGAGAGGAAGAAGAGACCTCGGCAGAGATTAAAGCCAAATCAGAGCCACGCCAGGGGGCTTGGATAGTCTGGTATTAATAGTGCTAATTACATAGGGACAGAAGGTAGAATGCGCTTTGCTGTTGGTTTTACGTCTGAAAACCTCAGTGCGGGAGTGGGAGGTGCAGTTGATGGGAGTGACCTGGTATGCTACCAGTATCCCAAGCAAGATAAACTTGGTTACTTCTTGCATGGATTGTGCTGGCGACCTACACTCAGGTGAACTGTGAATAATTATGCTTCAAAATCACATGAGCTGTAGGTCTATGCTTCAGCAAAATCAGTACTGCAGTGATAACTTGCTGCCCTTAGTTTCTTCATTATAGGAGTTTCATCCAGTTCCTGAATGTGATCTTTACCGTTTAAGTTTCCTCCTTTTCTAATGTGATGCGCCTAGAATGCAAAATAAACTATTTTGTTGCAGTTGCTAGACGTGGTGTATTAGAAGGATCACTTGTGTGTGCGATGCTTTTAGTCTGCAGCTGAACTGTTTGATGGTGAAAGCATGGCACTTGTTACTTACCTTCAAACTAGATATGGCCGACTCTTGAGCCAGTTATCAATACTTATGCTTTGCTATAAGTTTGACCCCTCAGTCTGATGGAGTGAATGCTGAATATCTGTGGGGTAGATATTGATGGGTGGCTTTTCCCTCCAGCAGGCTGAGTGGTGGAAATGCAGTATTTGTGGCACGTGAAGGGCATGTGGCATATGCCACAAACTGCAACACTTGCGTCTTTTAAGTCAGAGGGATGCACTCTATTATTACATGGTCTTAATGAAAATATACAAAACGAGCTTGTTTTGATTTGTTTCGTAACAACCACAAAGCAGAGGTGGTCTGTTATATTTACTTTGTAAAAAGTAAAAGCTGAAGTGTCAAAGTGACACTGTAATTACAAGAAAAGTCAAACCCAGGACTCATGCAAGACATTTGGATGACTCAAAATGCCTCATTTGTGCAGTTGTGCTTATTTTGTGTGAATTTTTTTGTAAAGCAGAAAAGAATCAAAGTTTAGTTTAGCCAAACTTTTGATATGTTAAAATGCCCCTTTTCTTGTGAAAAATATTTTGGGCTTTTTGAAGTTGCTATGAAAAAATTGGCATTTGTTCCGTATTTTTTTTTTTTTTTACCCGAAGTGGGTGGATCCGTCCATGTGTGGAAAAAGACTTGCCTGTTTTCCCCATTGTAATGGGACTGGATCCTGAGTCATTTGTGTGTTACTTGCTTGTTCTCAGCTATTTCCTGATACGTTTCTTGCCTGACCAAACCCATTATTGTCCCACTGATGCTCTTAATGTTTTCTCCTTTAAAACTTTGCAAGTTCTATTTGTGAATATTGGGGAGGGTTATGGCAGGAAGGGTGAGCATTGATATTTTGAAGGGGGAACGGGTAGAAGGCCTGAGGGACCTTTTCTTATTCTGTCCAAGTTATGGCTGCTGTTAGCAACTGCGTGTATAAATGAAAACATCCTTCTTGCTTGTTTGTTGAAAAGAAACTGAGGACGTTCATCTGCCAGGGCAAAAGTTTGGGTAATGTCACTCAGCCTTTCTTTCAGTGAAAACTTCAGCTGTTTGCATCTCTTGTGTGAGAAGGGAAGGGCTGCAGAAAAAACCTGCAGAAACAGTAGGAAAACAAGTCACTCTCATTAACCAAACCGTCAGTTTCTGTCTGTGTCTTGGGCCTCTGGAGAGCAAATTGTATTGGTCTGCTTCTTGGTGCTGTCACTCTTTCCCAAATGAGCGTCACCACTAAGAAAAGTACCGTGATCTTTCTTATTCCTAACTGCTTTGGTAACATGTTGATTTGCAGTTACTGTTTTCTATATACTTGCTCACAAGAACCTTTCTTGTATGTCTCGCGTTAGTGGTTGTGTGTTCTTAACATTTGGTATGAGAAACAACTTCTGTCTTTTAACTTTGTATTCCTGAGAAATTAACCTCAAGCGCAAGTGTGTTAAATTAGGCAGCAGTAACAGTTGCTTCTGTTCTAGATCTCTACCCTTCAAGCTCGTATTGCATTTGTCCGTAGACGATTTAGACTTAGATCTGCTTTATTCCTTGCTGGTCCTCCCCTTCACTTGTGGAGTCTTGGAAAGCGGGGGGTGGATAAGTTCTAATCATACCAAAAAGGGCAGCAGCCCAAGTGTCTCCGATCGCCTCAGAGTGCTTAATATACAAAAAATGGAAGCTGAAGCTTATAAACAATAGTGAATTTATTACGGATTAACAAACAGCTATAGGCTTATGTGGTCACACAGCAAAACTTTTCTGGATGCTGCCTTCTGTTCAGTCAAGTGTTTCAAAATCCATCCAAGTCCTAGGGAAGAAAGCTGAAAAAAAAATGGGCTGCTGGCATGTTACAGTGCGCAGCCC
Source organism: Larus michahellis (assembly GCF_964199755.1). Taxonomy (NCBI): domain Eukaryota; kingdom Metazoa; phylum Chordata; class Aves; order Charadriiformes; family Laridae; genus Larus; species Larus michahellis. Next base: position 75,952,680 of record NC_133899.1, on the reverse strand, counting down.
AAAGGCTCTTCTGTGGTTGGTTGGTATCTTTTACCCTTCGACTGAACATAAGCCTTAATACTGATATTGGTGGAAGACTGTGGTTTCTTCAGTGCATTCTCTCTATTTAAAAAAAAAAAAGGCCATTTTAAGCTTTTTTTGTTGTACATAGGATATATTTTCAGTGCAATTTTGACTAGAGATCAGTGGAGCTTAGTTGCTTTGGTCACCAACACATGACAGAGATCTACATTACCCTCTTTGGAAGAGATTACAAACTTTTTGTGTTTGAAATAGCATTGATCTGCTCTTGAAGTTCAAAGGCAGGCATTGTTCCTTCAGTTATGAAACTTGCTTTTTCATTTGCTTTAAAATTTGTAATTGAAAAGGAGTAAAACATATTAATGGTACTAGTAAACCTTACACAGTGTCAGTTATTTTTAATCTCAGCTGCAATGCCTGATGCTGTAACACATTTTTGCCTAATAGAGGAGGATTGTGAACTATTATGTAAAAAGGGGAGAGAGAAACAAATCATTTCACCAACAATTACCTGTTAAACACAAAACATAGTTTGGGGCTACATCTGTACTATATACTTTGTAGCTTAGCAGGCTAATAGGCATTTATAATCGAAACTAAGAAAACTGAAACAGTTTAACACAGTTGTGATGGCAAAACACCTCTGTAGATGCATCTTAAACTGGGAAAAAAAACTACCTCTCCAGAAATATGCTGGAGAGCCTTGTACAGGCTACTTGAAAAGCCTTCAGCATGTAGACCAGCCCCTATAAAAAAGGACCTTGGTGGGGGGAGATCGTTCATTTTTTTATTTTTTTTGGAAGAAAGCTTCTCTTTCCATAAACTGGTGGCATTCCCTCTTTACTCTTACCTCAACACCTCTGAGCACAAGAAAAACTCTACATCCTTCAGAAGTGAAATGCTACTTCTAAATTCTTCAATTAAGATTATTTTCTGTTGAATGTGTAGCGATATTTTTCCCTGTAGCAGGAGACTATGTTATTCCAGGATCAGTGTAAGCTTCTCTTGTACTTGTGAGCTGCGGTGTCCAGTCCTTTCACTTCTGGTACCAGTGCCCTTATCCATATGGCTTGATTTCAGTGTGGTACTAAGGACTCTCTTTCTGAAGGAAGACCGCAGCATGTAGCGGCTTGTTAAAAATAAAATTTTAGATGCAAAACTTCTGTTGTGTAATAAAGCTTCTTTCTTCTGGACAACAGGGTGTCTAGCTCTTGGAGGGGGTGATTTATGTCAGTAAGAAATAAGTTATGGGAGCATGTTAACTTCACACAAGTGCGTTATCTCTCTGCCTTTCTGTGCCTTATAGTGACTTGACAATGATTCACAGCTCCTTCTCCCAGACTTAATTAGAGTGTAAGTGAAGTAAAAGAGAAGGGGCTGTGTGCACTAGGGATTCCTCCTGTCTTTAGATTTTAAGTTGTAGACCTTGCACCATCCAATGCTCGATTACCTCTTCTTTCATGTGTTGCCCTGATGACTTAGAAAAGAGGGCCTAAAAATGATTGAAGGCTATCTTCTTCGCATATCCCACATCTTCAGCTTTGAGGACAGTTAGAAAAGCAACTGGCCTAGAAAGATGAGGAAAATACAGATGGCAGAAGAAAGAAGCAAACTCCTGATCAGAATATCTGTGCCTGAAGATAGCACAGATGAGTTTGGTTCTACTCAGGTGCTCTGTGATCTGCAAGATAGAGCAAACAGCTACAGCTGTAAACTGAAGAAGGTCTAATTTGATGAAATAGCCTTCACACAAGTTTTATTTTGTAATGTCAATTAATTCATTATAAATACCACATATATACGCTGCCTTGCACAGCCTTCATCTGACCAGGACAGGTAGTTGGAAAGTATGTTGTATTGAAACAGCACAGTAACTATGCAAATTCAGTCTTTTCAAGTATATGCTATACTGATGATTTTTAACAAACAGAAGGCCTGTCTGTCATGCATTTATTTTATTTAGCTATAACTGTCAGAGACTTAAAATACAGCTAGCAGGTTTTCCACCTGTTTTGGATACAGAATTTTGCCACATAATCCCAGCAGTGATTTTGAAGGCTAGAAGAAAAGTCACACATACAGCTATTTTGCTGTCTTCCATTCTGCATTTATGGAAGTGTCTTTAAGAAATTTCCTCATAAGGCCTTAAGACACTGTCCAGTTCAAGATATGCTGTGGTGAAATATGAGTAATATTGTTATGCAGAGAAATCCTAGCCTTGAGCTAGAACAACTAAGGACTAGATGTTAAAAAAGCACACGTGTTCTAGTTCTGAGTCAGTAAAAATCCAATATGCTAATTTTTCAGCTGTTAGACTAAATCTTTGTTGCTTTTGAACAGGATGCGCTATCATAGAATCTTAGAATATCTCAAGTTGGAAGGGACCCATGAGGATCATCATGTCCATTAATTGTAAGGAATGCATCTTGTAGTGGGAACAGTGAGAAATTACGCAGCATACTTATCTGTCAGCTTGGCTGGTGCATAATACAGTTGAACCAAGAAGAGTACTGCTGTCTTTGCCTATCAGACCTTTATAGAAAAAGGTAGCTAATGATTTTTATTCTAGGTACTGTGCGAAGCTTCCTAATTATAGCAAATATTTCTATAAAAAGGAAGGACACTGGAAGTTCTTCAGCTGCTGTAGCCATAAGGAATGCTTTCCCCTTTCTTCCTTCAGTCATCTTCACTGAAGAAAGTCTCCTGCCTTTATAAGGGAGTTTTCCCCCTAGAAACTCTGCTGCAATGTCTCACAGCTTGCACAGTGTGTGTATTTGTTCTGTTTTTTAACTGACCTCACAACAGGTGTTTCCCTTGCATTACATTCCCTGCAAATTCTTGGCTTCACAGGCCATTTTCCCTACTTTGAGGGAGCTGAAAATAACTGTAAGCCAGACATGTCCAGTCCCGTTGGGCAGGGAAATATTCACATTTTCCTTATTTACTTCTGTTTATAGGTGTAACATCACCTGTGGGGTCCCAGGTTGTTCTCCCCAGATAAATCTAGGTCTGTCAGTTCACTGGTTACTTATGAAAATTCAATATTGCTTCATATATATGAGCAGTACCTCTGCTAAGCCAGAAGTTAGCTGTGAAAACAACTAGTACAACATAGTCCACAGGTAAAAGAATATCTCCATTAAATATTAACTTGTAATATTCATTAGTATAGTAGTGGAAGGGTGCTATTAGTTTGAAACGTGAGTTTCAAGGGCTATCGTAGTCGTAGAAAAGGAGTCAGGACTGGATGAGAGCAATTTAAACTTCTCAGGTATCTTTTTCCCTTATCTGTCTCTGGTTCTGACAGTGCTTGGTTATATTAGTGAGATTGTCACTGTTACAGCTTTTTTGCTGTAATGCAAAACAAAAAATAACTGCAGAGCCTTGCTCCCTGTAGTGTCCTGGTATAGTTAATTATTGATTTCTTGGAGAAAATGCCGAATAAATCTTGTGTTTTGAAACCTGTGTTATTTAGCAAACCACAGAATTTGTTATCAGTTAAGCAGTTACTTTCCTTTGGTCAGTACAATGCACGTGAATGCTGGTTTGTTCTTACGCGAGCATTCTTCATCCAACAAGGATTTTATTGAGGGGCAAGAAGGAATAGATCGATCTCAAGGTTCCTAAAGTAAAATGAACAATTACTTTCCTTAAAAAAAAAAAAAAGAGTTGAGCATTCTAAAAGTATATCAATATTCCTTCCTTGTGTCTCTGCATGTTACTCTCTTCTCCTTTGTGCTAGCGTCAGTATTCTGGAAGGCTGATAGGTTTAAATGCTCATCTGACTGAAAACAAATGTCTTTTTTTCTTCCTTTTTTCTTTTTCTTTTTTCCTCTCCTAAGGTTAGTTTTCAGCTAAACGAGCTCCTATAGCCTATTTGTGTAGCTACGTGAATAACGGTAATAGCATTATTGAGCTGGTGAGAATGTAAAGTTTAGGGACCACTCTTTTTGTTGGTAGCAAGGACTTAAATCAATTGAATGTAATCATGTAGTAATGTGATTATTAGTGCTAATTACTCTGCAAAGAATTAGTGATTTTCTGATGATGTATCCCGTGTCTTGAACTGTTTGGAAGAGCTGCAGAATATCTGAAAATAGGAGATGCTACGACTAGGCTGGTATCTTGGAGCAGGTAATGGCCTGAGAGCACTGTCGGAGTTGCTGTCCTACTGCATTACATTCAGTTTATGGCTAAACTATAAATATACTCTCAGTGAACTGGATATTTATTAATAAGTCAGAATTTGTAATTTGCTCTAAATCAGGTGTCATCTACCTGAGAAAAGTGCTAGCTCTGTCCTGGTGTGAATGTGAAGGTATTTTGGATGCCTGGCTGAATCCAGCAGTCTGATTCAAGAGAGTTTTCAGGAAGCTTGGTTCACGCATGATGGCCTACATAGCTTTGCCATATTTCACTGGCAGTTTCCATCTGTTACATCTACTGGATGTGGGCCCAGAGCAAGCATACTTGAAAGAGTAAAATTAATAAGAGACTGCAATTTTTAGATAGCTGTGTATACAAGTTTGAACTTGGTGTTGTCAGATCTGCATATTCTGCAATCATTGCTGACCTATTAAACAACTTTAATGTTTGTCTCTGCTAGTGGAATGCTATTGAAGTAATCTTGTGCATCATTTTTAACCCATGTTTAGCCTTCTACAATCAGTGATAAGGTTGTGAAACTTACTTGCTCGGTTCAGTTTCTAAATGCCCTCCTTAGCAATCTTTTCACCCATCTTATTATGCAGTAAAAAAATTCAATTAGGCTGTGTCCTTTACTGTACTAAGCTTTACAGTGAATTAATGTGGGTTTTTTAAAATTTATTTTTGCAATCATGTTGTTTATAACATTACTGGAAACTGTTATATCAGTGAGACTACTTAAGGAAGAGCTGTTGCTTCATGACTTTGTTCCAGCGCTTCAAACAGTGCCACTCTAGGACCTTCCCTGCTCCTGAGGCAGTGTGCAATAATTCTGAAGAATTTAATTTTGGAGTTAGGATGATGAGAGTAACTGTAAATAGGTGAACAGCAGTACTATAATTTTAGCATTTGGAGGGTAAAAAGTGTCAGTTCTGTCTGTAGTCGGTTTCTCTTTATTCTGCCAGCCAAGAGAAACTGGTCAGGGTGCAAGTTCTTCGCATAATCCACAAGGCTCTGTTTCTGACTGTGGAAAAAGAGCATTGAACACACATTAGAATTTAGATACAATTTTCAAGGTCCTGAAGCATGTCAGAAATTAAACTGGAATAAAAACAGTAATGACTGTCATAGATCAAATTCCTTCTTACTCTGAAAATTCAAAGAGTAAATCCATTAAGCTAGAATGTAAGCATGCAGAAAACTGTATTTTTAACAAGCATCTTATGGGGTTTGGTGGTTAGGGCAAACTCAAAATGATCCAGGTCTGTTAACTTGAGCCCTTCAGGATATACCTGAATACCTTTTTTTTTGTCTTTTTTCTTTCTCCACTGCTCAGGGTGTTAACTGAATTTTTTTTTATCATCAGTGTTCAGTGACTGGATCACTGCTGTCCCTTCTCTACAATGAAATGTGTAAATAGTTGGGACTTTTACCTGAGAAGTTTCCTAGTATTTATACATAAAGCACAGAATTTGTGTGAAACAGGTTGCATAGAGGAGACCTCAAGACTGTTTTGGGTTTTTTTAACGGCTTTATTTTACAGCCTTAATATTTCTTCAGTCTAGAATTTCCTAATTTAGAGAACTTATTTCTTTTGTATGGTTCTTCATAGAACAGCAGGGAGTTGTTCAGGAAAGGCTTTGCTCCATATACTGTATTTTAACAGGTTATGCAAAACTGGATAGAGACGTTTTTTTACAAGGAGGTGTTTTGTGTCTACTTTGCAGATGGTCTCGGGTTACAGAATTAACTCTGTGGTTTCAAGTTTGTGTCAGGTGTGATAAATGATAAATAGCTTACTTTTCAGTCAGTCTTCTCTCTGATGATATGGGGGTGTTGCTGGAATTCCAGTCTGTAACTTTCATGATTGTCATGTCTAATGAAGTGTTAGCGTGTGACTGCTTTCCATCAGATATAGAAAGGGACAGAGTTTGTAGTGAGGGCTAATAACTTTTATTAGACCAACAAATGTACTTGAGGAAGAAAGAAAAAGCTTCTGGGCCTACTCGTATCTCTCGCTTATGTTAATAGACTGTCTTGAACAAAACCACGTTAGTACTACAGCTTCGTGTCAGTCAGATAAATCTCACTGGCTGATTTAGCAGGGGGCAGTAGCTTTTTAAGGAGATGACCAGCATACATTCAAAAAGCCACTGGTGGGAACTGGTCTTGCTATTTAGGGTATTCTGAATCCCTTCTAGGAAAGGAAAGAGATTAGAAAGGGGAGTATTTGCTGGTTCTGGTCTAGGGTATCCAGATCCTCAGATATACCTAATCCCTTCCAATGTTGTCTTGTCTTTTGTTCTGTGAGCCAGCCTTTCTTGGTTCATTTGTAGTTTCTGGTTGGGGTGCATGTGCTCACCTGCAGTTCTGACGTATTGATGGTTCTCGTCTGTGTCTCCCATTTGTTGTGGCCAGATAGTGCCATTTTTTGAATTAGCTGATTTTTGAGGTTTGGAAGAAATCTGATTGGCAAGAGATGGACAGAAGAAATAGCGAAGGGGATACTTCAGCCTAATGACTATCAATGGTGGTTTTTTTTTTTTCAGTTCTTGTTTTAATCTTGTAAAGTAGAGGGTCTGTTGGATGCCCCTCTACTGCTTGATTTTTCAGGCATTAAGGAGTATTGTTTCTTCTGAACAGTATTCCTGGATGGCCATCTAACAGTAGTTGTTCTTTTTGTGTCCCTTCCTCACTTGATTATTGTGGTGCTGTTGGTTATAAACAATTCTTGAAGACTAACCTGAAATTTCAGTTTTTTTCAGATGTATTTATGAATATTTCTTATTAGGCATATAATAGGCTTTTACCATGGTTTATGGCATAGCATAGGTTTTAGCTTTGAGTTGTGGGTGCTATTCAAAATGCTGAATTTGGTGATTTGCATTCTTATAACCCTAGAGTGTTCGTAATGAGGTTGTCTCTTTTGCCCCACCCTGCTGAATATGAAGGTACTGGCCCGAGTCACTTGAGCTTGTTGAGGCTTGAGCTGGTGAAGCAAAGTGCTATGAAAACTCATCTATGAAAGGGGAGATTCTTGTCATGTACAGCTAGGTATTTAACTGCAAGTTTATAGGCAAAGTGGTTGGTTTACTTTTGAAAGGGTGGCCTTCCTGTTTTTACACAGTACTATAAGGTGGTGGGTTTTGTTTTGTTGGATTCTTTTTTAGTGTTTATAAATGTTTTCCATGCTTGTTTCAGGCAGGATGTGCCCAGTTATCCACTAAAATGTAGGCAGATGTTGCTCTATGTGGTATAACTTTCCAGGTGGGCAAAATATGATTTACATGTTCACAGACTTGCATTTTCTCATTGCTGTTAATAGAATCAATGCCTCTATTTAAATCAAGTTCGTCTTGGTTTTAGCTAGAGTGACAATTTACTAGGTTGACTGGTTGGGAGTGCTTGAAATTTGTAATCTTCTTAACGGAGAAATATTTTCTGCAGTTCATGAAGGACATGCAATATAATTATCCACCACCTTGCAGGACAGAATCACTTACTGGTTTGTTTTTTCAGTGGAAATGTATGTAGTCTTTTTCCTAAGTAAATAAAATAATTTATTTAGTGGATCATTAAATTCCCATGTTTAAACATTTTATTCTGAAAAATGGGCTCTTCTTTTTCTAATTGTCAAAAATTTCTTGAGAAGGAAGGAACTTTATTATAAGGATCGTGTCATTTCAACACATAGGTTCTACTTGTTTAGGGTGTGTCAGCTCTCCGCAGTGTTTCTGAGACAAGTCAAAAAAGTAAAATAAATGGGTGTTAAATATTTCTGTGGGCATCATGAATTAAGCTAACGTGAGGGCTGCTTAACTTCTGAATGACAAGTTCCATGAAGTTTTTAGTGTGTCTTAACAGATACAATTCAGATTCATGCTTTTAACTTGATGTGACAGTCTGTGTGGAAAAGCACTCTCACAATGACAAGTGGTTAAAAAAAAATTAAAAAATATAAAAAAAATCTTTTGGAAACAAACCTGAGAGTGTGTGTGAGAGATCACCAGGCTGATGGTCCCCAGCGTTAAGAACAGCCATTGCTGTGAGATTGAGCAGGTAGAATTTGAGCAAAGAGGAAGCAAATATAGGAAGAAGGAATGTGCTTATAAATGTAATAAAACTTTGCTAGCACATTCATTGTCACTTCCCATCTGGCTATAATAAAGGAATAATAATTATTTTCCGTTATTACTAAGACCTTTATAGTTTTATAAAATACTGCACACAATAGTATCTTATGTAGGATCACTGTTTGTAATTGAACTGGAGCTGTCAAAACAAATGCACAAAACTTCAATCTGGGGAATTCCAGTGCATGCCTGACCTAAAGGAGTAATTTATCGTTCATCTAGATAAATGTCTGTGGCCTGATTCGTCACATTTTGCAAATAGATGCCTGCAACATGCTACCCAGGTATCACAGTATGCTGGTTTTGTGTCTGGCTGTTGTGACTTTTCAGTTGCCTGTGGCTGCAAACGTTATTGCCTGCCCTTTAATCCCTAGGCTAATAGTTCTTGTCCCATGGTTTGTATGTAATATTTTCTTCTACTTGTGGACTTAGCACACTTTTATTATAAGGTGTGGATGTGGCTTGTTTGGGTCTGTGACTTTATGAAGGTTCTAGCCCTAGTTATGCCAAAAGTCAGCGTATGCAATTTGATGGTATCACAAGTCAGGCAAAAGATACTTTTGCTCAGTCTCAAGGGCTAAGACGGAGAAACACTAATGTCTTCTGAATGATGTGAGATTTGAACTTGAGGGTACCTAATTACCATATCAGTGCACCCTTTGTGGATTGCACAGTACCCAAGTGGGAGAGAACATTTGATTTCTGCAGGGCTTGATTTGATAGTGCCATGGGAAAGGAAATACGATTAGGCTGAAATGTGTAACTTTGTGCAAAGTTGTGTCTTGTGCCGTTTCCTTTGAAACTAGAGTTTAGTAACTGCTCCATGTTTGCTGCTCTTATTATATCAGTCAAATACTCTAGAAGTCAAACTAGACATCTGTTAAATGAGCTACGAAAAAGTACACAAGGCTTGGAGGAGGTCAAAGGCTGTTGTAATGGGGGAGCCAGACTGCATGTGCAAACCAAATCCACCCAGGGCTTTTCGTTCCTAGCAAAGTGAAATCTGAAGATAGTATTTCTTTTCCCCCATTCTTCTTAATTCTGCAGTCCACTATCCTAAATCTTATGCTTTTTAAAAAAGGCACAGAAAGCTTTACTGGCGACGTGGAGGGACAGTTAATTTCACCTGTTTAGTATTGCTGACCAAACAGTGAAGTAGATCTGGTTTGTATTAGCTAAAATAAGAGGGATAACGCATCCTAGCTTTGGTATTTTTTGGATGAAAAATATCGCATCATTATGAAAGGATATTGCCAAGATGAAGTTTCTCCAAGAGTCTAGCTGAAGCTGACTGCCCTCTTATCATTTTGCTAGTGTATGCCCAAGTATATGGACCTTTTATGTGCAAAAAAAATCCTGAGGCAGGACCAAACAGCTGTGGGAACAACTAATCTAAATTGGATCCATGTTCCCACTGAAAGTAATAATGTGGCTGCTTACAGGAACTATCCCCATGGCTTGTTTCCGTAAGATCCCTGGAGACTAGCAATGTGGGTGGAGTGCACAGGACATGAAGTAAAAATATTGAGAGATAAACCTGTCCAAAAAGGAGTCTAATCTTCAAGGAAGACAATGGTTATCATATAGCCATGGGCTACTCATTAACTCGGGGTTGCTAAAGCAAATATTATTCTAGAGTGACAGCCAGCTACTGTTACTTACTTTTTAATCTCATTTTGTATTTGCTTCTTTGCGCCGATTTTTTTTTTTAGACTTTAGTAGTAAAATGACAATGTGAGTATCACAGCAGGCCCTGTCTCAGACCTCCAAAGAATGGATGAATTCTCCAATATGTTCTTGTTACAAAATCAAATCCAGAACTAGACTTCAATAACTACTTGTTCTGCTTCATCATGTGGAAAAGCAACAGCAAGTTCAAAAATGGAGGGAGAATAAGGTAAAAGTGGGTTTAAGGACTATTGACTCACCAGCGTCCTTCTACAATAAAGAACAATTTTGGCATCTTGCATAACAATAGAAGGTTGGAATACTAATAAATAGGAAGAATTTTTGTATACAGCCCATAGTCGAGCGGTGAGGTTTAAATTGTATGATTCACTAAGTTAAATAATACAGTCTGTAAAGATTAACCACATTAGCAAGAGTACTAGCTAGGATAATACTGGTTTTCAGTCCATGCATCAAAGCTGAGTGGTCAGAGCCAGGAAGAAATTTCTCTTGGCATATGGCACTGGGCAATTACCTGCATTTCCAGAGATTTATGGGGTCTTCTGAAACACTTCAGTGTTGACCACTGTTAAAAATGGAATATTGGGTTTAGTAGGGTGTTGTTTTGCATTACACATGGTCCTATGATGCAGAGGTAGATATCCAGAACATATTTACATAACAGCACGGTAAGCCTTAATCTTTTCTTCTGTTTGCAACGACCTCCCCTTTCAACGTACAGGAAGTTGAACTACTTCATAAAAATCTGATTGTTATAGAAGGAAAAAAATATAACTCCCTTTTAAAATAACTTTTGTAACACTCATTTACAATATCTATTTCTTCTTACAAAAGTACTAAATGTATTAGTTGGTGATTCAATTTTAAGTTTGGAAAACTTTAAGTACTACAAATAGAATGCTTTTTCTCCAGATTTTTAAGTGAGGGCTATTTGTGCATTTGTACCCCTGTGATGTGTCTTACACAAAGATTAAAAAATTGGTATCTCTTCTTCCTTGTTTTAAATCAATATTTTGTGGATTAATGTGAACTTTTTTCAATTTATTATTCATGAAGTCAGCTGTCTTGTTGGTATATTTCACTCTTACATTTGTTTAGAGGCCCTAAATTACAACATCTGGTTCCTAAGGATGATGACATCACTCTTTTTTTCTGGTATTTGCTGTTCCCTATTGTTGAAATGTCACCTTTGGGACTGGGACTGTCATTAGACATATGTTAATCCTTGTAGTAACTTTTAATGATATTGATAATGCAATGATAATGAGGGAAAAATGCGAAATTGATTCTTGGGGGAGATATTTGAAATTCCATGGAATTAAAAGTATCCCAGGATGTTAATATTGAATCACGGTCGTGCTCTTCCTTTGTTACTATTTTTCAAGAGGTGAAGATACACCAGCTTTTTTTCTCCTTCCCCAGAAAGAAGTAAGAATTAAGATGGAGTCTATTTTGACATCGGCAAGAATAGAATGTACATTTGGAAACAAGACCATTTGATTATATATATGAGTTGTATTATTGATCTGCTGTTGTTTTTCTAATCTGTACTTGCTTATTTTATTATAGCTCTTTCTCAAAAACAAGTATCTACTTGGATCGGGGATGTGTTTTCAGAGATGCCAGATGGTACATTGGCCTTGGTCGTCTTGAATCTGCAGTGCTTCCTGAACAATTTAAATACTTAGAACTTGCATGCTTTTGGTTTTTCTGAGCTGAAGCTTCTGAAGTTTTAACAGACTTTTGTCACAATCCGAAGGGTTGGTTTCAGTCTATGGTAATTTTTTGTGATTTTTTAATTAAAAAAATTCCAATATAATGTTAATGTTTAAGCACAATTTGCTAATTATAATCCTTTAGTAGGAATTACTTTAACATCTGGAAATATGAAACGAAAAGATCATCGATCGAATGTTCTTTCCCTAAATGTAATTGCCACTAAAGATTATGTAAATGCTAAAGTGAATTTTCTCTCCCCTAAAATGCTAATGGTGAGGATCCTTGATAGAAAAGAATGATTACTTTTTTTTTTGTCTCATTATGTGAGTGCTTTACTTGTTGGTGTTTTTGGTTTTGGGGTTGTTCTTTTTGCGTATGCACAAGAGAGATCTCAGCATGCGATCTAAATACACTTTGTGTTTTTAAAGTTTTACAGTTAGCAACGTGCTAGCCTAATAATCCTAGCTTTATTTATCTAGTATAAATACAGGGGGAAAGTCTTGATCAGGGGACATATAAATAGAATCTAAGTATGTAGATGAAGAAAATACGATTCTGTTGGGTACTGCAAGGAGTAATATATAACCAAGCCAGTTCAAACAGCTGATCAGTTGAATGCTGCCTCTCGTTTGTTGAGAGATTTGTTGCTGAGAATAAATCAGGTTTGTGTAGTGACTGGAAATGATCTTTTTATATTCCTTGGAACTGTTTTCTCTTCAGGCTTTTGAAAACTCCCTGCTTTTCCCTGGCTTCGTTCTTTAGTACGTGTTAAATCAAATTGGTGCAAAACCATTGCATACACATTGTTGTCCATGTAGATTTTCTGAGAATTCGCATTGGTTTAGCTAACTCAGTTTAAAAGATAACTAAAGTATGACAGCATCCAACATTTGAGTCTTGTACCTCAGCTCTTCCCGGTGAGATGCTGTTTCCTTAAAAATACAGTAGAACTTGATTAGTTCAGATATTACGTTCTCCAAAATCTCTTGTGGAAGATGAAGTGTGTTCTCATCTAAAGGGTGACCTCATCATGTGCCAAGGGAGCAAATGAGGCTGTAGCAGCTCTTATGAGCCTTTATTATGAAAAGTCATCCAGATTTTTATAGATGCTGCATCTCCTTCATCCTTTTTTTCCTCTAGAAGGTATACCTTTTAGCAAAACAAGTCAATGAAGAAGTTGCTGATAAATTTTTTGGATAATATTGAAAATAGTTCACATAGGGAAGTGGAAGGGAAACAAAGAAAAGTTAAAAATGCAGTGCCTGCTTCCTCGGGTGCACTGTGGCAGCAGCATGTTTATAACCTCCATGGTAGACTTCAGTATGACACATCTTGTCGAAAGAAAAGCTATATCTGGATTTTTAGCATGACTGTGTCAAAGCAGGAGATACCCTTTTTATAGGGGAGAACTATTGCTTTCTGTTGCTCCAATTTCTCCCTCCTCAGTTTACTGAGGACAGCATTTTTCTTGCTACACCTTGCAACGTTAAAAAACGGAGCTGATGTATGCATGAACTAGGAATGTTTCTGAAGACTGATTATCTTAAAAAACCAAGTAATGATGTTGGTATTTTACATTGATCTGTGTTAGGCAACGGCTGCAAGTGTTCTTAGTGGTTGGTTTAGGTGCCACAGTAAATAAATTTGTGTTCAAAAAAGGGAATGATTGTCTGTATGCCACAGTAGCCTCTGCTTGCTTTATTTCTCATTACTGTACCTATGAGGGAGATATTTTTACCCAGTATCTGACAAGTGAATACAAATTTGCTTCGTGTGTGTCATTGTCATAGCTTCTTTGTCATAGCTTGGTATTATGAGAACAAAAGAAAGCTAGGGACCCTAGTGAGAATGTTAGAGAGGGATTAACAGAGCCTTGTAGCTATGGAGTTAAGCTGGGCTTCTGTTTTCACTGCCAATGACATCTTGATTTATGCATACTGGGGATGTTTTTAAACACAGAAGCAATAGGAAATAAGACAGTTTGCTTCTGGCCTGTGCTTCCTGCAGGGCTTCTTGGCTTTGCCTTCTGGTTAGACAACAGCATTCGGAGCATAATCTTGTTGTTCTGTCCTCTTATTGCTGTTTATTTGTTTTGCTGGTTATGTAAAGCTCTGGGCTTCAATCCGTTCTCCCTTTGCCCAAGTCTTCCTTGAAGATGTAAGTTGGGAATGTGCATGCAAAAAATCCCTTGTGCACATCCTGTTTTCAAATTGTGTTATTTCCTTCAGTCTTGTGCTCCTGCTGAGAATGTGGCTTGAAGGATGTCTTGTGCTTGCATCTGACAAAGTTGGTGAATGCTAAGGATAAAAGTGCGTATGTTCATAAATGGTGTAAGAGTTGAACAACTAGCAGGTTTTTTTTAACTAATGGATGGATTTGTAGCTTTTTTAGAAGTATTTTGTGATGATACAGATATCTAAGTAGTCTAAATTGTGGTTCAGGGTATGTTTTTTTTTCTCAGGGTGTGTTTCAACAAAAAAAGTTGTCTGGTAGCAGTTTGAATATTCACACTGTTTTTATGGAACAGTGTAACCACAGATAAACTTGCACAAATCCTGAAAGCAGCAGCCTGGAACAGAAATATAAACTTCTCCCTTCCTACTGCTTTATTTATTTCAAATGTGTGAATTGCTGAGGTAAGCAGGCCTGCAAAGATGAGATGAGTTATCTGTAATGTAAGCATTAACTACTGTGAAAACAAGCCTTCTTCCATTACCAAGCTCTTCTGAGTGGCCTGTTGCTGGTCACTTGCTAAAAGGTGACATAATTTGCAATTCTAGTAGTGTAACAGTCTATTCCTGCCATGCTGAAACACTTTTGAAGATTTCAACATATGCTCACTGGAAATATATTCATATGATTTTGCTTATCGGTTTATTACAAAAGCAGAATGATTGATGGAAATTAAGTATTACAAAAGAAGGAGCTTTTAGAATGCATCAAAGGAGTTTTACTAGGAAGATGAGTGGTACTAACCTCTAGCCCTCTCTCATTGGTCTTTGGTATTAAATTGCTCATACAAGGTACTGATCAGGATTTTCTAGTTCAGTGAAATCATATTGTTTCATCTTCTTTTGTATGCTACTGTAAAACAACCTCTTAACCTAGTGTAGTTACAATGTTGATAAAAAGTAAAATACGCCTTCATCTATGTAAAAAAAACCCATATGAGTGTAGAAGCTTTCCTGGTCCTTTAAGTGCTCTAAAACAATAAGACTATTTTTTGCTACAGATACAGAGAATTTAACCATAATACTGCAGTACGGATTTCATCTTTCAGCCCTTCCATGAAGTTTATATCACTCATTTCTAGAACTGTACCTAGATTGTGTACTGTACCACCTAGAAACCGTGGTATCTCTTGGTTTTGAGCTATGCTAAAATTAGATAATTTTTTTATTTCAACAGTGTTTGAGGCTGGACATACTGAATGAAATGGCAAATTTATAATGTGTAGTTTTTTCTTTCATTTCTTATTTTTTTTTTCCTATTGGAATTTCCCCCCCTGTTTCTCCTATTGAGAATATTTTACATCATTGTACAGGAGAAATGGTGCTAATGTTTGTTTTGTCATATAATGAATAAATTTGGTTTGGAAAATTTCTCTCCCTAATTCCTATCTTTAAAGTCTTTGTTATGGTTCTAATTAGTAGGTATTAGCATATGTATCAAAATGCAGAATGTGCAAGTACTATTTGGAAAGTTAAATGCTAGGTTTAGCTCATCATTTTGTATCATTTGGATTTATTTTGAACAAAACATTAGCACACTGAAGTATGAAAACTATAAAATTATGGCATAAAATCAGCATCAATAAAAATCTGTCTTGTCCATGGTTTTTCCTCTCTTAGTATCCATCAAACTGGGCAAAAAAAGGGCAATATAACAAATGTGTTGCTAGTCTTCATGACTGAGACTGGAGAAGGTAAATGTGGAATTATCAATGTGGCATTGAAAATGTAAATGTTAAAGTGCATTTATAGTATATGTTGGTACCGCTACATCTGTAATAACCACAACCATAGGGCTAGAAGAGCAGGCATCAACCCCAGCAAGCTCTGGCTACATTCAGTTGTGCCAAATCACTTCTACTGTGATCTTTCTTCTGTTTTTATAAAACGCTTCTGGAGGAGACAAGAAGAGAGGTATTGACTGCTTTGGAACTTCTTAATTTTGTTAGACTTGGCATAAATATCTCATGTCTGGTACCTTGTTCTGTTCACTACATGCTACTCTTCTTGATATCCTCCCCCCGCAATACGTATACTTTAAATACACATACTTTACTTTCTAGCAGCAACTGAGGGATATGTAAAGGCAAGCTTGAAGACTTACCTGTGGAACTGGCCTTTAAATATATAGATGTACAAGGAGTAACAAGTCTTTATAAAAAGCACCACAGTATCCTATAACAAAAATCTTGATAACACACAAAGACAATGTATTTCATGCCATAGTTTCCTGAGCAATTTGGGCTAACTGGACTGCCATGAGACGTGCTGTCTTCTCACTGCTCTAGCTGTTTATTGCCCTCTCTTTGCCAGCTCAAGTACTTGAGGGGTCTCATTAGGAATTGGATCCTCCTAGTGATGCAGGTCAAAATTAATGGAAAGAAAACAGCATTTCAGTTTAACTGGGATCAGTTCCTGGTCCAGTTCACTACTGCTGCACTCCTTCTGCATGGGAGAGGTGCAGAGGGACCAGAAATGATGGGGAGGGGGAATGGGATCAACTCTAATCATGGTAGTGACAGTTTGCTGGCTTAATGCATTTGTGGAACTGTGACATTAGGTGCTATGGTCTCTCTCAGAAACTCATTATGTGCTAGACAAGGTTAAACTCTTTTTCCTACAAAACAGGCTAAAATAACCCGTTTTCAGTTAAGTGATATGTCCTCTGAGAAATAAGTAATTGTTCAAATGTCTGTGAAGTTGTTCCTCTCCTTTGCTACAACTGTGGATCCAATAATGTCACTGGGACAGAATATGCTTCTGTTTGGAGGAAGAAAAGTAAATTCAAATCTGATGACCATGTGTAATCAGTCAGGAAGGCAAAATCAGGCTGCCCTGGTAAACAGAAGAGTAGAGGGGCCAGGGCAATTGCAGAAACAAGCTACACATCAGCTCGCCAGGTATCCTGTTTAATTGCTGCAGATCATGCGGGGGTTTTTGGTAATGGTTTGTGCATACATGTGTGATTTTTTTTTTTTATGGGGTGATGGTAGGGGAATGCTAATTATGTTGATATGTTTTAACACTTTACATAAATGTAGTTTATATAAAGCACACTTTACATAACTGTAGTTTTTAGCTGCGCCTTTCTAACTTGATTATCATTGTTGGAAGAATAGTTTGTACATCAGCTTATTTTCTGCTAAAATTAGACTAGCTCTCTTTTGTATTCAAGTTGCTTTGCTACAGCAAAGTGAATGCAAATCAGACTACTCCTGTATCGTTTCTTTTGTGTTCTGTCACCCTCTATGGTAATAGCCAGCAAAAATCTCAACTCCAAGTTTTGTGTCTCTTTTGCTGTTTTTTTTCTGCTGATATAACACTTCCTAACTGGGATGCAGTGTATCCTGGGGACACGAATGGATTCCCTTTGTTGGTAGTCAGGTGTAACCTTTTGATAAAGGATGGACTTTGATAAAACACATTGCCCATTGCTGGATGCAGCTGTGTTGCTTGAAATCCTGTTTATTGAATATGTGATTATAGAAGAGTAACAGTAAATGTCCTCCCTCTTTTTTAGTGCCACAGATGGCAAACTTGTGCTGGTCAGGGGACCAAAGAGAAGTTAGGAAGTAGGATGTGCATCCTATGCCTATTGCCATGTGCTCCCAGCCAGGTATTTTGTGATGTGAAAATCCAGCACGTAACTTGAAAATACACTTTAATATGAAATGACATGAAGTTCTTGACTAAAATAAATTACAACAGAAAGTTCTTAATTCACTTTCTGTGCAAGTTGTGCTTTGTTTTGTGTGACTCACTGAAGATGACTGTAATTTTGTTTAACCTGGAGTTACCTAGCTGCTGTTCAGAGTACATTCATTCTTGTGACTCAGTGACTCAGTTAACTTCTAAAATTCCTGATTTTATGGACTTTTTTCCAGTAATATTTTTGCTTCCAGGATGCAAGGGGCAGTGTCAATACACTTGTTACAGGACCAAGCGTGCTGTGCTCAGACGCCGTGCTTTAGAGAGGTCTCCAACATATTGTGAAATGCAGCCATGTAGGTTTATCAGGAGCAGCTGTTTTTGTTCTGTGGACGGATCCATCTGGGGCAGAGGGGGGAGAGAGGGACTGCTGGTGGCTTTTAGAGATTAGCTGGTGACAGTTTTGCTTGGGACGTGTACCAAGTTTTAGCAGAGCTACTGTAACAGAGATAGGAGGTGAAAAGGGATGGTGAAAAAACCACAAGCTCTACTAATCTTTTTGTGTCAGAAGAAGCCTTCAGGATTTGGTTATCTGCATGTGGGTCTAATTGCAGCCTTGATTAGAGGAGTGCCTAACACTTCCTACTTCAGTAAAGATCTGGCTGAGCTGTTGCAGACAGCATTTGGACATAGAAGGCCTAGATGAGGAGTCAGAGCAGCTGTGTCCTTGGGCAGGCGAGAGGGAGGCTGTCCGGTTTATTGGATTACCTCTTGTCAGATCATGGCAATGCATGCTTAAATCCCTCGGGGTAGGGAGGGAGTGTTGAAGAAGGGATGGCTTATTTTAGGTAAACTGATTTAGACAGCAGTCCATTTTCTTGTTCCCTTTCTGCTGAGAAATGTGGGAGCATTTCATGAAAGGGTAACATTCAGTCTTCAAAATGTTCGCATCTGGTGTTGTGGTATTTTGCGGGCAGAAGCTGTGTAGCAGGTATGAGCTGGGCAGAGGGCCTGCAGCAGCTTGATTAGTTTCTGCACCTTTTGTTTAACTTCAGGAAGTGGTGGGTGAGTGCTTGCTTTTAATGCTATTCCTACTTTCTTCCTTCTCCTCTCATCCCTTTCCCTAAGCTTATGCCCGTTAAGGGTTAACAGTAAGCATTCGTTCAGCTTACTGTTGCCTTTTGTATTAAAGGGTAACTGTGAAATCTTTCCAAACTGAAAGAGCAATGAAATATTTCTGGGTTTAATTCTTGGCTGTTGGAACCTCATGTATTTGGAGAAAGTGATACGGGGTTTGTGGGATCTTTACCACTCTTATAGTGTATTATATACTTCTATGCTCAGGTCTCCTGTCAGTTTCTTAATATATGAAGCAAATGCTTTGCTCTCCAACTGAGCAAAAGGGACTCGAGAATAATGCTTTTCAAACAAGTACCGTATTTTGTTTGATTATCTTTGTTGGAAGGGACCACTTTCATGTCAGAGTGTGGTTCTGTACTGTCTCTTGCCATGCTTGGATAACTTCCAGTTACTACACAGGAATGGACTCCCCTTTCTTGGAGAGGAAGGTCTCCTGTCTTTTGCAGCTTAGATCCTGCTGATTTTGGTCCGATTGATCTGAGTTTGGGACCATTAGTTAGACAGAAGAGGCAAATCAGCAAATACAATCTCTTCAGAGGAAAGCATGCAATGTTTGAATTGCACAGGAGACGTAGAACAACTCTGTGTTATAAATGAGTAAGAACTTGTCCTGTGCATATCCTCTATATGGCTGTGACAGTCAACTTGGAGTCCAGAGTTTTGCAAGTGATACAGCTGGAGTTCTTAATCTTGTCCTTTAAGCATAATGGGTACTTGCTTGAAAATGCTTTTAAGTAGCATTTTTCACTCCCTCAGAGCACAGTCATACAAAAAGGCTGATTTAGGCTGTGGTGCCACTGAGGAAAAGGAGGGTGGGATTTTCCTGAATCAGTTCTGCCACTAGCGGAATATTGCTGCTTGGTTAGTTTGTCATCTTGAGGACACTGCAAGATGCTGCACCAACAATTTGTGTCTGCACTTAGTGGGGGGCAAGAAACTTGTGGAATGAGGGAGAGAATTAATGGGGGGTAAAGAGACACAGGCAGCTTTTTAATGTTGATAATAACAAACTGATTGTCATTTGTAGAGAATGGTAATTAGTAAATCAGCTATGACTGAACAGTCCCTGATATAAACATAAACCTATAAAGTTTTGGAAGCTGTTTGGAAGGGCTTTGTACAACATCACTAAATGAAGAGGCTGATAGCACTTGGGCGATTCTTTAATGAAAACTTCATTGAAAAATTTGGAAGTACTTTGAACAAGTGATCTGCGTGGGTTTGAGTACTTAGGGGTGAGATGTGCTATATCCAGCTCTCACCTGTTTCTTAAAATCAAGGCTTATAAAGTCCTGTAGTTGAATTGTAAACTTTACAGGTTTTTTTCCCTCCTCGCTGTAGTGTGCTCTACTCAATGTAATTGGGAACATTTTACAATGGTAATGAACTTGGCAAGAGGAGAGCGCTTTGCCTACTGCCAGAGTAAAGCAAATAAACAAATAAGGAAAACAAAAGAAGATCCTTCCCTGTCCCCTCGGCGGGTTGCAGGAGCGGCTGGCACCGCTGGCCATGCCGGCGGAAGGGTGGAATGTCCTGCCGTGCATTCCAGGCAGATGGCCTGGACCCCAGCCACCCCAGCAGAGCAGAAAATACCACACTCTAAGCCATGCCACTTGTGATTTAGTTGGAACCGAAGCTAACTTTAAAAAATAGTGCATCATCAATTAAAACTGTTTTTCTGTGTTTCCAAAAATTACACAACGGTTTTGGTCTCCTCTTGTTTGCTAAGGAGAAGCTGAATTCTTCCATCAGACAAACAAATGTTAGTGGGATCGTCATCTTAAGGATAACATCTTTCCATTTTGGGGCACCTTGCTGCTAAGAAAGTCACAGAATCCCCATCTGAAGAGAGCACGGACATCACCTGAAGAGAGTAATTTTTCTGTAGTCACCTCTTCTGGTTCTCAGCAAAGTGTTTGCCTTCTGCTTTGAAGAATGATGAAATAATGCTTCCCAAGTAGCAAATACCTGTTTCTCAGGAGCATTTGAGACAGGTGGTTGTATATATATAGTTGTGATGATCCGTACTAACTCCTGATAAAAAGTAAATACACCTTGTAGTACTTTTACAGAAACTTGTGCTCCAAACTCTGAACTGGGATCTGAGTATTTTAAGTATTAAGATTGACTGCAGAAGAAATGTGCAGGTTCTTGCAAGACTAGGTACTCATCTGAGCTAATCTTGCACTTTGCTGTCTGTATAGCACTGACTACAATAACAGCTTCTTCAATAACAGCGGGTAGCATGAGAGTTTCCTGTGGCTTGCTTATTGTTTTATCAGTCACCATTAAGGAAGCAAAACACCGTAACCTTAATTGAAGGATACAATAATGATGCTTTGTAGTTATTTAGCAGGCAAAATCTGACACCATTAAGGAAGTAGAACACCCTGTCCTTAATTGAAGGATATGATAATGATGCTTTGTAGCCGTTTAGTAGGCAAAATCTGTGATTAGCGTCACGTATTGTTTTAGAATCTGGATAAGGAGTAGCTAATGTTTGTAGGATGAAATAATTTTAGGAAGAACATGGAAAATTACTTCACCTAATTCTACAGTACAGTCTTTACAATGTGAAACGCAGGCTGGTAGTGATGTTTGGTAAGAAATCATTCCTCATAACTGATAGAAGTATAAAAGCTGGGGTATGGGTTCCACTAAGTGTTTAATTACTGTGATGATAGTGCTGTTCAGAAAACTAAGTTCAAGTGGTCTGTTTCCAGCAAAATATTTCAAAATGCTATGCAAATCCATGTATTAGAATAACAAAGCGTAAATCAGATTGTCTTGCTAGAGGCTGATGAAAGCCAGTGCTACCTAGACAGTCATTGAAAGCCTTGTGAAACACAGAGCACCAGTGTGCCGGTACCTACCATCTGCATGTCCCAGGTGCAAGAATGCAGAGGGAAAGGGGAAACTTCAATATTATTTGGCTTGCAAGATTGCACTGTGGCCTGATGCATTGGTTCATGGGGACTGTGCTGCTATGAAAGAACATAACTGTCAGCTGGAGGTATTTCCTTGTGATGAAAACAGCCAGGATGAGTGTCTTTTGTTGCCCTACCACAGTGCAGGTGAGTGCATGGTGGTTACTGCTGCATTAATTTCACACTGAAAATGAAAATGCAAAAAACCCATCTCCAAAAACAGCAGTACGTTATAAGATTTGGTGTGTTGCTTCTCCAATATTTGTACTTCAACCTGCATCTCTCAAATTCTTACTGATAACACTTTACAAACCTTCACAAGACTAATCTGTACAGATCAGTACAAGTACTGATCAGTTTGCTTTGCTTTTACATAAACATGGTTCAGTTGTACAAGTTTCATGCTAATGTTGGCTACGACTCTGCTAGGCCTCTAATTTACTATGAAATGTTTTTTCCTCAGTTTAACATTGCTTTCAGATACAAACAAGAGGACAAATTACTTGCAGTGCCAGATAAATGTGTGCTTGGCTGCCTGATGAAAAACTATCTCTTTCATTTTTTTTCTTCTGCGTATATTTCATAATGTCTGTTCTAAAAAGTCCAAAGGCAATTACCAAAACCAAATCAATGCTGGATAATTATAAGAGAAATGTACTGCCTGGAGCCGCTTATTCTAATATCACCTTCCTACTAACTACAATTAGAGGAAAAAAAATTACATTAGTCACTTGAAAAGGGCAGCAATCCCTGTTTTAACAAGCTGTGTAGCTTTTTTTTCACTGTTCTCAGCATCCCTTTGCCTGCTTGGTCAGGCTCAAGGGAGAAACCTGGAAGTAAACTGTGCATTGTGTTATGAATTATTGTTTCTTCATTAGCCAGCATTCTTCACCAGGATTTATAATTATGGTGCGGTGAATTCTGTTAACTAATGAATTTTAGAGTCTGTTGACTTTAGCTGTCCATCTTGATGATGAATCAGTTTATTTCTTGTCCGAGTTGCTTGGGGGAACTTCTGTGCCACCAAGACCCTCCAGGAGAAACTATTCTCTGAGCTCTTTTCTTTGGACAGAACCTGATGGCTGTGGCCATGGTGGCTGACAGCTTCAAATCGGGGCGACACCCAGTAAGCAGATGAAGCTGCCACCACCAGTACAAGCTTCATCCAGTAGCCCACGGAAGACCAGTGGTAGTGGGGCTGTCTGATTACTTCAATGATATCCTCAAGGAGTAGAGATTTTTCAGCTTTGTATGTGACAATTTAGTAAGTGTTAGCTGGTATTTTTCAGCAAAGGCAAATCTCTGAACTTTGCTTTTAAGGGTAAAAAAAATAGAGAAACGAACTATCCGTAAACACAAATGTAACAACATGCAATGCAGCAGTCACTAGAAAAGAGCATCTGTACGAGGATGTATGATATTCCATTTGGTTAAGGGCTGGGAGGTGTTTGTCCTCAAGTGTGCACATGTATTTGAGAGAACATAGGATGCTCCAAAATATGCTGGGGTTTTCAATGTCTTGCATAATAAAATTTACCAGTTCATTTTCTTGAAAAACTAATGATCGAAGTTCTTGAAATAACTTGTCCATGTGAATAAGTGAAAGAGGAAGTATTTCACAACAGTATTTTCATCAGGGTTTTTTTATAAAAATGTGTAAAATAAGTAACAAAGGAACCTCAAATATGAAAGGCTTGGGTTTGACTTTTTTTAGTTAAATGCAGGTTCCCTCTTTCAATCCTGTTCTCAAATAACTGAAAACCGAAAAAAAAAAAATCCACACAGAAACCAAAAACCAGAGAAATAGTTCATATTCAAAATACAGAGTCTCCAAAGACCCTTCCAAAGCTGTTAGATTCTCAGATAAAGAAATGAGAAGGTGAGACATGGAGTAATATTGCTAAAAGAGAAGGACGGCCTTTTTTTTTTTTTCCCCACAGCCTCATAGTCCAGTAGCTACTCAGTTGCCTTTTAGGTATTGCAATGCACCAGGGCCAGAGGGCACTGTGAAAGAGAAATGGGGAGCGCTGTTGGTGCCAGAGTGCTCTCTGACCGCAGGTAACTGCTGATTTGCAGAGTAGGAAACATAGGCAGACACGATTCCAGAAACCCATGGCATGTCTGTTGTTGGGGAAATACTGAATGTGAAAAAGCAATGAAGTGTTTTGTAGAATATTGGATAGTATTTAACTGTTTTGTTCTAACTAAACTAACCGAAAAAACCCCAACAAACATTGATGTTCCTGGAAGTCTTTGAATTCTTGGTCGTAGAACCTGAATCAGGGACAAAGCAGATATCGCATAGGTGGTAGAAAATGCAATCTGCATTTGGTTATGCTGAACATGTACCATATACCTTTCTCAGAGAAATGAAGGCGAAAAGTTATCTAGATCTACACCCTTGCTGAATCCTTGAAGAACTATTTCTTATAAGGATGATAAAATACTTCTAAACTTGCTCCTTGCAAGTAAATTTCCTTACATTTCCAGAGGGAGGGAGGAAGAGAATTCTGCTGTGTTGGTGTTATAAATATTTGCTAGAAGCATTTATTATGAAAGGATGGTGAACAAGGAATAAAATAGTCGTCTTTTTTTTTTTTTTTTTTTTTTAGAAGCAGAGCTGCTCTTGTTGTGACTGACTGGATTTCAGATGCTCTTGCTGTGGCTACAGAGTGCTACTTTAAGACTCTGAGATCTGGATTTTTATTTTGAATTTGGCCATTAGTATGTTAGGTGACTTCAGATGCATCTCTCCAGTTCCTTTTTGGCTTTTGTTTCCCATCTCTAAAATGGTTGACTCCCAAGTGAGTCATTGAGATCTGCTGATAAAATTAATTTTAAAGGACTTAGATATGGTTATATCCTTGAGATATTTAGTCTGCATCTTATTAAGCTGGTAAGAGGGCTGGAACATTGGTAGGTATGATAAATATCTAGGTAGGCAGAGAGACAAATGAGCTTTTTCCTTTTTTTTTTCCCCCTACAATGACTTTTGTATTAGCACAGACTGTGGTACCAGAAAATGCAGCACGCTTTTAATGTTAAGAAAGTGATGCCACCAGTAACTCCTGGCTATGTTTGAATTTCATACTGTGTCTCTTCCCTCCTCAGTGTAATGCTGGGCTACATAGGTTGCCGTTTATTTTCAATGGGTCAGTATGCATATAGTTATCTATATGAGCTTTGCTCTCAACCTGTTGATTTTGGAGAAACTTGGTGGTTGTTGATTCTACAGTGATTGCTAGAACACCACCTAAGTGATGGTCAATAACCTACATCTGCTCTTGTAGCAGCACTGTTGTAGGCCCGATGAAGGAGCAATAGTCAGAATAACTTAGTTTGCTAGAAAGATAACATCAATAAAATAACATCAAAAGTATGTTTTAAAAGTGGCTATTCTGTGTACACTTTGTACTCTTCAGTCTAACAGGGAATTTTTTGCTCAGGTAATAGCCTAATTTGTAGAAACGATATTGTACACAGTAGTGAAGAATCCAAGCACTCTTGGACTTCAGCTAAATGGAAAAATTAACAGCAAACCATTTGAAGAAACTAGCTGAAATTCATATACTGTACAGATGTATTTGTGTGGGTTCCTGGAAAATCATACTTTATAAATGGAATCTTTTCCCTGAAATAGCAAAAATCTAACTCTCTTTCCTAGGACATGCTGTGAAAAATGCTTATATTTTGATTAACTGGATAATAAGAAATAACTACTATTGTAGCCTGTGAAATAAGTGATAGTGGGGATGATTTTTTGAAACATAATGATTTCAGTTCAGCTTGGCTTGTTTATACATTTAAAAAAGTAAGCAAGAGTTGGCCATAGAAGTACCATTGTATTCTGTTTCTAAGTTATCTGTGAAACACTACTAAGAATTTAATATATGTCTGGCAGTACAACAAGCTGAATGAGTTCTGGCAGCACTTACAGTTGGAAGCTCTAAACAGTGTTTTGAGTACTTCGCTTTTCAGGGTAGATAAATCTCCTCCTTGCATCACATTTTCAAGGGAGCCTCTGAAAAAGGCAGTGATGCAGCAGGTTTGTCAGAGGCATAGTTTACCATTCTGTATGGCTGGGGTTTTTTTTTTGCTTAGAATATCTCCAGGTCTGAGTCAGAGGGAAGGAAATGTGACACTCTCAGGTCCTGTGGCTTCAGTTTAGATTTCCATCTACTTTGTTGCTCAGGATTTGAGTTTCTTATTGTTGCTTTATTGGCAATAACTATGAACCCATTTTTCACTAACAACTTTTCCACAGTAGTCTTGGGATATGCTTGTCTGACGAGAGGAGTATAGCGGCAAACACTACATTTAAAATTAGTTTAAGTCACTCGTGTTTAGTTATCTTCAGAAAATGTAGTGCTCTGATTTTCTTTAAAAACAAGCGTCTCCATCTTCACTATCAACTTTAAATCTGTAATGCATTTGCCTGCTAGATAATACATGATTTAAATGTATGTGACTGAGGGTTTTCAAGGGCCATCTCCCTCTGCTGTGGAATTCTGCATCTTCACAAGTATTTTCTGCAGTCCCTGAGAAGGTAATTCTTTGAAAGATTCCAGTATCTAAAGAAGTGCTTTCCTTCAGAAAGGAAAGTGATTTCAGGCTGGGAGCTTTCTTTAAGAGGAAGGCCACCGCTAATATGAAGGATCTGAAATATTCATTCATCTCTTACTGACCTATAGATGGATTATGATTCAGCTTTTTAATTAAAGCCATCTTTCTGCTTGTCAAGTAAGAATACCACCTGATGTATGAGGTGCATCTCACTAGACCGTGAGATTTCTGCGAGAGAGAATGGAGACCTTTCTGAAGGGGAAACTCTTCTCTTGCCTCTTGCTTTGCTGCTGCCCTGTCTTTAAGCTGCTGCCCTAAATTGACAGCTGTGCAGAGCTGTATAGCTGCTTAAGCTTAGCAAGTTATAAATGGTATTCTTCATAACGACCTTGGGAGGTGAATATTGTGTTTCCCAGGCATACACAGAGAAGATGGAGAGTGTTTGGCTTTGGGTCTCTTAGTGACATATTTCCAAAGGAACATTGTGCAGCCTCAAGCAAATCAAGAAGATATTCATGATGTTTACATGAAGGATGCTGCTGCTTCTGTTGCAAGTATAATTCTGGAAGTGTAATGAGAATGAGAGGAAGTGGAGGACTTCCTGCATTAGTTTTTGTGGCTGTGTGAAGGGGCTCTCTAAATTGCAGCTGGGTTGCACAACTAATAAAAGTTATGTTAGGCTCGGATAAGTCTCTTGAGATGTGAACTAATATACCTCTCTGTGCTGCATGCATCATGGTTAAATTTTTATTAACCTGGAAGCCAGAACAACAATAATAATGGCTGAGCATGCCATTTGTCTCTGTATTTTACCTTAGGTCTATTACTTTGCCATGAAATGTATTAGTGCCAGACTATGTCCTTAAAAATACAGTTCACCCCTTTGGGAAAAGCTTCCACAGTGAACTAAATACTTAACATGTGAGTAAAGGGTCTTCATAAGGTGGGAGGGAAAAAAAAAAAAGGGTAATGGGGGGGCCTTTAACATGATGATATATTCCCCCTTACAGGTCTCTAGGCAAGAAAGGGAGAAACACTAAATGGGAAAGGATTCATTGTATTTGGGAACAGCTTAGAATGTGTCTGGTGTGTTTAAAGGGGAGACAGTTACTTACATTCCTTTCTGAAACATCCAAAATACTTTTATCTGATTTCTAGATTTTTGGGTTGCACTTAATGCTGTGCTGGATGTAACTGCCTGGTTAATGATTGTATTCAACTCCTGCACTATGGGTTTATAAACTGAATCGATACAATGTTACTAAACATATTTTATTGTCTTTTTGGCGATGACTATTGAAGTGTTAATCATGTTTATCTGGTCAATATTTTGTTTTACAATATCTTTACAGTGGCTTTAGTGAGTGTTTCTCTATTTACTCAACTTACAATGTTAGTTTTTTTTCAGCGTGTGAGTTTGCCTGTATGACTTTTTTTTTATTAAGGTCTGGGACCTTGATGAACTTTACTATAGAGCTGAAGGGTGGTGGTTTTGAGGCAAGTAAGAAAGACATTTATTAAGGTGTAATGAGAAATTAAGACTAGTTGTCTTCTGCCTTTGACCTCTGTGCTTTTGTGGGGGTGTGCTTTTGTACCCTGTACATAGCAGGGGAAGTGCTTTGGAAAGTGCAGGTTTTGGAAAGTGCTTTTTATATATCTGTGAAAGAGAAGTATTACTGTGCTGGTCAGCTGGTCAGTGAGAGAGCTTTTCAGAAATGGTAAAGCATGCCGGGTTTAATTAGCTCAGCCTTGCTGTCTGACATTGATATTTTTTTTAGGTTTTTTTTTTTTGCATGGTCATAATGGTCAATCAAATAATTTACAGAATCAAATACTGTAAAGATGTTAGGTGGGGAAAAAAAAATCATAGGTGAAAATGGCTTGTTGCTTCTGTGTATCCTTTTATCAGAGAAAAGAATACCGTCTGAAAATCAACTTGATTTTCCTGTCATTGTGCTCTACTGTGCTGTACTGCAGGTGTGGATATCCTGTATTAAACCAGGCAACCTAAAACAGTACTGGTTCCCAGCAACCCAAAGGGTGTCTGTTGGCCTCCGATAACTGCAGTATGTTTAATATCACATATTCAAAAATAATTGAAGAGTCCTCTACTTTCAATGCAGAGTAAAATGGATTAGGTCGTTCTCTGTTAAGGGTATAATGCTGACATTGCCAATTAGCTAGACACAGAAGATTTTATGACGAGAAACTGATCTTGTGGTTTAGGTTACTGTTAAAAAAAACCAAAACAAACCCACACCAAAAAACCCAACAGAAAACTCTTTAAAAGCAGAGACCAAAGACAAGGATGGCAGTCACTCTATAAAAGCTGGTCCATTATGTAACATTAGGATGAAAACCAGCAGGGAGAAGCTGAACTTCCAAGAGTCCAGCTGCTTCCCTGTGTGCAATGCTGTAGATAATGCAGGAAATAATTAATATAAACGAACATTCAAAAGAATTCTTAAATTTTGCAAGCACATAAAAAGGCTGGACATTTTAAGTTTATCATATGCATTGCAGGCCACATACTTTTACCTCTTTGTGTGTCTGTTGATATCTTTCTCAACAGTTTTACCCAGAGAAGCAAAACATAGATTTCCTTTTCTTTAAGAGGCTCATTTAGGAGTTGACCCTTCCCCACAGGCTGTATCAGGTGGGAAAACTTAGTTTTCTATCAGTTCTTCTTTGGCTGGCTTTAAGGTTTTAGTTATTCTGTCTACATAGGTGTCAAAGTTCAAAACATGGACTAGTTTGCCAGTTCAACTGCATGATTTAGAATTCTTCTGTAGCATTGGGTGAGGACAACGTTCCAGAATGTCAGCCTTCTCAGGCTTCCTAAAAGAGAAATCAAAGGTCAAATAGCATGAGCATGCTAATGAAGGAGAAAAATGTTTTCTTTCCATACTTTCCTATATCAGTAGTAAATCCAGAAATACTTTCTATTACTTTTATTATAATGTCTATCTATTGCATCAATATTACTTTCCAAGGAAGTGAACTGAAACTACCATTTAGTATTTTCTCCGGATAGTTTTATTTAGGAAGCTTGTTCTGACTGACTATTTTAAATTGTAGGGGTCAAACTTTGTCACAGTATTACAAACAAGGGTTTGGGTGTTGTTTTGTTTTGTTTTTTTTTTTTTTTTTTAACTGCTTAACCTCCTTTGCTGGAATGGTGTTTGGTTCATGTCTTCTTTTTTTATAGTTGAGAGCTGCAGGCACTATAAATGTAACTGCACTTTGCGTGGAATCTCAGGCAAGAAGCACTAGTCAGGATACTGGCAACAGAATTATTTGGTGTCTTCAGTATCTAAATATATGAAAATGATGTAATGCATAGACTCATCATTGAGACTCATGTAATCTGTCATTGCAGTCCACACTTCTAACCTGGCTTCCTTTTAAAAATACAGAAGAGGCCAACATGGATTAAAGGTCGGGGTATGTGTATTGCTGTCAGAGTGCATCATTGTGGCAAACTCATGCATTTTGTTCCGTGCCCTCAGTCTCCATGGGTTGTACTTTCTGTGAAAGGTGAAGGTGAATAAACTTGGTTTCGTTTTTATTATTGTAAGGTGAAACGGGAATGAATTTCTTATGGTTCCGAGCTTCCTGCCCAGTTCTTGTACTCTTGGTGAATTATCTGCCCAGAACACTCTTCTTGTAATCATATCATTTGCATGTAGTTCTCTGTATAGCCTGGCAACCTGAGTCGGGCCTTATTTTTATGAAGTTTTTGCAGTTTTAACTATTCATGATGCAGTGGATGTGCTGAGAAGTGGATTTATAATATGCTTCTGTTGACAGACAGGTCTCTCCTGTGGTTCCTTGGAGGGATCTTTGGAATTTAATGAATTTTTATTCTATAGGATGATAAATCTAATTGAAGTTGTGGATTTAAAAAATTGCATGTCAGTTCCTGCTAGCCCTTTCATGCAAAGGATGCTTTTCTTACACTTGCAGATTAAGTGGTTCAGCAGGCATAATATCTCCCAGCCAAAGAAACTAAGCATATGGCAGCTGAAGTAAAAGACTGATAAAGCATGGTGAGGCTGCCAAGCAGAAAGATACTGCTATAGTGACAAAGCATGTGGCAGCACTCGGGGCTTTCGGGGAGATAATCTAGCTGTGATGCTTTTGATTTCTGAGGAAGAAATTGCTGGAAACATGATGCAGTTTTATCTCAACAAGACTGACTTGGACTGGGCTAGGTGTGTTCTTGCTTCTGCTGTTGCAGGAACAATTTGGCTGCATTGAAGCGCTATATATAGCCTTTCCTCCCCCCCCGCCCAAAAAAAAAAAATAAATTACTGCTGCTTTTCTCAACTTCAGTGTGTTCCTTCAGCTCTGTGGTAATGAGGTGTACCTTTCCATAAGTGAAATGTGGTCTGTCTATTCTTGAATTAGTGATTAGTGCTGGAAGTAAACTAATCCAAACCACCACATCAGATATTTGCACACAAGTGTACCTGAAGCAAGATAGGGGGCAAAAGGAGATTATTCAGTGAAAAATGAGAGCTCAAGATGAGTAGCTTTTTTGACAGGTTCATATGGGGGTCAAAGTGAGAACAGTGGCTTTGAAACTTTTATGTATTAGATGTCCTTTTTGGACTGAAGCTTTGATTTCATGAAGAGGAATTATCAGAGCTTAATTTAAACAAGGGATTTTCACTTGCCAGTGATGACAGATATTTTTGCTTTGGCATGCTATTTTTTTTAAGGTCTTCACTTTGTTGTTGTTAATACACAAATGGGCTTTTGGCCTCCAATCCATACGTAGTGTTTTTGTTATCAGCAATTTTGGTCCTGCTCCATGAACTATAAAAATTAAGATACGCTTCTACGTTTCTACATTTTGGAATAAAGACTGTTTGAGTAAGATGTTTTGGTGTTTTGTTTCGGGGGTTTTTTAACGTTTGGGGTTTTTTTTGTTTGTTTCTTTTAAATAAAAACTTGATAGTTTTGTCTTAAGCACTACGGCAGAAAGGTGAGGTAAACTGATTCAGGTTATTATGTACTAGGGTGGGTATATTTAGTCTCTTCTGTTTCTTCTAAAATCTATTAATAAATTTAATGTTGTTTTGTTCTGTTGTATCTGGGCTCTTTTTTTGGGTGACAGCCACCAACAGCGAAAGAGTATAGAGGACTTCGTGGAGGCTGTGAACATTTTTTTTTTTTTTTTGCAGTAAAAGGCTGCCTTTTTTTATTATTATTAAAAGGGGCAAGCAGGATCTGCCTTGAACAACCTAGGATGTGTTTTTCAATTATTTTCTTTAAAAGAGAAAGTCTATCCTTCCTGCAGAAGTATTGTGTGAAGTGAGACGCCATTCGGAATTGGAGCCCAGTGTACCTTGGAGAACAGGAAGAATAAAATATTCAGTGTAATTTGAAACAAGCACTTCTTTTAATGTGTGGAGTTTTATCATGCGCTCTAAGAAACAGATTGGAGGGGACCCTGCAGCAGCGGATCGGACCCTCTTCTTGCCGGTTGAGTAATTGCTCTTTCTATTTTTCCGGTGCGATCGTTTCTGAGAAGCGAAACCGAGAGCGGGCTCTGGCCGTGTGTGTGTGTGTGTGTGTGTGTGTGCGTGTGTGACAGGACGGTCGCTGCCTTTTCGGGGAGGGGAGCTGAGCGCCGGCCCGGCGGGGCGGGCGGGCCGCGGGCTCCCTCTGCAGCCCGCCGGGGCCGGTGTGCTGCCGTGAGCCGGGGTGCGTCGGGGTGACTTGGAGGGAAGGGAGCCAGCCTGCGGCCGTGGAAGCTTGCTGCGACTTTGAAAATCTTCTGGTGGCTGCTGCCGGTTGGGGATTCGGGTCTGACACACAAGCTTTCCCAGCTCCCGGGCATCAGAAAACTCGCGTGCTTCTGAAGTGATGTACTTTATTTTGAGTGGCATGCTCACATCTTTTCTACAGGTTCAGAGACCTTGCATTCAGCTAGTTCAAACATTGTTCTCCTTAATTTTCCAATCCAACGTATTGTTCAGCCAAATTATATTTATGTTGCTAAAAGTACGCCACTCTCAGATTCTGTAGAGTATTTCGGTCCTTACGTTATTCAGTGTTTCAGGTTGTTATGAATGTCTAACTGTCAAAGTGGAGCAGCTGATTGAAAATAGAAACATTGCAAGGTTTATATCAGAGAAAGTAATGTGATTACTGTTAGTAATCAATTACTAATTAAGGCATATTCATTAAATCAAAGTGTTGAATCAATATGAATATACATGTAAGTATCTTGTGTTTACTATACAGGAGCATCTTGTGACATTGTCATGTGACTGGTGTACTGCAATGACAAAGGAAAATTTTAAATTCATTTTTCTGGGGTTATTTTTGACCACCTCACTTTCTGGTGTGGTTTTTTTTTTTGGCTTGTTTATCCACTCTTGCATTGCTAGAACCATGAGCTGTGTCTGCAGTGCTTTAGGGCAGCAACTCTTTCATTTCTGGAGTCTATATATATGTGCTGGCATGGTATTATACAGAGAAGAAGGAAAACCAAAGAAAAACGAGGTACATAAATGAAGTAGAAAAATAGAATGGTATAAAAGTTGCTACAATTTTCATGGGCAGGCTCTTCTTTCAGTAGAGGGCAGTACTGGTTCAAGTTTCCTTTGAAGTCCGCTAGATGCCTAGTCATGGGCAACATAGGGTTGTGCTGTGCGGTTCTCCAGACGAGCTTTTACGAATGGGTGAGTGCAGACGTTTGAGTTTGTTTGTAATAGATGGCTGGAGGAGGATTGTGAATAGCTTTCAGAATACCTGCGTAAAATTACAGTCAACCTAGTATCACAAGATGAAGTTCCGTTAGTCCTTTATCTATTCTTAATAGCAGGATTGCTTTATTTTTTGGTTGTCTACCACTTGACCAGATAGATTTATCTGTGATTCCCTGTTTTCCTGCTTACGAACAGAATAAGTCCAGCACACAGGAGCCAGCAAATGTGGTGAAAGCAAGACCTGCTCTGGACTGCTGCGGGTGCTGCCTGCTGGTTCAATGCAGAATGAGTATTCTATTGCCACAAAACAAAACCAGCTTCTCATTTTATTGGTGATCCCCCACTGCTTGTTTTTCTACTGTGGTAGAATGCATTTAAAAGGCTATCTTACTGTATGACTGATGACAAAGCGTAAATGTCAAACACATTATTAGTTGTAAGCTCCTTTTGAAGTCCTTTTTCCCTCTGGACCCTATTTGTATATTATAGGCATCGTCCACAAGGTGGAGCTTTAAGGCTCTGCAGCCGGGAATGTTTCCCTCTTGGCTAATAAGCAGAAAGATGAATGGAGTTTATGAAATCTCTTAAAACAGGTATAAAACGACCATTTGAATTCTTTTCAAGAAAGTGGGTGGGTTTTAGAAAAAACAACAGACTCAACAGTTATTTTGGACTCTTTAATGTGTCTGAATCACTGGAATTAATATTGTAAAAGAAGAAAGGAAGGATTGGAAAAAATAGTTTTCGTTACTTATTTATTCTTTTGGAATTACTGTTTTTCTGCTTCCAAACTGACTTGAAAAGTAGGCAGAACTGGATAGAGAAAAACATTATCAAAATGCTTGCTAAATCTTCATTTATTGGGAGGAGGTTTATTTTTTTTTAAAAACAGTACTACCGTAAAAGAAGAGGAGGAAACTTTAGATAACAGCTATTCTAATAGATAAAGGCAGAAAGCATTTTCCTTTCTTTTGCGCAGCTGTCTTTTCAAGAATGAGCTATGTATACCCTTTCTCTGGAAGAGAACCTTTTTCTGTTTTTCACTTTGCCTGCCAGAAGTTGCATCTTGCTGAATTCTGGAAAGTGCTACCAATATTTCAGGCCGTGTTTCAGTAGTCGGTTATCTTGGGCTTCACATGTTTCTATGAGTATCTGAACTGTTTTACTCTATTGCCATCTTGTCGGAAATCCCCCGCTGTTAATTTTGTTGGAATGGAATTCATCATCTGCTCATTGTGCTGCTGCTGGTAAGACAATTTTATATATTAGCTAGCACAGACATGTGTGGACATGAGCTGGTACTGTGCAGGCAAAAAACTGGGAAAGAGCTTGGAGGGGGGGGGAAGGATGACTGCATGGGGGGTAGCAGTAGGGAGGGAGAAACCAAAGGCTTGAGTGTCTTTCCTGTCCACCTTTTCTGCCTCAGGCTAGCCTTTTATGATGATAACAAATGTTAGTAATGTATGTTATATGAAACAAAACTTGAGGACAGAAGCAGTTTACTGAGACCTCTTTACCAGTACTTTTTCCCTCTCACCTTTCTTCAGTAAACTCCTATGTTATTCTCAATATGTTTAGATCAAGAGACTTTTAGTACTTTCTGTAGGATCTATGTTACTTCGTGCTTGACTCAAGCAGTTGCAGTTGAAGGTTGTGAAACATTTTCTCAAAGTAAATTATTTGTGTTATTTCTTTCATGCTTTGCAGATGGCAAGCTAGTAAGCAAGAGATAAGAAATTGGCTATGATTTTTCATTTTGTAGTTCAGGAGTCTCCCTAGGTTAACAAGTAGAACCTTAAGAACTTGCAACAGAAACTGCATATCAGAAACCCACTTTTTCCCTTTCTAATGTTGCTACACCCCTATCTGATCATCCTCTTCAGTTTTAGGAATATGTCAAATGTAATAAAAAGCAGTTGTTCTTTATGCCTAATTATGAGTTGAGTGTCTCTGCACAGACTGACTACTACTGATTTCTAGGCTTCGTGCAGGCCAGTGGCTGAACCAGTCTGTAATGCTTCTGCATCTTACTGGATTTGCTGCAGATACAAGTTAAGAACTCTTCTTTAAACTTAATTTTCCCTCAGATGCTATCACAGTTTTTGACATGTTAAGAACTGTCTAAATTTTTTTTTGTTTGTTCCACCTCTTTATTTTTTTCAGGTATTCTTGTCATGCAATATGTTTAAGTATCAGATAGTTACTAGCTGAGTAGATGTATCTGAGTGATAGGACGAGGGGAAACGGGTTCAAGTTACGTCAGGGGAGGTTTAGATTAGATATTAGGAAACATTTTTTCACTGAAAGGGTTATTAAACATTGGAATAGGCTGCCCAGGGAGGTGGTGGATTCACCATCCCTGGAGGTGTTTAAAAAAAGGGTAGATGGGGCACTTAGGGACATGGTTTAGAAGTGGCTCTTGTCAGGGTAGGCTAAAGGTTGGACTCGATGATCTTAAAGGTCCCTTCCAACCTCAACAATTCTATGATTCTATGATCTGTTGGTATGGAAGATGTGGTAGGCCATTTGGACAGTTTTATGAAGAGCCCTTCCCTGTAATATAGCGTTAGGTTATATTTCTGAACCACAACCTCAAAATAGATATTTGACTTGCAAAAAATTAAAGTAATATGAGCAGGGTGTCAGGAGTGAGCTTGAAATCATGGGGCTTTTTTTTTTCCCATATCTTATGGGACATGTGGTTGTGTGTGGGCAAGAATTCTGCCCTTCCCTCTCACTGGTTCTGCCAACATGGATGTCCCGTTTCCAAGGAATCTCAAAGTACTCCACCCCTTCTGTTTCCTAGCACTACCAGAAAGTACTTTTATTATCTGAAATCAATTACTTTAAAATATTGTAGATGCAAGCTGTTGCATATTCCTTAAGTTTTGTAACAGTGGTTCTATAGCAGTCAGTTCCAAACTCCAATGACTGTCTATAGAGTTGGATGAAGAATTACTTATTTTCCACACAGCCTTACAGAAACAGTGATTTTAACAGGGAGTTTCAGGGTGAGTGGAGATAATAAACCTAAGGATAATGAGGGTATATTTACTAGGGGTAAATTTTTTTTTTCATATTGCACATTCCGATGACCTATTGACAAAAACACTCTCAGCAGACAGTTCAGAGGCATTCCTCTGTTGGTAACAGAATACAGTTGTCTCGGAGCAAAGATTTTCTTAGCACTTATTAGCCAAAAGATCATAGTTGCTTTATTTAAACAAACTTTGGTATGAAGATATCAAAATAGCAACCTAAACCAGATGCTTCCAGGGAATAGGCATGGGAAGGGGCTAAGTGTAGCCTAACCAGCCATAGAGAACGGAATAGGCAGTAGGTGACCAGCTGAATTCCCTTATGGTCCCTTTTCTCTGCAAGTCCTAATTTCAAAATAGAATGTGAAAGAAATGCAGCATAGCCATTTGTTTAGCTTCAAATCAGTGCGAAAAATCCCTGTGCAGCTTACCAAGAGAGAAGCGTGATACAATGAGTTTTTAGGATAACAGTGGAAAATGTTGTGACTGGGAAGATAGATGCTGTGTATAAATAAGCTGCCTGTGGCTTCAGCATCTGCTTTTTTCAAGTTTACTGATGTATAGGATTAGTGTCGCACCTTCTGTATCATCAACTTGCATTATTTTTCATGTTGCTTGTAGACCTAAATGCTCATAAAACTGAGAGACTTGCAATATAAACTTTACCCTTTTGTTCCTGCTCTTAGTGTGCTCTTGTCCTGGGCTGTGATACCGTTGCAATTAGAGTTGTTTGTGCTGAATTCCAAGATAAGCCTTTGCTGCGATGCAAGGAGAATGGTCATTACACATTAAGTGCTATCTGATCTTAGCTTTAAAACCAGAATTGAAAACAGGTATGTGGAAGTAATGCTTAAGTTCCAATGCAGCGACATCTTGTATTTTCCACTACTGTGCCAAAAATAGTCAGTGCAAAATTATTTGTCTATTCACTCACCCCTAAGTCTATTACAGCTTAGCTATAACTGCTGGACCAAGCATGTACACTTCCGATTCAACTTTAAAAGCAACAACATGTAGAATTTAACAGATAAAGCAGCTGTCATCTCCATTAATCATAATATGTCTTCATTTGTATTTGTTCTTTTGCTCTGTTAGCGTATCCTGACAGATGATTAAGTGTCTTTTCAGGTATTACGGCAGTCATTGTCTTTTCCATTCCACTTTCCCTCAGTCACTTTGCTCCATTTGCCTTCTTTGTATAATTAAATTCTATATTTTTTCTAGGTTTTCTTCAAAGCCTGACTAATTGCATGAGTTTTAAAAGGATTATCATCTCTCTTTCTTTTTTTTTTCTTTTTATTCCGCACTCTCATACTCTTAGCTTTTTCAGACACCTGCTGGCAGGGGAGCCAACCAGGGGAAGGTCAATATGAAAGCTCAGGGCCAAGAGTATTATAGAATGGCATGGCTTCAGATCAGAGGCCAAACGTCTCACACCATACTTGCTGGATTTTGGGCTACTTTCTGTGAACCCCCCTCACAAGTCTCTAGCTTCCATCTAAGTGTCTGGTTAGAAAATCATTGACTTAAGTAGAGTCCATCTTTCCAGTGGTAAGGGAATGGTTGTCTCAGATCATAATGGTGTGGTTTATTGTGTCTCCTTATGTTGCATTGACTCCATAGCTGATAGACTTAATTTTCAAGGGCAAATCATGCCTGACAAACCTGGTGGCCTTCTATGAGAAGGTCACTACATCAATAGACAAGGGGAAAGCAACTGACGTCATTTACCTGGACCTGAGCAAAGCCTTTGATACTGTCCTGCATGACATCGTGGTCTCCAAGCTGATAAAATATGGGTTTGATGGACTGGCAGTTCAGTGGATAAAGAACTGGCTTGACGGCCGCACCCAAAGAGTGGCTGTCAATGGGTCCATGTCCAAGTGGAGGCCAGTGACAAGTGGAGTCCCTCAAGGATCACTACCGGGACTGGTCTTGTTTAATATCTTCGTCAGCGACATGGACCGTGGCATAGAGTGCACCCTCAGCAAGTTTGCTGATGACACCAAGCTGGGGCGGCTGACATGCTGGTGGGAAGGGATGCCATCCAGAGGAACCTTGACAGGCTGGAGAGGTGGGCCCACGCCAACCTCATGAAGTTCAACAAGACCAAGTGCAAGGTCCTCCATCTCGGTCGGGGCAATCCCAAGCACTGATGAAGGCTGGGCAGAGAATGGATTGAGAGCAGCCCTGAAGAAAAGGACTTGGGGGTGCTGGTGGACGAGAGGCTCAACATGAGCCGCCAATGTGCACTAGCAGGCCAGAAGGCCAGTCGTATCCTGGGCTGCATCAGGAGAAGCATGGCCAGCAGGTCAAGGGAGGTGATTCTCCCCCTCTACTCCACTCTCGTGAGACCCCACCTGGAGTACTGCATCCAGTTCTGGAGCCCCTAGTAAAGTGCTGGAACGTGTCCAGAGAAGGGCCATGAGGATGATCAGAGGGCTGGAGCCCCTCTCCTATGAGGACAGACTGAGAGAGTTGGGGTTGTTCAGTCTGGAGAAAAGAAGGCTCTGAGGAGACTTTATAGTGGCCTACCAGTATCTTCAGGGGGCCTACAAGAAAGCTGGTGAGGGACTTTTTAGGATGTCGGGTAACGGCAGGACTAGAGGGAATGGATTAAAACTAGAGATGGGACGATTCAGATTGTACGTTAGGAAGAAGTTCTTCACCATGAGGGTGGTGAGACACTGGAACAGGTTGCCCGGGGAGGTGGTGGAAGCCCCATCCCTGGAAGTTTTTAAGGCCAGGCTGGACGGAGCTCTGAGCAACCTGATCTAGTGGAAGGTGTCCCTCCCCATGGCAGGGGGGTTGGAACTAGATGATCTTTAAGGTCCCTTCCAACCCTAACAATTCTATGATTCTGTGATTCTATGATTTTAGTATCTGGCTCACTCCACCTATGGCTTATTAGGTGGTCTGTAACTGATTCCAGTTTAAAATAATGTAGTTTCTGGATCAGATTTTCAGTTCATGGAATTAGCTTATTTTAGTAGTAGCCAGCCCCTGGTTGTGGATGTATAAATTGAATTTAAATAATTTCTGATGAACCTACACCTTTTCTAATCTGTTGAGAAACTAAAGAAGGGAGGAGATAAAACACAAACCTAAAACCAGTTCATCAGCTACAGCTATTACACAGTAAATGATTGTAAATCACACAGTGGACATTTCATAAGAGCAGGCAAATCTCAATTAGACGATCCCAATGTTTCTGGGAGGAGCTATGGATATCATCATGCAGTTAGTATATTATCCTAATGAGCAAATAGATCACACCCCTTAAATGAAAGGAGTTATGTGAAAACGGTTTGAACTATTTGAAAGTATATTATTATGGATCTTTTATGCATCTCTCTGAAGAAGATTGGCTTCTAACTGTGTACAAGTGTTAGGAAAATAAAAGTAGTATACATGATAAAAATCTGGCCAGGATATGGAATATAGCTTATTTATAACATTTGGTTTTCAAACTATCCCATAAAGGAGTGGTGAATTTTCTTCAAGATATTTTTTGTATGATTTTTGGTCAAAATGAGACTGAAGACATCCTCTCACAGGCAGTGTTATGACAAATGTAAATGATAAAATCAATGGCAAATCTAAAGAACAATAATTTGACTGAAAAAACACCACTGCAAGTGTGATAGTGCCACTGCAGTGCATAATATTCCCTCTAGATTGTGTTGCTTTTCCCAGCAAGGAAGATGCTTTTTTTTTTTATTAACCTTTGAAGGACAAGGCCAGGCTTTGCTTAATTTTCTCATCACTTCACTGTTCTGATCATTTGCATTGAGATGCTGGATTTTTGAAGTTCTACCTGAAACTGGGAAGTTTTCTGTGCTGCTGCAGCTTCTGTGTAACTTCTGCTTTCCTGCTCTAGTTGGGTTTTACTAAAGTTCTGCAATTTGTTCTTTCTCTTGCAGAGCATTTCCTAAATTAATCTTTTTAGCCAAGAGCTATGTTAAGAGTATTCCTGATAGCTCTAGACTTTAAATGGGGAACTGGCTTGCTTACTGCATTAGATTTCAAAATAGTTTATGCCTAAATATATTCTACTCTGAAGCATCCAGCTTTATTTCAGATTTAAATCCTCTTGGGTCTTGGAAGTATTGTTTCATTTATATAGCTATAATAAATCAAGTCATGCCATAGCCTTTGATATGAATAGAGTTAAAGGAATACTGAATCAATCTTACTAAAACTTATGAAACTGTTGTTCAGTGAAGCTTCAGTTGGAAACAATTTATTTTTTTGCATTTTTCTACTTATTTTGGCAAAACTTTTGACTTTCTTAAACAAGAGAGAGAGAAGTCATTTTCTGAAGCTTGTATGTGAATGGATAGTGTTGGCAATAACACTGTGTTGGTCTTTAAGAAGGACTAGTTATATAGGAGAGTCATAGTTTGAGAATAGTTCATTGTAGGGTGGTGGTCCTAACTGAATTTGAGCGCATAAACTACTGTGTTTCTGTCACGTTTCAGAAATCTCTTGCAGATGACAGGGATCAACAGGACTGAAACTTATCACCTACCTTTTTCTTCTACATCTGCTTGTCAAAATAGCATCTGCTTCGTTTGTAGTAAAAAAATGAGGCTCTGGCTGTCCACTACAGCATTGTTTAAGACCCCTTTCCTTTGCCCTTTTATTGGCTTTCTGCAGCTTTGTAGGGAGTAGATTGTATAAAGCACGCCCCTGGAAAGCAGAGGCTGTTAAAAGGTTTAAGACAAATTTGTTTGAAGACAAAGAGGGCATTGAGGAAAACTGTGGTGAGGGATTGAAGGGCTTTTGCAGCGCAACAGAGCCTTGTCTGTGCAAGACCCAGCCTGCCTCTAAGTTCCAGCAGGCTGCTGAGAAGCAGGCCAAGAAAAGACTCTCCAAGACCCTGTTCCCTTCATCTGAAGTCTGCCATCTGGACAGAGGATGGCTAGAGGGTTCCTGGAACATATAGAAAGGAATCTTGAGGGCTGAAAATAAATGCCAGTGGAGACAGGAAGTGTCTGAGACTTTGGAGGGTTGGAGGAGGGGAGCTGCTTAGCATCGCTGCTCTGTAGGTCACAGAACTGCTAAGGATGAGAGGCAGATAAGGAGAGCCTCTGTGCTGCACTTGGAGGTGCACAGCCTTTCCTCCGCAGCCTAAGCTCCCCTCCATTTACTGCTTTTTGTGTGTGAGGGCATTTTAGTTGTTTGTTAGAGGGTTCATCTGAGTGATGGGGATCTTTTTCCCCTTTGTAGGAAGGGGTGCTTAAATTTGTAGCTCTTGGCGTAGTAGGGATTTTGAAATAGAAAAGGTTTATAGAAAGATGCCAGCTAGTGTTAAATTTTATCTTGATGCTGCTGTGTTTGAGTTGTCACGAAGCTGTGTGTTACTTCAGCGTGGTGTTTGGCGAGGTCTGTTGCAGTCAGGTCAGATGATGTTATGAGAGGACTATGCTGCCTTCAATGATTTTTCTCATGTAGTAAAGCCAATGAGCTGGGATACTTTATTCCTTTAGAGTACTTTAGTAAGTGTTATAATACTGGAGAACAATATTCTTCCTTTCTGGGTTATGACAGCGGTGCAGTCTTTGTATTCTTCTCAGAATGGAAATGTCAGTGAATCACACCACCCATCTTTTCTTCCTATAAGAGCCTCTCGTACCTCCAGAGAAACCTTACAGTGAAAGTTCTTTACATCACCTGTTGTGCATTTTTAAGGATAACCAGTCAGATAATGGTGAATGTTTTTGCTTTGTGTGCTGTCCTGTAAGTATTAAGTTGAAACGAGGTAAGTTTTAATTTTTCAAGATACTTCAAAGAATGTGGTCATGAAGCAGCTCCTTCCTATTAGTGAGCTTTTCAAGGCACACAATAAATGACTCTTCACATGATTTCAGGGCCATTATCATCTAAAGAATGCTCTTAGAAGGCCAAGACATTGATTCTAGAGAAAGTTAGACTCTATGTAGAGCTGAGTGGTTTTCCTTCACTAAATGCTTATGAAAAATGAAAGTGAGAGTATCCTCAAGTGTTTACTGTATATCCCATGTAAGGTGGTGGTACACTTCTTATTACTGACCTTGGAAGTAGAGTGTGCATTAAGGAGCAGTTCTCACTGCCAGGCTAGAACTGAGCGGTAGCAGAAGGTCTTTTCTGGGTGAGAGGAGATTTATCAGGTTTTATGAGGTACCTGCACTGGCAGCCTTCTTTGTGTGGTCACCGCAGATAGTTTATGGTTTGATTAAAACTTAATGGGGTAATGAGGGCATGATACCTAAAAGTAGAAGGCGTAGGTTTGGAATGAGGATAATGTCAATAAAGTAACAGTAATTTTCAGGTTCCTCACTGTACTCGTTCAGTAAATTAGGCTGTTAGCCTAATGTTTTAATACAGTTCCCTGATATGATTATGTAGCTGAAACATCATTTATCTGGCAGAAATCTTAGTATAGAAATTCTAATTTACACATTGATCAGTAACTCCAAATTAGAAAACCATATGAATATTATAAACTTCTTGTAGTGGAAAAAGTAGATCCTTCCACAGCAACGTCTTTACTGCTCGAAGGTGTGTTGTCATATCCCTCTAAATGACTCATGTATCATCACTTACAGTGTATCAGTAAGGACTGTAATTATTTCAGAGGCTTTGCACACAGCTACCATTTGAATCTGTATTTAGGGGAAGTGCAGGTTATCTGTGCTCAGGTGAAATCGTTCTCCAGCTGCAGTATGTATTTCAAACTCCATAGCACAGAGTATTAGCTGCATAGCGTTGCAAAGTGAAATACCTATTTACAGTTTTAAATGCATCTTGCTCTTGAGGAAGAAATAAATAGTGGATAACGTGATCTCTGTGCCAGCTCGTTATCTTGCACATGCTTGGTTTTGTTTGTTTTTTTTATTTTTAAAAATCCTTAAATGTTTAGGATTGCATAGTGGTAAACTGGACTCTGATAAATTTAAGAGGAGTGTGATGTGTTCTTTTCTTTTTCAAACTTTTTCCTGAATTTCATTAGTCCTTCTGTAGAGCAGTAAGTTGCCAGAAAAGGAATTTCAGTAGTCTGTCAGTGTTTACAGGAGTTATCACTGATTCTTCACTGAAAGTAAGTCGTGGTTTTTCCTATTGTGCTTAACTTTTGTTGTTATTGTTGTAAATGCCAAGATTTTAGGTTGCTGTCTCTTCTGCATCAGTAACTTCAGAAATTTTGTAACTTTTCTTGGCTTGTGGGGTATGTAATTGGAGCACAGTGCAATATGACAACATGAAGAGAGCAAATCTTTCTTTAGATACGAGGAAAGAGCACAGAATTGATTTAGTATAATTTTGAGCCAAGCTTGAAAAAAGTCCTGTCTTCTCAAGAAGCTTGTGTAGTTTATGGCAGTGTTTTTCACCTTTCTGTCACAAGAAAATATATGTAAAGACCTTTTAAACTGAATCTTTTTGCACTGCCTATAGAGAAGGACAAAACATAGTTTAAAGATTATGACACTTAAGCGTTTCTAATACGCTTAATCAAAACTTATTAGTCACTTTTCCTCTTGGAGCACTTGCTGTTACACTTTCATGGAGTTTGTGAAATTTGTCATAGAGTTTTTGAGGAGCAAAATGATGATATCTTGTTAAAATACCTGCATGTGAAAGGTGGAATTTTGTGTAAAAGGATTAATGTAAAAACGCATGCATATGCTTTCTTTATAGCACGTTATTGCTTTATGCGTGAGCCATAGGATGAACTCTCTTTTTGTTGTCGTGGATTATTTGCAATAGCAGGTTGCTGGTCAGTGATAGACATAAGGGAAGCAATTGTTTT
The DNA here is from genome assembly GCF_964199755.1 of Larus michahellis. NCBI lineage: Eukaryota > Metazoa > Chordata > Aves > Charadriiformes > Laridae > Larus > Larus michahellis. The sequence goes on along the minus strand of NC_133899.1, from coordinate 75,908,914 downwards.
CCATGTGATCATGCCAAAATAAAAGCAGTGGGTGTGGAAGAGAAGGAAAAGATGGCCTCGAAAATAAGCTTGATTCTAATGTGTGTGTGTAAAACTTTATAGTATGTGCACTTGAAATTATCTTGGTCAATAATTAAATAAAAAATGGTGACCTGTATTAACAAATGTCCAAGTGTTGTAGTGACAATCCATAAATCTGGTCATAAGTATAAAATATCAATCAATCTTTAGGAGATGGGGGGAAACTGGAAGAGGCAGAGACGTTATAAAGGTAAGGCAAGGATTCTGGCCCTAGATTTATAGTGTTTTGTAGGTGCTTGCATAATCTTTTATTTGGCACTTGTGACTTCAGAGGTAGAGATAAGGCATCTCACTTGATTATGCAAATTATTCCGCATATGTTGTTATTTAAGTGCAGTGTATAAGGAAAATGAAATGCTGTAATAAATAAATGCTGACAATCTACAACAAAGCTTTATAAGACTTGATACATCAGGTATAGGCCCAGAACCGTTTCATGCCCTGGTAATGATTCATAGGAAACTGAAGAGCCTCAGTTTTTCACCACTTATGAAAAATAAAGCATTTCATCACTTAAAATTGAAATAGGTATGTTTTTTAAACGTTTGCAGCAAAACTACAGTAACATCCCTTTCTATCTTTCACTGCTCTGAGCTAAGCTTTATCTTATTTTATGGCAATGTAGTGAATTTTTTTGTTTCTAAAACAAGCAGATAATCTATTATTGTATTAGGATGTGGAGAGTCCGGTGGTATGTATCAAAAGAATAAATCTTCTCATTGAATTAGTTGTCAGAGGGAAGGAATAGAACAGGAATGATTTTCTGAATGATTATCTAGCCCAACTTTTAGAATAATGAGCTGTTGCTGTACAAGGTGATTTGTAAATAATGTGTTGGGTTAAAGCACAATGCTTATTTGATGCTCTCAATATGACTGTAAACAGCTGTTCTGGGAAAGCAGCAATCAGTTCAGTATCTGTTCTGGTGACTCCCTGGGTCTGAATTTAATCGGAAACGGAGAGCTCTGCTAACCTTTTTAAAGATTTTTCTTCAGAAATTTGAAGTAGCTGGAAAAAAGAGATGAGGGTTGCAGGTTGGAACGAAAGGCAGGTCAAAACTGTTGAAGCCATGCGTGGTTAAGTTTGCTTTGTACTACGTCTTCATAGGCCCTTTCAGTTGTCAAATGGGCCCCTGAAAAACTGAAGAAACCTGGGCTGGCGCAGGAGCTCGAAGCATAGGTGTGAAAAGTACAATATAAAGGTTAAATACAGTCATAGAGTGAGTATGGCTGCAAACTACAGATAAGAAGAAAGCTGGACAGGTAGGGGGAGAAATGCCAGCTCCGCTGGAGGCAGCAACATTTCCAGTTATTAGAGGTTTCCTCCTTTCATTATCTGGAGCTGAACCCAGCAGTCATCTGCCCAGCTTGCTTGTCTAGGCTAGCAGAGCAAATGCCACGGTAAAGATGCTCACATACTTCAGTATTGAAACTGAGAGTGGTAGCAGTGTCTGCTCAGGTGGCAGAGGTCTGCCGTGGAACCAGAATTTCATACTTTTGTACACTTCCAGGATTTGAAGGTGGTGGAGCTCTGCAATATAGAAATTACTTTACAAAAATCGTTTATAATCCGTATGTGCTACAAGGCTGCTTTAAGGCCTGCAGTCTTTAACTGTTGCTTTTTGAAACTTGAGTTGCTTGACACTGCATGCCCAAAACCGCTTTAACATACATCTTTTTGGATATGTACCGTGCAGCTAAAATCCAGGGGGGAAAAAACCCTTATTTATTAAACTGGTGATATCCCTTAAAAGCCACTGTGAGTATATAATTTTTTTAAAGTTTTGATTATTGAACTAGAAGCAGTTTTAGGACAACCTGTGCTGCATTTTAGTATTTTTTGGTTTTGCTTCTAGACATGACATGTGTAGCTGCTAATTATTCTTTATGCTTTTACTTACTTTTAAATTATGTGACTGCAAAGATACAGCCAGGTGTTGTTTGCTAATAGGTCCTTTACCTTTTTTTTTTTAAGCTAAAGAAATGAGACTTACAGTATAGGTGAATGTTAACATTCCTTGGTAGATAAGCTTGCTCTATCTCTTTAAATATCTGACAGAAGATGGTGTCAGCTGGACAAGGGCATAGTGTGAAAATGGCCCATTATGAGCTACTCGAGCTACGGAGAGTTTAAACTCTTACTCGGCAACACACTGTACTATTTGACCCTAAGCAATTTAATCCATCTTTGTCTCATTTCACTGTCTAAAATTGGAGAATACTTCACATTGCAGAGATGTAAATGGCTTGGCTAATGCATGTGATAATTGACCTTTGAAAATTGCATGCTAATTGTATAGTTTTTGCTTGCGTCCTGTTCACCGCACTGAAGGCAAGACTGCTTTTTATTACTGTAGCTCAGTAACTTTAAGCAAAATTATACGAACTTGGATTAAAAATCCAAGCAAAATAAATAAGTAAATAATAATAACAATAACAAAGCGTTAGATAAATAGTGGATATTCCAGAATAGCATGTAAGGAGAATCCCCCTTCTCAATTTGCTGTGCAGGCTTTCTTTTGCCCATCTGTTGGTAATCTAAAATTATGTTTAGAGTGGGTTTAATGATTGGCTTTTGAATTAATTCTTTTGAATCATGAATGTAAACTAAGAACACTGTGATTGTGACCCTAAACAGTGTGCCTTATAAATCCGAAGTTTAGGTTAAATCCCCAGTGTGTAAGTTGAAATTCTATAAAAGGGGTGTGCGTATAGAAGGAACAGCTCAAACAAGTACCCAGCCTCCTCTTGAAAATAAGTTCCCAACCTCTGTGATTGTCAGGTCTGTGTTTCACCCACCACAGTTAATGAAGCTGTGTTCTAATGGAAGTATATGGGTAAATACAACAAGACAGGTTAAAATGTATGACTGTATTCGTTTTAAATCCTAGAAGAAGTAAAGATGAAATCCATAAAGAGGGGAAGCACAACACAAGTGCAATCTTCAGTAAACTGGCTAAGTCAGTAGAAGACACTTGTTATGGGGAATGTTGTGGGTTATATGAGATATGTACCCTTTGACATGCTTGAAGAAATAAAAAGTATTTGACCATCATATGTGCATGTGAAGGTCTATGTGGGACTAAACTGATGATGATTAAATCTTCCAGGAACACTCAAGAGTCTGTCAAAGGAAAGGACGATACCACTTGAAAAACATTATGATTCTGAGGCAACTCTGACCTGTCACATGAAGTTTTGTGGCTTCGTTAATTTGGCGGTCAGTTTTTCAAATTCAAACCAAGTCACTTCTTGGTTATTCAGTTTTCAGCCAAAAACTGATTCTCTCATCTAACCTGGGTCTTTGCAGCAAGACTAGTCACTTCCCTTAAGTTCTAGGTAATAGCACAGTAAAAGGATAAAAATTCTGGTAGTAGCTTAGAAATTCTGCTTTAACATTGAGTTACACCATTTTTTGGCAGGAAGAAAATGTTTCATTCCCAAAATAGGATTATTTTGCTTTGTTCTCCCAGATCACCTGTTGACTACTGAAGTGTATTGCTGTATCTCTGAAGGCATTTAAGGTCAGCTTTCTAGGCTAAACACTTTTAGGACATAAAACTGCATACAGGGATGGGATAAATTATGTAATTGAGGCGTTAATGATTGCCTTGGACTGGAGGTTTTTCTGTTGCATAAGCTAGATGGACTACTTCTGAATAAATCAGAAATGCATCCAAGCAGGAGTTGTACAAAGTTTGGATGAAATTTAGTGGTGGGTGTACATTTTTTTTTAATTTTATTTCCTGACTTGAGGACGGTAGTGCATAAAGTTAGAATCTAGTAATTAGGCTTTGCCTGCAATTTTGCCTTGAGAGCTGAGCTCCCTGTTCAACAAAAATCTTTAGAGAAAGTATACATGTGTGCACAGATGAGAGAATGAAGGGCAGTTATTCAGAACTGAAATGCAGCTTCTTTCATGTAAGACGTATTTTGAAAGGCGCGAGGTGTAAGCAGTGAGGTTTGAATTGAGAGCTGAGGACTTCTGAATTATGTTATTCTTTGGTGCTTGGCTTTACCTGAGTTACTTCAACTCATAAAACCCTAGACTTTGTATCTGCTCAGTTTCTGGCTGTCCAAGTGCTTCCTGAAGTGTCACTTGCCGTTTTACGCTTTGGGGAAAGGAGATGCCAAACTGGAAGACGTGAGCGAACTGGTAGACGTAGCAGATTCTCCATTCCTGGCCTTAAACCAAGTCTAGCATTTATACCTACCAGCTATTTGATACTGAAAGTCCAGTATTCTGGCCTTAGAGTTTTACTTCACGTTCACTGCTGTGCCTTAGCTAATGCAATGAAAATGCACAATACAGATGGTACCCTGCATGTCTTATCCTAAGTAATGCAGAAAGACAGAAACAGTAGCAAGGTTTTGATTCTGTTCCCAAACCGTGTTTCCTTTTATCTGTTCCGCTTTATAGCCATTTCCTCCTGGGTTTTACTAATGTAATGACTGTAACAGCCACTAAAATGACACAGGTTGCGGGGATTGAGGGCTTTTTTCCAGAGTGCTATAAGAATTTCCAAAATTGCTGTCTAAATGTTAGTTCATGTTCTGATGTCCTCAAATATGAGGTCCAGACTCTGACTGGGGTGAAGCATCCTTGCCTTTCTTTGACGGATAGATGACTAGGGGTATGCCTGGGATTTAGTCTACAAGGATTTTTTTTTTTTTTTATGAAGATTCAGGGTCTTGCAGAAATGTGAATAGCAGCAGCTGAAGTCCAATTTGTTAGGATCACCTAAAAAGCCAACGTTCAGATGACTTATGTTGCTGCCTTTTGACATTGACACTCACGGTATTTTTCACTCTGTGCTTAATTTCAGATAAATTGTTTCATTATGCCTATTAATTTAGAAGTACAGAATAATCTGCAAAAATAATACTGTATTCATTTGTTTTGAGATAGCCGATTAATTTCCTTCTCTCTGAAGATCTATTGTATAAAGCATGTCTGATAAGTGACTCTACAAATGCAGGATGTTGATTTTTATGATCAGAATTTATTCTGAAATATTAAATTTTTCACTTCTCTCCTCTTTTCATACCAGTTAGCGGCTGGTTAGTTTACAGCTTCTGGTTATAGTTGTCTTCCTGTAATACATGTGTTTGGCTTTACAGGTTTTTTTTGCTAATCTTTAGTGTCCCACCCCCTGACCCCCACTACTTACAAGCCCTCTTTCCCATACATTATCCCCTTGGTCAAAGCCAACTATATTCCATGGGTGCAGAAGTGTTTGTTTATTTAAATTTGTACGGGGTACAGATTTGCAGCGGGCTGATCAGTGTTTCCCTTCCCAAGTAAGCATTTTTGCACAGATCTTTCAGACCCATCTGAATTAGGAACTGCAAAAGAACAATTTAGCTGCTGGGAGATTTGTTGTCTTTTGCAGGAGTAAATATTAAACTTAAGTAAATAACTTTCTTAAATTTATATTATTTGGCAAAAAGAATCTGCATCTGCAGTCTGAACTTGGGACTTAAATTAATTTCCTTTACCCTAGTGTGAGAGGAACATTCTAGAGTCCCATCAATCCATGCAGCGGCAAGGATAGTAATGGGAGACATGAACCAATCTTTGAGGGTGCTGGAAAGGATATGCAAGGGCAAGCTCATAAGCAAGTTTAAAAGGAGATTCAGAGAGTAAGAGCCTGACACTTTTCATTTGTTTCAAATTACAAATATTTTAATGACCAAGCACATAGTTGTTGTATATCTTACTACCTGTTGTACTCACTAACTTATATACGGCGTGCAGTCTGTCTTATAAAATTTATACCCTTATTATCCAATTGTATTTCCTGATGCCCCTTATTTTTAATGATTTGTTCTGTATTTGGCCAAAACTACAGCCCTTTTTGAATATATGAAGAATTTTCCTCCCTTTCCTATGTTAAAGGGAACAAAAGGTTTACTTGTGGAATACCAGCTTTCTGTATTGGAGTCAGGGTACTGCTTTATTAACAAAACCACTCTTGTTTTAAACTACTAAAAATTGCTTGTAGCTTTTAGCACCTTAGTGTGAGACCACTTAGCTAAATTAAAAAAAAAAAAAAGGAAAAAAGGAAAGAAGCAAGTTGTGCAGTAGAAAACTTAACTACTTTTTCTTTCTGCTTGTTTTATAGACTTCAGGGATTCATACATGCCTAATTGTGTGTAGTTAATTTTAGCTAAAGTCTCCTTCTCAGAAATTTCTCTCCCGTTCTCCCTCTGTGGTACTTCCAGACTTCTCCTGGATTGTATCATTAGCTAAATTTTGCAGCAGAGACTTTTATACCGACTGGGACTTCTTGGGTGGGGCATTTTGGTAAATCATACAGTTGTTTCCTGTTCTTGGGCTGAAGGGGCAGTGCCTGCTCTAAATTACCTGCTTGCTGCTCCTGCCAAGAACATCAGTCTTCTCTTATTATTTATTATGTTACTTTATGAGCCTTCCTTTGAGATGGACAAAGTTTTGGGGGCTGATATGAATGGGGGTCTTCATGGTCTACAGCCATTTACCACAGCTATATAAATAAGTGTTGTCCCTGTGGCCGGTGTTAATGCCCATCTTCGAGAAGCAGGGCAACTTTCATGTCTCACTGAAAGATTTATTTTGCCACAGTACTTTAACCCTGTGTAAGGACCTCTCTTTTACACTGAAACTAATTATTAAATTCTGTCTAGCTGCTTCGGTTTTTAAAATCTAGAAATCATTTAAGACAAGTTAAAAATAATGCAGTCGAGCACTGTGAAGTCTGATATCCAGCTTGCATTACATTAACTCTTTTGGACAGCCCTTCCAAAGACTGATCTGTCCGTGTTCGTTCAGTCCAAACCTACCTCCAAGAAACTGCCCAAAGTGGGGGATCAAAGCAGGCGATGTGCCAAAGGTTTGTGTTTCAGACAGTCTGGCACATGCTGAAAGCTTGGTCGGTCTTGTACTAAGCCACGGGCAGATGTCCATTAAGAATGATTAGGCAAAATTTATATAAAGGCCTTGTAAAATGTTGTGTGCCCTCCCCCCTTACTTGAGAAGTTTTGTGTGGGTGTGTATTTTTTTCTAAATTTATAAACCCTGGCTTTTGCCCTCCTCCGGTAGAGACTGGTCACCCACCCTTTTCCGTTTCCAGGCGGATTGCTTTTCTGTTATTTCAGTTCTGTAACTTTCTCCAACACTGTCCTGTTTTGCTTATTATGAAGTGCTTGCAATAACCCTTTCAGTGCTGCTGTCATCTTTGCCTTAAATCAGAACTGGCTGTTGCATTCATTTAAGATGATCTTCTCTTAAAAAGCAAGTTAAAGACTTCTCATGTGTTACAGCTTTCTGTTTGCATACATGGAATGTGATACGGCTTTCATTTCTATTTTGACTGTTGTGGTGTCCCCACACACAGGGTTTTTTCTTTTCAATACTAAGCCAAAAGCCCCACTGAAATGGGACTTCTTTTCAACTTTGGCAAAGAAATCCCTTCAGCTCTCAAGCTGAGGCAGTACCATCTTCATGTGCAGAATGAATTAGCAGAATTTGGGGAAGACACTTGTTTCCAGCCATGTCTTAGTGTCAATTTTCCTGTTCTTCTCCTCCTCTTCTACTTTTTCATTCCCTATTCAGCAACAGTTGATATTGACTTGTAAGCTCCTTGTTTCTCTAATATCAGTGTTTAAATTAAGCCTGAATTAGCTAAGTAGTTAAGTAGAAGTAAAGTGAACCTGGCTGACCTGCTGTTTGGAGCCCTGTGTGATGTATGAACTAATACAAAGTGCTGTAAGTGTATAATCAGACCAGAAAAGTAGACTCAAATTTGTTTCTTGTTACAATTCTGTGTTTCATTGATTATCCTGGGAATTAACTTGGCCAGCCCTTAAGCGCAAGTTATGTTGCAAGACAGAAGAAAACAAGGTTAAGCATTAGGTTAGTGTGTATTTTCCAGAAGAAAGTGAGTAAATTGTTCTCTTCAATAGTGGGACAAATTCAGATACATTTTTCCAAAACATTGGGGGGGAATGGGTCAAGGATACATGTATAAAATAACACTAAATGCTGGAGAAGTAACTTTAACGCTTGTGAAAAAGCCATGGCTCTGGAAAATAGGGTACATATGGGCGCACTGTCTTCTCTCTTTCCTGACCAGATGTGGAGAACTGAGGTTGCTAGTGAGTGTTTCTTTTTAGATGTAGATAGATGTTTCATTCATATGCAAAACTCCCCCTGGATGAATAATTAAGCTCTGAGTGTACTGTAAGTCTTTCCAAGTAGTAGAGGACTAGCTATTCTTTTCTGTACCCAGCTTTTTACTTAACATGTACGTTTCCTTATTAAATGGACAATTTTTTTTTAATAGTCATTGAAACAGAGATCTCTTAAAGCTGTCTTCAAAGCACAAAGTTTTTCAAAGGAGATGGTTGAAAATGGTAAATCATCCATACTAATTTCTGTTGTTTAAAGAACTGTACTTTGAGCTAATGTCCAGAGTAACTGGGCCAAATGGTCCTGTTGAAATTCCCCTCAGAAGCGGAGCAGTAATTGGATGAACGTTTAGCCTGGGAACAAATAATCCATGCTAAAGTTTATGGATTCTGCTTGGGGAAAGGAATAAAAGAGAAGTGGGCTGTAAGAATGCTTTATTTGTCAGAAGGGATCTTAAGGAGACATAAAGATGTTTTCCCTCCTCCCATGTGTTTTCACCACAGTAATGATGATTCAGCTTGTGTACGCTCTCTGGAATGCGTACGTGTCAGGAGAGAGAGGAGAAAAGGATTTCTTTAGGTGCAGCTCATTAAAATTACTGTAGGAGATAATGTGTATAGCATATTGCCTCACCATAGAGTTGCCTACTGCAGCAAGTTAATCATCATTATTTTCATGTTGATTAAAAATAAGGTTTGTTTTTTTTTTTTTTTAATCTCAAACCAAACACATTTCTCCAGAAGACCTCTCTGAAGCAGGCATTCATTGTTTGTGAAGCAGTTGTGTTGGCAAGTAGGCTTTTGCTGTGTTTCTGTGGTAAGTTCTTTTGTCCATGATAGCATTTTGGGATCCCAGCATCAGTGTGGCTGGCTCGGGCTCTGATTGGACAGTTTATATTTAGTTGCTGGTTTCCTATAATAGCTTTCAGATGGAGATGTTAAAGAACACGTACTGTACCCTTGTGCTACTGTAATCCCTGTAAGAGCATGGGGAAGTGAAAAAGAAAAAAGCATTGATGTCTTTTGGCAGAAGCAGAATTTAGAAAAAACATCAGCTGCTTGCAGCAACAGAATGCTGAAATTTATTTTTAAGGAATTAAGTAGCCAGTAAAAACAAAATGCTCAGAAAATCTGTGGGTGCATTGCTTACGTTTTGCATCCAGAAAGGAGCTGAAAAAAAAAAAAAGCTGTGGAAAGGTCTGCTTTTTTTAAATTACAAAAATTTTGATTCTCTAGTTTACAATAGTACTCAATTGCTATTAAGTAATGTCATCAGACACCACCCCATGAAAGCTCCTGTGTTCCCCATCTCTGGTGCCCTTCCAATGCAAATTAGTAGACGCCCCAAAAACCCCAGTGTCATATATGCTTTAATTATACTGCCAGACGCATCTTTTCAGTGGGGCATGATTGATTTCAATTAAAACTGAAGACATAACAGATTTACTCTGAGTCTGGGTTCAAGACCACCTCTCCAGAAACTTTTCCCCAGGAATCTTTGCTTCCAAGAAAACTGAATTCAACTTGTCGTTTGATTCTGCATTTGCAGAGTCTTTAGGAATTATCTTTATGTAAATTTTTTGATTTATTAGCTTTAACTACTTTTTCTTCTCTAAATTATTAATCAAATTAATCATCCTAGTTTTCCTTGGTAGGCTTCCAAGAACATGTCTCTGCTCTATCCAGTGTTGGTAGGTAGCTGCCTGCAGGGACCTAACTTCTAGCTCTTCTGTGGCCTTAGCGAATCTTCACTCACTCCTGAGGGACAGCGGGAACTGACCATAGCAACTGGAAGAATCAGGCCCTGCTACCAGCCAGCACGTAGGTAGGATCTTTGCAAAGTTGAAGGTTGAGAAGAACACAAAGTTTAATGCTTTCCAGTGATGCATATGATAAAAGCGGAGTGCTGCCACCATTGTGGTGGTAATGTATTGGACCTATTTGCAGTCCTGACCAGTGTAATTTGAGGGGAAAAAATCTAAAGCATGCTGTAGTCTGCTTTGGCTTGAGCTAGTTTGCCCCATATGGTTACACAGCAAAATTGTCATTCTTTCTTCCAGCTAGTAATAGAGCAAATCACAGAAAGCTAGGGATGAGAGAGACCTGGAAAGGTCACCAAGTCAGTCCTCAGCTCTGGAGCAAGATCATCTCAAAGGCCTGCAATCATGGAGACTCTGTAATCTGCTCCTGTACTTATAAAACAAACAAAAAACAATGAAACAAACAAAACCTCTCAAAGAAAAAAAATCTAATACTAACCTTGTTTATTTCTTGCTTAATTCAAGTGTCTTTGTGATGGATACAGCAGGAAGAACATTTTGTTTCATTTCTCTTTACAGCAGTGTTCTACATCCTTGGGAAGTGTTATGTTGTTTTCCTCCCTCTGTTTTCTCATCTGTGAGATAGATTATAATTCTTCTTGGTGCTCCCTGTGCTCCAGCTAATTCTGCATCTGTCTTCTACTAGGGTGCCAAGGGTTGGGCACAGTACTCCAGATGAGGCCTGATAGATTCTGGGCATTACTTTGTATCTTGCAGACACAGCACACTTGTATGGTGCAATCTCATTGCCTTTTATCAACCCTTTTTTCTCTCAACATTTGTGATCTAATCAGTCCCTGCACAGGTATACTTGATTACACCTAACTGTATAAACTCAGCCACCTAGAAAGAAATTAAGCAATTCTCCTATTTTGTGGCTGTTTTTCTATAACTGTTAAATTTTTGGATGACAAATCTGAAAGAACAATGCAAAGATGGGATCAAGATGAAAACTGAGTTTGATAAACATATTGTCTTTAGATATCTGGGCCATTAAAATACAGAATAATGTACTCAGGCCAGAGTTCTGTGGGACCCTACCCATTGCTTCTCTCTGTTTAGGTAGCAAATTTTGTCTTTATATTTGGCTAGTGTGCCATTTTCCCATTATCCTAGAGTAGTTTCCCCTAGGCCACAAGTGGCAGTCATTTCAACAGTCATTGTTAAAAATGTTTTTCGTGTGATTTGTTACTTGAGTCAGTGTGGATTTGCTCACAGACAGTAAATGATCAACGATTATCTGGAGCAATTTTTGCTTTGTGTGGTAGATTCGCCCCTCTGGTCCAGACGTTAAGCTGTGCAGCTGTTTAGTTCACAGTGATCAGGGAATGGTAGGGTGAACAGAACGGGAAGGGAAACAGCCTCATCGGAGACAGTGCTGTGGTGTGATTTATGCAGGGCAGCCTGCCCAGGACTGAACTGCTAGAGGATATTTTTCTCTGTAGCGTTCGAGCGTGACTTTATTTCTGCCTGTTTTTAACTTTCTACAAGGAAAATAAACCTTCTAACCACTACTCGTGTGTCCCTTTCCACGTGTGTAGTTTCCAACTTGATATTAGGGGGAGAAAAAACACAAAAAAGTCTTGAGTATTTGTTATTTAGTGCTTCTCGTTTAGTTGCCTTGTGCTCTGAGGGTAGTGCTGAGTACTTGAGTGATAGTCACAGCAGGGCTTGTGAGAAGGAGAGAATAGATCTGAAGCTGCTTTCAGACTAATTGGAAGAGGAGCAGCTCACCAATAAAAGACAGCTTTCTGCAAGATTTATTCTTGCACACGTAGGGACCAGTTAAGGTATTTTATAAAAACCCTTTCTCTGTGAATTTTTGCTACTTTTTGTTGGTGGGCTCCAAGGTATTGTTGGAGGTGTGTTGGGGAGACTTTACACCTCCAGACTCTTGTTTGGCTGCAGGCAGTTTCCTCTGGGCTTCCTGCTCAGTGGCTCTGGTGGCGGTTTCGCATTGTTCCTCGCTGATGACTCAGAGAAACAGGAAAGAGATCCCCTGGCGAACAAAAAGCACAACCACCAAACAGGTGCCTGTATTCTGGGCTAGCAGAGGACAAACCACCTCACTCTGGATTTTTTCCTAAGATTCTTATCTGCAAGTATGAGACTCAAGAGGAATGGTTCATACACACTGAATGGGTAAGAAAGAGCCTGCATCCTCTTTTGAATCTTCATCATTAAAACTGCGTGAAAACGGAAGCCTTTATTTTTCTTTCTAGTGACAGGGTACATGAAATAATGACCAAGTCTTTTGTCTCAAAAAGAGGGGAGGATCGCAGCATATGAAATACACAGCTTATTTAGCTTTCTTCTGCATTTTGTTAGATTTGCTTTTAAAGCGTGTGCATTTGGTGGGGGCAGGTTAGAGTTGTCTGTGTGTTAAAATGAAGTGGATCTGCTCAGTAAAACCACCACAGCATTAGGAACTGTGTGATAATTATTTTAAGCATTTGCCAGTTAAACACCCCATGCTTTTGATACAAACAAGAGCCAAACTCATTAAATGTGGTGCTCCCTGGTAGGGAATACAAATGACTTTAAGTTTAGTCAGTTAAAAAAATTAGTTTAAGTAGTTTCAAGTACTTAAAACTACTCTGAGTTACTTTACTAGTTTTGTAGTTTTAAAAATATGGGGTTTTTTTTCTCTCTGCTGTTTAGTCCTCTCAGTAACAGAGAATGTACAGTTACTGTAAAGGTAATAACTAACTAGATATTCCTTGTTTAAGGAACCTTTTTGTAATAAATTGAAAATAAGCAAAAATGTTTTTTATATAATTAAATTTGATTTCACTAAAGCCGATTCTTGTATGTCTTCATGCGATGTAAGTTTTATTTCTCAGCCCAGCATACCTGAACTGAAGAGGACTTGTACTTCCACAGTGCTGTGTTAACTGTTCATTAGTACCTGGCAGGTGACTTGACAAATGAAGAAAGTTGTTAGTCTCGGGAGTGTCATTTTACTTTGCTGCTGCGTCTACCCTTCTGTCCTGAGTAAGTGTTGCGATAAGCGCTCCATGGTGCAGTTGGCTTAGTGCTGCATTCCTGAAAAGCCCAGATATATCTCAGAGTACAAGTGTGCAGACTAGTCCAAAACTGCCTAGTTGCTTTAAACTCATGGTCCATTGCACACTTAATTGGCAATCTCTGCACAAGAGAGACATATAGCGGTGCAAGCAGATCAGATAGGAAATACTTTGGCAGTGTCGTTCAGCTGGTCTGCACTCTTTTTGCCTGCACTGGCTTGCACTATGCCACTTAGAAGGGTCCTTTGCTTTGCCAACATAAGCTTAAATTTGATTTTAAAAAAATTTTTAAATTAGATTTGGATTAGGTTTTTTTTAATGGCAAAATAGATGGATGCTAACATCTTCCTGGCTTATGAGTATTTTTTATAACTGTAATAAAAATTTAATTATCCAACTGCATACAAAATCAAAGATAATTGAAAGTTACTACCTTACAGTATTTGGTTTTAAGCTGTAAGACGAGTTTTTCACTCAATGAGATTGAGTTTGTAGTAGATAGAAGTTAAGAATGTATTAGCATTAGCTTGTTTTTTTGGCAGAGGCTTTTGACCCTTTGAGAGACTATCTAAATTTAGAGAGTCAATTAAGAAATGGTGCTGAAATGCCAAATGTAACGGATATTGCTTATGTTAAAGAAATTTCTTAGATTTTAGTTACGGGAAGCACAATCTTTAGTTGATTTGAGGTTTATTAAAAATGAATGCGTGGTATAGAACTTCAGGGAAATAAGTTGTGCAAGATCACCCTGTGCATCTGTTCTGCCTTGTTCTAACTTGCAAGATGCTGCATAATCATTTTAAGGAATTTCACTTGTGGGCCAGTGCATACCTGGCATTACATTTTACAGCCAGCATTTAACTGGAAGTATTGTGTTACAGTGAGTAAAACCAGTGGCACCCAAATGCTTGCATGAAAAAGAAGCTTCAACTGTGAGTTTGTGGGAGACTCCAATATTATCTGATTCTAACCTGCTGATGTGCTTTGCTCTGTTAAACAACTGATGCTGAGGAGTGAATTTATCTAATTAAAGAAATTCCTTTTATGTTTATCTCTTGCCTAGATGGTTTAATAATGCAAGGTAATGGAAAAAGAGCTTCAAGTATGTTTTCCTGTTTAGCTTAAACTTTTGGCCTGTCAGCAGAAAGGCTTGTTTTGATCTTTAGGGGTTTTTGTTTGGGACAGCGTGTTCCACTTCTCAGGTGGAGTGGCAGCCTGTTGCGCAGGTCACTTCAGGAGAGGGGAGCTCATTGGGGTGGAATGTTGTAGGGCAAATACAAACACTGCTGGAGCAGGTACCTGCACATGGGGAGGACAGAGTTACTGCAGGATTACTGTTTACAGTGTAGTGCATGAAAACCCACCTTCTGTTTAACAGAAGGTACAGCCAAACGTGAGTACCTCAAGATAATCGGTGTGTTCAGAGATGTCATTGCGGAGTATGGTGATAAACTCTGAATCAGGCAAGGTGGTGTTATGCTAAATGTTTAATAATGTTAAAACATAGAAGTTGTGCATCAAGAGCAATAGGAGGGCATACATCAAAAGTCACTTTGTTTGGCACCTTCCTACTGTATCAAATCTTATTTTGTAAATTGGAGCTATTGAATTTGCAGGAAGTTCACATTAAGGGGCATAACAGCACTTGTAAGGGAGCACAAGAATTCTGTTTAAAGCCTCAACTTTTAAAATGAAAGTGCAACTTCTTGATCTCCTTTCATACTCTATCCAGATGTTCTTAAAAAGTAAATAAATCATGCCTAACTCATTAAGTTCTTGCAGATTGGTTTATCAAGCTCTAGATACTGTTTTTGGTTTAGGTGCTGCTGGTATCTTGGATGAGGCAATGAAAAAAGGTGGTTGGAGAAGCCCAGTCTCTAGGATACAGGGGTTATGTGAAGAACCCCTAACATATTTTGCATAAAGATGCTCACTTTTCCTTTTAATAGTTCTCTTTGACACTATAAGGTACTCCCCAAAACTGCAAATATTTGATCCCATTTTCAGGAAAACCTTTATTCTTGTTTTTAATTGGTTTGTAAACAAGGAACTGTAGCAAAAGTCATAGCAATAATTAGGTTTTTTCCTTTGGATATGATTTAGTCAGGCTCTGATTGTGCCTGTAAACTCATAGAGGAGGAAGACTGGAAGGGGAGCTGAGATACTTGAAAATGTTTTCAAACCTACGTAATAACAGCAAAAACCTCCCCCTGCCTGGCCGGCCTTTCTCCTGTTCCATTGTATCTCAGGTGATACTAGTGTAAGAACTGTACACATATAAACTGGAAACATACGTAAAATCCAGAGTTTCACTTAGAAACAGTGATTCATGTGTATTCTTTGAGCAGGTCTTGCTGGACATGGGCATGTTTGCTCTTGCTTTTTGAAGTGGGTAATGTGGAGACAAAGGGATCTGCGATTCATCAGAGGACACAGTTAGGAGACCTACCTTTTCTTGCTGAGACTGAGGTAGAAATCTTACCTGCTGGCATCCCTTTGACAATGTTGTTAAGTCAGCTTTGCTGTTATGTGCTAACCTGCAGTGTGCTGATTATATTTCTTTGCATTGCAAAGTTTCTTTTTATAAACGATCCCTTTTGAAGGTCATCTTAACTTGGGAGATATCCCTTTATTTGCTTGGTGTTGTGTTTATTGACAGTGAAAAATGCGCTGGCACTGTAATTGTTTCAGCTTCACTTTTTCTCTTTGCAAATGTGGTTGGGTTTTTTTTGTCTTCTCGACCCTTTAGAATTTGTAATTACTGATAGTCAGTATAAGTCTTTGCACACTGGTAAGATGTGAAATAACAAATAATGTTTATTACACATCTATTTCCTCTTTTTCTCCTAATGACTTAAGTTTAAGGAAGGGTATAAATCCAAGCATGCATTTTGCAAGATTTGACCTCAACCCACCCAAAACAAATACGTAACTTGAACTTTGGTGGTGTGATCTAAGCTTCCTGTGCTTTTTAAAATCCTAAGGTATGGGCCTGCGCATTCCTATAACCTTTGTAGTGGTGCAGACAGAACCATGCCTGTGCTGGTTTACCTTCTCAATGGCCTGCCCGCTGTAGGAAAGCTTTGCTGCAGTGTTAAGTAGATTGTGCAATTGTAGAATTAAAGAGCTCCTGTGGACAGTTGACAACTTGCTGACCTTGCTTCAAATATCATAGGATATACTGATAAACGGTTTACTAGGTAAAATTGCACCCGAATTGGGATTTCTTTATGACCCTGGTCAGTGAGCCACATGATGCCTCATCACTCTCTTCTGCTTGGCATGGCAATTTTGACAAGGCTGTGCAGTGTACACTTGTTCTGCAATATTTTCTAAATCAGTGCAGGTTTAGAAGGTGGAAAACTGTCTGAAGAATACCAATGATCTCTGCAACTCCTGCATAGCAGCCATCCCAAACTCATGGTAATGGAAACTGAAACGCATGTGCAAGAGGTTATTTATTGAAACAGAATAGTTTAGGTTGCAAAGGACCTTTAAAGGTCACCTTAGTCCAACCCCCCTGCAATGAGCAGGGACATCTTCAACTACAGCAGGTTGCTCAGAGCCCTGTCCACCCTGGCCTTGAATGTTTCCAGGGATGGGGCACCTACCACCTCTCTGGGCAACCTCTTCCAGTGTTTCACCACCCTCAGCATAAAAAATTTCTTCTTTGTATCTAGTCAAAATCTGCCCTCTTTTAATTTAAAACCATTACCCCATATCCTATCGTAACAGGCCCTGCTAAAACATCTTTCTTCTAGGCCCCTTTTAGGTCCTGGAGCCTTCTCTTCTCCAGGCTGAATAACCCCAGCTCTCTCAGTCTGTCCTCACAGGAGAGGTGCTCCAGCCCTCTGACCATTTTCGTGGCCCTCCTCTGGACCCGCTCCAACGGGTCTGTGGCTTTCCTGTACTGAGGACTCCAGAGCTGCATGCAGTACTCCAGGTGGGATCTCACCAGAGCAGAGGGGCAGAATCACCTTCCTCAACCTGCTGTCCACGCTTCTTTTGATGCAGCCCAGGTTGTGGTTGGCTTTCTGGGCTGATAGGGCACATTGCCGGCTCATGTCCAGCTTTTCATCTGCCGGTACCCCCAAGTCCTTCTCGGCAGGGCTGCTCTCAATCCCTTCATCCCCCGGCCTGTATTGATACTGGGGATTGCCCCAACCCACATGCAGGACCTTGCACTTAGCCTTGTTGAACTTCATGAGGTTCACATAGGCCCACTTCTTGAGCTTGTCTGGGTCCCTCTGGATGGCATCCCATCCCTCAGGCGTGTCAACTGCACCACTCAGCTTGGTGTTTATAGCACAAAATAAAGCGTTTAAATGTTAATGAAATAGTTTTTATCTTCTCATCGTTACTGTACCTGACTCTGCACTGCTGAATAACTTGTGTGGCATGTTTTCCTGGGACATTTTTAAGTGTCAAAGGAATGTAACTAGACTGTGCATTCAGAAATCTGGCAGGGGTGAAAGCTTTGGAAATGCAGTGTTTGCAGCTGGGGTCTTGGTCAGTGTCTGTGCTGCTGAAGAGCACTTGCTCAACCATCTTGAAAAGTTTGTGTTTAACTTGCGATGTCGATGTTTCAACTGAGAATTCAAATAGTTTGACATCTCCCTTCTCCTGCCCAGTGCTGCCCTGGGCCCTTCTGAAAATGCTCTTTGAGCTCTCTCTGCTCGGAGATGTTGGGTTTTTGCTCCATTCATCTCAGGACTATGTGTACATGAAGGTGATTATATATAATCAAAGTCAGAAGTAACCAATGCCTTGAAACAAATTAAAATTGGACAGGGACAAAATACTTAGGGATTATCTTAATGATTAATGGACGCTCAACTGACTGTGATAAAATATTGTTGGCCCCAAGATCTGTTTCCTCTGCTCCGAGCCACTACTTTCAACTAATGAGTCTTGATTTTGAGCCAAGCACTGAAATTGTAAAAGAATTTATTTTTCTTGTGTTCTTCTGTCTTGTACTGATGCAGAGCAAGCCAAGGAGCAAAAGTAGTATCTTATGTTGTTTTGCCCAAAAAAAAGTAGAAATTGAAAAGCTTCAGAAAGCTTTTTTTTTTAAGTATCATTGCAACTACAGGAAAAATAGCATTAAAGGATGTGACAAACAGCTCATGAAAGCCTGTTGAAGTAGCTCATCTGGCAGACAGAAGTAGTGTGAACACCCAAATGTCTTATCTGAGGAGAAGCAGCTGTTTGAACTGCTTTACAGTCCTCCCAAATTGCCACAGTTTCTATAATGAAAAAAGGGAAAATCTAAGGGTAGCAATTCAGACTGTTATCCTTGGAAAGCACGGCACAGATTTATCAGATTAAGGACAAAAATGTAGATTATCCACTTCAGTTTTTGTTGGACTGGGAATCCATTTTTGGAGAGTCTACTTTAGAATGCTTTATGGTGTCAAAACATGTAAGCCAAGATGCAACATGCCAGCACTGCAACTCTGCCTGAGTCCAGGTGATCTTGGTACTTTCTTGGTCATTTATAGCCCTTTGTGCTCATTTGTAATCTAGTTACAGGTTTGCTTTTCCATGTCCCGAAGCTGACAGTGATTTTCATTCAGTATGCTTCAGTTACAAAGTGAAGTGGTTTCTCATGTGTCATTAAAATACCCCTTATTTTGTTCTTTTTTTTTTTTTTTTGAGGAGGAGGGTTACTGCTGTGTGTGCAGGGATGGCATTTCAGTCATGCATTTCAATGTTTCAATGCAGACTGAGATCTGAGGATGTTCTGACTGCTGGGTGCATGTAGAGGAAGAACAGTTTCTGAGGAGAAGCAAAATGTGGCAAACGTTCTCATTCACAAACAGCAGAAGTTTCTTTATAAAATACTTTCTCCCAAGTCTCCCACTCTGCTTCCCTGCACCCCAAGTTTGCCGTCTCATTACTGCTTGGTGACATAGCCCAGTGACGATGGCAGGATTTCAGTCTAGCCCCATTTCCCTGCAGACTGCAAGCAGTGGAACCAGGAAGGGTTGCCAGCTGTTTCTGACCGCTGCTGCGTGCTCTGTGCCTTGGGGATTAGTTAGTGCAGGGTCTGGTTGCTGTGCTCTTCCCAGGGCTCTGCCTGAGAAACACCCCTCTTACTGTACGGCTCTGCCGTAGCAACTGTGGAGAGGGGTATGGAGCTATCAAAAGCTGGAGGAGGAGAGTGATGATGAACCACAAAGGTCTTGAAAGCATGCAGTAGGGCTGACAGTAGCCTCACTGTCACTGTCTGGTGACAAGAACTTACCATTTGCAGCAATTCCACCACATTTCGGCATTATTTATGTATCCTGGGCAGTCCCGCTACTGTCCACCTTACATGAGGAGGTGACAGTATGTTTGCCAAGTAGAGGGAGATGGAAATATGGTGCAAAATACTGAACCACTTCTAGAATTGTAGTTCTGAATCTTTTGAGTTAAACATCACCTTCAGGAATGGCGTTTCTTTAGAGAGACTGTGGGTATTATTTTTGTAACTGTTATTCCCTATATTCAGCCTAGCTGTTCTGGTAGCGTTTGTCCCACAACACAAGATTTATGATCTCACATGTGTTTTCTTTGGGATTTTTTTTCTTGTGCGAGCAGGCAAAAGTAGTTTAAGCATTTTTATATTCATTAACAATGTATGTGTAAAGATTTAAACTGTAAGCCTTATATGGGGAAAGTATTATAAACATAATGCTTCTAAATAGAAGATTTCATTAGAACTTGCACTGTGAGTCGTTGTTATATTAATAGAGCTGTTACCAAATATGGATTTGGAACTGGGCCTTCTTCATGGTGAATGCTGCAGACGACTTAAAGAAAATAAGTATTTAAATATAAAATATTTTTGGGGGGTAACCTCTTGATCAGCCAGTTATTCAGATCAGTGGAGCATATAGCGTAGAATAATCTTCTAATGTAATTCTGAATCTGTAGTACTTTATGCCAGATGATATTTTAGTCTGAAAAATCTTTGATTTTATGTGAAAAAGTAGTTAAGAAATAAAAATCTCAGGCTGTGACAGAGAAAGATGCTCCTGTTAATCTGTACTCTTAAAACTGGCCTGATCATTTAGTCTCCTACCCTTTGGAAATACTTAAATGAAAGAATATCCTATAGGAATGTATGTTCGTTCCAGTATCTTATTTATGTGCAGCCAACAGTAACTCTTCACAAATATTTTATTAGTCTCTACCAGAAGCAAAGATTTAATTCAAAACTCCAGAATATGCTGTTGCAGGTCTTGTGTGTGTATTCTTCTCTCCCTCTTATTGGTTTTTTGTCGTGATCTGCCCCCCCCCCCCCCCCCCGGATATATCTACTTACTGGAAATGTCTCACCTCTTGATATAAAACAATGTTGTGGCACAAATGCAAGGAAACTGTCATCCTTGCTCTTACACAGAATCTCAGGTGGTGATAAATGGTCGTATTAGGATTTGAGTATTACAAAGATGTTGTTCCATTAACAACCCTGGGGCCAGAACAGGGAACAACAAAACACTTCAGACACTTAACGTTACTTTTTTTTTTTTTTGGCACCTTCTATGCCACCTCCCTTTACCCCTAAGTAGACTGCTTTGTGGAGCATGTAGTGTGGTCAGGGCCTATAATGAAGGTATTATACATGCAGGGTAAGAAGTGCCCACTAAAAGTAGCCATATAATTTCTGTTGTACACCAGAACTATTAATATCCCAATTTATAGCTCATTAATAGTAATTAGGGGCAGTAAATTCACTCTAAACTTCTACACCAGTTACTGTGAATTGCAGATTCAGTAGCTTGATATGCAGCGGACAGTTTATTTCTGCTTCTTCCCCTAAGATGTTCTGAGGACTAGAGCTTTTTAATGGGATATTGCTGTGAAAGCATCATGAACAAATGTATTAAAAATAGTCGTTTTAAAACCTTTTTCAGTGGATTCAAGCTTTCCATTAAAATAGAATGGGTGTCTGTTGTCTTCCCCTACTGGCTGTCAAACCATACCTACAATAATGATGATGTAAATTGAGATTTCTTTCCTCATAGCTGTGTTGAAGGCGACTCTGGATTACAGTCTGCTCTAAAGCTAAGAAAGAAAAATAAAGCAAAACCTGTTAATGATTTTTTTTTTTTTAAATCTTCTATTCCCAAAGCTCTATTCTGCCAGTGATGCAGGATGAACCAGCACTTTTCTTCCCTGCTGCTAGCTCAGCTGAAAGAAAATGTGAGTTCTTTAACTTATTCTATGTAGGAGAGAACAGCAGCAATGCTGACGGATGCTAAAGACAACGAAGCATCCTGCATTGGCAGGAATGATCCTAATGCTGAATGTTAGGTAGCTGGCAGCACCACGCTGACTTTCTGTGCGTGTCACGTTTTATTGGTTTGGGAGCTTTATTTCATGGCAGTCATGCAGCTACATTACTCAAAGGTGTTGAACCTATTCTTTTTGAAGACAAGTCTTCGCATTCCCAGTCAGTTTTAATTATGAGTATATTCCTGATACAGTAACATGGTGTTTTTCTGAGGGGAATTTAATCATTTTTTTCATTATAATTTGATTTCATGGAGCTTGTTAGGGGATTTTTTTGTAATGAATGATGGCTTATAGAACATTTATAAAGAACAACTACATTGACTACATATTTAAATATTTTTATGGGGTTATATGCTGTGTTTTGTAATATGCTCAGGACTCTCACTGCACTTAAGATGACTAAAAACTTTTTTTTTAGCTCTAAAAGACTGTTCAGTCTGGCCTCGACAAGCAGGAATTAAGGTAGCCATTCAGGAACTGAAAAAAACAGATTTTTTTTTTTTTTGCAGGTTCATTCCATCTTTTCACTAAAACAATTTGATTTCTCAGTGGTCGGACTATGGCTTTTTGAGAGAGATTGACTCCCATCCAGTTTAGCGTTCTAATACTAAGCAGTTTGGATATTAGATGTTCTCTGTGAAGTTACCAAACTTAGTGTGTGATGCAATCAAACAGGGAAAGATCACTTTAGAGGAGGCCGGTTGGAGCTCTGCGCTGCATCTTAACTTGCGCTGCATCTTAACTTTCGCAATGCCAGGTGATGCTGGGGGTCTCTGGAGTTACTCAAGCATTTACTGTGCAAGTTAGATTTTACATAAAATCAACCATGCCAAAGGAGCATTTCTCTTCTATTTGTGCTGGTTGTACTGGCCGTTCATCTTAGAGGGACTTTTCTTTTTGTGCGTTGGAGTATGGTTTAAACAAAAAATGCTGTTTTCAAAATGTTATTTTTCTAGGTCGGTAATACATCTTTCATGGAAGAGTACTGTGTATTCCCTGTGTTTGGTTTCCCTCCTGTTGTCCAACATAGGAGGAACTGGGCAGATTTGCACAGGAGCTGATTGTTGTTTTAGAGAAGGTTTTGTGATCAGAAACTTATCTTTTAATAGTTTTCTGTAGCCATTTCCAAGCCACAGGGTATGAAATGCCTTCTAGGGAATGCCTTGAAGTCTGAAACCAATGCTGATGCCTTTCCAAGGTGAACTGGAAGCCGGGAGCGTTGGAGCAGTGCAGTAAGAGCTGTTAAGCACAGGACCCTGTGCGGTAATGCTGGAGGAGTTTGTGCTGGGAGTGGTTTGTTTCTTGCAGAGCTTGCCTGCCCCAAATTCCTGACCGGTCCTCTTCTCTAGCATGGGAGCCAACCGCATGGTGTGCTCCTTGCCACTGTCCTCGCAAGTGGATCGAAGGCTCAGGAGATAGAGAAGAAAAGGTAGGCAGCTATGACAAAGGGCCAGGCAGGAGAGCCTTTTGTTTCTGGCCAACGAGCTGGAAAAATAGTTGTGTCTTCTTTTCATGCTTGGAGGCTCCTGGTACAGGTAAAGAGCTAGGGATTTTGGCATATGGGGAAGGGAGGGGAACCGACATAAGGGATGTGTAAGGTTACTGGCATGAGCTGGAAGTCATAGTATGTATGCTATGATGGAGCAATGTGTGATACAGGTGTATGATGCAAATTTATGTTGGAAGCACATGATACAGAAAAGAAAAATATGATTTAAACCAATTTTAGAGCTGCAGATTAATAGCACTCCATGAACGTTAGAGCTTTTCTTTTGGCTACTGAGCACATTAAATAAGATAAAAGTTAAAAATTTTTTACCAGATTGTGCCATCCCTGGGTATTGAAAAGCTTTTAAAAAGCTCTAAGCCTAGAGTGAATTTAGATCATCTTACAAAGAGTAATCTCATGCAAAATTTTGCATTTTAAAAGTAGGCTAGGACATCCCATATAGAAACAAAAAGCAAACTATATCTATGTCTTGGTACCCACTGAGGACAGGCAATCATGATTGTATTCCTTCAGCATCTTGTGTATCATCCACAGCTGCTCCTACGGTTCACCTTTTCGAACTTTCTTCCTAAGGATAGGTTGTTTTTTTTTCCCCACAAACAATGGCTAGAAAGGCCTTGTGCAGTACTTATATAAAACAGACTGTGGATTTCTGATGTAGGTCGTCACGGAAACATTCAGACTCTGGCTAGTGAAAAAGAATGGTCAGATAGATACTTAACTTTTTGGATGTACTAAGTTATTTTAGGATTTTTTTGGGTAGCTCATACACTGGTGGTTTCAAACCAGCATCTCAGGATTTTTTCAGCAGGGAGCCTTCTTTGTGTTCATGCTAATTTTTCCCCAGTTACTACCCAGAATACATTCAATCGACAAGAAGATCTGTTCTTCCAGACCTACAAGTTACAATTATCAAGTAACTGATGTTTGTAGAAAACACACATACTTTTCTGTCCTAATGATTTTTATTTTTTTTTTCCCCTGAGCTAAAGACAGTATTGCTGATAGCTTATGTTTCTGAATTGCAGGTGTAGAACTTTTTGTGTGCTCTGGAGAGCTATATTCTGCACTTGAACCAGTATAGGCTCATTTATAAAACAGGGATAAAAATGTCTAGCCGCTTTATAAGGAGCTTAAGAACTAATTAACTTGTACAGTTATTTAAAAAGCCATATTCTCTGCATTTGTTGTCTTTATGTAAAGGTAAATAGAGTCTGTGCAAGGGTCTAACCACGTGAAATCTCAGGTAAAAATAACTGATTTTTACATTTGTGGGTACGTCTGCATGAAATATGAATACATTCGAAAACAGCGGCACCAGGGTGAGTAAACATTACGAAGCCCAGCCATCCTGTTGCTTACCTTAGAATAATTACTGGTCTGCATTTGAAGAACAAATCTTAATGTTGCCAAACTCCACCTTTTTCCTGCCCAGTCTGTATGTGGGAGAGTCTTTATAAGAACCTATTTCCTGTTTCCCAGACAAGGGAGGGGAAAAAAATATGTGTTTTCTCCTTGTTCTGAAAAACAAAAGACAGGCAGTGACTACATACCCGCATCAGCTGCCAGCCTAAACGTGAGTGTGCAGACAGCTGAAGGCTACGGCCAGTTCCTTAGTTCAGCCCTTGGCAAAACGGCATGTTGCTGCTGCATCTGTCTCCTTGGGGCTCAAAGTTTTACGAGAGAGAGAAACTGGCCGAAAGGTGATAAAAAGAGCGGGAGGTGTAGTTTTTATTATGTCACTTTGACGCAATCTTTGAAGCATTGAAAAATTGTCAGTATCTTCCCCCTTTCCTTGCAGGTTTTCTTCCCAAATCCTTTGTTTTGAGTTTTATGGATTAGGTTTTGTCACAAATTATTAAGCTTTGAAGAATGAGTTTTGCAAGGAACAGAGGATATAGTGGCAGGGAGGGAATGTATGCTTAAGCCACTGGGAAAGGGCTACAATTACTTTGCAAGTGCAATGCTAATCATTCTGTAACAGTAAAAACGTACAGGTTAAGAACAGAATGATTTTTCTTTTTCTTTTGACTTAAAGGAATATCAGTGTAGATGTGGCAGTTCTGTTTCTCCAAAACCATGTCTATTCATTTAGATTTTGATGGCTATTCCAATTCTGTCCCATATTATCTGAACAAGAGTAGGTCCAGCCTTTTCCCACCTTAACTTTTGAATATTATTCATATATGTGCATCCTGACTTTAAAATAATTTAGGGCTGCTGTGTTTTAAAGTCAACTCCACTGGTATGGATTTCAAAAATAAACTTCATAGAGGCAGCTTCAAACAAGGTAGAGTTCACGTCTCTTCTTTATGCTGTCTTTTTAAGGAAAAAAACCCATACTTTTGCCCTCTGTAGAACTTTGCAGTCAGTAATGCAGTACGTGATCAATAGTGGAATTGCAATGCTCAGATACAGGACAAGTGGTAGTGCGTCACTGTATTCGAGGGGTCTATGAACAAGTATCAGCTCTCCTAAAAAATGCTTCAAGAACTTAAAAGCAAGGTTTGGGGTTTTTCAGAAAGTGGTTGTGGAATTACCAGTTTCCTTTTCTCTGTTATGCTCCGGAAAGGAGTTACGTTGTGTGGAAGTTTGCTGCTCTTGCTCTGTCCATCAGCTCGCACCCTGACTGTAGCGGTTCTGAAGGGCATTTGGTGGGAGGGAGAGTTTGTTAGTGTTTCATAGAAATTTAGTGAACTGAATAAGTAAATTGAGCTTTTGCTATTTTGTATGTATTGAAAATCTAGCTGGATTTATAAGTTTTCAACTTCAGTGCCATAACACCGTCAATAGGAAATGAGAAGTGTGAATTTCCACTTCTGTATGTGCAGGGTAGTTTATCATAATAAATCTGCCCTATAGCATAAGTAAGTATGATAATGATGAGGCAGTTTCTATATTACAAACTGTATTGCAATACAGGTTAAATATTTTCATTGTTATATTCTTGAAAAATAATTGCAGTTTATCTGTTCCCCTCTAAGTACATATTGTAATATGACAATGCCATTTCAAAATAGATCCATTGCTGAGGATTAAAAAAACAGTTATAGACAAAGTGTTTCTTTAAGAGCATGCTTCACCTCATCCTTAGGAGAGTAATTCACTTTTTACCCAAAATACATACTTCAAGCTTTGTACGTGCTTCAAGATTCAGCCATAAAGAACACCAAGCCTGAGCATTGTTGTTATTGCTTAGAGTGATCCTTCAAAGGGTGGTCAGGCAGTTGCCAGGCTGGAAGGAGATTATAGTTTTCTGGTAATCTACCACCATGGTTCTTGAGCTCTCTTCTGACACATGAATGTGCGCTGAACAGCTCCACTGGGATTGTCCCTCTCCATCCAGTCTCAAGTCCGACTCCCCTATTTCTCCAAGAGTTTTCCTGTGTTCTGGAGCACTTGTGACTTCTTCCTACAGCAGTATTTAACACCACCTCCTGGCAGCGTGAAACAATGGAACAAGTGTAATTTTTCTCTGCATACAGTCTTATCACTGTCATTTATGGGTACTGATGTAGTTACACACATTGGGCATTGTTCTTTGCAAGTGCATGTGTGAAGCCATTAGCATAAGCACACCATTCAACAGCACAGCCAGGCGGCTCTGGTGGCAAATCTCCCCTGAAAAGACTTCCTATCCCTAACTGGGTTTCTGCTGTTTCTCTTGTATATCCACTGACTCTGAAATCGCTCCATAGTGAGCTGCGTCACAGGGTTAAACTAGCAGGAAGCAAATGCTATGAAAACGCACCATTTCCAGTTGGTTTGGGCAGGGGGGAATGAATGGGAGTAATCCTCTCTGAAGAAGCTAGCTGATAGAGTGGCTTAGCTGTGTCACCAAAAGATACCCTCAGAGGCTTTCAGAAGATCCTAGCGGCGTTTTGTGTTGGTAGACTATTAAAGAACACTGTTAAGAGAGGGATTGATGACCTTTATTTGTTGACTGCATAAGCACTATTTAAATATCAGTTTACCATAAATGGGTTTTTAGAAATTAAAAAAATTCATTTTGAAGTTTCAGAGTATCTGAATGTCAATCTAGTTTGGTTTCTCAGTATCCATTCAGCCAATTTTTGAACAACATTGCAGCTTTTGGATTATCTAATATTTGTATTTTCATGGAGCAGATGTTTGTTGCCTTCATGGAAATGCAAGGCTGTTTGTGAAAGGTTACACAAGTGGAACAAACGTCAAAGCTGCTGATCTGTTTCTCATTGCCAGTCTGTTTTTCTTAAGCAACAATCTGCTAATAGAAGTGGTGGTACAAAGCAGATGTGTATGGTACAGGAGGACAATCTGGCTTCCTTTGTAGCCTGGTGAGAGAGCACGGGCTTTCAAGTTTTGTTGGAAGCTGATTATCTGGAATTAGAAATGAGGCAGTAAATGAAGCCCCAAAGAGGGTAAACTGCAGCTTTCACTTTTAGTAGAGGTGTAACATGTTGAAGCTGGGAAATGTCTGCAAGTTCTTACTTGCGTAATGGCAATCTGTTAAGCCTTTGGTTTCTCATCCATCGAGCAACCCAACAATCCTTGAAGTATATGGAGTGTGTTTATGGAGAGGATGAGGGTGGGTAATGTTTTTCAGCATGTTTAGGTATGGGTGGATGTATTTTCTCCCAGTTCTGTACATTAAAAGTAGCATTGCTAAAGTGAGACAAAGGACAGTGTTGAAGGAGTCGGGGTGCACAACTTGTTTTGGGGTCTTTCATTGCTGCTCTCTGAATGTGTTCCTTGTAAAGTGTGGGAGGAGGCATTTGCTCTTTCTGAGTATAAGGGGGGGAGAATGAGGAAGGTGTTGGAGACAGTGGGCAGCAAAGTGGAACTGAGCGGCTTTCCACACTAATGGTCATATTAACAGATGATATGACATACTCATTCAGGTTTTAGGCTGTATCATCTTCCCCACTCCTTTCTACACAGTCCCTTGTGTCTGATAATTTGACTTGAATCAATACTGCTCTTTGCTCAAGGGTATTCAAGGATTACAGTGGAAGCAACGCAGTGATAAGAAGCTAATTTTATGTGGAAGAGGACATAACGTTTTTGCCATGTGCTCTCCATTTGTTTCTTACAACCTAATTTTGAATGATCGTGCTGTGGCTTCCCCCCACCCCTCTGGTTATGAATGAGAAAGCAAAGAAAATGGATTACAAGAAAAACAAGCTTTTTTTTCTTTTCTCCTTGAGGTTTTTAATCAAAGGTAGCGCAACCTATGTGGGATGAAATGATGCTAGTTGTTACTAAGCTAATTAAATATTTATAAAACAAGAGCTATATTATATTTATAGCTCCTCTGTCTGGAGATTGTAAATAAATTGATGATTTTGCAGATTTTTTTCTTTCCTTGCTCAAATAATGGGTACTAGCATTCTTTTTATTGTCTTAGGATGCAAATATTCTCTGAATTTCTAGAAGTAAGACACTTAAACATTTTAAAAAGGCAACATTATTAAATAAAAAATGGTCCTTTAATTTGTTGGGGATTGAAGAGCCAGATGAAGTTCTGTGTGCTTGTTCATCCCTATTAAGATTTTGAGAACAGCTCCAGATCTTTTGATCAGTTGTGCTTACATTGTCTTGAGTAGGCACTTGGATCTCATCTAAATTAGAAAGGCAGAAAAGACCTGTGGTATTTAAAGACTGGAGAAAAGATTTCTAATAATGAGATATAAGGAGGTTGGTTGTTTTTTTTTTTTTAGATTCTCAGAAGGTCAAGAGGTGAATATAATACCTAACTAATGAAGTTAAAAAAAAAAAAGGGGGGGGGGAGAAGAAAGCTATAATCTAGCAGAGAAAGGATAACAATCATAATTGGAAACATAAATGGATGTCAAAGCTAGGGGGTTTCAAATATTCAAAGGACATGCATCTTAACAATGGACGTGATCAGCCATTGAAACACATTACTGAGCAAAATAACTGATTTTTCTTTCTTGTCAGATACACAAGTTAAAACCAGATGCCTTTCTGGAAGGCGTGCTTTAGGCTAATTAAGCGTTGGGTTCACTACAGGGGTAACTAGATGGAAGGCAGACAAGAACTGAAGGCTGGTTCTGACCTCAGAGCCTACCGCTCTGGTTACTGTGGTGTGCTGATGTAGACCGTACCCGAGCATCTTGGGTCTGGTGGCTCGTTCTGTGGCCTGCACTTAATTGCCCCTGCTTCCCCGAGGGCCCCTGGAGAGGAGCTCTGCGCAGGGGCAGCCGCCCTGCCTTGGCTGCTGTCTGCTGTGGGCTCCCGAGCGGGAGGTAGGTGGCTGCATTGTCCCCTACACGTGCAGTGTCTTTGATTTGTGCAATCCCAGTAAATCAGGCTTTTCAGGGAAGCGTCCGGTAGGCACTGAGGTGTACGAGCCTAGTGTGCCACTGGAGGAAACGTGTGAATCACCCGGTGGAAACATTGGGCGTCACCCACGGACGTTTTGTCTCTGCTCCAAATGTCTTCTGGCGTTGTTGGTTGGGGTATGAAGAAGGTTTTTTGAGAGTACACCTGCACTGGAAGAAAGTCAAGTGTAGTTACAGGCAAAATGTGTTCTTTACCAGTATAGCTTGTTTGACTTGGACAGCTCGGAGGCATGGGTGAGGGGTGACTTCTCAAATGCCTGTGCAAAGCACAGGTTTCATAGGCAGTGCTGTGTCTACAGCAGCAGCCACTCTTTGCTAGCGTGCTGTATTTGTGTAGGCAAAATATCTTCTCGGATCAAAAAAGCACATGTTTTCTTTGTGAAATAATTAGAATATGCAAGCTATGAAAACCATAGTGGGGACACACACGACTATTTAGTTTATCTCCAAGGTTAAAACAGATGAAGTCAACCCCAGGAAGGGGTGTGCAGTGCTGATTGTACCTACTTGGCAGATCTTGTCTGTCTGTAAATTTTAAGCTGTGACATGTATTACATATTTTGTCTTGTCTTTAAAACTACCGTCCCCCAACAAACCTTTATTGGTGAAGACAAAGCAATAATCATATGAGGTGAAAGATAAGAGGAACTGTACATTACCTGCATGTTGCCATGCTGATTTATTCCTTCTCCAACTGGCTGTTTAAAAACTAAAGTTTTATCTGAGATGGCTTGTTTCCTGAAGGACTTACTGAATCCTCGTGTGGTGAAGTACAATTTCTTGTCTCTTTTCTTTTGGTATAGGAAGTAAGCAGTCTTTATTTTGCGCTCCCCCCTGCCCTAGACTTCCCTCCATTAGGGTGACCAGAAGGACTTGATGGGCTGCAGTGCCGAGGGCTGTTGAGAGGCCTGGGATTACAGGGCAATGGGTATCTGTTACTGCTTGGCTGATTGATAGCAAGGCCTCACTTCCCAGTGGTATTATTTCTGTGTCTATTCTATGTTTTAGCATGTACTCCGATTATGATGGATATGGATATTGACTTCAATTAGGTGGTGTTTTTACCAGTTTTTACCAGGGAAAGGCAAGCAGAAAGATACTTCATACAAGAATTGCTAGTCAACAGGCGTACAAGCAGTAGTGCTAGCATTATAGCTGTGGTCAGGTTTCAAATATGCATGAATGCTTGCATATGCAAACAAAGCAAAGCCTAATTCGTGGAATAAAATACTTTATTGCTTTCAGAAACAGCAACAGCAACGTGTTTTGAATGTTGTCTCATTAAAAGCAATAGCCGTACTTTTTTATGATTAAAGGATTCTTTTCAAAATTTGCATGTAGTTGGCCATGTGCTCATTTTCATTGTATAAATGTAGAGCATGTATTAGGAAGAAAATTTAGATTTTCTTCTACCCGGTAGAGCTAAAATACCATGCCCTCATGCCCTCTCCTCCTTGGCCCTCCGAGGAAGCTGCATCATATTGTTTGTGGTTCTCAAAGAGGTTAAGATCCAACCTTTTAATTTCCAGTTTAATATAGCACTTGACCACGCACACAAATTCTTTTGAAGCTGGTCAGTTTTATATGCATATCTAACAGCATGGTTGGATTGGGAAGGCTGGATCCTTAACGGCATTCATACATTCTTTTAGATTTAGCACTAAGAATGTAGGAGAGCAACTGGGAGCAGAATCTATAGTCTATGTTTTACCATTCCCCAGCTAAAGAAATTAAAAACTGAATTCTGAAGTATAATCAGAAGCTTGAATACGGAGTGCAAATCATTATACCAAGGTTAGCTTTTGAGTGCTTAATGGTTGTTTTAGCTGTTCTGTGTCTTTTTTTAATGTGGCTGTTGCTCAGGTGTGGTTACCCTGAGCTGGCTGACCCTTCGACAGAGATACGTGTACAAGTAAAATGATACAAGGCTGCATCTGTTCAGAAGAATTTTGCATGGTTCATACTTCTGGCCAACCTATGGAAGAGCTTGTAAAGTTTAGGTGACATTTTCAATAATCTGCTATGTTTTGTTCCCGGTGCTTCTGGTTAATGTGTGCCAACTAGAAATACATCTTGTTTCTTCTTTTGTCAGATGTGCATCTATCCATTTTATGAAAAATCAGAAGAAACTCCTCGACAATTCCCTTTTTCTGTTGAATGCACATTTAGAAGTGAATTCTTTTATGGAAGTTTTAAGGATATTTTGGAATCAGCATGCCAATTTTTTAATTCCTGTTTTACGGTCTCGTCTTACAGAAAGTTAAAGCAACTGCGGCAAAGACAAGGGAAGAATTATTTTGAAGAAAGCTGAAGGAGAAAAGTTAATTTCTGTTTCATAACAGTAATAAAAATAAAGCTACTGAAATGAAAAATAACTGTTCCTTTACTAAAGTAAAGACAATGAAAAGATTGATGGTGCTGCCCGTGTGTGGGTGTGTACATGTTTATGTAATGTGGGAAAAATTTTCTAACAAACTAAGAATAGTGGTTAAATGTTTGTCCTCTTGGTAGTGTCCTAGTCATGATGCAATTCTGAGCAAAATGTACTATAATTATACAGGGAAGTTGCTATTTGCATAGTGGAACACAATGTATTTTCCCTAGTTTCAAATCTTTTTTAGAGCAGAATGTCAAAAGAGAAAGGTTCACGTACTCTGTATTGGAGGACATTTGCTTGATGCATATAACGTACCTTCAAAGAGCAGAAGTAGCTCAAGGTGTGGGATGAATACATATTCTAGTATTTGCTTTCACCTCCCCAATAAGAAGCCTAGAAAAATGCTAAAATACTTCAGGTACTGTGTATCACTGAATTTAAGTAAAATTTGATACACATTTATATTGCTTTAGAGAGGGGCTCTATTTCAGTCACACCTCAGAGGAAGTAGCAGCAGAGTTGGACTTTTGAGAAGTCTGGAGTTGTCCTTCCGCTCCCTCTTCTATTATTACATAGTATTTGTCTCTCCTCTGGCAGTCGCCTGCCTGAGCATCCTCACAGTAACGCCGCAACTTCAGGGCCTTTGCCTAGTCATGAAGCAGTTTTCATCAAGCATTTGAAAAAGGCGTCTTCACTCTGTTCATGGTAATGGTATTTTTCAGTATCTAAGTAAGAACAGTATGACATTATCACCCATTGCTCCTAGTCTTAATACACATTGCTGTGGACAAAGTCCTGAAAGCAAGTATTCAAAACAAGGCATGCAAAATGTTATAGTAATTTCTCCTTTTTTTTTTTTTTGGCTGTGGAATTTAGATTTCTGTCCAGTACCTTAAGTGTTACTTTTTTGTGCTTGAGAGCAGGCAAGGCTAATTTTCTTATTGCATTACTAAAACATGACAAATGGCAATCTTGTCTAGCCAGAAAGGCAAAGCTCTTCTGTCAGCAGTGCTTTTCTTTGTTTCCTCGTAAATAAACATCCGTTCAAGAGTTGTAATGGACTATGGGGGAAAAGGTGTAAATCTAGCCTTAGAACAATTTCTGGGCATAATTTTAAGCAAGACAGCATCACAAAAGTAAACAAACAAAACCAACAATCCTATGTATACAACTGAATAAGGAACTGGAATCCACCAGTTCCTTATTGAACTAGACCAGTGTGCTTCCAGCATATGTTAGTGCCATACCTGAAAAAAGCGCATGGTAGTCTTAACCTTAAATGGTATTATCCTGCCACTTTTTGTCCAAATCTGCCCACAATTTCTGGGAGAGGGTTGATCTCAAGATCATACGGTCAAGTTGGGTTTTGTAAGATGCTTGAAGTTTTATACCATTGAAGTGTAAGATTCAAATCAAGCGGGTAAGTGCATGCACTTAAGCCATTTTCTTCACCAGAAAATCAAAGCATGAGAAGTGGCTATATTTTTGTAACGAATTTTAGGAAAATTACAAGCAGGTTACTTATGCTGTGCAGTTTGTGTGTCTGTGCCTACGTAAGTGGATATCTGACGTGCAGCAGAGCTCTCACACAGGCAAGACTGGCAAGTGCAGCAGAGACCCTGCTGTGAGGGTATTATGGGTTCTTGCGTGTAGTATCTTGACTATAACCAAGTGTCAAGAATTGTCCTATAAAATTTCAACTTTTTCTTTTCCAGTACATTGACAAATCTCTCATTTAACACAGTGAAAAAGAACTGTTAATGTTTTCAAATAGCTCAAGATGCTTAGTCAGCGGTACGTTAGATTTGAGGATTCCTCAAAGGTGAGATCTTGATGCTTTTCTTCCACGACTGTTTGAAATGCAGACGTGTAGCTTCATCAGAGGAGAGTCCCTGTGACAAGCTACTTGTTCATGTCTTTCTGTAGCCCTGTGTCCATCCCCAGTGCAGGCCTTTACATGCACACTGGCCAAACAGGTTTGACTTCAGAGCTGTGAAGTGGCCCCTCCTCTGGGCTGAGCTGCCGCAATGCAAACACTACTTAGGCAGGTCTGCAAGGCTGAACGACTTGCTGGCAATTGTGTCATCTGTTTCATAAGTTTGAATTATTTCAGGTTTTAAGTTAGGTACTTTATGGCATCATTTGCATGGCAGAAGCTGTTACTGGCCTCCTGTCCCTCTGATCTGTGCTGGGCCTGTGAGGTATTAAGAAATCAAATTAACTGGGATGTAGCATGTGTGTTTTGAGTTGTATGTGGAATGCAAACGTGCGCTGGTCTGGGTGTGAACCAAGTTAATTTTGTGACTTCTGGATTTTGTGGTCCTGCTCTTTAGAAGTAGTAGCTAAGGAATTATTCTGTAAGTGCCAGGAATTACAATGAATAGTTTCCTCTGTTTAATCTTACATAATGTAAGCTGTGTGTGTTATATTTTGTAATGCGTGCCTGGAGAAAAATCTCCTAGAATAAATTTCACACTTAATTCATTAATTGTTTTTCCCTCATACTGTCATCTAAACGTGATGTTACCAGATAAAATAATTTGCTGTACTGAAATGAAGCCATTCTTAGCACCAAGAAGGAGGGAAACTTGTATTTCCTTAGTGGCTCTCCATCTGTCTGGGAAAACTCTGCAAGTTCACTCCCAGCATCTCCCCTTTTTCCTTCTGTGCCTTTCCCACCCAAGCATAGATAGTCCTGCCCAATAACAGTGCTGACACAGATACCCTCCTTTCCTGTGCTGATTACACCTTTGACTCCTTAGTCTAGAGCTTGGTGCCAATTTGCAATTAGAGTTTTGTTTTCCATGCCGTATTTACCTAAGCCTGTGAAAACAGTAGTTGCGTTGTAAAACTTACAGGGAGAGTTCTGTATATACGTAGCAAGTAGCTCTGAATATGTTAAATAATCCCTGGGGAGCACTTCTTAGCCAAGTTTTAGAAGTTTTACTCTTTATATGGAGCTTGAGGTCCAGCATATTTGGGGGAGGGAAGGAAAAGAACAGGAGTCTTTCATTTTAGCTTTTCTGTACGAAATGCATATTGCGCTAATGCTTCCCTGGAGTGCAGCCTAGTTAAACTTCAAAATTAGGGCAAGAAAAAAAAACAAGGAATGGTAAAATGTGAGATGAAATTCTCACTTGTGTTATCTCTAGGAAGGAACTAACAGTGGCTGCAGTGGTATAAATTAAGCATCTCAATCTTTACAGTACACCCCGTGTGGGCACCCCGTGCAGCCTATCAGCAGGTACTCTGCTTAATAAGACTTCTTCCGCCGGCTTAATTTGTGAGATGCATGTGTCGAAAGACATCCTTTTGGGCACTCAGAATGATAAATGCATTAGCTTCACTGGCACATCTTCACTTGTTTGTGTTTTCTTCTTTCCTCATCCCCCACTGAAAAAAAAAAAGAGATTTCATCCTCTCCAAGATGGATGTTGCCTGTCACTTGAGCTGCAGTGTCACCTGGAGCTATTGCTAAGCTTTTGCCCAGCAAACTTTGTCTATATAGAAGACGGTTTTATGAGGGTGATAGATTTGAGCTGTTTATTTGCAAATATTTTCCAGTTTATTTTTCTTTTAGATAGTAGTGCCAAGCATATTGTTTTGCAAACTAGAAAGAGGAAAACTCTCTGCCTCCTGAGGCTGTGTCATGTGTTTTATTATTTTGGAATGAACTACATAAGAAAGGTACTGTATAGGGACTGCTTCATCTGTCACTGAAATAGGGTGCTATGGTATACAACACCTTAGTAAAGAACCTTTTCAGTTGAAAGCTGCAGAAACTTTAAGCAGAATGCAGTAATCTTGGAACTTGCCTGGGATTCAGAATAAAAACTTGTAAAAGCAGAAATTATTTTTATAACTTTGCTAAGTTTTCATAGATACTACAAGCTAAGGTCTGAATCTGATGTTTCTCTCCAACTCCACAGCCATTCATTGACTCAAAATCTACTGGCCACAAACTCACCTGGAACAGCCGCTCAGGAAACAAGTGTCCTGCCAGTGTGTGTTTTGCAGAGGGCTTCTGTCACTCGAGGTGGGATGACTCAGGAGGACTGATTGAAATGCAGGCGACAAAAATCAACTCTGCCCTCTATTTCACATCACTCCTCCACGTAGAGTCTGAATGTGACCATCCCATCCTTTCTTAATAGTTCTTGGGTACTTGTTCAGTGCTGGTAGAGTTGAACATCTCCCACTGAGCTGACGCTATTGCTGCTTCCTTCAACACATTCATGTTCTTCAGCTCTCATCTATACACACTTCTTGATGAACCTGGCTTAACTTGACATTGCAGAGGATTTCAGAACAATAGATGTGCCTACACACATGCCAGAAATCCAGTACCTTTGAGATCACGATTTCTCTGTTTGGTTTATACAGCATTCACTTTCTTTTTTCTTCGTTTGTTTTTTTTTTTTAAGTAAAGTGATACTTGATGAACCCTTTGTTCTTCTCATTTTGTGCATCCCTTCCAAAATGCTGTAATACAAACTCTTTGGAGTACCTGGTGAAGCTTTCCTGATATTTTGAGGTATTTTGCTGTTCTTGCTGCAATTGATTGTTTGTTTCTCATGTTATGGATTAGGTGAGAATATCGTGTACCCGTTTTCTTTCTGCCTATAGCAGAAAAAGAACCCCACAGTGCTGATGAATCCAAAGGTGGTGGTTGCAGGATAGACACTGAATTCTTGTTACCAGAGCTTTCAACACAGCAGCAAATGTAGGCATGTTGTCACTTACAAATGTGCTGCTTTTAAGCTCAGTCTTTTATGTACAAATTTTCGGCAACGTGTGTGGCTGCTGTTGATAAGGCTTGTATCACAACGCTCTGTGTGGTCAGGAAGACCAGTCTCTCCTGCTATTATCTCAAGTGCAGAGCTGAAAGTACACCCTTGAAATCTTTTATTTCCCCTTCACTATGACCTCCTCCAAACTACTTTTTGAGACCGAGACAACTTTGACTTCAGCCTGTCTTCTGTCCAAAATCCATGCCTTTACTGTCTGTGCAGAGCCGAGCGGATCATGATGTCTTTGTTGCTGTGTGAGGATGACAAAATGGAGAGCAAATATAATCTCAGTATAAATACTGCTTAAAGGCAAGCTGAAGGATAAAACATTTATATTGCTGATTTTAAGTGGTTCCCGAGACCTGGGGATGCAGGTCTCTGAGGTAACTTTACTTGAGATTACTGTGAGGTAACTGGAAAGGGTGCTTGGCTAGGTGGTAGCAGGGCACACTAAAGGTAAACAAAAGGGCTAATTAGCTGGCAGAATTGAAACACCGTATGTCAGGCAGGGACACACAATAAACTTCAGTTTAATTTAAAACAGAACTTTACAATCTGATGTTACAATGCCTCATTTCTAAACATATAAATGCTGAATTGTGCCTTGATCAAAATAATGGTTATGATTATTTTTTCCTGACGTTGTTTGCTTGTCTGGGTTGCTATGACTTGCTTTCTTTGCCAAACCTCTGGGTACTAGTATACATCCCTGTGGTGGTTGCTTTACACTTAATTTTTATGGAACCCTAAAAGGGGCAAATAAATATGTAATTGTGTAACTGCTGCTTATAACATCATTATAAATACAAAGCATTATTCATAAAACTTATAAATACCATTCCTTGGCTTGGTGGTTGGATCAATGTAGAAAACTTTCTCAGTGTACTATGAACTCGTATAGTCATGTGCGAGTGCTGGGAAATGGGGTTCCCCTTGTCCCAGCATACTGGTTTGTGCCCTTACTCCGTGCCACTGGTGATGTTACTGTTTTGCTGATGTGTAGGACCGATAAAAGCCATTGAGCTTTTGGTAGGTCCATTCCCAGATATTTCCGTTAATGTTTTAGTGATGATTTCAATACACAGCTCTGTGATCTTTCAGGCCTGGCTGGTGGGTACGGGTTAGGCTAGAAGCAGTTTGCCCCTGCTGAAGCACACTTGTGCTAAGGTCGGATCCAACAGTTGTTACCTCCAGAGGCTCTTCTTGAGGAAAAAAGTGAAAAAAGAAACTACAAATGGATGTAAATAGGCAGGATATCGGATGGCTGCAAGACACTCTGAGGAAGTGCGGGTATGCAGCCTTCAGAATACGCACACATAGAGATCAGACCAATGCTGCGTTCAAACAAATACATTGCTTTTAGATCGAGTACCGCTCTTTCTGGATACAGCAGCTTTCAAGTAAACCCATTTATGTCTGCACATGTGCTCTAAATCTTAAACTGTGAG
The DNA here is from genome assembly GCF_964199755.1 of Larus michahellis. Taxonomy (NCBI): domain Eukaryota; kingdom Metazoa; phylum Chordata; class Aves; order Charadriiformes; family Laridae; genus Larus; species Larus michahellis. Next base: position 75,871,064 of record NC_133899.1, on the reverse strand, counting down.
AATCCATACTGTACATGCGTTTTAAATTACTTAGGTTAATGGCATATAAATAAAGTGTACGTGCGTAAATTGTGCTTCCTATAATAACCTTGGTTTGTTTTTATTATTTTGGAGCATTTAAAATTGACTTTGAGATGCTGGGTTTTCCCACAACTTGCCTAAAAGACGGTACTATGGGTAAACTGTAGTGTGTGGTTGATACAAAAAGGGGATACTGCTAGAATGAAGGAAAACCGATAGGTGGAGGAAAGGCTGGAAAGGGTGCTGTGGAGATGTACGGTTGAGGAAAGGGAAAGGAAGGCACCAGTTTGATGCAGAAGCTAACAGAATACAGAAGTGGGTCATTTTTCTGGGTCAAAGTAAAAAGGTATCAGGTTTAAAAATTTTATTTCAGTTGGTCTATCAGTTTTAACAGCAGAGCATCAGTTCCTAACCAGTGTGAGATCGTTGAAGCTCCATCTCTGAAGAGTGAATGTTTAGCCGTCAGAGTCATGGAGAGGGCAGCTTTCCTAACACAACTGTAACACCACAGAGCTGTATTTATTTTGGTTTGACCCCTGGATTTTTCTTTAATTTACTTTGGATAGACGGACTTTTAATAAGACTTAAGCTGCTTTATATCACAGCCTTGTTGTTTTTAGGGTGGTTTTTTAACAAACAGAATTCTCTCTGTGCAGATTTCACTGGTGAACGACACGAAGGCAGCTGCCCTCTTGGCAGGTGTCCTTCCTCCATTTGCCAGGACTGTTGCTTTTTAATGTTACTGTGACAAGTTTCTGTTACTTGGGGAAAAGATTGAGTGGGCATCAGGCCTTTCAAGGGTTGGATAATCTGTGTGAAGCGCCGAGTGTAAAGCTGGGCTGTGTTCAGCTGCAGGCTTCCTGTGTGCTATCAGTGAAGTCATTAGAACTCCCATCTTAAGCGGAGAGTGGGAATAAAAATACCTCCGTCTTCACAAGGGTGCGGAGGCCTAACTTGGACGTGCAACTAAAAGACATCCTGGTCTAGTGGGAGGTGTCCCTGCCCATGGCAGGGGTTGGAACTAGATGATCTTTAAGGTCCCTTCCAACCCGAACCATTCTATGATTCTATGACTGACAAACACCGTGCCTGGGTAGGTGCTTTGGGACTGAGGGCAGCAGGTTATTCCTCCGAGTTCCGCCAAGTGGCTGCGGCTTCTTGGGTTTGTGCAAAGAGCAGCCACCTTCCCACCCGCTTCGACTAAGTGATGGCAGCAATGGTGTGATTTGTGCCAGGTTTAATTCAAGTCTGTTGGCCTTCTGTTTACAAGGGAAGGTGCCTGTTTAGTAGATGAACTGGAGTGCTTGGCAATACCTGTCTGGGGAACTGCCCCTTCTCACTGCAGCCAGTGTTGCAGGTGTACGTAAAATGGCAAAACCACTGTAGAGGTGTCACGGGTCGGGCTTTAGTGTGTCAGAATAAGCGATGTCCTCAGGGCTTTGTGTTCTAGGTCGTGTTACGCCACACCCATCACATTTTTTGTTATTATTTGGCTCTACATGCTACATCAGCAAGCTGCAGGCACAGCTGCCTGTCCAAAAGGTGTCTGTGGAGGGATGGTTATGTGGTGTGGCAAAGGAGCTGGACATACAGCGCCTTTCTAAGGTCTGTTAGGAAAACTCACAGCAAAGTGTTTTCACCACACATTGCTAGTGTGTGACAATGGACCTTGTGTTTGGGGATGCTGCTTAATCATTTGTCCTCTGAGGACCATTACCCAGGTGCCTACCCTTGTGTCATAATGGCAAGGTGGCTCTTGCTGTTTATGGTTTTGCTCTTCTTCACCCTTCCTCTGTTTAAACCTCTCTGAAAAAGGTCTTGATGTCATTGCTGGGCTGACATTCGCTACATGAAACTGGCAGAACGTATCTAGTTCTGCTCTCAGGCAAGCCTGCGCCCATGTTTGTCACAGCATCCTGAGAAAGCAATGCAAAGCCTTGCTCGCAAAAGGTCTCGTTATTCCCAATTCTCACCAGGAGCCCAGTGTAGCCCCATTACGGATGGGGCTGTACTGCAGGGAGCAGCAGTGTGTTTGCCCATGTCCCACGGCATCACCATCCTTGCAAATCTACTTTGTCTTGCTTACTTTTTAGCTGACAGAAGAAGCGGCAGAGGATTTTATTATTCGATGGTGGTGCTTGCGTTGGACGGTGCTGTTTCGGTGGAGTCGCCAGGGCCGTGTGCTTCCTCCCTCCTGCCCCGCCGCTTGCAGACCTGCTCCAGCCCCGCAGCTCCTCGCAGCCTTTTCCTGAAGCGTGCTGTAAAGCGCTGCCCGGCGCCCAGGGCCCAGAGGGCTGGGTGATCCGGCCCCGGCCCCTCGCCGCGGCCTTCTCCGGCCTGGGAGGGCCGGGTCGGGGGCAGCCCCGGGCGGGGCGGGCGGGCGGAGGAGCCGCGGCGGCCGCCCGCCCCCAGCGCCGCTGCCCATTGGCGGCGCCGGGCGGGGGCCGGGCCGGGCCGGGGCGCTCGGCGGGGCGGGCGGCCGCCGGCCGGGGAGAGCGGCGGAGAGCCCGGGCTCTGCCGCGGCCGCCGGCGTTCCCCCGCTCCGCTGGGCTCGGCTGCGCCGCGCTCCTCCCCGCCGTACCATGGTTGGGGATCACTGCAGCCTCCCCGGTGAACGGCCCGTCCTCGCCCAGAGTCCCAAACCCGGATTAAGCTGCAAAATGGTCCTGCAGGCGGTGGGCAAAGTGCTGCGGTAAGGACGGGGCCGGGGGGGGCTGCCCCGCGGGCGAGTGCGGGCGTGTGACCGGGGGGTTGCCCAGGGAGCGGCAGCGCGGCCCCGAGGGGAGCGAGAAGGCAGCTGGAGCCCAAGTTAAAAACCTGGCCCCGGTGCCTTGTTCTGCTCAGCCCCTCTCGCGTCTGGAGGAGGGAGGCTGCTTTTGGCTCCCTCTGGATCTCGTGTAGCAATCTGGGAGGGTGGAAGTTGGAATATCAATAGCTGCTTGGAGAAAAACATTTGTCCGCCCAAATGTTGCAGTCAAGTTTTGTTTGCGCTCCCTGAGAACTAATTTTCCAGGACGTAAGCAGACAGTGAAGGTCCCGACTTCCCTGAATAAGGAGCCCGACCAAGACACTACATATGCTCTGGCACATTTTCTACAGAAATGTCGTAAGAGGAGGGGAAAAAATTGCTCATGTAGCTCAGAAGGACTTGTGTGAACACTGAGACGTGTATGACTACTGAGACCAAAACCAGACTCTCTGGCAAAGGACGCACAGTAATTTGATTCGGAGGAGTTCTGACCCGTTCTGGTTTGCAGGGAAAAACGTCACCACAAATATTAGGACTAGCAGCCTTGCTCCTCAACAACCGCAGCTTTTTATTTTGGTTAAGTGTGTTCAGATATTTTTCTGGGATCTATGAAGAATAGCAGTGCTGCTCCAAAAAGAAGCCTTGTTCCTCCAGTGTAACTTTATTTGGCAAGCTCTGGTTTGTCCCTGTTTCCTACTATTGGTTGCCAGTTGTTAAATGTTTGTCAACAGAAACATTATCCCTCTCTTCCTCTGTTGACTCATGTCTCCTCTCTCCCCAAGCGAGTTTAAGGGAGCCATTTATTAATGCAGAGTGTTCTGATCACAAAGCGGCTGGGCTCTGGCTGTGACTTAAACTAGAAAAGTTCACTGGGCTTAAAGCAGTTTGGTGAGAAGAACTGCTTAGAGTTGCTCGTAAAGAAGTGCAGTGTTGCAGTACTTTTTGGTGGTTCTGGTATTATTTTTTTTTTTCCCCCATTAAAAATACTTTCCTGTAGAAAACATTAGTTTAAGGAATTCGTGTTTCTTTTTCAGCTTTTCAACAAGTTTAACACCCCTTCTTTGCACTTTTTTTTGGGGGGGGGGTGGTGGTGGTGGTGTCTATAATTCAATATGGTGTTACACAGCTGGTCATATCATAAAATCCTTTGGCCAGTGGCTTGCTATTCATGCTGTGAACCCTTTGAAGTTTTTGGTAGCTGTTCTATTGGCAGCTCTCCCAGATGTAAATAGATGGGTGCCTCTGTAGGGAAGAATTGCCAAACCTTTTGTTCAGCATCTATGGCAGTTTATTTTAAAGTATAGGTAACTTCCTGTGACCTAGCAGTGAAAACATGTATTTTTATGATTTGTTCAGTGCACACTTGCGAAAAGTGTAACATAACCTCATCCTTTCTCCTCCAACTGGAATACATGCAAAAATTGTGCATAATTTTATTTGCTTTTTTCTGAGGCTTATTTTCTACATATACTATAAAACTGTTGTGAAAGCAGGAAAAAGTTGTCATACGTGAAATATTTTGGGCTTGGGAATTAACAGCATAACTTTATTTTGCTAACCTATTACTAATGGGAGTGACTACTATTTTGCAGTAGAGTTTTTTTTTTTAATGTGTCTTTTCATTCTGGGTTATCTCCTTTTGCATCCAGTTAGAAAAGTTAAGTCCCAAGAACTTTCTGTAGATGCCAGGCTGGGTCTCATATTTCCCTTATTGAATATACTTCAGATGCCTTATCTGACTTCGTTGCTTCATCTTGCTTTCTTCAGTTTTTGTTCTGTAAACATAAATGCATCCTATGCTGCAGAGAGCTCAAGACAGCGTAAGAGCACAGGTACTAGCTAGGAGACTAAGTAAATACTAAGTCCAATCGAAGTTTCTTTATTGTGGAAATCAGCTATTAGTGCTTAAGAAAGTGTGGGCCCAGTGATGGTGAAAGAGGGAACCACATGGGACCTTGTTTAGGCCAAAAATGGTGGCTGTGGTGGGATTTCTTTGAACCTAGGCATCCACAGCTGGGCTTTGTCCACTTTGTTGTTGGCAGAGAAGAACAGGGAGCTTAAAGATGTGGTTGAATGCAGAGGTGCCATGCCAGCCCGATACAGAGTGACCACTCACTTGCTAGCACTTATGTTGTAGTCATGTGAACTTAGATGAATCCCACGTTACTGTCATGGTTTACCATGTATTTCAGAGCAAGTGGAGGACAAAGGGTATCAAATACCACTTTTAAGTCTGGCCGCCTGAAACACTGGTGGTTGAATTTTCTGTAGTCTATACAGAAGATTAATCAATACTAAACTTTAGATGAAGTAAATTTTCTTCTGTTGATCAGTCTGGCAAATAGCTTGGTGATGACATCAAAGGATATCTTGCTTATGCATAGCCTGGTGTTATGAACAGCCTACTGCATTTTAGGCTTTCTTCTCAGCCATAACTGGGAACCATCATCATCACCATTCCCTCCCAGCCCTGCACAGACTTGTAGAAATGGACAAGGGATAGAGTGCCCGTCTTCTCTCCAAATTGCCCTCCGCTTCTGTCTGTCTCCTGGTTGTGAATTCTAAAGCTCAGTTGTTTAATCAGTATAACTTTCCTCCATAGCAAACTTGTGCGTTATTTACATGAGTTCTAGGTACTTAAAAGTAACTCACTCTCTTGAAGCTTTTAATATGCAAGTTGTTTCCATTAGTTAGTAGGTCCAAGTAGCTCCTAGTTGCTGGGTGCCAAATAGTGTCTGTCCCACTAGTAATAACAGCTGCCAAAGGAAAAATCAGTACAGGGAGGAAACAAGGAGGTGGAAGTGGAGGGAAGGAAAAAGGCATCACAAGAAGAAGTGGCAGCAGCTCTGATAACCTGAGAAGAGTTAAAAGAGCGTGGGGAAAGACAACTGAACCAGAAAGGGGGAAAAATGTAACAAAAGCAACAGATGTGCTCTCAGCCTTTCTAATTAATTTTTTATGAAAGCTACTGTTAGGTTTATTACTCTTTTAAATTATTAGTGATTCAGCTATGAAGAACTCTAGAGATGCTTGTATCTTTCATCATATGGGTTAATAAACTGTGTTTAACACTTCAGGGATGGGGCCAAGGCTACACACTTGTAATGATTAAAAAAACTTAAAATACCATTAGGAAAGTGTCATCTCCCCTTTAAATCCAGCATAGCATTGCTGAGATTAAGTTGTGTGTATTCCTTAGCATAGTGTTTAATTAGGGCTTTTGTTTCACTTCAGATGTTTTTGAAATATGTTAACGTCATTTTTCTCCTCTCCTGTAATGAATTGTGTAATTATTTAGCCCATGGTTAGGGAGGGGAAAAAACCAAAATGGATGCAGTCTTTTTTGTTGTTGTTTTATTTTCTAAAAGTTGGTGGTTCTGGAGAGAGGTGGAAGGGGAAAGGGAAAAAAGTAAAATGAAAAAACATGGAATATTATTCTACTCTTTAATATTATTCAATTAATTGTTCAAGTTTTTTGTGAAGCAGCTGACTACTGCTAGCTTCCTTGCAGAGGTGTGCTTTTTACTGGCCTCTAGCAGCACAAGTGGAAGGAAGACTCAGCTACATGAGAGATGTCCCCTCTTTGGTCCCAGCAGGTAACTGAGCTGGCCACAAGTGTTCTTCAGAGCCGCGTGCTGATGACTTCAGGACACAGTGTTCACTGCCTGCACCAGTGCTTGAATCCCAATTCAGATGCTGGAGCGCGGCTCAGAACTGCAGAGCATTTGCTGTGCCGTGCCACTGTGGGTCCTGCACGGGTGATTTTCAGAGACTACTCTTCATGCTGCTTCATAGTCAGTGCAGGTTTGGGTTTTTTTGGTTTGGTTTTTTTTTTTAAGTCTCCAGTGAAACAGAGTCCTTCTAGGATAGCTGACTAATAATTGGTGATGTGGAGTCAGGAAAGAGGAATAATGGTGGGATACAGAGTTGTGATGCCATTGTGTAATGCCTTCTGATAAAGTACAGTATGGTTTACATGTACGCATAGTCCAGGATGAGTGTGGGAATAGACAACTGAAAATTCCTCTTTCTCCTAAGAGCCTCCCTTCTTACAGCAATGTGCAGGGGTTGATTTGGATACCAATCAAAAAATCAACCAACCGACCCCACTCTTTTTGGGTAGGTGTGGCATTGGCGTTATTAACAAAGTAGAATTTTTACAGGTACTTTTGAAGAGTGTAGTAATTTGTTTTCAATGATAGTGTGTTCTCCAGTCAGCTAAATTAGCAAGTTTGTGTTGGCATCCTGGATGGTGCTATATGTTTTTACATCCAGCACTTACAAATTTTTGAAAAATTAAATTTGTACTATTCCTCACATAATTCATAGCAAGATTAGAAATAAACCAGGTTAATTCTGACATTGGATTCTGGTTTTTAAGTGATCATGCAAAGTTGTCTTAAATGTATTCATGAAACGGGACATGGGTGGGTAGAAGTAGGGCGTGTTGATGTGGCTGCTGGCACCACTTGACTCTCATTGCTGAAGATAGTTGTCTGTGATGGCTTGTGTGTTATCGACATGACCAAAGCAAATGTTTAAAAAAAAAAAATCAACTTGTTTTATCCTTACTTAGGCAGAAACATTTTTCAATAATTTAGTCAGGTCTACAGTATTAGAACGTAATTAGGAAGAGTCGCCTTTAACATTAGCTAATCTGATTAATGCCTGAGGACAGGCAGAAGAGAAGGCAGGGAGGGCAGTGTGCAGGGAAGGGGCTTATAGGCAAAATGCTCTTCAGAACCATGTCAGCTATTTTTATCCTGTTCTTTTTCTTTTGCCCTCCCACAACTTTCCATTGTACCAAAATAGTTCAAAATGTTTATGGTTCAGGGCAACTGACATCGCTAATTGTCATGCTGTGTCTTGCTGAATATTTCTGTAACAGGAGCTGATTCCTTGTTCAATGACAGCCTTTTGGGATTCTCACCCAGCTCCTCAGAAAGGACCAATGACACTATGGGGCAGTAACATCTTGTGCTTTAGCAAGCTGTGACCAGGCAGGAGGGGCTTTGTGGTAGCTCTTCTGTGCGTATGAAAGCACAGCTGTGCTTTTGGAGACTGTTCTTTGATGCGAGTGTCCTGTCCTCAGGGCAGAGCAGGTTGCAGTGGCATTGCCAGCCTAGTGGACTCGTCCAGCTGGGATGTGCCCTTGGAAGAGCATCTCTCCCTGCTCGCACGGGTGGGTGTTCTCCAGCATACATAGGTAGCAAAGTGTCTTCTGGTGGTGGCTGCAAAACTTGTAGTGCTCTGCTTGACGTTCAGCCCCGCTATGAGCTGTCAGATGCTTCTGTCAAAGCCATTTAACAACCTGGTCTGCTCCTGAAGCTCAGGACTCGATGCTGTGTCTCACTAGTGGTCCAGTGCGCCATGCATTCCTCCCTGTCTTTGTGATAGTTGTCCATTTGTTCACTTTTCATTTGCCACAGGAGTGTCATGACCCTGGTGCATTTATGAAAGTTGGCAAACCATGTATGATACACTAACTTCATGAAGAAGTCAGTGTCAGAGGTATTTATAACATCGAGCTGTATTTTGGTTACGTGTTCTACATCCTGTGAAGCGATAGCCAGAGGGAGAGGACTGCTGAAATTCTTCTTTGTGTTGAAATAACCCTGGGAGGTGTCTCCAGAGCTAGTATAGGAAGGGCACCTGCCCCAAGGTTTAACAGCATTTTCCTCTGTTGTATGGGCAAAAGTCTGCTTCTTTTTTCTGAAGATCCCTCCTGGACACTTTAAGAATAGATTTGATTGTAATCTCAGACTTCTGAAATTATTCACCCTTCTTTTATCTTGTTTCCTTGGTATGCATCTGTTTTATTATAGGATTTGCTCCAGATTTTAGCGGCTTGTTTCTGCCTGGAAGATGGTTTCGGTTTATATACGTGCAAAGTATGAGCATGCAACATTCATCCTTCTGGGAGTTGACTACAATTCCTGGTTGGCCTCTTTGCTTCCTGTGTTGTAATAGCCCATTTTTCTGGTGCTGCCCTTTATGGAGAAAATACCTACTTCACAATTAATTTCTATCTGATGGTTTCTGGTATCTCAAACCATCTGTGCACTCCAAGGTCTTCACCCAAGTAGGTTTGTAGGAAAAAAAAAATAATCCTCTGTAGAAGAGCTTTTTGCTTTCCATTCTTGATGATCTCTGCTGAAGAGATGTGTTAGGAATGTGGTCTTCCACCGGTTGGTGCCCTGTCTCTGAGATGGCTAAGACAAAATGTATCCCTTCTCCTATCATAAATCTTTGTGAATACACCAAAACTGAGTTCTTTTGCTGAGAGGATTTTCTAATCCTTTTTCTTAATTCCTGGTTCTGTGGAGCTCAACAGAATCTTAAGTAAGACTTCAGCAGATTGCTGTTAGAGAAGATGAGATGATGGTTTTCTTTTCTTTTAAGAGCTGCTAGCACTTAGTCTCTGGAAAGAGATGGATGTATGGATTAACCCCTTCTTCCAGCTTTCTGAAGAAAAAACACTTCTTGGAGTTAATGGAGTCCAAGCTAGGTTGGTTGAGCTTGTCAGAAAATGCTGCTCTTTTAATTTTCCAAGTTGATTTCTGTCTGGTACTGAAATAAGTTCAGAAGTGCTTTTGCTCAGACAGCATGGGACTGGTGATAGCAGATGCTCCCCAGGTGAAAAGAACATTGTGGATGTCTGTGCAATTCCTTTTATTTTTAAAAACGGAAGAATCAGCAGTGAGCACAGCTGTCCTCAGAAAGGCAGGTAGTGACAGAATATTAAAACTCTTAGGACAGCTTAACACCTGAAAAAAATAATTCCAGCACACCATACAAAGTACGTGGAGCTAATGAAGAAAGAAAGCTTGGGCTTCTTTATGGTGATCTATGAAAACTCACAGGGAGGAGAGATGACATTAGGTGTCCTTGGTAGCTCCGCTCACACTCCAGACACTTACCCAGATTTGCTCTTCAGTCCGATGTGACCACAGATCCCCGATTCAGACCACCAAAGCCTTACAGGGGTAAGTGCTGACAATCAGCAGGATGCATTTGGCAAGACAGGGGAAAGGCAATTGAGATAAACTAGGTTTTGCTCATTCTTCATTATACAAAGTCTTCAGTTCTGATGTGACTGCCTTATTTCTTCAGTACAAACCTGTGCGGGGAAAAGATAAAGCTGGGGTCTTGAGACCACCATCTCAGGGGGACAGAGGGGAAACTGTATTCTGTCTCAACTGAAATATTTATTTTTCTGTTGTTTTTCAGTATACAAAGCTTTTTTCATATCTAGATACATCATTCAAATACATGAAAAAGTTTAATTGAGGGGGGGGGTGGTGTTTTGTTTTGCACCCCCCCCTTTGTTTTTAAATCCACACATCTTGTTTAGGAGTCGAGCTAACTAATCTGTTAAGTGATTTCAGTTACAAGCTTTTTGAGAAGGATTCCTATTGATTTTTAAGTAGAGACTTATGAATACCGAGAAGTAACTGGATCACCCAACAGTGAAATGAAACTACTCCCTTGAGAGAGGCTTCTTTACTAGTTAGGGACCATCTTTCATTTCTTCTCAGTGAAACTGCTAGCGCGGCTATGTGTGACTGGTATGGTTACATCTCTGCAAAACCAGTATGGACTGTGGGTCGCTGCCGGGAATTGAAACAGGGCTTCTCAGGCGAGCAATGCAGCCTGTGTTTGAAGAGAGTTAGCTGGTCATAACCGTCCCTTCTTTTGAGGTGTGATGTTGAGTTGCAAAAGCCAGTGCAAAAGCGTGACTGCACAAAAGGAAGAATCTTAGATGTTGGTCTCTGCTTATGTGAGCTGATTAATTGCAAATCCACATGAACAGTTAAAGGTGTTGCTTGTCATTTGCACGTGCAGCCAAGGGAATGAAACAAATTCAGCACACAACTATGCATCTAATTTTAATATTTATTTTTGAAAATTACTAGTCTTCCTTAACCAATTTCTTGGCTGTGCTTTCAGCATTTAATTAAAGAATGAATTTATATTTCAGCAAGCCCTTGGAGGTAATGCTACAAGTTTGAATATATCTATGTTTTAGGGATTTTCTGATTGCTAATGAATCGGTATGCATTTGTAAAGGTGCTTCTACTTAAGCTTTTTGGTCTCCCTTGGTGCACCCTGAAAAGTAATAAATTAGGGTTGGGAATCACTGCTGTCTCATGAGCTAATTAACAGTGGCTGATCTAACTGTACCAGTAATTAAATTATTATCCACCCTACTATTTTTTTCAATCAGTCATTCAAATATTCTTTACTTTGACCCATGATTCTATAGAGTTTGTATTTTAAATTGAGATTTTTCTTCCTCTAATGTACAGAAAGCAAAACTTCAAAGTGCTGTTTTCTAGGAAATACTGAAATCAGCCATGTGCTATTGAGGACAAAACTGAACAAAGCACATTGCATCATTCTGTTGCACAGTTTAAAAATTAACTACATGGTTAGATTAGTGAATGTTTTGTATCTACCATTTGTTAATGAAAGTTACCTAATTAAGATAATGCTTTGATTCTTTTTACCTTCAACTCTCTCTTACCCTGTGAGGAGACACAGTTTGTGCCTTCTAACTATGGATTTCAGGTTTTTTGTTTAACAAGATAGTTCATACTAAGACTGAAAGGCACCATTTCTCATCATAGGATCTGATCTAAGGCATGCCAGGAGAGGTGGGACATCCCTGAACTAACTTTGCTTTAAATTAAGGCCAAAATACTAAGAAAGGGAAAAGATCCATTTGGGATTTTCAGAACTGCCATTGAGAGAGAACTAACCTTGACCGATGGTCATTTCTAGTAAATAAATATCTTTCCTAATTAAAATGTTGTAGTTAAAGTGTAAGAGATGAGTTTGTGGAGCTTGATACAGAGGCTGAAAACTTCAGGTGGGGCTGCTTCTTCACATAGGTGTTTCTTTGCCCAACCTGTTCAATAACTAATGACTGGGTAGGTAATTGAATTCCACACAGCTGTGTGTTTCAATGCAACAAGATGCACATGTGTGTGCTAGTACAAATGCTTTAAAAGTGAGTTTACAGGTGCAGGCATGCAAAACTGCTTATGAATAGTAAAAACAACAGTTTTTTCCCATGCTATATATCTAATTCAGTTTATATTGTTTACTGAAGCTCCTACAAAAAAGCTAAGATGTTTAAATAGCTATGTTGTTACTAGTGTTTCTATGTAGACTCTCAGTTCTGGTAAGCCCTAGCACTATTCTGTCCTACTAAACCACACTTTTTAGATGTAAAGCAGACGGTGTTTATGTGAAGGATTCAGCTGTTGAAGTCCTGCCTACTGTGTGATTACATATAGATGACGTTTTCAAAGGTGGGAACTCTGGTAGTGAGGCAGGTGATGAATTCGTTTTCACTCTCTTCCCAACAAAAATAACTTACCCTTCCAATGCGAGACCCTTTTTGTGCCTAAATAGTTGTAATTTGCCCAGTCCTGCCAGAAGTAAAAAAGACAGTCCTTTACTGTTTCTTGCCTCTGGGGAGCTGAGGAGACAACAACTATGACTGTGCTCAGCTGCAAGCTGACATGTTGCACCATGTTGAAAAATATTTATCTATTGAGAGCACAGACTCTGGGAGTGAGTATTCTCATTAACTGTTTGGGGACTGTCATGCAGTCCATATTGCCTTCTTTCATACTACACAGTATAGTTACAAAATATATTTTAAAACCTTTTTGTAGGCTTCTAAAAGTTGAGAATTGTAAAATTCAGACTACATTAGGTATTATATGTACCTGTCCATAATATGTGGGTAAGGTGGTGAGCTTGACCTGCATATCTAACATATTGCCTTTGTTGCAGGCTTTCTTTAGACTATAGTGGTACTTAAAACTAGTTAGTATTGTTAGATAAATGTTTTTAGCTGTACAAAGAGAGCTTGCAAGGCAAAAAGGCAGTGAGGAAACTAAAACGCTTCTTGCAAAGACAAACCTGTCTGCACCCTGGTAGTCTCTGAGCAGAGTAGACTGTCTGCGTTTGTACATCTTGGGCTGTATAGCAAGAAGTCTGCTGAAGCCAGGTTGCCATGGTGAAATAATTCCCAGCAGTTAAAGCACAGCTCTATCCCGAAGAGCAACACTGTGCAAGTGGTGTTGTGAAATCCCCTATTTACGAGGCCATGAGATTTCCAAATCAAATTTGCTCTGTTTTGAAATAAAAAGATAGCTTTGCAATCTGCCAGCTCTACAGACTGGGTTGGAAGATAACAAATAGTGTCTTCAGTGGTTTATGTGCTTTGGTGGTGAACTCCCTCTCCACAAAGGTGGACCAAAGTGTACTGCATGTGCTCTTCTAGAAAGATAACAGGGCTGCATCAGAATAACCAGGAGGAGCAGCTGCTGCCAGAACTTGAATTCAATCATGATGCAGAAGTCAAAATAACTGTGTGTTCCAGTAGAAGATTACGGGATAATAAATAAATAAACCACTGCTTAAGTTAATAGATATGTCTGAAAACACACAGGAAATAGATATGTTAATTAAGACATTTCTGTGTTTTTATTGCAGTACACTTACATTTTCTTTCAATTTGCATAGTCTAAAAACCTTGAAAGAGAGAAATGGACTTTTTTGCCAATTATGTTCTTTTTAGTTTTTACTTGTTCTTTGCAAGCAGTTTTTCTGGTCTCCAAAATTTCAAATCATGAGTTGAAAAAACACTGTTCTGAATATTATAATAATAAATCTGGCAGGCCTATATTTGCCTTCCTTGATGTGAAAAACGTGTTAAAAGCCACCCCAAAACTTACTTGCTTTCAAATCTTGGTGCAGATCACTTGTTCTCGTGGCTCTGTAGTGCGGGAGATCTCCCCACTGCAGCATGCAGCATCTCTAACAGCACCAGGCTCGGTATCTCTGCCGTTGTCTGCTCTCTGTTGAGAGCCACTTTTCTCCTTTGCCTGTGTGTTTTAATTAAAAAAAAAAAAAAAAAAAAGTATACTATAGACCTCTGCCTTGGACTGAAATGTTTTCCAGTATAGAGAAAAAACTCTCTCTGCTGACTTTAAAAGGCCAATTCAGATAGAAACATTTACATGTGCAGATATCCTTGGCTAGGTGAAATGAATCCTGTTCATACTGTCCAGCTGCAGTATGGGAGTACATTGAACAATGGAGGATGATGAGGAAGCATTTGTGTTGCTAGAATACAAATGACATTTTTCCTCTAAGGGAGGCAAAGATCCAGGAGCATCCTTATCTTGGTGTTGTGTATGGCCTGATGGGTTTGGAGTGAGTGTGCCTGGGGACTAAAATGAGCTGCCATGTTAACAAGACAAATCCCAGAACTCCAGTAATGTCTGGGCAGAGATGCCCTGGAGAGTTAGCGTAGCATGGCCTCTCCTGTCCCTTTGTGCCCTGCACCAGGGTCTGCTCTGAGAGTGCCGTTCTAGGGGAGGAGGAGTTGCAAGCAGGGGAGAATATACTATGAGACACCTTCTTAAGCAGGGATTGCCCTCTTTCCGCTCAGCTTTTGGCTTCCTTTGTCAGACAGCCAGAGTTCACCTACATTTGGAAACTGAAAAACAACAAAACCAAACCCAAGAACCACCACCCCTTGTCCGTCACAGGCTTGGGACTTGGGCACCTATGGTGCAGTGTTCTGCTGTATGGTTTGTTCTAAGCATTGGATAAATTAATTGTTGCAACACTTAATCTGTGACCTACTGAATCTTTCTTACCACAGACTTAATTTGGCTCCTCGTAGAGCTCTTGAAAATAAACATTAGGAAAGATTTGTGTCCTTTTTTTTCCCTAATCCCCAAATTACCAAAAATCTGGACTGTAGTAAATAGGTTAAGAAAAGAACCTTGCTGAGGCTTCGTGTTGGCACCTCCTGGTTTGGATATAAGAGGTTTTTGGCATGAAAGTAGAAGAGAACATTTCAAAATGAAGAACAGGGTATTTACTTGGGTAAGGTAATCTTCTGTGTTTCTACTAGTGAATGGTTCCTTTTAAATTGCATCACTGGCTCCTATTTGTCTCTCATCTGACATCACTTCCCCCTCCCAAGTATGTTGACTGGAGAGGAACCTGGACCAGCTCAGGGATTACAGTCAGAAGACCCTCCCAAAGGTAGCTGGAGAGGCTGGATGGATACCTTCACTTGGTCTGGGGGAGGAGTTCTGGCAGGTTCGCCCAGAGAAGAAAAGAAAGTCTAGTCCCGCGTGTTTTACCACAAGAATGCTCTCTGCATTTTTGTAGCATTAACTGAGCTGTTCACATGCCTGGCCTTGCCTCTGTAGCCATTCTTCCCAGAGCTAGATTGAAGAAAAGATGGGGCATCCTGAGCAGAAGAGAAGGAGCAGGAGTGGTACCTGGCCACCAGCAAATACCCAGGAGTTTCAGCACTGTACTTTGAAAAGCAATTAACGTGCAGCTGACGTGCCACTACAGGCAAACAGCATGGCAAACACTGAGCTAGCGCTGGGAGGTGACGTTCAAGGGAAGAGAGAAGGAGGGAGAGAAGTAGAATCATAGAATAATTTAGGTTGGAAAAGACCTTTAATTAAGGTCATCAAGTCCAACTGTAAACCTAACACTGCCACGTCCACTACTAAATCATGTCCCTCAGCGCCACATCTACACAGCTTTTAAACACCTCTAGGGATGGTGCCTCAGCCGCTTCCCTGGGCAGCCTGTTCCAATGCTTGACAACCCTTTCTGTGAAGAAATTTTTCCTAATATCCATCCTAAACCTCCCTTGGTGCAACTTGAGGCCATTTCCTCTTGTGTTATCGCTTTTTACCTGGGAAAAGAGCCTGACCTCTACAGCCTCCTTTCAGGTAGTTGTATAGAGCAATAAAATCTCCCTTCAGCCTCCTTTTCTCCAGGCTAAACAACCCCAGTTCCCTCAGCTGCTCCTCATAAGACCTGTGCTCTAGACTCTTCACCAGTAGGTTGGCCCTACAAAAGGGAAGGGAAAGGCCTGATGTACCACAGGGCCATAGTGTGTGCAGGTGCCCCATGTTCTCCTTGCTTTGCCAGCAGCACCAGCTGGAACTCACTTTGACCCTGCAGAATGTTTGGGTTTTCTGTTGAGAAGCAACATTATGAACTAATGTTATGGCACTTGTCATCCTTAACATGCCTGCCATGCCTTGGCACCGACTGTTTACAGCAGAGCATCCGGAGGCCAAGCAAAGATTCCCTTTTAAGGCAAAGAGCCACTCTGAGAATCCAGAAGAAAAAGTTTCCCTGGCATGTAGGGCACATTCTTCTTTCCTCCTCCTCCTAAATAAACTATTAGTAACTTTTAAAAACAGAACAAAAATGAAGAAGCGGGGCCAGAAATGCTGCCAAACACATTTTATTCTACGCAGCCCCCTTAGACCTGCGCAGCAGCCGAGCCCTGGAGCTCACCCAGGGCAGGAGGGGAAGAATGAAACTGAGGTCAGAGGGGTCTGTCACGAGACCTGGGGCGAGAGGAAATCAGAATGGAGACCGTCTTAAAACGCTTAGTCTCCTTCCCTTCCCCAGGCCCTGGAGAAATGGTCTGACCACAGCAATCCGTGAACAATTGCACTGTATGCTGCTGTGGGATTTGGGCTTGCTTTCCAATACCTTACACAGCTTCCCTTCCCCTGCTGATGTTCTTTTCTCTTCTTTCCCAATCCTGAACATGTATATCCAGGATTTGTGTTGTGGGTGTGCTGTCACAGGGCATTTTCAGCTAAAGGCTTAACAGCGATCAGGGTTAAAACAGGACATGGGATTGCAGAAAAATCTCCACAGAGATCCTAATCTTGTACAGTTTTAAAGAGGGAAATACAATATCTGTTGCTTTTTCTCAAAGGAAGGGCAGCTCTACTGATGTTCAAATGAAAGTTATTTCCCTTTTCTTGCTTGCTATACAAATAAATAAAGGCATTGAATTACCAAGAAGTGATTTTTAAGCAGCCTAGCGCCTCTAAGCTTCCAGTCCTTGTACTTAACCGAGGAGAAAAGACCGTGGGCTGCTGGAGTAGGAAACCAGACAGCCTTCATGAGCTTGTTCCTGTCCTGTAAAAACTGGCGTAACCTGCTTCTTCATTGTTCTTGGTGGGAGTTTGTCACTAGGACTCATAAATTTTAGCTCATAAAACTGTTTCCTTCCTGCTATGAATGTGTTCAGGACTCCCATACTTATGCACAACATTTCTAACCAGAAATTAACCGATAACTTCCTTCTAATAAAGTGCCACAGAAAAAGCAGAAAGGTAACAAGTACATTTGCGAGCAGCTAACCTGGTTTTCTTTACAAAGCTGTAGCCTTCTCTGGCTGAAATCTTTGGGTTTTTCATAGAATCGTTATGGCTAGAAGAGACCTTTAAGATCATGAAGTCCACCGTTAACCTGGCACTGCCAAGTTACCACTAAACCATGTCCCTCAGCACCACATCTACATGTCTTTTAAATACCTCCAGGGAGGGCAACTCAGCCACTTCGCTGGGCAGCCTGTGCCAGTGCTTGACAACCCTTTCAGTGAAGAAATTTTTCCTAATAGCCAATCTAAACCTTTTCCCCTCTGCAAAAGGAGTACATTAGAGGGAGCGAGGTTGCATGTTAAATTTTTTTCCCTTAATGTGTTTTATTCCCATTTCTGTTCCATTCATATTCCATTTGACTCTTTACCCAAAGAAGGGAAGAGGAGAGAAGCTAAACTGAAAATATCCAGTATACCTTTAATTTTGAATTATAAACCCATATTCACTGGAAATTATAAAAACATGAAAGCGTTCATAAAGATCGGCCTAAAAGACGCTGTTAAAATGTTGGCTTCCTGCCTCTCTAATTCTGTGTTGGCTTATGTTTTAAGAAGCTAACCCCCATCCTCAGATTACCAAGAAAGTAGGTTTTGGCAGGAGCACTTCACCCTATAATACTTCATCAGTGGAGGATATTTTAAAACATGACACTTGAAAAAGAAAGGAAAAAATGACAGGATGAAAATCAAAGGCCCAAGATAGTTTGATATATCCGGTAGCTGGTAGTGTAGAGGTACACCTGCGTGAGGTGGAATATGGTGTTTCTGTTAGAGACTGTTAAGTTTTCCACATAAATGTTTTAGTTGGGAATGTACCACTTCAACACCAAAATTTTCCAGATTGTGACCATATAAATTATAAAGCGCAAGCAAGGTTACTTGAAAATAACCCCCAAAGCCTTAAATGACATTTTGAATATCATTTGATAACATTTCTATGGGCGTCTTATTTTTGATATTCCTTAAAATACGTTTTTCTTTTTTGTGCCACTTTTGCGTGCATTGCTATGAACCATGGGGCTCTCAGCAACACTGAACACATCATAGCTGGATTGTCATGGTCCAGACTTGCTCTCTTCTAAATTTGCTGGGGGTTGTTAGGATTATACCAGTTAACCTTGGGTAAGAAATAGGGTTAGTTACTAAAAAAATTAAATATTATTAATCACAAAATAAGCATCTTTGTCCTGTAAGGTTCATAATCCGTGGTCATTTTCATCCCCACAGACCTGAGATGGTTTGTGAGTTTTGAGGTTTGCAAACAGAGACAAATCTGCCATGTAAGGCCTGTTGGACCCGTTCTGTCAATTTTCAAATGGAAATCAGTGTGTTTGAGACTTGGCTGGAACCTGAAACTAGTGCGCGATCCAGAGGGCGCAAAATGATTGGAGTTTTGCCTGCAGCTCTGCTCCTCACTATAGGGTTTTTTTTTTTAATAAACTTTTTAACTTTCTAAAGTTACTCATATATCTGGTACTAAAACCACTTTAATATGCCACATTAAAAAGAGAAAAGCCACTGATTACTTGTATTTAAAAAAGAAAAAATAAACAGCCACTCACCCTGAGGGCAGTTAGTTGGGTGTGAAGGGTAGGAGATGGTGATTGAAGCATCATCATTTGTCCTTGAAGAGATTTCAGCTTCAGATGCAGTCTAAGAAACTGCACAGCTTGCTGGAGACAGCAAGGAATTATTATAGCTGTGCTGGTTACGTCTGGAAAAAAGGAATCCTGAATTGGTAGAGATAATCTTAAATTACACCATCAGTTTAGGGAAGTTTGTCATGTAATAAATCCCTAGTATTCCCTCTGTGTGATCAGTCTTGTAATAAAGCAGATTCTCATGACCAAACCCATGTGTGCCTGGTGCAATTCCAAAGTGGTGTGAACTACATCAGGTTGTGAAGCATGTCCACGTGGTGGACTTTGTGTCTTTGATGCTTCTTCAGCTGAATCAGATTGCTTCACACGTACTTCTTTCCAAACTAACTATATCAGTTTAAACTGAAGCACATCTTTAGTATTTGTACCATGAATAAACTTTGAACCTTACAGCCATTTTCTGCTATGAAATGGGAATAATACTTTCCTCGTATGGTTTTAAAATTAAATTACTACCTGGATGGTGCTTTGAAGATGCTCCAAAGTGTGGGTTCTTTAAAACCAAGAAACTACAGGGCATCTGATCAAGAAGGAAATGAGAGAGAGAGATGAGAGGAGTATCTTTACTAACTGAGATGGGATAAGAAAACAAGGTGGGAAATTGGCAGTTTTACTTGATCTTAACAAAGCAGTTAGACCAGGGGAAAAAAAATCATCGCAGCCCAGTGGGCCTGTCACTTGGTGGAGTGTCTTATACATCTCTTCCTCCAGTGAAATCCAGGCAAACTTCCAGCTGCTGTGTTTCCTCAGCTGAACACGAGGTTGAGTATGGAAGCCCTGTTAGAAGCATTAGTGAATGTACTGTCTTTGGCTGGAGCCCGTTTGCTGAACCTTCTTCTAAGACTTCAGACAAGTGACCTCTCTTCTGCCACCTCCCATCACTTTTCCCTCCCTGAAACTTATTCGTGGGTGTGACTTGGCCTGGGGCATCATATTCAATTGAGTGCCTAAAACCAAACAAACGCAAACGTATCCTGGGAGTTATCTGAAGAATTAGGTTGTACTCTGGTTTGCCTGTCAAAAAAACCCTTGGACTCCCTAAAGATGTTTCTTTCTTTAATTAGTAGTTAAGCACTGATAGACAGGTTTTGGTCTAACCTCTTCACAGACCTTCACCAAACTGCTGCATAACAGCTATTCCTCCAGCTGCTTTGGAGATACAGTTGATCTGACATGGACGTGTTAAGACACATTTAGCAGAATTCTCTTATTTTTTAAGAAAGACACAGGGAAACATGAATCAGGACTTTGGTTTGCTTTAGGGTGCCTATGGCAGTGTTTTGAAAGGTACTGCCCTTTTTGTGGTTTCATATGACATTTAGTTATGTTTTCCAGTAAGTAATCATCTACAGGTCATGAATTTTGGTGTTTCCTCAATAGAATAGTAAAACTCTACTGTTCTTGTCACTTTTCCTTTCATTGAAAGCAGGCTGAATGAGCTGTTGCTGAATGTGAGGCTTTATGCTCGCTGCTATAGTCTTCACTTATAAGAGTGTTCTGAGACATCGCAGAAATGGCTACACACAATTTTTCATATTTGTGTGCTTTAAACGTAAAATGAAAAATTGAGGAAGGCATCTTGAACAGCTCACAGCAAAGGAAATAACGGATGCTTCGCTTTGCACATTTGGAGTTGGTTCCAGGTAGATGGTGTTTTCTTACAAGTCTTTGAAGCAACACTGAACTTCGAGGTAGGGGAGAGCAGAAGGAAGGAAGCTAACTTCTAAACATCACGCTGGTAATTGCGAATGTATGAGCTTTGGTTTAGCTAGAACATGGAACTGTTATTTGTTGATCCTTAATCATAGGTAATCATGTTTCTAAAACTGTTTTCTCCGTACTGCAGTATGCTCCAGCTTGGTAAGTCTATAAAGAAAATGCTTTAGTATTGACTAGTATTGACAGTTCCAAACTAAATCCACAGTTTTACAGCCTAGACTGAACATGACTCAATTAATACGAGTAAGCCTGACTTTGTAACATCAGTTCTGCCTAATTGAGGAAAGATGTGTGGTCCAATTTAAAACTTGATGTTTTTAAGACTGGATTTTTTTTTAGTTTGTACTTAAAATATTTGGACTGCATAGTATGCAAATGGCATACATGCAGGTCATGAAAATCTGCTGGTAGAAACAATTTCTCTGGTCTTGCGTTAGCTCTCAGCAGCTGCAAAAGGTTAGAAAAGTTTATACTGCACATGGTGATTTGACATTCAGGTTTCAGTGATTATGGGCATTTTGCAGGTTCAGTGATGATACCCATGAGTCAGGTCCTTTTTTAAACCGAGCCACAACTTTGGAAAGGGGCAGAGAATGGGATCTTTCAGGAAGCTTCTGTTTGAAATACTCCAGTTCCAGCACAAGGCAGTTGTGGAAAGACTTACACAATCTGTTGAAAAGATGCAAAGTGGCTGCACGTACTAATCTAACAGAGACTGACATTTGTTTGGAAATGAGGGGGTTTGGTTTTTGTAAAAGGACAACGTATAGGCATTTGCATTAGCAAACTTGTGAAATATATTTAGTGTTGAATTTTTGTTTCTTGAAATGAGGAGAAGATGCTGAAGTGAGAACGAGGTACACACTATCTGTTTCTATTCAATGGAAGGCTTGCCTCAGCCTCGTATGTCTGGCTTCCTTCTATGGTTTCCCTCCACAGCCTGGCTCTATGACAGACTGACGTCTTCGTCTCTCTCCCCTCCTCCTCCTCCTTCTCTCAGAAGATGGCTCTTAGCTGACGTGGCACAGCCCTAACCTGGGGCCCTTGGTTTAAATATACTGAAGTAAAGCAAAGACACAAACTCTTTTCTATCCAAACTACTACTCACTGATAACTCTTCTCCCCAAGTGTGATTAATGTGGTTTGTTGAACCAGTCTGTGAAGCTGAAGGTATTTTCTGCATGATTGTTACTGGAACTTAATTTTCTTTAAAAGTCAACTTCTCCTTGAATGCCTGAATCCTGCCCCCTCAAAACAACCCCCCAAACCACTAAACCCAACCAGCTGAAAAAAACCCTTAACAGTATATTCTGAATAGACCTTAATATTGTTTGTCAAGAGGCCCAGCAGGTAAGAAGGTGCTGTATGGAGCGTGCCAGGCTTGGTTTCAGCAGCGTAGGAGTAAGGCAGCCTGTACTAGGAATTAAGCAAATCAGTGGCCTGGAGTATTTTTTACTAGCTCAGGGCCAAGTGCATGGTTTCAACTGGATTTATGCTGTTGACTGTCAGGATAAGGTAGTTTCAAGTCTTAACATGGTATTCCTGCAAAAGGAAGAGGTCAAACATGTTGCTTCATCTGCTATAAAGTCAGGTTACAGACTATACGACGAGACTATTATTTTATGCTATTACATTTTCCTTGACTATCATCTCAAGTTCTGTGAAAACCTGAAAAATCTCAAGCCCGAGCATAAATTAAGTATATCTTTCATAACTTCTTTAAATCCCTTTAAGGCCCTCCTGCAGTTCTGCTTTCATGGACTTTTCTTTCTTTTTTTACATGGTGAGGTTCAAATGAGATCTAGCAAGCTTAAGGGTTTAAAGACAAGAATAGTTATCTGACACCCAGGAGCTGTTGGTCAAACTGAGCAGCCCCTCTGTATCAAGAGCCTTGCACTGAGGAACATCTGACTTTGCATGTCCTAAAACGTCCCTTTGTGGAGCAGCTATGAGAATTAATCCAGGTTACTTCATTAAATAAATGCAAGGAACAAATCTCGCAGGATTCATTTGAATTGGAATGCACTGCTGGGGAAAAAGGGGATGGCAGGAAATGTGCAAGAGTAGCTACATGCTAAATTAATCTTCATATATACTGGGTTTAGTGTATTCTCCTACTGTATTTGTATTCTTTAAAAAGACGTTCTATGTCACAGGCGTCTTCTCTCTAACCACGAAATCCACCTTTCTCATTAACAAATGGAAATAAAGTGTGACCATCTTTTCCCTACCGGAGACCTCCTAGAGTGCTTTCTGCACATCTGTGGTTTGTAATTATATTGTGAGAGTTTAAGTCTATATCCTGCTGCTGTCACTAAGTTTTCCTTGATGATGGCCTTCCTGAAGTCTTGAAGTCCCTCTAGTCTTAATTTACTGGTTAGAGAGAAGTATGATGAGATTCAATGCAAGTTCAAGATAGTAAACTGTGGCAGTGCTGGTGACCGAGCTGTAGTAAGTTATGGTGTTCCTTTCTTGTGGAAGGCGAATCTCAGCCTCTCCTTACTGCAGTGCTGACGATGTGGACAATGACTCATTGTGAAGATGGGTTTAATGAACAGATTAGTAAACAGCCCATAAAGAGAGAAATACGAATAATCATACTTTATTTGGGGAAAGCATTGACACTTCAAATGCCCTTCCAGGAAGGATGTGCATCCCATCCTCACAGCAAAAATCAAGCCTGCGCGTATCTCAGATAGGGGCACAGTTGGAAGATCATTTAGTGTGTTAAGAGCCAGAACGCAAGGTCAGTTTCCTCTGGATGGGATCTAGATGAGTTTTAACAGCAAACTTAACACTGTCATCGTGCAGTGGTGGGCTTGTCTTGGTTTTACAGATCCTAAAAAACCTCTTTAACCAAGAAAACCTGACATTAAAAAAATCTACGTATCTCCTTCTTGTATTAATGTGATAACGCATAGCAAGTATTGCCTTACTGCACTTGTCCCTCACCATTAAATACATCTTCTGTCTCTGGTTAGGTGTATTTTTTTAACTGTAGAAACACATGGATATGCAGCTGTTTGACCACAGAAGCCTAAAAGACCAAAGTGCAGACCCACCAGCCATCCTTAGAAGTCCTTACTGAACTCCTGACCCAGGAATATGGATTGGGTTGAGTCTAGTTTGAGGATGTTAAAAACAGGTTGGGAGGAAAACTCTAGTGGTAACAACAAACGCTTTAGAAATGGCAGATAAAAAGTCACAACATGCCATGGAGATAAATGCATTTTATGGAATGTGATTTGTCTGCTTTTATAAATCCAAATGGAAGGTTATTTCATAATGCATTGAATTTTAAAGGATTTTCAGGGGAAAAAAAAAAAGAACGTTGATCTTTCTGTCTCAAGTATCCTGGGAGCTGAGAAAGCAGGTGTTCTTGTAGCTACCAGTGCTGCTAGCTGGAGTCACAGATGCTCGCTTCCAGAAGGCTTCTGCTATCTCAGAGGACGTAGGGCTGGAGTAACGAGGAATGCCTTGAGGAATGAGCAGTGCCAGCACATTGTGTGGAAAGAGCATTTTCCCAGCTGAGAGCTATCTTCTTGCAGCGGTCCGCTTTTACTGTCCCTCAAACGCCCGTTTTGCAGGTGACAGTTAACTGTATGATGCAGCAGATTGTTCATGTACTTGCATCAGAGTAGCTCCTTCAGGCACGGTGCCATTCTGCTGTCACGACTGTTCACAGACGTTGGGAGACTGTCACTCTCCCAATAATTTGCAATCTAAACTGACAGAAGGGCAATGGAGATGGAGCAGCTCAGTCTCGAGTTTCTTAATGCCATTCAAAACTTTCAGTGTTACTTGAAAAAAGTGACTGCGTTCAAATATGCTTTTAAAGAAACTATCTTTTGCTTTAATAAAAGAAAAATGAAGCTAAGGGGAGGGAAGGCAGGAGGAGCAGTGTAAACACAAATACAGGAGTTTGGATAAATCAGCTTCTTTCAGGTTTCTGTAGCTGTTCATCAACAGTAAAGGTAACCTTTCTTCTCCCTTTTTAATCTCTTGCAGGAAGTCCAAGGGAAAGCCAAACGGTAAAAAGCCAGCACCGGAAGAGAAGAAACTTTACCTAGAGCCAGAATACACAAAATCCAGAATTACTGACTTTGAATTTAAGGAGCTAGTGATGTTACCACGAGAAATAGACCTCAACGAGTGGCTAGCCAGCAACAGTGAGTATTGTGACGGTACAGCTCTGTGCTTGCTGTTCACACTCAAGAAGGCATTCATTCACTCGGTTTCTTTTTACTTTTTCAGTGCTTAGAAAAAGACTCAGTGACTATTTATGCTTACAATGCATGTCATTATACCTTGAATAGTAATTAAGCTGTCCTATGTACAAACCAACTGTGCTCAACAGCATGGAAGCCTTGATGTGTTTCTCCCTTCCAACTCCCTTGCTGTGGCACTAAGGGCATTAAAGTTTTTGATGCTCTTTTGAGGACCATCAGATTCCCTTTGACTATTCGCTAAACCGGCTGGTTCAGCACGTTTCTGACTCAAGCTATTGGTCTTTCAGAAGTCCTAAAAATGGTAGTTTAATAAGCAAGTTATGCTTAAAGCCAGAAGTTTTGAAGACTTTTGGTTGGATTTCTTCTCCTTAATCCTTCCAAGCCTTGGTGGAATTTCTGTGAATTTAAACGGTAGTCAAGCTGGAACTCAGAGATGTTGATTGACTACTGTGACTGAATGCTGTATCTGCGTATCTCAGTTCTGATTGACAATACTTTCCTGCGCTTCTGCTTCATCTGCCAGTCCTAAGCTGCAGCTATGACCCCATCTTGTTTACGTTTTCAACAGTATGTGGTAGTAGCAAGAAACTACTTTAAACTAGGAAAGTTTACAGAGAATCATTAAGAAAAAGTGAGGTGCCCCCTGAGGTGTATTAAGATGTTAAATTATCTCAGGAGATTTTTAAAAAGTAGAAGTGTACTAGTTTTCATGCTGTTTTTTTTTTAAAGGAGGTATGTCATGAGAACTATTAATGGTGTTTTCTAGCCACTGTACATTTTAAGTCTGACTTCAAAAGAACGTAGCAAATTGTTTGCCTTCAGCTTGTAGTAGAGTATTCTACTGTAAAGGTGAGGCTGATGACAGAGATACTTTCCAGTCTTGCTGCTTAGTGAGTAATAAGAGCTGATGCATCATGGTGCTTTCATCTTAAATCAAAACAAGAGCTTTCATTCTGTGTACCTCTTTGTTTTGCAGTTCATAATTAGACTAATTTAGCTAAATCATGTTTAAATTTGTATGCAAGCTCTAGACTCTGAGGTCACTTCACTTGCTCTATTTAAATAATTGT
The DNA here is from genome assembly GCF_964199755.1 of Larus michahellis. Taxonomy (NCBI): domain Eukaryota; kingdom Metazoa; phylum Chordata; class Aves; order Charadriiformes; family Laridae; genus Larus; species Larus michahellis. The sequence goes on along the minus strand of NC_133899.1, from coordinate 75,845,367 downwards.
CTGGAGGATAACCAGTGTTGGAAAGTATTTTACTTCTGAATTTCTTTCCTTTGTGTTTATTTTTCAGCAACAACTTTCTTTCATCACATCAACTTACAGTATAGTACAATCTCAGAATTCTGTACAGGAGAGTCATGTCAGACCATGGCAGTGTGCAATACGTAAGTCAATATTTGCAATTTACAGGGTTTCCATGAAGTCTTCAGAGTTGCTTGGGGGAGGATATGGGATTTGGATGGCGTTGGGCAAGTGTTTCACAGCAGATCTCTACTTAGAATATGGCAGCCGTACATCCTCTCCTCTCCCCTCAGCAGTGAAGGGTGCTGGAAATCTGTTTTTGTGGAGGACGAGAAGGATGAGAATCGTTGACTGTTCTGAGCTGGTTTTGTAAGGTCACATCAGAGAGGCAAACTACCCTGTGTGTAGCTTGGGGGAGAGGGGACGAAGAGCAAGGCAAAGCTGTCCTTACTGGTAACAGCGCTGGGATTCCATAGAAGGCTGGGGAGGATACACGAATTGTGAAAACCTCAGAGGGTGCTTTTGATAGCTGGAATGCTGACAGAGCAGCAGGCTGCTGATGGATAACCTCTAGCCTGATGCGAGCCACTGGCTTTCTGCCCGAGCCCCTGGGCACAGAGGACACAAGTGGCAGCTTTGCAAAGAGTAAGGGAAACGTTTTGGTTTGGCACTTTCCCCCTGTAGGACTTAGCAGACTTTTTTAAACATTGACTAGCTGTCACTTATGAAAGAAAGCTTTGTAGTTTTACTGTACATGGTGAATATAAGAAAAGTTACCATAAACTCCTGCTCTTGATTAGCACAGTCCAACATGATGGAATATGAGATCCACTCGAGTATGAATAAGTCTGTTGTGTGCTGTTTTTTTTTTCTCCAGCACATGTGTTGATAGCCCTTTTCTTCCCTCCTCTTGCATTTCCTGGGATTAATTTAGTTGAGGTAGATTTTAAAACAGAAGAGTGAGCAGTTAATGTTACAGTACATCAAACAAACATCCCAGGGAATGTATGCAACAGGACCAGAGCAAATATACTGTGTCTCTGACAATTATTATATAGTGCTTAGAAAGGAATCCTTGCTTAATGCACTGGGCTATCTTCTACACTTGAAATTAATATCAGGGGCTTTCTTTGAGAGCACTCTGAAGAATGCAAAGTGCATAGAGGATATTTTTGCATGTGGAAGTTGGAAAGAGAATTAAAGGCCATGCTAGGGACTTTGAAAGCAGGCTGGAACAGAAAGAAATAAATCTCTACTGGACCCAGATTTTATCAAAAGGAGACAGCATGTCTCTAAATGAGAAGTGGTGATCAGTAAGATGAGTGTTTTGTTGACTCTTGCTCCCTGGCTTTCTCGTGTTTTAATTCCTGATGTGGCGCTGACTGTCCAAAGGACTGCGTTTAACTGTTTATCCACTTGACTGATGGGAAATAGTGGCTAAAAGGAGGTGGCGGTAGGGAACCTACGTAAGCGTTGCTTCATTCTGCTCTAGTGAGTCCTAAACAAGAATTCTCTGTAAGGAATTTATGCTGCAGAATAAAGAAAGGAAGTGCCTGTAGGCGGCTCCAGCTGTAGTCTATATTTTTAGTGGCGAGGACCGATAGCAGAATGTTCCTATCCTTTGTTTTGGAAAACTGAAAAAATTGCACTCTTTGGGAATAACAGGAAGCATGTCTACACGTGGGTGAAGCACTTGAAACGGTTTGTGTTTAGTTAAATCATAACAACTTCAGTATCTTCCTGTACTTGGGGGCAGATGACTGATTCATGTTTGCAAACTGTCAGCTGCATGTTTCATTCTTCCATCAAGTGTGCGGGTCTATGAGAAAACCACAGAGGTGAGATCACCTAGCTACACACCTCAGTACAGTTCAGCTTTGAAGGCCCTGTTCATAATTGTGTTCTCCAAATATCGCTAATGACAAGTTTGGATGATCCTTATATTTATGTTCTGCCTTTCCCAGCTCAGCTCTTCCCTTTTGGAAGAGATATGCCTAAATGAAACATGGAGAACTGCCTCAAAGATGCTCATTTGTTCATATCCAATGATGACTATGACAAAGCCGTATGTGACACACACACCCCACCCTTTTTTTTTTTTTTTTTAAAATCTTAGCCTAACAAAGTGAGGTAAGGACATGCTTACTGTGTTGGAGAATTGTTGTACCTCTGACCTGTCTCCAGTACGTAAAGAGCACCACCTAAACATTAGAGTCAGTTGCTGATTAACCTGATGGACACTCCAGATTTCACCTTCTGTGGCTGTGATCTGATTGTTCATGTACTTTGGAATAAAATAGCATCTACCTGTATTAGATTGCCACAGAATTAAAGTACCTCGGAATAAGGTGCAGTTTGCCATTTTTTTCAGCGCTGATTTCTTAAGTAGTTCAGTATGAAGGCCTGCATTCTGTTCCTCTTTTATGTTTTCCCTGCCTGTTTCTCTGAGGCGTGTTTTGGACCACACCATTCTTGTCATGCCTAAGGAAGGCTTTTTGTATTTGTGGCTGAGATGTTGAAGTTACTATTGAGAACAGGTTGCTTGTCAAGTTACTTTGCATTCAAATACTCAGGCCTAAACTTAGAGGATTTGCTGGCAAAATAAACACCAGTTGCAGTTAAATATTTGAGGTAAGGTTTTAACATCTCAGAGAAGCTCCAGCCAACTGACAAACTGCAGACAGATGCAGCTTTCAGCCCTCTGTCAGATATACGAGATAGCACAGCCATCTGCACACAATGAGGAAGAGAAATTCTGCATAGGGTTACTAAGAGACATCTGACCAAAACTTTGTCTCCTTGTAGAACAGATGGAAGCATTTGCTGGCAAGGTGGGATAATGCCAAGAGAAATACCAGAATGGCCAGTTATCTTCAAAATTTAATGAGGGTGGCGTGAATGTATCTTTGGGAATTACTTAATTTTGCTCATTAATATGTTTATCACTTGCTGTAAAGCAGGTACTATATTTTTAACACAGTATTTATTATTTAGGTTTAGTACACTTTATAACTTATTATTACACAAAGTAGTTTTAAAGCTGTAAACTAGTTTTCTAGCTGACATTTGGGAAAAACTCCTGAAAAGTGCTGAAGTGAGTGGAGTAACTAAGAGTATATGTAAGTGCTGCTCATGAGGCTGAGATTACAAAACTCCTGAGGCAGAAACTAAGGATGGACGCAAACTTCTAGGCAGCCCACAGATAAAAGTGAGAGGTCTTGCTTTGGTCCAGTGAAATCTGAATGAAACCATTCATACTGTTATGAAACCATTTCATAAACCATTCCTGGTTTATTCTAATCTTACACTCTCCTTTCTCATGTCTACCTTGCCCTTAGTGTCTCTGCATATGGAGGGTATTTCCTTGTAGAAATCTTAACTCAAACTTGCACGTTTTGCATTTTCTTATATTTAAGTTCCCTGAGCTGTATGATTCTACATGGTGACTCCTTTCTCTATTTTTTTTTCCATCTAAAATGTTGCTTTGCCCCTATCAAACCATCTCAGCCATTCCGAGTTGCTGACAAGCACTATATTACTGCCCTTGCATTTGATAATACCACCCATCTCTTGGTATTTTCTAGCAGGACTATCTCACCTTCCTTTCCAGACCACGTAATCACCACAGCATTTGCCCTTCCCTCCTTCCAGAAGCTTTTCTTGTATACTTCTCTTCTTTTCTTGTAACTTCTCTTCTGCTTTGGCTTCTGTGTCTCAACACAAACCCAGAATGTTTTAGAGGAAAAGGGATTAATATGTACGTATAGTAAGATGTAGCAGTGTGACTTCATAGAATTGTAGAATCTTAGAATGGTTTAGGTTGGAAGGTACCTTAGAGATCATCTAGGGACACCTTCCATAAGACCAGGTTGCTCAAAGCCCCATCCAGCCTGGCCTTGAACACCTAAAGGGATGGGGCAATATGTGTTACACTTTATTATTTGCATCATAGGCATTTCTCTGTTAAACCCATAGTAATTTCTCCCCGGGATTTAGAATGGAGCAGCAAACTCTTCATGCTCTCCATACTGGGGAAGACTAAATCTGCCAAAATTTTACATAGGAAATAATAAAATAATCAAAATCGGTATCATGTGAGCACTCTTTGAAAAGTGCCTTTAAGTGTTGTCATCTTGTCCTTTCTGCTTCCCATCCATTGCCTAATATGGGACTGTACTGTCACAGTGCCAGTGGTGGAATGCAGTTCAGCTTCTGTGCCCAGCCGAGCCCTTCAATGGCCCCAGCCTGCTTCCTATCTTGTTAATGGAGATAACTCCAGCATGGGTGGGAGCTGCGTACCAGGTGTGAGATGTTCGTGGCATGTCAGGGGCTCCTCTCTTCCTCCAGGACCTGTGAAGACAGTTCACAACACTTGAAACATGAAGAAGACACATGATTCTAATCAACAGGACGATCCTTGTAGTTATCCCCTTACTCGTAATGATTCTTCTCTTAAATTCCTATTTTGCATAATTAGCCTAATTTTCAAGGAAAAGGAAAAAGGGTATGCAGTGGGATGTTACAGCAGATTTATTAACTTACATTTTCATGTAAGTGAACTTGTACAGTTGCCAAACTGTTTCTTTTAACTAAAATCCAATTATTCAGATTCATTTTTGTGCCTAAGGGCAACTCTAAACTATGCTTTCTGTCTTGAAGTTGAGGATTTCTGCAGCATGAGAAAATTGCTGAGGTACAGAAAGTCCAGTCTGCTTCTGCTCTTGGCAACAAGCATTGTGTTAAGACCCAAAATAAGTCTGAGTTGCCTAGAACTGTCTTGCTCCAGCTTACTGCAGGACTAGACAAATGACGTGGCTTGTGTTTGTGCGCTACATTGTATAATTCCTTATATGTGGATTACATAAAGGAAGTAAGCAGTGATGAAGAACACAGTCTACGCCTAAGGACTCAAATGCTGCTTTTGATGCCTGACATAGCTCTACAAAGAGCTTTTTTAACTCCTGCTGTTTTCATCCACTTGCTCACCTTTTATGCCCCTTTGCAGTCAATCCTGCTCTCTCTAGTAAACAACAGACAAGAGTGGCCAAGCACCACATGCTGAAAATGAGCTGAAAGAAAAATTCTAAAGCTTAAGTGTCTGCAGAACTAGTTTTCAGTTGCCCTTCCTCTCTTAAAGTTTGAACTACTCTACTTGTTTCTGCAGCTTCCTCTTGTTTTCATATGGCTTGGGGCATGAACAGTGTCATAGAATCGTAGAATGGTTAGAGTTGGAAGGGGCCTTAAAGATCATCTAGTTCCAACCCCCCTGCCATGGGCAGGGACACCTCCCACTAGACCAGGCTGCCCAAAGCCCCATCCAGCCTGGCCTTGAACACTTCCAGGGATGGGGCATCCGCAGCTTCCCTGGGCAACCTCTTCCAATGTCTCACATCCCTCACAGTAAAGAATTTCTTCCTAATATCTAATCTAAATCTATCCTCTTTTAGTTTAAAACCATTACCCCTCGTCCTGTGGCTCCACTGCCTGATAGAGTCCCTCCCCAGCTTTCCTGTAGCCCCCTTTAGGTACTGGAAGGCTGCTACAAGGTCTTCCCAGAACCTTCTCTTCTCCAGGCTGAACAACCCCAGCTCTCTCAGCCTGTCTTCATAGAAGAGGTGCTCCAGTTAGCGTCTTCACCTCACTGCCCTCAGGTCCCTGAAGAATCTTTCAGGGCAATGAAAACACATTGTAAATTAAAACTCTTCATTTGCTACTTAACATTTTTCTTTAGTTGTTTCAGGACTGTTCTGCTGGTCAGTATACAGGAACTTCACTTTCCAAGTGGCATGTGTAGATCCAGTTCAGTGCAGTCTAGTCCTATTAGGCGCAGAAAAAAAAACCATTTACTCTATAATCTCTATCTTTCATGGAAAAAAAAAGTGTCCAAAGGTGGCTAAATGTCACACTGAAGCGGTATTGTCTAGGGCCACAATGAGGCTTGTTCAGTGACTTGTGCGAGCAATGTCAGATACTGATCATTAGCCAACCGCAGCAGAGTTGGAGTTGAACAGCCAGCCAAAAAATCGTACCCAGCTTTATGGGCTCACGTGTTGGGTGAGGTGTCTTTCTAGCCAAGCTCTGATGCTGAAACCACTTCCAACCTTGCTTCCAAAGGCAGTCAGCAAACCCCATGTGCTGTGTTCCGGGAGGACAATACAATGATTTCTGTCCATCATAATGATATAGAACTGCACCTGGAGCTCAGACTGTTTGAAGGAAGAGTTCAGAAACTGGAACACAAGACACCTCTGATGTGATATAGGCAATCCCTTATCCGTAAAAAACATTCCTCACTGTATGTGCCTAATGCGATTAGTGTATGCTAGCTGCTCCTGGTAACAGTTAGAGATGCTTTAATTAACCAGGATTTAAAAAAAAAACACAAACAAAAAAAACCCAAACCCCCAAACCTTCAGTGATTAACTGATTGAAATATGGTTGCTTTTGAAGAGCCAGGCAATATGATAATGTCTCCAGTTCCTTAAGATCCAACAGATTTCACCGGAGATGAGTCAAATGCAAATTCAGATGTTTAGGGGAGTCTGTAACCAAAGGAGCAGAGTTCTAAGGCATGCTGGTAGGGATGCACAGAAGGGTCCTGTAAACTTTCCCCAAACTGGATTTTGGACAGGATTTGTAGCGCTTAAAAAAGCTGCCAGTACCTCAAAGCACCAGCTTGAAAATGCTGGTGTTTTGGAGCCACCTTCTGTCTGTTCAATAATATTACACTATAATACTAATTTCATATTTTGTGATGTCAAGCATCAGAAGATCACTAATTTATCACTGTGCAATGTTGCTGCCCTTTAAAAATAGTTATATAATGCTTTTCTGTACAGTTCTACAGACTGTAAGTAAACCCTCGGTCTGTCATTGACAGGGAGTTATCACTGCCTCAGCAGAGCTCCTCTCCATGGAGATCTGTCAGCAGGCTTTCTGTGCTTGGTACTACTACTAAATTGATAGGGAGAAACAAAATTAGCTAACAGAAATTCAATGTTTTTGATGTAGGAAGATACCCTGAAGTGAATCTCTTCTGTAGCGGCTATGATGTATTTTGGTAATGTTGCAGCTGTTGTTTTATATTGCTTAGACACTAACCTCTTAGAGGAGTGGAGCTGAGGAGCCAAGGTATAATGTGGTGACACTGTCAATTCTCTCCACAGACAGTACTACTGGTATGATGAGCGGGGAAAGAAGATCAAGTGCACTGCTCCTCAATATGTTGACTTCGTCATGAGTTCAGTGCAGAAACTAGTGACAGATGAGGACGTCTTTCCAACAAAATACGGTATGTCTGCTTTGGGACAGGTGCTTCCTGCGGCTCTTTGCAGATGCTGTGAAGTAAGGTGAAAGTTGGCATTCGGCATATGCATTAATACCAGACAGCTTTCTCACTCGTTTGTTTGATTATTTTTTTTTTTGGTGGGGAAAGGGGGGCAGGTTTTAAGTTTGGCTCATTCTTGCAGTAAGAAAGCCTTGCACTGTTGGCATATGAACTGGGGCAAAAGGCTCACGGTCCTGTCCCCCTGGTTTGTATTTCACGATTGGTACATTTTTTTTTTTTTTCTTTCAAGCATTCTGGTATCTTCTAGCATGTATTCAGAGAGGATAAAAATTTGAAAACTGTCAGCATGTATGTGTTCAATACAGCCTGCTGCTAGTAAAATTTAACGTTGTTACTGTTTTCCTATTTCCTTTAGAGCCCTTATGCATTAAGGGGGAAATAAACTGGATTGCCAGGAAAAGTGGCTTGTCTTCCTTCCCCAACCAGGCCTTGTCTCACAGATTGTTTGCAGTCTCCCTCCCCATCCAAAGATTAAATAAGAATGTGATTTTTAAGAATTGAAAAGCACTAGGAAAGTAACTTTAACTCAAATTTGTATCCTAACAAGATTGCTACATGCAATGCCTTTGGATAAGAGGAAGAAAAGAGAGACCTGAAGTTATGGCAGGTGGGCTTAATCACGACTAAAAGCAGCTGGGGTCTTGAGCCCCTTCAACAGATAGTTGGGGAACTAGGACATCACAGCATAGCAAACATTAAGCTAGTCGTCTTTGCTTACAGGCATCTTTATCTGGAAAGAGGCGGTGACTAGTAAGCCAAGTGCATTTGACTTTTTTTTTTTTAAAAGAAAATATGCTTGTTCAAGGGCAATGAGGGCTTTCACGCAAGTGATTTGTCCATGTGCCCAAGGGGCACTTTAGACCAGTAACATACTTCGTATTGTGCATCACGCACAGGATGGCAGGTGTTGCTTTTTTGCTTGCCTCAGTCTCACTTTCAGTCTTACCAAAGCAGTTGTCGTTTACTGTGCAGGCAGAGCACTGCTCCAGCAAGCACAATTTCAGCTGCCCCTGATAGAAGGCACCCGGTATTTCCTTCCATTTCTTGTTCTATTTGATAGAATTTCAACAACAAAATGAGGAAAGTTGTTATACAGAGTTATTCAAACCGCTGCACAGTACCAAGGCCTGTGTACCTTAGCTTCCATTTCAGGATCTGTGAATTGGTCTCCCAAGCATTATTATGTACTTCCAGGGGAAAAATCTGCTGCTCCTGGACAAAGTAGATAAGGTCCCAGAAGAACCTCTCATTATTTTTACAGCCAGTAACAAAAAATGTTGTGGTTTTAAAGAATGATTACACTTGCTTCCTGATTTGTGAACCCTTAGGGCTTAAAACTTAACTTCAAATGAAAATGCTTAAAACTTCCTTAGATTCTTCCCCTGAATTCCTGTAAAAAGAACAAGATGAGCGGATGATATAGGGCCCACAAGTTGTCTGCTGTATAAGGTGGGCTAGTTGCTCTTACCCATAGCTCAGCCTGAAGCAGTGCTGCTGTGGGTCTGAAGGGGAGCAGCTGGAGCTAACGTGGTGTTTCCCTGTCTTCCTTTCAGGCAAGGAATTCCCAAACTCCTTTGAATCCCTAGTGAAGAAGATCTGCAAGTACCTGTTCCATGTGCTGGCCCATATCTACTCCTCACACTTTAAGGAGACTTTGGCACTGGAGCTGCACGGACATTTAAACACGCTCTACACACACTTTATCCTATTCATCAGGGAGTTCAACCTCGTGGACCCTAAAGAGACCACCATCATGGACGACCTCACAGAGGTCCTCTGCAGCAGCAGTGGGAGCAGCAGTAATGGGGGCGGCAACGGGAGCAGCAACAGCGCAGGAGCACAGAACCATGTGAAAGAGAGATGAGCCCTCCTACAGGATCAAAACTAACATTAAAAACAATATTATATATTCTGTGTGTATGTGTATGTATACGTTCAGATATACATACAGACATATACAGCAATGAAACCTGAAAGAAATTATGCTGCCACCACAGGACGTGTAGTCGTATGGGACTGTATGGAGCTTTGGTTTAATGCGCCACCTGGCGAGAAGTTGCACCAATTTTATTTTATTTTCTGTCCACTCCTCCTTTTACCTATTCAGATGGATGATGAGTGCTGTTTTTAGAGAAGAGCCAAGCTTGAGAGTGGGGCCACTCTTGGTTTTTTTGGTTGTTTTTTGTTTGGTTGGTTGTTTTTTTGTTTTTCTTTCTTTGGTCTTGAGTGCAAGCCCTTTGTCTTTCTAGGATGGTGGTCCTGCCATTTAAAAAATATCTATTATATTATAAGAAGTGACTTTTACTTTGAAGTGGCTTAAAATGCAGGTTTGTTTGGGGTGGTTTTTTTTGGGGGTGGGGGTGGCTTTTTGGTTTGGTTTTACATAGACTGCCCCCTACCCTGCCAAAAACTCCCCAGTTGAGTGCATCTTGCCCTTTGTTAGCTTGGAACGGCAAGAAACTCCTGGCTTGACTAGAGTAGCAACTAGGGGCTTGCTACATGCTGAAAGTGGGCATGATTCTCCAGTTGTCCCATCTACCTGGTCACAACATGTGAATGTGCAAGAGGATCCACAAGCCTTTCTGCTTATTGCTCCTACAACATATATACTCTTTTCTCTTCTCCCCTGCCTCCTCTTTTCCCAGGCATACCTCTGCAAATAAAAAGAGTAAGATCACTGGCGTCCAAACCCCACGTGCAAGAGCCACCACCATTTCATTCCCATGGAACAGAGGCCCGGGGAGGGGGGAAGGGTACAAGGAGTCAGTCACCGCCTGTGCTAGAAAGATGGCTGTTGGCATAAAATTATATTGTTGGCTTATTTTAGTTCATCTGTTCTATAATAATAAAAACAGATCTATCAGCCATAAGTTTTGTTTTTGTGTTTGCAGCGTCAAAAGTCAGTGGAATCCACCCATACAGCTTCCCTTTCAGCACTGAATGCTGTTGGCCCTGTTGTCAACCAGCTTTATAAATAATTGTTTGTCTTCCACCCTGTAATACATTTATAATCAATTCTTTGCTCTTTCTGGTAGTGCTAGGAACCTCCTCTCCAGGTAATCTGAAGATAAGCAACACTTGGAAAGGAGCAAGTTTCCTGCTTGTTGTACGTACTCAAATTCTGCAAATGCAGTGGGCTTCTGGATATTTTACAGCAAATACTGTGTCACAGTATCTGTGGATACAGTATTATATCAATATTGTATATGGACAGTGGTATTACTCTTTCCTTCACATTTCCACTGAATTCTTGCAGTCAGCATTTCCAGTTGGGAAAATGCCAAATTTTGCTTGCAGTTGTGTTTGTATCAATCAAATCTGTGTCAGCCTCTGAGAATTGTTTGTTACTTGTTTTGGTCATTATCCTGAGGTATATACATCATTAATGACTGACCTGGCATGAATCCTAGAAGCTTTTTCTGAATGAGGTCTGTTAACTGTAGAAAGGAGAGCAAGTGCAAAGAAAAAAGAGAAAGAAAAGCACAAGCAAGTTGGGAGTTGGGGGGGGGAAGCACCAGCAAGAAAGGAGGAAAAAAAGAGAGAAAAAAGCACAAGGAAGAAAAAGGCTTGTGAAGAAGTGTGCAAGAGCAACAACAGATAAAGGAAGAAAAATGCGCAAGTGAGAAGAAGAGTCATAAAAGCGAGAAAAAGAGAGCAAAAAGGCGTGAGCACAGGAGAAGGGAAATGGAGGAGCGAGTGAGAGAAAATGACCTCAAACTTTGTGAGCCCAGACTTGTCCTTGTGTTGTTTGTTTCCAGACTGTGGGTACCTGTGAGCTTGCAGACAGATGTCCTGGAGTCTCACTGACCTGCACATCTGGGTGCTGTTCCCTACCATGTCCTCCAGCTACAGCCTCCATAGCCCAGGAGTATTCCCATTCAGTCTCCATGCTGATGTGAGCCTTTCCACTAGAATTCTCTACACTAATGTCTGAAGGGAAAACCAGAGGTCAGCAGAAGCTATCCTCACAGCAATGCCATTTTTAAGGCCCCATGCTACTTGCAGTGGCAGCATACAGTAGAGTTCAAGGTAAGAATGTAGTAGCAAGGACAACAACCCAAACCCAAGTATTTCTGTTAATCTATTATCTACTTGTAAAAATGTACTGCAGTTTTAATTCTAAAGCACCATTTAGAAATGATGATACACATTTGGAAAGGTCTGACTTGAACAAGAGGCAGTTTAACTCTCTAGGGAAAGACTGACTTAGCTAAAGCTCTTTTAAGTTTCCGATCACAACACAATGCTGTATCTACATCAAATGCAAGGGTGACTAGACCTTAGCTCCCCACAGGAGAACTGACAGACCCCCCTCCTAGGAAGGCTGGTAACCCATGTGTTGATGCAAAGCAGCAAACCATTAATTCAGCTACCAGAAGAACAGTGAAGTACCACATTACCTCTAGAAGAGCCTGCTGTTGTTCATGGCAGCTGTCCCAAGTTTACTCTGCAGGCATTTGATATTCCTGAAAGCATAGACGCTTCATCTAGCAGGGTAATCTTTTTATATTTTACAAGCAGTTAACAAGAACACAAATAATGAATCCTATTTTAGTGTAGCCTATCTTATGGGGTTTAGCAGTGGGAATAAAGAAAACACTGAAATAGTGCCAACAATAGCGTTCTTGTCAGGAGTAAATGTTACTGTAGAGCTCAGCTTCAAGGCGTCCAAGCATATTTCAGAGGTTACTGAATTATGCTGTAGTAACATTAGATACAGAAGTGCCACTAAGTCTTCAAACTCTGCTTGGTTGATGCCACTGAAGCCTGTCCGTGACCACCTATGCTTGCAGCACGTCACTGACTATCCACACTGTAAGCACTGAGCGTGAAGCCCCTTGTGTCTAGAAGACAGGTTTAGGTCTTCTGACACTGCGGATATTATCGTATCACTGCTTTAAACGTGTTTTGTAAATTGTTTAAAGCACTGTCAGAACAATAGAAGCACCTTAATTACGCTACACTCAACTCCTCCACGCCCCCACCCTAAAGACCTTGATGACCATATCATTGTTTAAGGGCTGCTAAATAAAGAAAATAAAATAAACCAAAAAAACAACAAAACACCCCAGAAAAATAACCAAACACTGCTAGAAGACATCTTTTGAACTGCCTACATACATACACACACATACCCCTGGGATACATGCCTTTTGCAGGCCTTGCCCGCAGAATCTGAGCTTTACACCCGCCATTGCAGAATCTCTAACCAACTTTCAAAGCTAAAACCATGACAATGAGCACAAGCCATCACAGGGATAAAGTCTTTCCCTTAAGAGCAACAATCGTATGTATGTTTTGTAGGATTGTGTTCCTGATACTTGGTGCTCTGGACACGAGTGATGCAGTGAAGAGCTGAGGTTGCATAAATTTATAGCAATGGGGCGAAGTGTTATAGCAAGCTGAAACTCCTCCCCCCCCCCGTTTTGTCATTATCAGTAAGTCTTTTGAGGCTGCAGTGTCCTTAAGAAAGCCAAGCATAAGCACCTGTAAATAAAAACAGGAGGAAAATAATTTCTTCAATACACGCTATCTGTAATAAATACCAGCAGCAGGTGAGTAAGCACCAAGCTCGGCAGCATGTGTCCATTACATGGGCTATCTCTGGCCATTCACGGGAATGGGAGACAGGAACCGTGCCACCAAGTATTTCGCACAGACGAACAGACACTTTTAGCTTTGACCTCAAGACACTGAAGCTGTGTAGAGATCACAGGACCAGCTTCACCCCAATCCTAAGAAAGGACCTGAAGTGGCAAGCTCTAAAGTAAGGCTGGCATCTTCTACCTCAGCCCAGCAAAATCAGAGCTACATCCTTCTTTCTTTCTTGCCTGAGAATTGCAGAAAGTGATCCGAGTCTGAGATTCCCACAGAGCATGCTCATTTTGTATGTGAATAACAACCTTTTAACCAAGATTTTTAAGAAAAATTGACCTTGCTCCTTATGGACCACTTTTCTGATGAGATCTGAGGAGGGAGAAAGATGTGTTCCGGCTCTGAGGTACCACCAGTTCTGACCAAACACACGCATGCTGAGGTGCTCCTGGAAGGGATCGGGTGCTAAAGGTGGATGCTGTCAGGTAACAATTAGCTCACGCACATTAGCAGAAGACTGAAAGACTGTCACAGAAATCCCAGAACAGAAAAAGCCAGCTTCATGAGTGCTTAGTAAGTATGCTGATCTCATACAAAGCCACGCTTCATCAAGCAAGCCCTTGTTCACATCTGTCATGTAACTTGTCCCAGCCAATCCTTAGCTCACCATTTCAGCTGTTAACATAAAGACTCGAATCCAGAAACTCTTCCATTATCTAAACCGAGGACAGAGGAATAGGTTGTTGTTTTATTCTGTTCAAACCTACCAAGCAAATGAAACCAATGTTCGTGTCTGTAGCACAAATGGCAACACCAGTTTAAACCTAGTTCCAATGCCCGGAACTACACACAGCACAGAGTATGGCTAAATTACCCGTGCTGCTGTGGCAATACTAGTGCCTGAATACAAGCTCAGTACCTGAAGGATGTAAAGACAGATCTGGTGTCTTTATGTGATACAGCTGTATGCAGTACAGACAAATCCCAATATTCCCAATGGAACTGATAATATGAAGTGAGAAAAACACCAAACAGCTGCCAGAACCCCCTCAGTGTGCTAATAGGGTCTCCATTCTTTTCATGGACAGAAGAACTGTTCTGGTTGTGACAGCTGACATGAACAATAAGACTTTTCAAAGCTAGGTTAGGATGTGACTCGGAGAAAACAGAGATCATGGCCAAGCACTCAGATGACAGAACATTCAGAGTGCTTTGTCTAGCCAAAAAAACCCCAAACACCCCCCCCCGCCAAAAAAAAAAAAAAAAAAAAAGATTAGCCTCACTTCTCTGTGTGTCGTCATCTGTAATTCTTTTCATCGTATGTACAAAAGAGGCATTAAAATATGCTGACGCTGTCCCATACACCAGCACAAATAGTTAACATTCTCTCACAAAGTGGTGCAATGTCCACTACATACTTACTCCTCCTCCTTTTAACGGTCTCTAGGATAACTCAAAAGAAAGGGTACAGTCTTTTCGCTCAGTGGAGAGCAATCCTCTGCGACATCATCTCAGGTACAGAAAGGTCAAATGCCATCTCGCAAAGGACTTCAGCTTCTGTGAGACCACTGCTTCCCCTGACATCAGTAAGGCTTAGAAGACACTTGCCCCGAAGCAAGTATTGCCCTCAAGGACTGCAAAATGAAACCTAAAAAAGGAAGAGAAACTAGTCCTTGGCACCAGTCACTAATTTAACTACCACCCTGAACCAATGAAATGGTCCAGGGTTCCCCCAGAAGGACTTCAATGCAGGGGTACAAGGAGTTGAAGGTGAATCCTCACTCTGATAAAGAAGAGAAAGGCTGCCCAGCTCTCCAGCACCACATAGTCATTAGATTCCCTGTAAGGCCACATAGCAGTTAGAGTCCCATTCTGCTTCTTTCTGCATGGACTGAATTCCTTTAGGAAAGGTTTATACTTGAAAGCTCTATTTCCAAGCAGATGAGATTTCCTAACTGACTTTTTTCCCCCCTCTGAATTGCACTTGGTCAAGTATCAAACACAAAAACCTGACTTCCACAGGATTCATTCCCAAAATAATCTCCAAGCATCAGATCTTACGGAGTAGTTTGGGCAGAGGAGGTAACTCTCTCATATAAAGTCTGGTAGGCAATGAAATAGCTATTAATACAGAAATTCATCCCACTTCTCTGTCTTGGCCAACGTGAGCTTTTTGTTTAGTTTTATTGCAAGCTAATGCTAGAGTATTTACTGCCCCTGTCATGACAGTGCAGAGAGACAGATAGCATGTCTGGCTTTGGATGACTAAATGTAAGGGACAATTTTACTTTGCAAGGTGGAAATACATTGGTTTTTAAAGTCTTCTGTAACAAATTTGCAGACATTGGTACCAGACATAACTAGTATTGCAGACAGCCAGAATGCTTACATCTACCTATTAAAAGAATTTGCTTTTATGAATAAGGAGAACCCTGTTCTTAGCTCCACTTAAAAAGGATAATCCAGAACAGAACTGGAAACCGACACTGAGTAATCCAAGACTTTTACAGTTACATGAAATTTATATAAAACCTGTAATAGAAAGAACTTTGTGTCCTTTTCAGCCAGGTTTACTGACACTCAACAATTTAGGAAGGTTAATTTCAATCCTTGTGGCTATAAAACCTGTCTCAGCAGAAGTGAATACAAGAAGCAGAAGACAAATTGTGCCTGAAGCCCAGCTATACCCACTGCAGCAGAACTGTGAAAACTTTAGCTACTTTAAAAACATTTTCAAGACAGCACAAATAATAAAAAATGTCTTTGAATGATCTTACCAGTTTAAAAACTATTTTAAACTGGCTTAAATGAAATCTACAGAACAGATGCTGTGCTGTGATCAGAGCGTCACAATCCAGGCACGTGAAAAGGACTGCAGGTAGTTCCTAGCAAATCTTAAAACGAGATATGCATCAAGACCTCAATATTATTGACGATTGTGAATTCTTTCACTGTTACACCAGTGACACTCAGTCTGCAGAATGGCAAAGAACCAATACTTCCTTGAGTTTGCACCTCTTGACCCAATAAGGTTTGTGCAGGAAGGCCCTCATTTCACTCGCAGAAGGATGACATTAGGAAGTAGATAGCAGGAAGGCAGTCAGGCACCGCAAGCCAACATTTGTCGGCCTCCTTCTGCCAAACAGAAATCACATTTTGAAGCTCAAATACTTGGGAAGAATCAGATGAAACGTATAGAGCAAAAGAAAGCAGACACACAACTCCCAGCTGGACAGGTAAGGCTCCTTCCACATGAGATTTTCAACTACAAAGCCACTACTTGAGTTCAGGGCTTAAGCCAGATCAGTTCAAAAGCTCAGCACTGAGACAGCAGAAGACTGCAGAATCACAGCGCCTATCCCCTTGCAATTGCAAACAATTCTGCAATGGATGTTCAGCACAGAGATACAGGGCACATTTGTATCCTGCACTCCCAGCCCCAAACTCCCCATTGCATGCCGTGACGGACTGAAGGTCAAAAGCCACAGTTTAGACATGCTGCAGGAAAGAACGGGAGACCTTCAGGGAATGATCCAAATCAAGCAGAGCTGAATCTGAACTTCCTTTTGAGCAACTACTGGGCTACCTGGCAAAGGGAACCGTACCGTGTTGTGTGTGCAGATAAGGTAGCTCAAGCAGAGCCACTGAGGAGGGAATGTGCGCTTTACAGACCTTCCTGGGAACACAGCCTGAGATGGGCTGTAACAGCCCTTTGCCGCTCTCAGTCTCATTCATCTGTTTGTGCTTAGGGGCCAAATCAGAACTGCCAGGACCCTGTGGGTGCCATTAGGACAGGGTAGGACCTGAGGGCTGCTTTTGTGGACTCCCATCGGTGGCTGGCTGAGAGCTGGTTTGACATCTTCACGAACCTGGCCCTGCCACACAGATGTTCATGGACCATTGTGGAGACCAGGTACCTTTCTCCTGCCTACATCAAACCACTAGGCCGAATTTAGTAACAAGATGGTGACCCTGTGAATTAAGTTAATCTTATGCCATAACCACTGCTTAAATGTGAAAGCACAACAAATACTCCAACCCATCAAGGAACTTTGACTGGATTAGAAGCCCTCTGTGCTTCATTATAATGTCCCTGATGAAGGCAAAAAGCGAAACTACAGCTGGAGAAGAGAGATTAAAAATCCCATTATAACAGTTTAATTATCTGTTATTACTGGATTAGCATTCATTTCTGATCCAGGTGCTCCTCAGATAAATAGCTCAGGTGGTTTATAAAAGCATTGTTTTATTTTGCAGTGAAAGACTTCTGGACCATGAAATGAAAACGGGCTTTTTTTAAAGCCAGACACCCAAAATGAAGAAAGCTCAAGCAAGACTCCCATTTGCCTGTCCCTTTTTCTTGCCTACCCCAAACTTTTGAACTGCTGGCTGATTTCAAGCAACCTGGAAGACACGTAGGATTCTCAATGTGATTAGAAAGTTGTTACAAGTTTTGTAGCAACAAGCAACCATTGGAAGCGGAGAAAGAGCCTGTAAATGAACCCTTAACTTTCCTGATCAAGTGAAAAATTACAACTTGTGCTCCCATGTTACTACATGCCAAAGAACCTGCACAAGAACACACGCTCTTAAAAGACCCCAAACACAAAGGGACAGAAGAGCTCAGAATTGGCCACAAATCACAAATTATATAAATCTAGCTTCTGAAACGTGGGCACTTCTTTCACTGCTTGCACAACTGGAACAGCCTGCATGATCTAGACTTCTTCTGCAGTCTCAGTTTGCAGATACTATGCTGGATCTTAGTGCCCTGTTACAAGAGAGAAGAAATGCCAAAACAACTTTTCATGCATTATAAAAGAAAGAAATGTAGCATTTACATCTGAAAAGAGCTACTCTAAAGTGACTGAGAAATTAAAGTGCTGAGAAATGAAAGTACCTGTCCTTAGGGACAGGCCACCAAGGTGACTTGCAGACCTGCTCACCGGAACATGCTGCTGCCAGGTTAAGATCTGGATTCAAGTTCCAGCCCAAGCCACAGAGTTTGTATAAGCAACTGAGAGAATCACTGATTTGCTCTTCATCTCAGTTCATGAATCTGCCTTATGCGGACAACAGATACCTCTTTTCCTTCTCCTTGTCTATCACAGCTATGTGGACAAAGCTGTCCCTTGCTGCACTATCAAACTGGTAGCTTTCATGTGCTACTGAAATAAGCCTCGATAATATGGCACAGTATTTATTTGTCCAGGCCCCTGTGGTATTGGACTCCACTTCTAGGTTATGCATGGTCCTTCCCCTCATGCAGACAGGCTCCGATGTTTAGCTGCATCCCTGTCACACCGAGACTGAACACTGTCATGTCTCTGCAAAGCTATGTAGAAGCTACACAGGCTAGAGAGAGGCATATCCACACCTCTCTCTCATCCTCTGCTGCCTCTGCACAACACAACTGACAGCTGACACATGGTACAGCTTGTAAGGAAGCAAGGAGAAAAGACAGTGTCGCTGCTACTCAGTCCTCTCTGATGAAGGTCCTGTGTTCCAGCCATTCTTCTCCATACTCGCTAATCAGCAGGACATCATGCAAGGCCCAGCACAAAGCACCACAGCACAACAGATCCCCAACTGCTTCACATAACATCTAATGGGTGACACCATATTCTGCTTCTACAGGATTTTTGCATGCTACAAAGGTCATCTTGTTTCTCCACCCCTCTCTTGTAGAGAGTAGGGCGGCAGCAGCTATGGAAGCAATAGGCAGACAGGGAAGTTTAGCTTCATGCAAAACACATCAGTAACATGCAAAACACACTGTTTGTAATTACAAGTGACATCAGGACACTTGGTTCTACCCATTACCACTCATACCACAGGGGTTGCAGTAACCTTTCATGCTGGACGTGGCCAGTGCTGATCTATAGGTTCTGGGTGACTGCAGATCCTACCGCAGCCCATCTCCCCAAGCGATGGAGCGGGCAAGTGCAAGTAGAAACTCCACGTGAACACAGCCTAGGGCAAACTAAACAGAAGCTAGCACAAACTACACACACAGCTCAACAAGCCGCTAGCCCTCTCCGTTATAGGACAGTATAACTTCAGGAGACAAAAGCTCTCTGTCCCCTTTCCCAAATGAGATTGTTTGCTAACAGTCCTCTTCATTCTGGCTTACAGATGCTGTGAGGCTCTCCTCTTTCTTCCCTTTTTCTAAAGCGAATTTGCAGTTTAACTCCACTGAAACTGGAAATCAGGGTTGTGTCTGCTTTCACACCTCTCTGTATGATCCTGCAGCCCACATACTTCCAAACGTATCTAGCAGAACTACTTTTAGAACTATTTTTTATTAAATAAATGGCTGTAGCTGGCCCTGGGTTGGGTCACTAATGAAAACCAAGCCTCCACATGCTAGCAATATGATTAAGAACTAGAGCTAGTGCATCAAACTTAATTAAAACTGCACTTAAACTAAGAACTTTTCTAAAGGTTTTAATTCTTCTCCAGTCCAAAATGTTCAGGGTAGACCGTCATATAGACCGAGCTGAAGTTTACTGGCTTAAAGGAAGCCCACTTTCATTTATGACACTCTTCATAAATTCCTTGTCAGAAGGGAACACTGCAAGCCACTGCTCTGAACTCCCAGGTACCACCCACAAGCCACAACAGCAGTCCCAAAGAATCCTGTATTTTGCAACACTGCTAAGGGAATTCTTCCTGAGCAACACCATTTCATTCTCTGCTTGAAGCTGACAGCTAAGCCAAAACCCAAACGTTTTTCCTGGAACTGTTTGATAATCCAGCAGCTGTGTCAGCTGCAGGACTGAACTGAGCTGAGCACACAACACAGCAAAAGGAAAGAACTGCGAGGCACAAGTGGAACCTGGAGCCAAAATTACTGCTAATTCAGGGTCAGATCTACAGCTAGTTTAAACCAACAAAGCCAATGGCCTTGTACAGATTTCTAGCAGCTGAAGCAACAACTATCAGTCTGTCTTGAAATATTTCTTATTAAGTTCCCTTTCTATGTCTTACTGCCATTGCCATGTTGATTTGACCAACTAAATCTTCTCAGTCTTTTCTAATGCATAAGTCACAGACATTATTGGTCCTCTTTTAAATATCAAGCAGTACAAACGCGATTCCTCCTTCCGTCAATGTTGATTTACGTCTCAATTGCCTTAATTGACACACATAGCTCCCTGTTGGGGCAGTGGCTATGGGAAAGTCTATACCGCTGCTTCCTATGACTACCTCTTCCTAAGACAGGGCCAGAAATGCACACACAGTCTCCACGTGCTCCTTGAAAGGATGGCCTAACCCTGGCCTGAGACTACGTTTTTCACTGCCTCCTTTAAACATCACCCCAGCTGATACACTCCCCCAGTGCAAGAGAGGTGCAGCGTGCTGTATGGGCACGTACCCCACAGAACACTCCGAGTCAGGGCAACTTGTCTTCACACTGATAAGAAGAGGAGGCTGCAGGGACAGGTACTGCATTCCTGCTGCATAGCAGGATCGAGGCCAGGCCAGAGCACGGCCTGGCTTGGCTGGGGATTGCACAGGCACGGCAAGATCTATACTCAAGTCAAAGTCTCTCCTCGTAATCATCCTTTTCTCCCTCACTGACTTGTGGATCAGGCATACCTGAGTTCAGGGCTTCGATCAGCTACTACAGGTGCTACAGTAACATGGGATTTTCAGAGGGTTTGAGAGTTGCTTAACTATGCTCCCACAGAACACCAGGAAAAAATTACATCAGCACTTAAAAATCTCAGCCACAGTACCTGAACTAACCACCTGAACCACTTTCTTTACGCTAGGCAAGGTGCTGCAGGTTCAAAGTTGTTGGAAATCCAAACAGTTCTCTCACACCACCTTATACCTGAACAAGAACTGCTGTACGATCACCACCCTCAATGACTCAACTCTTAAGTGGGGATACCACGGGGTAAGTACACAGAGCACTCTGCAACAGGACAGCTTGCAGCCATGCCACCTTGAATCCTAATGGTATCAGAGGAACCTTCATCAGGCAGAGAACTTGCTAGTTCTCTCTTTACCTATGTGCCTCCCTGTTTGCTGCCAGGATACAAACCTTATGTATGTCAGGATTTTATAGGGAACAAGAAGCAGAAGACCACTGACTGCTCAGAATTGCATATATCCCTACTGACCTATGCTCCCATTTGGTCTAGGCTTCTTATTTTGAATTGTCTCAGGGTAAAGTGAAAGACTGATTAAAATTTACCCAGCCAAGGAGGAAGACACCTCCAACCCAGGAAGTATGTCTATGCTGCCTTAAATAAGACACAGGAACTTCAGCTCCTGGGAACCCCGAAACAGCAGTGAGCAAATCAGTTCTGCATCACATAGTGATACTTGAAGCACCTGCAGATAAGCTGGCTCGGGTACTGGATCCAGTTGAGCTGCATTAGCCTGGAGCTGTGCCAGCTAACACAGCTCAACCACTTCCCACACCCAAACCAGCTCATTTATAGCAAGCTCAGGCAACTCTAAGCAGAGGGTTGTTTCCAGCCTCTCAGCAGACGTGTGTCTGCACTCTCTGCTTTTGGCGCCTATGGGAAAAGCAGCAAGCTGCCTTTCCTACTGCAAGAAAAGGAATTACCAGGCTCACCACAAGGTTTACATTCAACACAAGGCAAGGAACAGAGTAAGGAAGAGAGCTGTGCCTGCTCTCTCTCAGATACCTGCTCTCACTTACAACCTCAGCAGAGCAAGAGGCATCCTTCTTTACTGCTCTTATCTAGCCCAATTAAGATTTCGGTCATCCCTTCTGTAAAGTGCTGACAAAGCCACCATCGCTGTGCCATCCAAGTATCTGGCAAATAAACATCTTCACACTGAATAGTTAAGGTTAATTGTTATTTAAGTTTATATTTGGATTCTGTACAGGAGAATAAACTTCAGAAATTTAAGACCAGGACACTACCAAGCCACATACCTCTGTGCTCAGTACAGGTTTCATCTCCACAGGGTCACTCCAGAGACATTTCTGAGCTATCTTGGTGTAAGCAAAAGAATGTGCTTGACTCTCACATGAAGTATAACAACATCTGAATAGCAGACATTGAGATGCCTCTATCAGGAGACAGCAACTCCAGGGACCACAGCAAACTTGCTGTTTTTCACGCAAAAAGCCATCTTCAATGGCAGTTTCTACTCCTCAACTGTAGCAAAACAGGGATAGTCTAACAAAATTACCTACTTCTTACACCACACTTTTAACAGTGCTCCTCAAAGCTGTTTGCAAAGGAGGTGCTGCTGCCTTCCTCAGCTTCTTTACCCCTGCAATGGTAAGAAAGGGGAGTTGCCCACTGCCACACAGCAGGCAAAGGCCAAAGCCACGACACATTGTAATCCCAGCTCAGTCCTCTTTCCACCACCCTGTGCAGAGACCCTGCTGTGGAAAGGTATCACAGCCCATCAGAACAGTGGCCTAAAGCTCAGTAGACAGGGACTAGATTTTGGGACCAGACTTCAGTCCCAAGGCTTTATTTATTTATGTATTTTATTTTAAGCTTTTCTGTAAACACAAGCTCTACCTAGTCCACGCCTATTTCTCCTCCCATTGTGCAACTCGGTGCTGTAACTGAAGGCTCTCTGTCAGACAGAAACTTCCTCCACCACATTTATGCACAAGAGTATAGATCAGGAACCCTCTATGAATTGGAGCTCATAGCGCTGCCATAGAGTGATGTGAGGTCTCAGTCAGGACTCCATCTGTAACAGTCCCAAAAATGGCTTTGCACATATCATCAAAGCACCCCTAACATACATTAACTCCAATACATTCCCTATGCATTCTTGCAACCTAATTGTGAGCAGCATGATTCAATGAACTGTATCAGAACCACAGCCATAGCTTGCTATACTATCACTATTCCACTGTGCTATTTATGTAAATAACAAGACTGACTGAACCAACTGTCACAAACAGCATAATACTGGAACCTAATTCCAGGTAACTCCAGTGTGCACACCCTGCTATTGAGTCAGGAGTGCCTTGTTTCAGCTTAGTTTCATCCGCTCTGAACCTGATTTTACTTTAAGAACAAGGATGTCCCACAGAGGAACTATCCAGAAGAGACACTGCAATTTGAAGACACTGTCTCGATCTACTTTCCAAGAGTATATGAGACTTTACTGTAAACACAGCTGCTTTTTCTGACCTCTACCAAGGCTCGCTGCTTCCTTAGACCAACCTGTTTTCCTTCTATTCTGGACAGCATGGAGAGAAACCTGACATACTACCAGGGCTGGACCACTACTGCCTTCTAGTGCCAGATATGTCTACACAAGAGATAACGTTCAGCAGAAGCACAAAAGCCACAACAAGGAGTGGGGTCAGCGAGAAGCTGAGGAGCAGAGAAATAAATTTCTCTCCTCTCCCCAGCAGCTGTTTCTGGTACAGGCTGTCAAGAGAGGTTGTGTAGTGTCCACCTCTGAGACTGAAAACCCAACTGGACAGAGAAGTGAGCAACTTGTTTTGAGTAGGTCTCCAGAGGTCCCTTCTAACCTCAACTGTTGTGTGGTTCTCTGATCCGCATGTAGACCCCTCTGCCCAGGCAGAGGTCCCTGACTACACCAGCTAAAGAAACATTCACCCTAACTGCAAGCAAACTCTTCCTTCTGCTAATGCTGTTAATGAAGGCTTGTGTCTTCCCTGACCTTGAAGCTGCGTTATCTGCTTTGGCTGCAAGAAGGCGATAATAGCTCCTGACAATGGCAAGAGTCAGCTCTGAGCCGGTGGAACAGGAAATCCCATTTCTCAAGCCCTTCAAAGCCTGCCAGCCTGCCTGGCACGGTTTCTCTCAGCAGCGCTCAGTGAGATTACAGCACTAAAAATAACCCACACAATAAGTTGTGCATTTAGAAGAAGAAAGGACTTGCCCTCAACGTGGGTTTCCCTTCCACTTGCGGCCTCAAGTATCCCCAGACAGTTGAACTGCTAGGGTTTTGTTCTCCCAATTAAATGGGAGCTGCAGCTGTTGAAGTGGTTTTAAATCAAATAAGAAGATTAAAGGGTACAACAACGAGCTAAGATACTTTCCAGTTTTTAAACAAGTGTCTCTCTCCCCTCCCTGTTGTTTTCCATAATAAACTCAGTGCTAAACCTGCTTCCTTACCAACACACTCTGCCCTTCTATCACGAGCTCACATACAATTGTTTGCACACACCTGAAATGAAGCAAAGGTAGGGGGACCAGTCCTGCAAACTTCCATACAAGAAAACAATCCCCATGGGCATTCTGCTGCAGTATTTAAGATGTACAAGCCTGTTGGGTTAAATGCACTGTCCAAATCATCAGGAAAAAGGGCATACTTTGTAACAGCGGGCACCAGAATTAGCACTACCTAGAGGCCTTACGCAAGTTTCGCCGTCTTTACAAGCACTGGTTTGTAGGCTAGGCCTATGCCTAGCGCAAACCATAAAAGCTCAGTCATTTGTATCAGATCACTTTCATTAAAGCCAACCTGATGACTGAGGAAACTTTCATGCATCAATTGCAAGGCTCGGACAATTCGAATTAGTGCTCTCAAACACAACTGACTTCTTTCCCAGCCCCCAAACAGACTGTACACTGGCACATGGCAATGAGAACTACCTTCGTGACTATGGCCTCAGTTGCTCATTTGACGCGTATACACAATTTATTGCTTATACAGCACATGTCAGGTACTGGCTCAATTAATAACAGTTCACCTTGAGCACAAATACATTTTTCATGTATGCATGTATCTACGCAAAGTTAATATCCACGCTTGTGCAGACAAACTAGAGCTTACACACTTGCCTTGTCTTCAGTTTACACTTGGAAGGTCGTATGCTGTGCTGTTTTACCCAGAGGAAATCAGACAGATGAACTTCAAACGTAGTAAGTTTTTTAGGTACTGACTCCAAGGGGCTGGACTCTCCAAGAGAACCAGAGAGCTGCAGAGCTCAGAACCACAGCACGTGAATGAAGGTCAGGTGTCATAGCTCATGGCATCTCAGCAGCCATCACCTGGTAGGGGGTTTGAACGAGGACAATAGCCACCACCTGACAGCAGAGATAATCCAACCACCTCAACCACAGAGGCATACCAGAATCCTCTGCTGCATTTATTGCTTGCCTTTGGATTTAAGCTATGAAATAGGAGGGTTGTTTTACAGAGAACAGTTAAACTCAATTCACTCTGAAGCACAGTCTCTCCTATGCACTACAGGTGATAATATAACATGTAGCTAGAGACTGTGTTACAACATGGCCAAACATGGAAGCAGAATAAATGTGGGTAGGCCCTAAGCATAAAGTCCTTCACCTTGCAAAGTCATTATTTTCTTCTTATAGGTTTTGGAGACCACAATTAGCTTTATTGGGGACCCTAATTATGAATACTACTGGAGACACAGAAAGATCATATAAGTTTTTGAACATTTCTGAAAACATAGGAAGAGAGGAGAAACAGATAGAAGGATACAGCTGCTGCCACACTGCCATATTACACTCCACCCCAGCACATCCTTTCATTTTCAGAGCTGCAAATGATGCGCAGCTAGTTCCCAGTTCTGCGTTTCCAGTGCTACAGAGACCAAATCCTGCAGCACTTGTGATTCTCCTTATCTTTTGATCTTTGTTAGCTTCTCCACTCCCCTCATGCTTCTGCTCCCTCTCCTTCTGTTTTAGCAGACCAATAAATCCCCCAAAGACCTTAAAAACATTCTGGCTTTTTCCTAGATAAGAGTGTTATTTTGTATGAATAACATGCCTGACATTGAAGCAGGGGGGTTTGACTAGATGATCTCCAGAGGTCCCTTCCAACCCTACAATTCTGTGATTACACTCCTGTCCCCCTTTGTCCCTCCAGGACATCTGTGTCCCTTCTGCATCCACAGGGGATGCCATCTGCAACACAAGCCTTTACACCCTACCACTGCAGCAGGTGCCACCACCAACCCCCTGAGACACTGCCTGCCAGAACCACAACCTCCCAGGAAATGGTCTGCTACAGCTGTGAGTCTCGCACCCTGCTGAGACCTTACTGCAGCAGGAACGTCCTTGTGAGGCACCCTGTCATCCCTGCCTGGAAAGCGTCAGAGCTTTATCAACATCTGCACGGCTCCAACACAGAGCTCCAGAGGCTGACGCACACACCTGTGGAAGATGCCACAGGCCACAACCATCCCCATGACACCCCATGATAGCTACTGCAATGCTGCTGGCGTACCTTTTCCTACCCGTGTACGCATCCTCCCTGCATGCTACTTTTCACAAGACTGCCCAGTGGGAGGGGTTGTCACCTGCACGCCCGGTGAAACAAACCTTTGGGGACCAACTCCAGCTGCACCCCGCAGAGATGGGCTACATCCTCAAATGGTGGCCACAAGAAGAAGGAGGTGGTGGGGTGGCGACTGTTCCTCTTGCTTCTCCTAACAGGGCCTGCAACAGGACAGGGTGCCTTGCCCTCGTGGGGTGGCAGCCGCCGAGGTCTTTTCTGTCACGGTGGGAGGCTTCCGAGGCCGCGCCGAGAAGCTCCCTCCGGCACCGCCCCGCCGCTTTCGCCTCGCGCCAGCTCTGCCGCGGCCAGGGCGGCACCACGGAACCTTCCAGACGGCGCCTCGCCGCGACGCCCTCCCCGCTCGCCCGGCCACAGCCCTGCCGTACCCCGGCCCGCCGCCGCCCCACTCTCTCCCGCGGGCCCTACCTGCTCTGCTCCGCTGCCCTCCGCCGGGCCGGGCCGGGCCGGGCCGCGCCCGGCAGCAGCCGCCCCGCGCTCGCCGCCCTCCTCCCTCCGGCGCCGGCGACTCGCCAACGGCCGCCGCACGCGCCGGAGGGGGGGCTCGCCAACGGCCGCCGCGCGCGCGGGGAGCTCCTCTCTCTTCCCTCCCCTCACCGCCCCCGCAGCGGGGGGGCCCGGCCCGTTTTGGGGCAGCTCGGTCGGGGGCTGGGAGGGGACGCTGGCCGGAGGCGGCGAGCAGGGCCCAGAGGGATGGCGCCGCCGAGCTGCCGTGGGCTTGGGGCTGCCAGGTTTACCCCGGCCGTGCAGGGAAGCGCCCAGGCGGGTCTGGGGGCACGCACCAGCCAGACCTCTGAGACCAAAGTGGGGAACTGCCGGGCTCCCGTGGTCACCTGGAAGAAGTTACAAATCCAGCGGAGAGGCGAACGCCCAAAAGCTGAAGAGAGCCGTGTGACAGGCCAGCAGCCACATGAACCGACTGACCAGTCTACAAAAAAGCCCCCAAACCCAACCCAACGCAAGCCAGGGACGTACCTGATGAGCTTTGTCAAATGTATGTGATTGAGGGTGTTTCAGGCAGGAAGGGTGGAGAAATCCTTCCTATGCTAAATCTGGAAGCAACGTGAGAAGCTCAGGTTAGAGATGAGAATGATCATGAGCAGCAGTGGGATTTGGTGCAGTGGTTTCCATCCGGATCAAACCTAGGGGGTGTGTGTGATCACTCTGGAATTTGGATTAATCTTTTTCAGCATGACACTGCGGGAAACCAGGCCTACACGGCTGAACTGCCCTTGCCCATACATGGCGGGTCCGTGCCGTGAGGGTGGAGCACGCAGGGCATAGCACTGCAGATCCCTGCGCTGCGAGGAGACGACGGTCATTCCATGGCCGGGAGGATGCTGCCTTACGCGCCAGCCATCTTCAGCTCCTTTGGTGTGGAAAGCCGTGATACGGTACTTACTGGGTCTGGCACTGGCGAGAAGTCCATTTCATGGACATAAACAGGACACTCAACAGCTGGTATCTTTACTGAATGAATTTATTGGTTTTTGAACTAAAGTTGCTCACAGTTATTTAACAAGGGATACATCAGATTTTTTTGTCCATTTTAAACCATTAAATAATGTCAGTTTGTGTCTGTATATGTGTGTGTGCGCGCGTGTGTGTCTTCAGAGTACAAAATAGGAAGGATAACAAGAGGTATTGCTTTCATTTATTCTTATATCTTGTGTAAGTAATCCCCTTCCTGCTTGTACCACATGGGTTTTGCTGATATAGGTATTTTTAAAGTATTATTATTATTTTGTATTGAAATCCCAGCCTTTTGTAGAGGTACAATGTAACAGAAGCATCAAAATCTATACACAAGGGAAGAGAAAAGAGGGAAAAGAAGGACGGGGGTGATGGGAGGGGAGCTCGGAGGAGAAGTAGAGAGAGGGCGGAGGCAGGAAAGACAACGAAAGCAAAAGAGACTAATTTACAGCAATGTCATGCAATTAAAACTGCCCCCCTCTCCTGCACCCTTGCCTCCCCCCCTCCCCAGCCATCACTCCCTGGTGTCTGACATGCACACAGCAATACGAGAGAGAAAAGTTTAAGAATAGGGAAAATAAATAAATAAATAAAACAAAAAAAAATTAAAATAAATCCCTCCCATTTGGGGGAATGGGGAAACGGGGCAAAAGTCAAAGGTCTTTGCCCCAGTTGTGTCTTTAAAAATTCTTTTTAATCTTCAAACCTATGTACAAGTAAAACTGGTCCAAGAAGGGGAAAATGATTAAAAAAACCAACAACGACAACAACAACAAAAAAGAACTCATCCAACATTATCATTAAAAAAAATAACCTTGCGATACAACATACACCCATAGGAACCCAACGAGCAGCAATCGAAGGTCATAAAAGAGCTGAACACTAATGCTAAGCCTACATTCTTAAAATCTCAGTCAAGAAGTACTTCTCACTGTGTTTTGTATTCCACGCGTAAAACCACGGTTTTTTTGTTTGTTTAACCTTTGAGCTTGGGCCAGAATAAGTTACACTTGGTCACATAACTCTTGAGGAGGAGGAAAAAAGGCAGCGATTCTTCTTTCTCAAAGTCACAAGCTGAACACTTACAGGGTTTCCGTGTCTTTTTTCCTCCTCCTCCCCAAAATAAATAAGAATCCATGTTGCCTCTACACAGTTATTAAACAGAAGATATATCTAACAGCTTATTTTTTTAAATATATATATATGTATATATAAATAACTGAGACCTAATAACTGAAACACAAAAAAAAAAGGTCCCCATCCACCCAGCCCCACCCTCCTCCCCTTCGAAAAAACCAAACCAAAACAAAAACTTTATAAAAATATCTTGCAGTAATTTTTAAAGTTTACAGTAGCTTCGTGATTAAGTCTCCCATTGCCCTGACTCCACCTTGTCTTGCTCTGATGAACTAAGTGCCAGTAATTTGCACACACACACACACAGGAAATAAAACCCAAGATAAGTCTCTTTTCTTCCTCCTCTTCATCTTCTTTTTTTTTCTTTTTTTTTTTTCTTTTTTTTTAGAAAAAAATCACCCAAGCCAACAAATGAAACTGATAACTTAAAGAAATAATAATAATACTGATATCAATGCAGCACTAGCAACACAACAATTGCCTCTAAATGCAGGGTGTGGTGGAGGATCCAGCTGGTCGAAGAAGGTCCCAGCGCGGTGGCACAGTGGCAGGGAGTTGACAGGTGGGGAGGAAGGTGTCGAAGGAGGAGCAGCAGTAGCAGCAGCGGCAACTGTGCCCGGTGGCGGGAGAGACAGTCCTTGGCAGAGTCTTGTCCCTCTTCTTTGCTACCAGAAGTTGCCTTTTCCCTAAGTTTTAATGTTTTGTTTGTATGTGTTTATTCATTGAACCCCCTCTCCCTCCTAAGTTTACTCCTTTCCCCTTCCAGCAGGTCAAAAAAGCAAAATGATACAGTATAAAAAAACCAATTGTTTTGTATATATATGTATGTATGTATGTATATTTATATATAAATATACACACATATATACATGTATATATAAAAAAAGGGGCAAAAGAAAAGGAAAAGGTGGTGGGGAGAAAAAGAAGGTTAAGAAAATCCCGTGATGAAGCTCCCCAATATTGTCTTGGTTCAACGCTTAGTTTTGAGTTGCTCCTGGCTGGTTTCTGATGAGAACGCGCTCTGGATTCATGAAACACTGTGGTCCCGCTACGCCCATCTCCTTCCCCGCACCCCCCCTGCTCCGGGCTGAGTTCACCTGCGCGGACAGAAGTTGCCAAGGGTAAAGGTTTCACTCCAACAATTTGCAACCTCCTTTCAGCCCAGACTCTGCAATCCCATAACTGAGCAGATCTCTCTTGTGGAGCACCAAAAAAGAAAAAAGGGGGGGGGGGGACAAAAAAAAAAAAAAAAAGGCGTGCACTGGGGAGGTGTTTGGGGAGAAGTGGGGGAGAAACCCACTTCCTGAATGGAGAGGGGAGGCTGGGAACCTCAAACAGGACTGGTCCTTGGACAGTCTACATCGGTTGCCTTCCGTCAACAAGTGTCCGCAGAGCACAGAAGGTGAAGCCGTGGCTGACATGTTAACTTTTCGGGATAATTCCTGGTAGCAGAGCGGAAACAAGTGGTGTCGTCAGAAACACAGAGAGAGCATGAACAGAACAAGAAACAAAACAAAAGAAAACAAAAAATAATAATAATAAAAAAACCCAAAAAATCAGGAAGGAGAAAAAAAGCAAAACATTCAAAAAAAGGGAGGAAAAAAAAAAAACAATTGAAAAAACCACAACCCAAGATCTGGTGAACTGGGTTTGTCATCTGTGCTACCTTTTCTTTTCTTTCTTTTCTTTTCATTCTTTCATTCGTTTGTTTTTGTGTTTGTTTCTGAGATATATATTATATATCATATATAAATATATATATGTATATATATACAGTCATTCCTTCATACAAAATTTGTCTATAGACAGTTTTGTACTGTTGTGGCAAGGTATATACATCCTTCTAGTTTAGAGGCTAGCTTGCTAAGGAATATTCTTTCATTCTTTCTTGCTTTTTTGTTTTTGTTTTTGTTTTTTTTTTCTAAGTTATTTAATTTTTTATGTGTTTATTTAAGGTTGGTCTTGTAGGCCGACTGATGAGACCATCTTTGCCTTGTCTTTGCCAGCAGGGTACTTATTGTCTCCTCTAGACCCATAGTCATTAGAACCGGAATCGCTCCGCTTGCTGTTTGCGCTATGCTTGGTTGGCGTGCCGGGGGGATGGCTCACCTGCCCGTTCTTCTCGTCTGAAAAAAGTTGTTTAATTACGTCAAAGAAGTTACTCAATGGGCTGCCTGGGTACACAAAACAGAGGAGACAAAAAAAGAAAGAAAGAAAGAAAGAAAAGAAAGAAAAAAAAAAACGAGAGGGAAAGAGAGAGAAAAAGAGGAGAGAGAGAGAGAGAACAAACAAACAAATGAACAATGGGGTTTTTAACGAGAAGAACATGATGAGGAGATCCAGAGCCACGTGCGTGGGGGTGTGTGGGGGATGAAGACAATGAGCAGGAAGAGGAAGAGTGTTTAGGATGGGACACCTACAGAAATAAAGAGACTGGGAGCATAAAGCACCTGGGGGAAAGGTCCTAGTTTTCTCCTGAGTAGGGGAGCATTGCTGTCTCACCTCATAGGAGGACACAGTGCCAACTTGCCGAAATAGTTCAGTCTACTGCTTGGAGTCACTTGGCCACTCCGCACTGAAACACCGGTGAATGCAATGCTGGATACAGGCAAATCCCATCTCACTGCTGCTGTTACAAACACGGGGTATTTGGATGTGGTGGCCACCTGATGCCGAGCCCTCTGGCTACACCAGGCATTAGGCTTTCTTTGCTTGCATTTTATTTCTTTCTGAATATCCCCTTGCATGCCTTTCAGTCACTAAGCCTGAAGCACCTGAGTGCAAGGGAAACAGTATTGAAAAATGAGCTACGGCTGACATGAGTATTGCCATCTGCATGTGTGCTTTGCGACTTGTACTTGCAAGCTTCTAAGCACCTTTAGATCCATCTTACAACAGGTTCCTGGAAATAAAGATGCTGAACGCATTGTGGAAGCAGGCTGTTAGGCATCTAACTATTTCTGGGACCTAGCAGGGACAAGAACTACTTCCTCATTGTCCGGAATTTATGTTCTCTCTCCAGTACAGCCTCGATGACACAGACATTCACTCCAGTGGAGTTAGGAGCCAGAGAGGGGTGTAAGGTTGCATGCTGGTAGAACAGACCTCTCATTAAGCCAGCCACTGGAGCAGGCTGCAGTATTAACATGGGTTGGGCACTATGCACGTGAATACAACCTTTCACGCCATTTGGACTTCCAGGCAGCAGGGCTGTATGCTGTTAATCTAGTCCTATGTCAGAGGATGTGTGGAAGGCCATACCTGAGGAAGGGCTCTGGGGTGCTACTGAGGGAAAGGGACCAGCTACTACTGGAAAGGTAGCCTTTTTGCAGGCATTTCTAGTCCCTTTTAATTTTCTTGGACTGGGGGGATTAATCTTGATCAGACATAGAAAGGGTCACACTAAATTCTCTGATCATGGATATTGAAGGTGTTTTTTACCTAATGCACACCATGGAGGTGATGCCTGTTCATGATCATTAAAACCCCATGATGCTTATCTCAATATTGGGCTGTTGGCTCCATAGTTCTAACAAATTCAAATCATTTATTTCCCAAGTAAGTAATTTCATTCTCCAGCTCCCAGAAGGAAATGGGCTCCTTGTATCTGCCTTCCAGTGCTGTGGTGTGCTGTGAAGAGTAGAACCTTTCATCCCCAAGATGGGAACATTCATTTGGGAGCAAAGGGGTTTCTTCATAGCAGAGATTGCCATCTATCCACAGCTGGGGGACACTGGTGGCTTGGTAATATTATATTTCCCTTCAATTTCATTACAAATGTAAGCAAACCAGTTACTATAGCAGGCAAGTACTTCCTGTGCACGGTAGCTTGTCTGAAGAGCTTGTTGAGTGCTTTCTTATTCTCTAATGGAAAACGATAGACAGACATCAACTGCTCTTATACAAAGAAAGAGGAAATATATATAGTATTTGTGCCCTGCAAAGCTGAACGTGTTACTCTTTTTTTTCCTGCCCCATGCTAACCAGGTAGTTGCTGCTTTCCTCTGCATGTTAACAGGCATTGAGAAAAATTACATGGGTGGCATATACAGTGAAGGATCTCTATCTTATTCATCTAATTCATTCCTTGTCTTCCTCTGCTTGCTGCTTTGTGGTTAACTTCCTGCTGGCCCTGGTTCTGCCTGTGCATTCAGTTACACCCAATGCCACAAGCAAATGGCTGTTAGTTTCTGGAAGGGCATCACTCGCCTAACTGTCTGGAGCCTTAGAGATGGGCCCAAACAAACAGCCAGGCAAAGCACGCATCTCAATTTTGGGCTAAGAAGAGAAGAACTATCAAACTCAGTTGTTTCGGGGTGAGACCTCCGTGAGTTCCATCTGCTTCCTTCCACAGGCATCCAAGTGCTTCAGAAGGGGGATAACTGCTCCACATCTATAACTTCTATTTCAGAGATTTCCCTAAGCCTCCCTAAAACTGTTTTAGGTTTGTGGGCGTATGCTCTGCTCAGACTTGTTTCTATCTGCTCAGACTCATTTCTACTTCTTTTTCAATGAAAAGGAAGAAAAACAGAAAGCAAACACTCAGCCTTGAATGCAGGAATGTGGGCAGATCTGGTTCTTATGTGGCTTTGGACCCCTCATCTTCATAAGCAAATGGAGTCAGCAGAGAGAATGAAAAAGAGCACTGAAAAAAATGCTGGAGAGGGAAAGACTGCTAGGTTGGGAGAAAAGGGGAGGGAAATATCTCTAGTTATTCAGCTGAGCAGTTTATTCAACAAGCTTAGAGGGAAAGAAGAAGGCAGAGTAAGCAGGGCTCTGCAGGAGTCGAGGAAGTTTTTTGTTTTCACGTAGACAGGAACAGTAGACAAAAGTACAACTTGCAAGAATGGAGCAATAAAACATTTTTAAAATTATATATCTTGTATTTGCTGAGTCCCGATACAAGATTTTTAATCATCCTATTAAAATATGCAGCTCCTGTTTCATCCACCCTTTCTCCTCCCCATGACCTACTGGCTTTCAAGTGCCTGGAGATTTATTGCAGCAAAAGTATTTAACAGTCTGCTTTTCTTTGCCTGTATCACTACTGGATTCCTTACAATCAGCATTTTCAGGTAAAATTTTAATGGGAGGTAAGAAATCCTCAGGGATGTTTAAAGAGTGCTATTGAAAAATAAAATAGGCCATTTCACTAACCCTTTCCTTCCTTTGCCTTTTGTAGTATCTTGACTTATAATTAAATAGTAGGTAATAATGCTCTCTTATCCTGCAGTCAAGAAAGAACCGATCCTACACCAAACCATACAGATAACCACTGCACTGATGTTGTCTACATGACAGCTTGTTAGCCCGCTCTTGGGCTGGTCTAGATACTGGTCTTTGGGATGACATAGAGTCCTCACGTTTTTCTCTGGAGATATGTAAACATGGGCCAGCTATGCTGGAAGCATGAAAATGGTGCATGGTGTTGCTCCTCTTGGTTCTCAGTTCCCTTTGGGTTTATACATCCAGTAAAACAAGACTTGAAAATGCAGCTGACAATGGATTAGAATAGCTTTTTCAGCAATGTTCCACTCCTAGCATTCAGTGCAAAAAGCGATACGCTCTTACACCTGTAAGTCCATCTGGGGCCTCAAAAAAGGCTGCCTCTCTTATTTCAGTAAGTGAGATGACATCCCATTTCCTCTGGACAGGGATGACGGTTTGGCTCACTGATTCTTCAAAACTTCCCTGGTGTTTCATGCATCTGTAACTAAGGTCTTCATTCCCCTTGAGGGCAAATGTTCATCAACACAGAGCAAAGAAGGCATGAAGGGTAGCAAGGGTGAGAAACCGTGAGAAGGATCAGAGGCAGGAGGGGAGGTTCAGAGCATTAGGTTTACATCTAGTAGGAGGAGATGGATATGTGCATTTTTGAGTTAGACCAAGGAGCTGTATGCTGCAAGATCGGGAAGGGGAATGGGTTTGAAAACAAGCATTGAAGCTTATGGAAGGGTCATGTATTGAAGGGATGCTAGAGAAATGCACCTGTGTGCAGCGCTGTCACGGCCAAATATCATGAAAGAAGTCACAACTGTGAATGCATCTGAATAACAGGCACTAGAAGGAGAAACGGGGCTGGAGACAGATGCACAAATGTAAAAGGAAGCTGGGCAGGTGGCTTGTATCACCCCTCACAGTCCTCAGTTTTTCATCTGTTGTTCTTAGGAGGTCTGTCTGCCATTGACCTAGCCCCAGTGGTGTCACAGGTTTGAGAAGCAAAGTGGAACTGGAGCACCCAGGTAAGAGAGGAAAGAGAAAATGAGGTGATTGACTCCAGGCACCAGAAGTGACACCAGGAAAGGATGCACCTTGCAAAGACCCTGCCCTGACCTTGCCAAAACTCTGCCCTGACCTTGCCCTGACCCTCAGAGTCCTCCATGGAAAATAACAGGAGGTGGTGAACAAGCAGCTTCAGGACAAGCCGGGAGGCTTCGGTCACTGATTAGAGCCTGCTGTTTTGTAACATTTTAAGACAGTCAGATGAAACTTGTTCCTCTTTTCGTTGAAGCAAATAGCAACATTCCCATTGGCTTATTGGAAGCAAACCCTGAGGAAGCAAATCCTTCTCCTGTGAAACCATCTCTCTGGAGTCTATGTATTTTTAATGCACTAATCCTTGTGGTGCTGAACACAAAGTTGCACAAAACAAATATGCCATCTGTGGGATAATCCTCTGCCTTTCCTTTATGTATAGCCTGAGAAATTTTGTGTTTATGCATTTTTAGCTTAGGCTTTGTGAGAAACTAAGGTCTCCAGAAAAGACAGGTCTCCACTGGAAACAGAGACACCCTTTGTCAACCTGCCTTCCCATATTCCTTCCCTTGTTGCTTTCACATCCTTTCTGAGTTTCTTCTGCCTGCCTCTGCTATTGGGGTTTTCTTCCTATACTCATTCTTTTCTTTTCACCCCTTGTCTTTTTCATCCCTAGCTTGCCCTGTATTTCGATAGCAGCTGTGGTTTCAGTGAATCATCTAACAAAAATCCAAGTCCTTTCACATAAAGTATTGAAACACTCTCTTGATGGGTGATAATCCATTCCATTTCATACCCATTTTGCTACTTTGACAGAGTTCTAGTCCTCTTTGTTAAGACTAGGCATTTTTTGCCTGTTTGCTTGGTTTCTGTTGGCAGAGTCCCACTGCCTTCAAAAACAGAAGACTTAAAATATATAACCCACTCCAAAAGTATATGGGATGACATAAAGATAAAAGCGACCTCTTCCTCTTTGTTTAGTTGTAATATCATGTAGAGGTCTTCCTCCAGACTAAAGAGCCCCTCGCCTAGGCATTGTACAAATACGGATCAGAGATATGCCTCAATGAGCTCACGGACTACTGAAGAAGGCTACAGAAAGATTTTTTTTCTCCTTTAACGGTTGGATGTATGAGGCTTCCCTCTAGACTGGAGAAGGGTGACAGAAAGGCCATTGCAATGTCTTGCTGGAGGCCGTCACGCAGAACTTCCTCCTAGGGTGAATTCATCCTAGGCCACTTGAAGTGAGCTGAAG
Organism: Larus michahellis; assembly: GCF_964199755.1. Lineage (NCBI taxonomy): Eukaryota > Metazoa > Chordata > Aves > Charadriiformes > Laridae > Larus > Larus michahellis. Next base: position 75,809,029 of record NC_133899.1, on the reverse strand, counting down.
AAACTGCAGAAATCCCAAGAGGGTACTTGTCTAAAAATACAGGAAGTCAGGAAAGTATTTTGAGAGACACAGATGTGGTTTTCACTGGATTTATAAATTGTCACAACAGGTTGACCAGAACAAGTTTTCCCATTTATTTTTTTCCCCAGTTAGTTACCTAATGGGACAGCTGTTTTGATTTCATTTCAGTTTAGGACTAGAAAATGGAGACAGACAGTCCACAGAACAACCCCAGTTTCTTAGCAGGACACCTAAATTGCAATTGGGAAAGGTGACTTCCAAAGGTAACAACAGAGCTTATTTTCCAGAGTCCTTAGACTCTGCTTGTAAAAATGCCAACTGAAAACAGTGTTTGGAGAAACAGACTGCTGGTAGGAACTACTCAAATTATCACACACTGTTAGCACAGGTGTCCATGCTACCAGCAGAAGATGGGAACTTTCAGTCGCTACACACTTGGACAGATCTGAACAACCGACCTGACATTTAAATGCTCCATAATCCAGCCTTGTTCTTACTCCCCTAAAACATCCCATCTCCTCTGCAGGAGGGTGGCCCAATATTTGTGACTAGCCAGATGCATCCAGATGGCAATTCTGCCTCTGTCTTGCGTATTTTCTTTCTCTCCCTCATGCACGCACAGAGAAGCTGAGATCCAGTTCAGCCTCTCCTGTCCCAGACAATATAACTGAGACAGGTAGCTCTTGGGTAATGCATTAGAGAATGGTGAACACAGGCAGCAAAGACCCAAATAGATGAGGAATATCTCCTTGCTGCTACCTTCTGCAGAGCTAAGAGTGGGTAATTAATCAGAAAACAAACGTGTCCATTACTGATGAATAGCTCTGGCAAATGCAGCACCACCACATAACGTTCAAGAAAGGAGACATGATGATGGAGAGGAGGGAATTATACATTCCTTTGGACAGCTGGTGGCACTGAAAGAACAGGCAAAGATAGTGGTGGGATGAAGAGATGCCAGATTCTGTTGTGGAATCATGCTGTTCCGGCAAATTGGCTGGTAAAGGACTCAGCCCAAGAATTCTTTGTATCTGCCTGCCCTTTTACAAAGATCTCTCTGCACAAGTGTGTGCTGAGAGGGGAGGCTGACGACCTACACTAGTAAAGCCACAGCAGATGACAGTATTGCTGCTACCCATTCTCCTAGAGACTTCTACTGTTTCATTCCAATTTCTCATCTATAAAAATGTCAGAAATGTATTGGCACTTAATAATATGATTTTGTCCTTTCCTGCCAGATGGATGGTTCAAGTATGATCTTATGGGCTTTAAGTTCTCTGACCTGTTACTAAGGAACGAAACAACTTGTGTATGCTGGCGAAATGTTGCCTCCTCATTTCCTCTGAATCAATCCCTTCAAAATAGGATTTTATATTCTGGGGAGGCCGTCTCAAATTTAGCTTAGTACAGCAAGCAAATATTCACATGGAGTATCCTGAAGCACTGCCTGCCATAAATAAAATACTGTGACCTTAATTGAGAGAGCGATATCTGTGTTTTCTTCATTAGCTATTATTACAGACAAAGAGGAAAAGATCTTGTATTGGACAGTAAAAATCTAGCCATAGCTGTCAAAACAGAATCTGACATGTACCACATAGTTCAATACATCTGGATTCATCTTTAGTGCCAAGCTGCCATTGTTGTTGCTACCTTCTTCTACAGTGCAAAAACATGAGTCATGAATTGGAAAAGAAATGTGTCCCCAATACAACACTAGAATTAAGAGATATGACTACAGCATGGGGAGAGTCAGCCATCCATTTGGACAGCAAAGGATACTAGTAGAATGGGCAAGGACAACTGGGAAACCTGGCTTGAACTCTTTGGAAAATCTGACCTATCTTACTTATTGTGATCCACCCATTATGAATGAATATATGATCTTTCAGGTGGGTCTTCGTCCTTTTAACTCTCATTTGGGTCACAATTTAGACAGAAGAATGAGCCATGCTCAGAAAGACCAGTAGCCAGGACATTTTTAAGAAGTGCTAATAAAAAACCATATTGTTCTGACTACCTCACAGTGTTAACGGTGAGAAAAGACTTTCAGCTGGGAGGGCAGCGTACATTTTTTCCCGCAGGTTTCAGCGTCAGTGCCATCAGTTACGACTTTATGAATGCAAATCACCAACCTCCTCTTCCATCAAATAGCTACTTTGTGATTAGCAGGATTACTCTAATTAATGCCAATATGGATCAGGATCACTTCCAAGAGCACCAAATCCAGATACTCACTGCTGCTAGTAACACCAGCAGTCTCTAAATTAGCACTCACAAAGCTACATGCTGCAATTGCAACCCAAATGTGATGTAACCAGTTTTAAACTACAAAATGTCTCCTAATTTCTCAAGTAGCTTGGGATGCTATTGACATGGGCTTGCGTCTGTATGAATCAAACTCTGATTGCAAGGAGCTATGAAGAGAAGCCTTTACTGCAGTGCAATTGCTCTCTGTGCCCAGAGGATGATTGGCCATGGGGGACAAGGTCAGATGGCTCTGAACAGGAAGCTATGTCAAGTCCTAAACACTGGAAGGAAGAGATTTGAGTGAGATATATTGGAAAGATATGAAAGGCAAGTGGATTTGCTGTGCTTCTGCTTTGATCAGATCATTTTAGCAATAGCCACTGGTACACACAAGGATCCATAAAGTTTTTTGTTTAACTCTGGTGCCAAGAATCAAGGTTTTGAATTGCAAGTGGCAACACAGGATGTTTAAGAATAAACACAAGGTCTTCTGGCCAGCCTGTTGCCACAGGGTTATGGTCTAAGACTTTGCAGGAACGTATGTTTGTGCAGTGCCTAACACAACAGCATGATTTGACTGGAGCTGCGCTAGTTATACATACTAACCTTTTCCTCCTCTTATCATCACCCAGATCCACAGAAGTGCCACTGATGTAACTGAAGACTTTCCTGAAAGTCATGAGGGACGGAAAGCAACAAGCAAAGATTGCCCCACTTGGAAATAGAATTCAGACCCAGACAGCTACACTGTGGAGACTGGAAAGTTTACAGGCTCCCTGGTATGTGTTTCTCAGAAGGTAAAGTCAAGAATAAGGCAGGCTTTTCAGAGCTTTCTGCCAGCAGCCAGCACCTTGGCAAAACATACTTACCAAGGACTCCAAAAAACTGGGGATGGCTGGGAAAGGGAGATACAAAGGCTATACACCAGCTTTACTACTAAGTCAACGACCCAAAGAAATACTCAGCTCACTATTTAAAGGACTTAAAGTCATTGAAGTCTCTAAAGACAGACTCTTTTCTGAACAAGGACTACTGAAATGGCACTGTGGGTTTCTGTGTGGTGTATATCAATGGCTCCAGATCTGATGTGCTCAATCTACAATGATACTTGCTTTCTAATTCCCAGCTTTGCGGTTGAAGCTGGAGGGCTTTTCAGTTTGGGTATTATCTTGATTTTTTTTTTAATATAAAGGCTCTACAGAACCTAGCAGAACCTTATTGTCAATTATACAACCTATTCTTTGGTGAGATAGACATAAATACCAGATTAGATGGCAGTAAACAGTTCTCTCAATCCTGCCTCAAAAGAAACAGAATCCAGCCCGTTCTTTTACAGCTGTGTTGATTTTATAAGGCTTAACAGCAGTACATAAAGTGGTAAAGCTTATTTGCCACTAAACTGATTTGGTTCTATATACACAGAAGGAATAGATCAGCTAAGTCGGAAAGTATCACTCTTATAGGCAGTTTTCAGGTTACAGCTGCATTTTAAATTTAAAGGTTTTAATTTTTACAAGGTAAATTTTATCTTGTGAACAGATATGAAAGACTTCATGGAAATGAAATTAGTCTTTCTGACAACAGAAATGCCCGTTCCCCTGCTGAAATGGGTGGTAACATAAAATATTTCATCCCAATGTGCATTTCAACTTCATTACAAGCCAAATTATTTTCTTCTATCGTGAAATATTAAGAGTTGGCAGCAGTTTTCTAGTGTGCACAGGTAGGGTTGATACAACAGCTGTTAAGTCATTTGGATATTGGCAGCTCCTATGACATACCTCTGCTGTTCAACGTTAGCTTGTTTTTCAACGCCAATGGCTATATGCAAAATCACTTCTCAGATTGATGACCACTGCTAGCAGAAGATGAGATAACATTTAAAGGACTAAATAAATTTGCCTTGCTGTTAATTACAACATTCAATGGTTTCTAGTGGGTGAAAAGATGTTCCTTATTCCCACCAAAGCTTTCACATGGCTGAGCCAGGCATAAAGCATCTGATTAGTTCTTCCCACTCCATTGTTAACTCTTTGGCAAAAATGACCCTTGTGCTCAGTCTCAGAATATGGAACTATGATGAGGTCACAAAAACATATGGTATAGTTTTTCTTACACTATTTGTTATTACTAGATAAACATCGTGTCAACTTCACAGAGAGTTCCCAGTCCTCAAAGTCATAGAGGACAGTTCGCCAATAAAAGGCTAAATTCCCTTTTACTCCCATCTAAATTGTGGGTGAGCTCTCCTGCACACAAAATAGCTCTTCACTCATATAAGAGCATGGAATTCAGCTTGGTGCAGTCACCACTGCTTATGTTGTGTGTGAGCACACCGACAGGAATATGATTTAAAGGAAGCAGCACCATTAAACCCCTATAACCCAGCCTTTCTCTTCTCTGGAGATATATATATATATGTATATATATGCACACATATATATACGTGCTTTGTCTGTGCTGTAGCTGCCACAACATAGTCTCTCTGCTGGCATTCACCTTGTCCTCTTTGTCCCTTGTTGGATTGATACTGACGCTTGACAGCTGGAGGGCCTGCCTGAACTGGGAGTGAGCGGTAATGCTCTCTATCTAGAGAACACAGAGTACTGGCTGGTATCTGTATAGCTCAGTTAACTTGCAAGCAATCAGTAGAATCAGCATTTTCATATTTTTTCATAAGATGTGAGTGCCAGATCCAGGCAAGAAACAAAGGCTTGAGGGAGAAGAGGGATTTGCTGTCTGATGACTTCAAGAAGAAGCTGGAGGTCTGCCTGCAACTTAAATGAGTCTTCATGAGGAGATCAGAAATGGTATAAGCCAGAAAACTCAAACAAGAAATCAAACGAGCTCCTTTCAGAGCAAAGGAAAAACTCCCCCAGCAAAGCTGCAACTTAAGGGAAAGAAATCTGAAATACAGGAAACGGGCCAAATTCTGCCTCAGTCACACACACATAAACCTACTATTATCTCCATCATGACAATTTTCCTTTGTTGTTACAGACTCCACAACAACTTCAGAACAACTTTCCTCAGTTTATGAAGAGATGACGCAGAAGTCACAGGTCCAGCTGGCGAGGGCTACTAGCTCAGTGATCGCTTCCTCAACAGCTTGTGTTCCCTTTCACACAGATATCTGAATTCAACCTAGATATCAGAATGGAAATCTAAAGAGAATGGAGTCCTATTGTACAGAAACTTTCTGTACAAGATATAAGAAATAAGACAAAACCCTCTCATAGTATTTCCATGAGAGGAAATACTATGGAAATAGTATTCCACTATTGTACTTGGAGGAGTCTGTAGGGGCACAGGTAATGAAAGAAAGAATACAGTCCCTGTGTGCATAGAGGGGAGGGAAGGCAAGGAACAAGTTAACCAAAATTCATGGAACCCCACGCAAGTTGAGCTGCAAGTCTTGCAGGAAACTCTTTTTTTTTCCCCCGCATTCCTAGCAAAATTCTGAATCTCCAGTAGGCTCACTACTCCTCCAGCTAGAGACACAACATCCTTCCCCTATGACAATTCACACTATCTAAGTGTCTGACAGATAATATGCAGCATGCCTTATGGAAGATTTAAAAGGGTCTTACCCCAAGGATATCTGGGGAAGAAGGGAGTGGATGCACAAGGGAATTAAATAACATAGCAACCCTGTCGCAATAAATAGCAAGAAACCAAGGGAGACAGCAGCTAGCAGGGCAGCATTCAGCTTCACTGCAGAAAAAAGGACTGAAGAATCATGAACCAGAGGCAGCAAGTAAACAAAAGAGGAAAAAAAAACAGGAAAGAAAAAGAAAATCACTGGCCTGGGTTACAGTGAGGGAGGGAATCTCAAGTGCAACACCACACACTTGTGCTATGAAGGGGAAAGCCGTGGTGGAGCCTGTGCATCTGTGCATGGATGGGGAGGAACAGAATAAGGGGTATATGCTTGTGTCCACCAGGTAAGTGAAAGACATAGTGGGCTGTTATGGGGTGGGTAGCCTTGAAAAGAGCGTGGGAGAGCGGGGATAGGGAAGGGGAAGAGGTGGAAGGGACAGGACGGCGCGTTATTATGTTGCTCAGCGGGGGCTGGGGAAGGAGAAAAGGCAGAAGGGAAGGAAGTTCTTACCACATTTGGAAAGTCTGCCAGTCATCAACTCCATACAGTTAGTGGTGTCTGGATCATAGAACGGAAAGAGGAGGGAGGGAGGGAAAAACATAAAAAAAGGTTTCCATACCTCTGTGCATAAAGTAGTAACTTAGCACATTATTACCTGAAGCAGGAAACATATACACATCTTGGTCTTTACACAACCCAGGCCAAATTCTGCCACCCGCTGTATGCCAGTCCAAACCTGGCCCTGTGACTGAGAGAGGATGCAGACTCAGTCCCGCTGCTTCCACTCACCTCTTTATCATAGCTACAGGTATTTATGAGATGTGGGAAATACTCTGCCACCACATTAGCAAACTAAAAGCCTTGAATACAGTGTTCCACCTGGCCAGCTTTGCTAGTTAGCCTGCAACAGCCAGGAAATGCCCAGCCAGCTGATCCACGTACATCAAAAACCTGGAGAGAGGGTGGAAATGCAGCGCTGTGTACTGGACATGGAATGAGAAGGTTACTTACACAGCGCAAAACCATCTTTTAGACCTCAAAGGATAATGTCCAAGTCCTCAACATAACTCTGCCTCTCTCTTTCACGCGTAGTCTCTCACTTCCCTTGCTTTCAATGTCACTATTTGCAGGCAATAGAATTACTTCTAGAAAGGGTGGCAGAATCTGTCCCTAAGACATTACTGTCCACTTTGTGTACAGCTCCATTGCCACAGCCTCTGAGTGCTTCTTACTCAGGTGCCATAAGCAGAAGGAGCTTTACATGTCAGCTTTAAAGCGGAAAGGACCAGCCCTGCTGGACACTTCCATGGGGAATCTGCTGGCAAGCCAGATCTGCTGCTGTCAGCCACGATTCCCTTGCATTTGGGATCTAAATCCATGATTGCTGGGCAACGCGGAGCACCCACTCGCTGCTGAGCAAGTGGCTAACAGTTAAAGCACTCAGTTCAGTCTCAGATCTCCTCTTGCCTGCCCTCTTGATGAACGCTCGGCTATTCAAGAAATAGACTTCTTGGAATCGTGCACACATATGCTGAAAATCCCTAACTGCAGGAAGCTCTAACTACTCCCTATTTGCGGACAAGTCTGCAGGAGAGAGGGAAGGATAATTTCTTGGCATTCCTCCCCTTAAATACCAAGAAAAGTAATTTCAAAAAAGGGGGAAGGCGTGCTGGATATGCTTAGTTAAGCTGAACCCATGCTAGAAAAGCATGGATATGTATGGTTTCTGACACAGCCAGGCCTGTGCTGCAAAGATCATCTGGGAAAGCATGGAGTAGAGAGGGCAGGTGCTTGGCCCAGTGACACTGGCCAAAGCATCTAAGCAGCAGTTACACGTTCTCCATCCCCAGGGTCAGAGGCGGGCTGGCAGAGGTCAATGGGAGATGATACCCATGGAAGGTCTCTCAAAAAGGCACAAGAGTGAGAGAAGGGGGAAAAAGGAAGGAGGTGAAGGAGAAGAAAGGATTCAAGAACTGGAACGAGGTATCAGGGGTGTCAGAGAGGCCAGGAGTTTACCTGCCTTTGAAATTCTTTGGCTCATCTGACTGAGTGAAGGCAGATTAAGCTCCCAAAATACATTTCTCCCTGACGATGCCTAACAGGTTGAAGAAGTGCCTAGAGCTGCTGATTGAGCCAACGACCAGAAGTCACAGTCACAAATTTGTATCAGTTTTTTTCTTTAATAACTTGGTGAAGTTTGTTGTCTCATGGCTTTTAGTGGTTCCTGTTCAGCCCCCTCTGAGTCAACTACACCTTGTTGTAATGCAGTGTAATTCAGATCTATAGTGGCAGAGCTCAGAGCATTCACCCAATTGTTAGCAGAACTTATGCTTTGAAAAAACACCTAGGAGCAAGGAAAGTTTCAAATATGACTGAAAGACTGTTTCTGACTCCCACCTCCAACACCTGGAATTTTCCCCTCAAGTGTGTCCAGACTGACACTGTATCCACACAGTAACTAGCAGTCTGGAAACAAAAAGGTAGTATTTGCATAATGTCAGAGTAGGTAAACATTGTGGCTGGTTTACTAAGATTCTCCTGAAATTGTTTAATTTTAACAAATTAAAAATAATCACATCTCCTTAAGTTAATATTCAAAAATATTGTATTTTTTCTAAGTGACTTGCAGTCAGCATAGCTCTTTTTAGTATTTCATTTAAAGCTAATTGTGTAACAGATCTACATACATTAATTGTGTGATTAGAATAAAAACTGACAGATCTACAACAGGAAAAAACGTTTATAACATAGGCCGTTTGACAGCATAACATCTTGGTCTCTGTACCCCACTTTTTTCCTAAAAAACTAAATTTGCAGGTTATGGAATTGGTTTTGATGGATAAGGAAAAACACAAGTCCTTTTTTGAAATATAAGACCATGGAAAAATATCAAAGGAACACTAATAAAACCTCTAATTTGTTTTTCTTAAAACTTTTATGCACAACTATAAGTTGCATTTTCTATATTGCCACGGCCAGCCCCAGGAACTGCGCAGGAATTTATTTTTACTTTTAATGTCTTTCTAAGACACGGTCGGGTTGGTTTTCCGCCATTCCTAAGGCACGGCAAACATGAGCACACCAGAAAGAGTAGCTCACACTACATCTCTTGAACCCCTAACAGTTAGTATGCCTTCAGCTTCTCTGTTATAATAATTACTTTAATACTTCTTTCATTTCCATCATATTGTAACATCTGCTTTAGTAAATATTCTGTATGATACAATATTTCATCAATTTAAAGTAGGATTTTCATTCTAATTAGAAAGCCTTAGATTCTTGGCAGTCAGCTTCTGCTCATGGATAATAATCCATAACCCAGTGACCGTGGGACCCAGGTGTTATGTGAGGTGAATAAAACCAAGGTCCAAAGGCCTTTAGCTGTCTAAGAAACACTGATGGGTCATGTAACTGCATTTTTAATATATGCTGTTTAATTTTTTAATTTAAGCATAGTGGCAGTGTCAGATCTCGATCCTTCTGATGATAAGGCAATTCCTTATTTCATAGAGATCGCTGGCAGTCACTCATGCTTTGGATTTGCCCAAGACTCTTTCATAAATGACACCCAGTTCAGTTCATTAACCCATGGCAAATGCTTTGGTTAAAATAAGACCTTCCTTCAAAAGGCCAAACAAACTCTGAAGCAATTAAAAAATGCTGAATTTTCTCTACTGATCTTTTTCCTTTAATTTCTGTGTTTCTATCCTACATAAATTTCACAATCCAGCTGCCTGGTTTGTGATGCTTCTGATATCTCTGAGTCTGAGACTTGTCCCAGCCCAGGCAATCTCACCCAAACAACTGCTCCTCTGAGATCTCCAAATCCAGGGCTAGATCCCAGGAAGCACTAAGCATCTCCTGCCAGATGCTCATAGTCCCCAGTAAACATTTCCATTAAGGGAGATGATATCAAGGGAGCTACCAGTTCCTCTGGTCCAAGGCAGTTATCATTTAGATCAGAATTCCCCAGTCTTTGGGTGCTTATTTGAAATGCACTGTTCTCCTATCAAAACTCTGGAGAGCTTGGACTTTTTTTTCTACATGCTTCATTTCAGGACTACTCAGTTAATTTTAATGAGGTCTGTTCAGTAATAATGCTAAAAATAATACTAAAAATACTAAAACAGTGCTCTGCCAACCCAACCAGGCGTACATGGCACCTTTTGTACTTGGGAAGCATGACAGCAAGATGAAGTGATTGCCCCCGACACTAGAAGAGTGGTAAGACATAAAGGATCGCACAAAAATGCAGGAAACAAGATAACCCTGGGACCTGGATGAGCCCCGGATAAAACTAACTTGCAGTCCAATTCCCAACTGGCATTTGCATAGCCATTTTGAGTCTGCAGCTGGAAGTTTACCTTGCAAGGCACTTGATTTGCTCCTTACTCCCTTTTCTGTCTTGATGATAGAACCCTTCACACATTTGGAAATGCTAAGTTTCTACTAATTTTTTGTTGCAAATTAGCCAACCTACAGCTGTTGCGAGCCATAAAGAAGAACACCCAGAATTCACAGATCAATACTCTAGCACAGTTTTTTGAGTCACGTGAACATGTTTTGCTTTCTGAGACAGACGCCAGCACAATAAGAGAGCTCGGGTGCATTCACAGAAGATACACACAATGAGCAAGAATTTGCACTGCCCTATTTTGAAGCTGGGTATGGTCTCTAAAGACTTGTTTATGCTGTTGAAAGGCATTTCCAGCAGTAACACTGAGATGCTCTGAACTTCTGAGATGCCAATGGTTAAAATCTGACATGAAGCCAATAAATATAATAAACAAACAGAAAACCTATTACAAAGAAGTTATAAAGGCTAGTTCAGTATTGCTGATTTCCCAGAACATGGGAAAATGGGAAAGAATGAGTATATGTAGCACCCCACACTTAAAAATAAAGCCCAAAGAGGCAAGAAAATATTAGGGAAATAAAAACTGATACCCTGTGAATGATCACAGATGGCTTTTGCATGTCCCTATACACCAGCTGTTTCTATTACTCTTTTGTGCAAAGGCATTGGAGGAAAACACAATATGATTTAATGGAAAGAATACTGGGCTGAAACAAAGGCACAAATCTGAGATATTTTCTTCCACGCAGAGAGATCCTTTTATTTACCAAAGGGCAGTCCTGCCCAGGGATTACCTAAGTAGAGATTCTGAGTACAAGGCTCCTGGATGGAGCCATACATGGATGAGAGACAAGGCCAGCTGCTCTCACAGACAGTGATACTCACTCTTGATCCAAAAGGGACTGTCAAAACTGGATGGCCAAACCCATCCAGTGCTCTGTCTCCACCAGCAGCCACACATAGATATGCAGGAGTGTAACAGCAGGCCAAGCATACAGAACACTTCCTCCTAACACTACCTCACTCTCTCATCACTTCCAGGTCAGAGGTTTCCTGAGCCTGCTGTGATTTCTCTATTTAGCAATCCTCATGAAGGTTTCCCTTCCAGGGAGTTGTCCAGCCTCCCTGTGAGGAAGAAGTTCTCAGGGGAAGATGAGCATCTGCAAGCTCCTCATATTCAGAACCTGCTTCAGCGAGGAGTTCCATAGTCTTATATTACATGAAGACACACCTTCCAATATTTTTTTTGGTATGTGGCTTCCACTAGTTTCATATGATGGCCTGTAGTTCTGAAAAAATGAACGATCAATCCCTAGATACTTGTTCTGTCAGCTGTGAGTCTGTAGACCTGGTGTTGTCTCAGCAATTATACCATAGAGGATTTATTGTCCTGAAACATTAATGTAGAAGGCGGATATGTTGCACTAAATTTGGCCGACTGGATAGTGGATTTTAGAAGTATTACGTTAGCTTTTGGGATAGATTTCACTTGTTTACACACTTATTCAGGTAAGGGAGGGAAGCTATTTTCCTGCTTCAGAGTATGTCAAAAGAAATAAGCACAGCCAGTCTTAAGAAGGAAAAATGGAAGTGAACGGAGGGATATCCAGGGGGAAGGGAAATTATAAGGTGCTCAAGTGTGACACAGAAACACATCTGCCTAAATCAGGTACATATCAGGCTCATACACACACACACACACAGATGCATGGGCAACACGACATCTACAAACACTGTTGTGAGCTGGAGGAAAGGAGAAAGAGGAAAGTGCGTTCTGAAACCCAGGCAAGCCGGCGTAGTGGGCTGGCATGCTGCATAACAGATCAAAGAGGGGCAGGAGAGAGAATGACTATCGGTGCCATATGCTTATTAGTTCTTGCTGTTCAGCTTTATACTCTGTTCATTGAATCTTCCCCTTCTGCAGGTCTCACTTTACATGCCTGCAACTTTCACAGATGGTTTTCGTCATCCCACCTGTAATGGCATCTGAACTAAAAGGGAGACAACTGCACAGAGGATATGTCTGTGCACAACGAGCTAGGAAAATCTCCAGTGCTGGGCCAGTATTGCTGGTCAGAGCCAGCAGTATCCTCAGAGCCACGGAGGAGATTCAAAGTGAACTGTAAGCCCATTCTGTTGCAGCAGTGGACTGCCTACAGAGTATCCTCAAACCATGAACCTGAATAGGAGTACAACTACCACAATCCTGTGAGGTTTTCAGGGCTGGGAATATGGGAGAAGAAGAGAAACACAGAAGAATTTCCCTTGTTTCTAGTAAGAAATGCTGAGTAACTCCATGGCAATTTCTAGGAAGCTCTTGCACACATCTTCCCAACCACAGCTACCCAGCTAAGCACGGTGCTGAATGCAAACTCTTACTGTACCTTTATCTCTTTATTTCCCCTTACTCTCTCACTGGCTGGGGATGTGAACCACAGGGCCTCCCTACTTTGATGCACAGGTTGTATCTTCTTGGTAACAATCATTTTTTTCCCTTTTCTCTTTTCCTTGCACTCTGGTCTAACCTAAATTTTTCAGGATGAATTACTTTTCTCTTTTTCAAGAGACTTGCATATTCCTGATCAGGTCAGGTGATACGATACAGGATAGCTTGGCACCCTGTCTCTCGTGAGCTGTCTTGCCTGGATAACTCCCTGGCTGATGGAATTCTCATTTTTAAAGTTTCAAGAGACCGTTCATTTTGGTTTTGCTCCATGCAGAGTTATCCATTCCACTCTGGCTTTAAAGATCAAGCTGGGTTTTCCCTGCTAGAACTACATACGCTCGTGTAGCTTTAGGCAGCAAAAAGAGATTCTATGTCTGTAATACGATTTCTCCATTCCAGAACCAGAGCAAAACTGTAAGTCAGATACATTTCTCACAGCACAGTTTGCCCTGAACATCTCCCTGAGCCTTAGTCAGATGAATGGGTTTTATTCCTGCTCTAATATGACTTTCTTAGGGAGATATCTCACTTCACATGCAAGTGTGCAACAGAGTCCAAATCTTTCTAGAGACTCAGTACCCTCAGTAGCTAGCACATATTAGGGTGAAGAAGTTAAGAGAGATCACCACGTTATTTACTTTTTTAACAGTTTTTTCCTCACCAGAAGGTAAGGGTACGCTTATTTCCCTAAGAAACAAAGAATGCTTGAACATTGTTCACACAGCAGGGGTAATATGAACTAGACTCAAAGGATGCTTTTCTATCTAACTCCCCTCACTCCCACTTGGCCCCAGCATTTCCCCAGAGGAAGGGCTGGCAGAAAATTCTGGCTGCTTCCTTGAGTTTCATTTAATTTCAAAAGTCCAGAGAGCAAAAACCTGAATCAACCCCAGTTACTAGTATCCTCACCTTTCCTGTTTCCTAACAGAATAACCCATGTGCTGGGAGCCCTTGCAATCCAGTGTGCAGAAGGTCAGGCAGTGCTGGAGGGCAAAAGCAAAGTGGAAAATAATATTTCCTGAACTGCGCATACTTCTCTGTCATGTAGTGAGCATACACTCTTCTAGATGGAGGTATTTTATCTTCAGCTGTTAAAGCCACACTGTTAGACCATAAGGATGTAACCCATATGTGCAATGAGCCAAGGATATCTGGGATTTAACTGCAGGATGAAATGCCGAATTCATTCCTCCACTTTTGTCTTGGCTGGTTCATACAAAGGTCAAGCATAGAATTTGGCTCTTATGTATAATATTTAGTTACTACCTTTTCATCGTCATACAATGGGAAAATTCTTCCTACTCCTCCTCTCTTTGTCTTCTTCCTGCAGTCTCTGTTTTCTGCCTTGCTCTTATTTCTTCCCTGTATCTGTATATTATTTCTGGTTCTCCCTGTTTTTCCTTCCGTGAAGCACTCCCAATAGCTAAGCTTCCTTAAGTTTTCAATTTTCACCTTCTTTCTTTCTTCTGTCCTTTTAAAGGATAGAAGAGTTAAGACTCATAATTTTTTTCGGTGTGTGTCACCACTAGTGTTCAGAGTGAACATTTGCTACATAATGGTGGGATGAGGACAGTTTCTGTATTATCAGTTCAGGCTGCCTGCAGACTCAGATTGATGTCATTGCACAGGGTCACATGCATAAGGCTTTCTTTACCACCATGAGGATTTGAAATTTATTTTAAAAATAGATAAAATATAGCTTCTGCGGAACCTCAGTATATGATTTGTGCTTGGCCCAATAGGATTATGGGGCCAAGAATTTGGCTGCACTACTGGAAACTATTAGCCACCTTCTGACCATCTGAAAATGCTGCTGTTAATTAATGGCTAAGTTAAAAGTAGCTCTCAACTTTGTTCTGGGACCCTCTGAAGTTGGATGTTTCTAAAGCATGCCTGAAGGGTTTGAAAATCAGGTATCTTCTAGAGCATGTCCCTATTCTGGGAGATTTTGGAGACAGAGAAAATCTGGAAAATCTACTGATGATGCAGCTTTTGATGGAGAAGTGGGCAAATGGCTCTTTGGGAGGGAGGAGGGCAGAAGCTGTTCAACTGGGGAATGCGCTGGGAGCACTGGGGTGGGAATGAGAGAGGGAGGAGCAGGGTGGGTGTGGGGAGTTACTGCTCTGTCTGAACGGAGCTCATTTCTTGCTGTAATCAGAGGGACGGCCTCCCTCAGCCTCCTGGTACCGAGAGGCACTTCACCTTCCTGTCCCTGCTGAAGCAAGGTGCTCAACAGTAGAAACTACTTACCTGATAACTGCTGCACTGAAGGCTGGTCATGTGTGCTTAACAACTGTGCCTGAATGGTTTCTACTACCCTCTTAAAACGACGGCTTGGACCTGTGAGGAGAGAAAAGGCACAAACGGCTGTGAGAGGAGCAGGAGCTGAATCCTCATACAGCCCAGGCTGGAGGGAAAGGATCACAAGCATCTTCCCTTCAGCCTTGTCCCCAAGAGCGTAGTAACAGCGCATCTGTCCTTCAGCCAAAGGCATGGCTTTGGGGAACTGTTATGCAGTCACCACGTTAACAGGGACAGTGGTGTTCTGGACTTAACAGGAGGAAGGATGCCTTCTGGGCTCATTTCGTAAAGACAGAAAAAGTGTGTGTGGGGTTTGTGTGTTTGTTTTAACCCCTGTGAGGGGCATGTGGCCACCCAGAAGAAAAGGGTGATTGCATGTTTCTGTCAGAAGGAAGAAACCAGTGGCCTCACAGTGCCTAGCTGAGACACAGACCTTTGAGTGAAACAAGGAGACAGTAGAGGGAGGTACTTCAAATCTGATGCAAAGAGCAGACACTTTAGCACTCATCACGGTGGCGGTAACTTCACCTCTTTGGGAAGCTCTTTCCCTCCCAGCATTTCCATCACTTCTAACACCATTTTTGTTCCAAATGACTTCCTTGCCCCCGTCTGAATTTCCCCCTAAGGTCAAGGCAGTTATATTCTTTCCCCTGGTAGAGCTCTCTTTGCAGACCTCTATATCAGCAAGGACAAAGCCAGCTTGCACCCATTTTACAGCTTTGCCATGGTTACCTGATAAGAGTGTGAAAGTGACAGAATAGATCCCGTTCTCCTTCTGTGCCTCTCCCCCTTCTGTGTATGTTATGTCCACCTGGAACTTCACTGGCTTCTGGAAGACAGCAGGACCTCCTGTGGACTTATATTCTGCACGGAAACTTGTCTGTGAGATGACACTGTGACTGAGGCTTGGAATCTGAAACAGGTTGGTAGAAGGAGATAGTAGAACCAGAGCACAAAGGGAACCAAATTTGATTTAGAACAATACACATTTCCAGAGTGGGTAAGATTTGCCAGGTTTGCTTCTGGACTTGATTTTGTAATGCACAGAGTGTTCTTGTGAAATCAGTAAGCGTGTAGGTGGCTTGGCACCGCAGAAGAACGCACTGCTCCTTACAGGACTGACCTAAATTTAAAGGTTGATTATTGGTGGAATTCCCAGCATGCTTATAAATTTACAGATGTTGCACAACTTCATACACTCAGTCTTTCTTTTCCTACTCATCTAGCAGTTTTGAGAAATGTATTTTGCTGAGTGCAAACTGATATTAAGGGAGGCCACAGGAAAGACAGTGGGATATAAGACTGGATACAAAAAACCAGCTGATTAACCTGGTCTGACCTCATAGCTGATCCTGTTTTAAGCAGGAGACCTCCTCATGTTTTTTCCAACCTCAATTGTTTGGTGATTCTATGATATCAAATAGACATCAGGACACAGAGCAGACACTTAGACAAGTGCCTAGGATATCCACAGGGAAAGCATGCCTGCAAATAATTTATCCAAACCACAACTCCTATCAATATGTAGAAGAACTTTGAGAAGCTTTCTGGTATCACCCAATATCTGTATCTCCAGACCCGTGGTAGAATTTCGTAACTGCCTAATTTTCAAGCAGTTACCATTCACAGTTCCTGCCAAAATTTAACATACTCAAATTCTATTTATTGCTTCATAAAGGACCAGATTAAAAAAAAAAACCCAAACAAATTACTTGGAAATCTGGCCTCTAATTTAGGAGGAAAAATGTAGATGAGTTCTTTGAGAAGGTGACTTAGGGACTTAGCAGGCTGTGACAATGCATTTAAGTTTGAAGTTGGCTGTAAGAGACAATTCATAGGATTTGCACACAAATCACTCTATCACACCTCAACCCACCCATGCACAGGATCACCAATATACACAGTAGTGCGCAACACACCACAATATAAACCCACAAGTGCAGCTATGCATGAAACATATACTAACATGGCTGCTTCAAACAAATCTGAGACGGACACCAGTGTCTGACACATGCTACTATACTGCACACGCTCCTTGTATGCCAGTACAGTTAAAAGGCTGGTTTTTTTGAAGAAATTTGTTGCAGTATCATAGAAACTGAAAAGGAATACAGTATTTTGTGGAAAACAATATCAATTCAATAAACGATATAAGAAATTAAGTCTCCTTCTCTTAATTCTATTGAAAAAAAGTCTAATTATGTTGTCAACTACCTTGAATTGAAAAATCTCTCAAATTAACTTTTCTGTGCTGACTTTTTCTTCATTGGTACTTCTAGATACTGAGGATAAAGGCTTCCTATAGGAAAAAAAGACAATTTCCCTCTTCTTCCCTGCTTTCCTAGACTGTAAATAAACCGCATCTGCAACAACTGATACTCTGGTCACCAGAGGAAATTACCCTTCTTTCTGCCATACTGCACTGAAGAGGAGATTTAAAGTAACAAATGCAGATGTGAGACAGGATTTTTGCCTGACTAAAGTGATGGAGGGCACACCCAGCAGAGGGAGACCACCCAATCTGATGCCCAGATGGTGACTGTAAGGTTACTTTGACAAAGCAGCAAAACCCCATCTGGATACCACACCAGCAGTGGGCTCCAACTGCAGTGATATTCCAAGCATTGGCAACCTGGAGACCCTGCCAAGAAGGCTGAAATCTTTTCTCACTTTAGAGAGTATTATCTTCAGTCAGAAATTCAGACAGAGTCCAGTGGAGGCCTGAATCAACTGGACTTGTAAATTAAATTCAGAGGATGAATTTGAAGGAGCAGAGACCCTTCCCAGTAACATATGGTCCTGGAACTGACCAGTGAGCAATGTCTCCAAGAGGCAGCTGGAGTGACTTACCGAGAGAAAAGCGTGGACAATATCAGCCTTAATGGAGCTTAGAGGTTTGTCTTTAATGACCACAAAAATCTGTTCTTCTTTCTCCAGGTTGATGAAGTTACCGAACCAGGATTTTTTGGCAAGCCTGATGTGATGAAAAGAGAGATGGTTTATAATATTGAGCACTATTTCTTACATAACCCAGGTAGAAAAAATATTAAAAAACACACAAGGAAGTTTTGATAACACTCCAGATATGATACCATTACTAAAAGTAAGTGGAAAACAGTGTCAGAGAACACCCAGAACAACATTTCACGTGGAGAAAACTGTTAAAATGATGGACCAGACAGTGTTAGTCTGGCAGCATGTGTGACCAATAATGAAAAGTCAGGAGCAATGGTAGCTCTTTTGACTGAGCTAATATACCAATTAATACTGTATATATAAGTGCATAAAAGCCAGGGGACATATTTCTGGTTTGTCTCCAGGGATCTCTCAATTTCTTGTGACAATATGAGGACGCTGGTGACACAGGGATTTAAGTTCCTTCCCACCCAATTTCAACCCTTTTGGTGTTTTAGGACCTGGAAAGTTCCTTTTCTGAAGGTGTCCTGCTGGGTTGACAGGACAATCACAGGATCTTGCTTTGGAAAGCAAGCTGGGGGTTTCGCTGGACCTCCAGTTTGTCAGTGAGTGACACCCACTCCTATGCAGAGGGCCAGGACAAAGACTGTCCCATTCATTAGTCCCATTCAGGGTGTCTACATAATGAGTGAACTCTGGCCATCCTAAAAAGGAATGAATTTTCAGTACTAAGAGAGAAGACATCAACACTGTGCAAAACACAGTCCAGGCTTTCCACTGACAGCAGTCCAACTTCACAATTCTTTTCAGCATCAGATGGTGGTTTCATCATAAAATGAAATTGCTCTGGTTTTTTCACACTGATCATATCAGCAAATGTTTGATTTTGCTTATTGTTTCAGCATCTCAACTTTTCTTCACAAAGTTAAACAGGCTAAAGGAAAAACGCAGAGACATGAATGTTATTGGGGGACACTACCCAGAACTTGAAGCTAGCACCTCTGACAAGTGTGGCTTTCAGGGGAGAGAAGATGCTGTCAGCCATCAGATACAGCCAAAGAATTGCTTGACCAACCCAAACCCAGAGAAAATTTCACTGAAATCAGCCATATTCTAGCAGGGAAGAATTTATCATGAAAATGTCAGAAATTAAAAGACCTGCCACCAAGACACTGCAGGTTTTTTCCTCCACAAGATACTTTACAATGCCATGACAAGTCCAGTTTGCGGTATGGCAAGCAATAGGCTTTCACTTGTTTTGGTGGACATTCACCACTCAGTGGAAGAAGACAACCTCTCCGGAGAAGGAGAGCCATCTGCAAAAAGGATTACTATACATCAGCTTTCCCGCAAAGCAATAAACAGCTGGAGAGAGTTATTAATAGATTTGCTTTCCACGGCAGACTCAGACTAAGGCAGAATGAGGAACGGCAGAGACTGGGAGACAGAGGAGCAAACTAGGAAACTAATTTGGAGTCTAGACCTTCGGGATGAAGAACAAAGCTTAACCTCAGCAGTATCCAGCAATGTACACTCATTCCCCATTCCAGAGTGCTCCATGAACCACACAACTGTTGTCTCACTGCCCATTTAATGCACACAGTAGAAAGACCACAACTGGACGACAGCTCAGCTGTGCAAATAATCATTTGCTTCTCCTTACTGCAGGCAACCAAAAATAAGAGTAGAGAAAGATTCACTTGCAATTTGGTAAACCAGTGCCCACACCCCCCCCCCAATTAAAGTGGGATGGAAAACTGTCACTCCCTGAAATATTCATAGGCAGCTGTAACTAAGCCAGTGAGCCAAAGATTAGCATAGGGAGCAGTAAAGAGAAAGGGCCTCTCATTTAAATGGGTCGTTAAGGAACCAGGGTTAGAGTGTGAAAGGAAATTACATACTAATTAGCTCATGTGTCTCGCACACACCATAACAACTCCGCAAGCCCCTGGAGAGCTGGGGCAATAGCTCCCTGCATGTAAAGAGTCTATGCTCATTAGTAAATTAGCACCTGGTTATCCATCTAAAACGGCTGGTTGTTTTAGGCTTGTGTGTATCATAATCTGAACCGGGGTTGGCTGTATGGACTCCAGGGGCCCAGAGTATGTCACACATGGAAGCTGGGCCTGCAAAAAGCACACATATTTAATTGAAGGGATGCCATGTTAAAATATGGCTTTTCATTTTTGTATTTTCATTAATGGTTTTGTTGGCCCTTCCTTTATAGGTCTCTTAACAAGCACAGGTAAAAAGGGTCCCAGAACATAGGGAGGTTTTCTCCTGTTCAGCTTGGAAACTTGGTCCAGAGTCTCCAGAGCCCAGCTGGGCTCTTTTCTTCAGCAAGGTTATCTCTCGTAATACTGACTCTGGAAGATTCACTGATAGCCTGGGCTATGCTCCAGCTTGTAACTCACTGGAATTCACTAAATAATTTTTCTGGTGTCGCATAAGATGGAATAGATGCCAGTGGCCTCTCCTGTTTCTGGAATGAACAGAATCAAGACATAGCACACATGCATTGGCTTTTCTCCCCGAAACTGGCAGAACTAGCTGTGCTCATACACCCAGGGAACAGGCCCACCAAAGAAGAGGGGGCAGCTTTGGAGTAAAATGACACAATAAAGGTTTCCCTCCTCTTAGAGAGCGTCAAGTGCTACTAACTTGAGTTAAACTGGTTATGAATCAAGGATCCTCAGCACCTTGAATGGGATGCTCTAGCATCTCACAAGATCAGGCTTTAATCAGTAAAAAATGTACTTAAAATTAACAATCTTCTCTTGTCGTGGCAAACCTCCTAAGGGGGAGGGTGACAGGAGATATGCGTGGGAGGCTGGGTATGTAGATTACTCTAGGGAATCTAATGAGGTGCCCAGTTGATGAAAAAGCAAATAGATTAGCATGAAAATGGAGGCTGGTGCTTTATTACTTCACACTGAATTTCTCAGTGCTATTAATGTTGTTCCTTTTCGTACTTTTGGAGTGTTTGACTGCATCTCCTTCTGGAGATGCCTCACTGTCTTCCCTGTCTGTCCCTGCGCACGTGGATCTGTAACCTCCAGAGGTTTACCTGCTTGGCATAAATAACAGTATTTCTACTCAAGCAAATGGAGCTTTGCAGGTTTAATGCAGCTGGAGCTATGTCTCTTTAAATGTCATCCCTAACACATTTCCTAGGACTTTTTCATATGAGAAGGAATAGCATTACCCAGACATGTCAAAGTGTATTACCTAATCATCAGGTTTGTTAAACGAATGGCAGTCATTAAAGAATGCTGTACCAGAGCAAGGATGTGTATTTTTATCGTGCAACCCATGAGGTCAATGAAGCTCTTGATAAGGATATCTTATTTGTTACAGAAAGGAAGAAAATACTACAAAAAATAAGACATGTGGAAGTGGGCACTGAGCAACAAGACACCTATCGTTAACATATAATCCAGTTCATTATTTTTTATGACTTTTATTATGTTTACTGCAGGGTGCAGCCCAATTGAACTCATTAATTTGGCAATTATACAGAAAAAGAAAAAAGGGCCTTAGGCTTTGACTTGCATCCAAACTGCCTCAAATGACAAGTGCTACTTCTCTATACCAGCTTTTAAAGAGTGAGTGGGAAGCAGAAAAGGCAATAAATTAACAGAAAAACTTCCACGAACATACATGCATGAAGAGAAGACAAGAGATTTAATTCTGAAGGTTTTCTGCTATAACAGCATTAAAAACATTTGATATATATTTCTTTGATAAGGACATGTTATTTTATGAAATTCTCCCATGCCTCTCTATTAGTAAATGCTCTAAAGTGTTGAAAATACAATTTATTCAAATTTTCTTCCTGGATTTCTTTTACTAAACTTTAGTATTCCCTACTTCTCCCTCTCCTGAAGACTTTATCCCTCTCCATTCTGCAGTGTTAGATACAGAGTGCCTATCTGATACCAGATAAATGCCAGGTACGGGGAAAGTTGTTAAGGTAATACCATTGCCAGCAATTACAAAACTTTGGGCCCAGAATTTCCATCTACGACTCATGAATATTTCACACAAATATCTTGACAAAAGACCAAATTGCCTTAGTTGGCAGGGTAAGCCTATGGGCATTGGGTGCACAAACACAAGCTGTGAAAATAAAAAGGAATAATTTGGCATCTGTTGCATATATTAGGAAGTGTTTGGAGTAGCACTCTCTGGCAGGGACTTCCAAACCTGCCATGCAGTGACGCACATTTGTGCAGTGAAACAGTTGAAATGTACACTGACTTTTAGGAATCAGTCTGGTGAATATGAAACAGCTTCTGCGTGTCCCAGAGCTGTTATCCAAAATCAACACTGCATTTACTATCCCAGCCGAAGTTTCCTTTGAATTATCTTAGCAGAGGCTTCTCGTGTTATCCTGAGGATGCAAACTCTCCTGTACTAAGAGGAAGACTTTTTAGTGCATACTTAGTGCCAGCATAAGCCATTGATTATTCTCTCCACTCCCCAAGAGGGATCTGCTTGACATTCAAATGAAAGAAGAGAGGACATGTTACAAACCTAGTAAATTTAGCAAGCCGTGAGAAAAGAGACAAGTAGGCTCATGTGAAACCTCATGAGGTTCAACAGGGCCAAGTGCAAGGTCCTGCACTTGCGTCAGGGCAACCCCCAGTATCAATACAGGCCGGGGGATGAAGGGATTGAGAGCAGCCCTGCCGAGAAGGACTTGGGGGTACTGGCGGATGAAAAGCTGGACATGAGCCGGCAATGTGCCCTATCAGCCCAGAAAGCCAACCACATCCTGGGCTGCATCAAAAGAAGCATGGACAGCAGGTTGAGGAAGGTGATTCTGCCCCTCTACTCTACTCTGGTGAGATCCCACCTGGAGTACTGTGTACAGGAAAGCCACAGACCGGTTGGAGCGGGTCCAGAGGAGGGCCACAAAAATGATCAGAGGGCTGGTGCACCTCTCCTATGAGGACAGACTGAGAGAGCTGGGGTTATTCAGCCTGGAGAAGAGAAGGCTCCAGGGAGACCTTATAGCAGCCTTTTGATACTTAAAGGGGGCCTAGAAGAAAGATATTTTAGCAGGGCCTGTTGCGATAGGACAAGGAGCAATGGTTTTAAACTAAAAGAGGGCACATTTACACTAGACATAAGGAAGAAATTTTTTATGCTGAGGGTGGTGAAACACTGGAAGAGGTTGCCCAGAGAGGTGGTAGATGTCCCATCCCTGGAAACATTCAAGGCCAGGTTGGACGGGGCTCTAAGCAACCTCCTCTAGTTGAAGATGTCCCTGCTCATTGCAGGGGGGTTGGACTAGGTGACCTTTAAAGGTCCTTTGCAACCCAAACTATTCTATGATTCTAAAATGAGGTAGTTACTGGGAGACTTTCATCCCCTGCTGACCCCACTGCCATTACTGAGGTACAGATTTTACCCAGGGTTCTTAGCAGAAGAACCATTTCATAGCCCTGTCCCACTCACAGGATAACAAGTTATGGTCAGATACTGATCCAGAACAGGAATATGTCACCTTATGACATTCAGGCAAAAAAATTACATTGGTGGAAAAAAGTAGTGTACTGGCAAATTACTTACTCTGGGGATGATTCCGGGGTTAAATTAGACATCTCTTCTGGTGTAGGTACTGCCCATGCACGCATAGCCAAAGAGAGGGAGGGAGAAAAGAAATTGATGATTCAGGAAACCTTTGATTTTCTGCTTGTATACCAATGAAACAATCCTGGCATTACACTTTCTTGCATCTGCCCACTGCCTCTGCAGACTAGAATGTGGAATGTTGGTCATATGTCTCTAGATCACTGTATCTGATCAAGTGCTGCATTTTAAGGCTCACCTTCCCCTTCCTTAAACCATTATGCAATCTTGCACTGGCTTCAATGGTTTCCGGTTTAGACTCAAACACCAGGCCAATTTGATTGCTTTACAACTGCTTCGAAGCCCAGTTGCACGCAGCTCAGTCACTGCTGAAATCCTCCCATCACAGCTCAAAATCTAACTACTGGCTGCAATCTAACATGGCTGCAATCCTCCTTTCGCATGGGGTTACATCCCAGTACCCTGTAAAACCACAGGATGTTGGGATAGCTGCTGATGACATCTGAGGATAATGTATCTGACTTTGGCTGCCCTCTCCTGGAATGCAAAAAGCCACCTGGACTTTGAAGAAGAAAATTTTGCACATCTCAACACTCTAGAGACTCTGAAAACTGAAATAGGCCAGCAGATAAGAAACCACTGATTGTATTAAGGAGATTTTTACACCAATTACCACAGGAGGTAAAAAAAGCATTAACCAAGATCAAACAAGCTGTGCTTCGAAGGACAGTTACAGTCTATTGCCGCTGGCTATCTTTTTGCAGCAGAAGGCTCAGCTTGTGGCTATGGAGAGGCAACAGACCACAGCCATAGGGGAAAAGGCAGAGCTCTAGGTTCTCTGTCAAAACAACTGGAGAAGCTGAAGGTAAAATCTTCTTGTGTTCTAAGAGCTACAACAGGGATAGTTAGAGCTGTATGGCTAGACTGCGAGAGTGCTTAGGAGATGCTGTTGGAGCAGGTGCAGTGGCATGACAGGGCCTGCTCACACGTGCCTTGAGTTAAGGCTGGCTGACACTATCACTCTCATTTTCAGTACCAATATCCAGCCCTCAGCACATGAGATTTGCAAAGCCACTGAGAGGTATCAACTTGCTGCTGAATGTCTGCCCAGATGAGAACCATCCTGTACGTCTGGGCGAGTACTCACCTTGCAATTTCCGGCGATGGAAGCGAGGAGACCCCAGGAAACTATTCTTGATTGAGTTGAGCCGTGTCCTCCATGGCATTCCTCCAATGCTGGGGCTGGATGGTGGTGTTGGGTTGGGTGTGCCTGCTGGGCTCTCCTTTGGCGTATGGACAGGTGTCCCCTTGGGGGTAGGGAGGGGACTTCCCCTTGGAGAGGGGTGAGGGGTGACCTGTATGATGGGGATAGATTTGGTGCTTGGGTCAGTACTAGAAGGGAGCAATCTAACAGGAGACATAGGGTTGGTCTGCACTTTAGGAACAGCCAGCTGTGGGTTAAAGCCGGCAGCAGGTGAGCGGCCCTGAGCATTCTGCACAGGGGTGTTCTGGGAAGAGGGGGCGCTGGTATTGCTGGCAGGGAGTGGGTTGGATTTAGTAGACTGGAGTGGTTTTTCGGCCAATTTGCTCTTGGATGGCAAAGTCTGCGTCTTTGGGTTGGGCTGAAGTGCTGGCTTTGGTTGGAGTACATGTCCAGGCCTGGAGGCGTTCCTACAAGCATCAGGGTCCAAGGAGACTTGGGGTCGGGGAGAGAAAGGGAGGTCGGAGGTCTGAGGGGGGATGAAGAACTTTCTGATAGGCTACGAGACAGACGCAGAGTGTCCATGCACATCAAAAACAGTGAAATAACGCATAGAGCGGGCGAGCAGAGAAAGGAAAGTCAGAATAAAATCCATCCGAGTCACAAAGATGCACCATGTCACAAGGAGACACAAGAGATGGAGGTGAAGGGGTAGTGGGGGGGAAGGGATTTTGCAAAGAAACAAAAACAAACAAACAAACAAAAAACAAAAAAAAGACATGCAGTTAGCTGGGAACACAGCATAATCAACAACAGCAGCAGCGGCAGCAGCAAGAACAACAGTGTCATAACAGGCTTCATCATATTAACCAACCAAGTGTCAGCAAAGGAAAACAACAGAAAGAAAAGTAAAACAAAGGAAAAGTAAAACAAAACAAAACAAAAAAAACAAAACGAAAGGAAGTAACTAAGAAAAAAGAAGAGAGAAATGCCATCTCTCTGGGATTGTTCTGATTGCCCTGCAGTGAGAGAAGCACGATGCTGTAGGGAGGTGAGGAAGGGGAAGAAGAACCACTCAAGCCACAGACAAATTGAGATGTGCCAAGAATGGGACCACCTCTTTCAGCTCCAAGTGCCCATATGCAAACCCAGCAGAGAGATGAAACTCGAAACAGGTGTGTGATACATACGGAGTGGTAGGCGATACACACAGGTTATTGCACACACCAGTCAGAACCTCTTTCCTTCCTCTTTACCCCTGACTCTGGCTAACGCACACCCCGGCTGCAGCCACCCATTGCAGTAAGAGGGGGAAAAGGGAGAGTGATGCCACATGGGCATCCACTGTTCTCCCCTGCCCTGGAAGGTTAAACCGCTCAGCATTCACTTGGAGGCTTCAGAGCACACACCACCATGAGAAAAACATGAACTCAGGTTGGTGTTTGATCTACAGCAAAAACTTCAGAGAGGCCTGGCAAATTTATTTATCTGGGAAGAGATGATACTTCCCATCGGACTTTACGCTTCTCCTGCAACGTCCCTCATCGCATTAAAGGACAGCTTGATAATCGTAATTTCTGTCATGAAGTCACAACAATATTTGCCATTAAGTCCCAATTCTATGGAGGGGGTGGGTCAAGCCATTGTTTTGTAAGACACAGTTTTAAAAGAAAAAGACAACAAAGTTCATAATCCATCACTGAGTTATCAAAATGGGATTATGATTATTTTTTTTCCCCAAACAAGAACATTTACACATGTTAGAGGCATCCTGGGAAGCCATTCATATGTCAACAGCCAACAGCAATACACAGACTTGGGGGGATAGAAGCCTTTTAAAGGGGTATCGGCAAGCTAAAAATCACATTTAAAACGAAACAAATGTCCTTACAAAATGCTGCTGTTAAAACTTCAGATTACAAATACTGGCAGAATTGTAAAAACAGAAATCATTACTCGAGATCTTTAGCTTTGGTCTGCACTCAGACTCTGATTTCTATAAATTATTACCTATTACAAATTATTTATCACCATTATTATTATTATCCATTCTTAACACCTAAAAGCTGTAATCAAGCGCTCTCCAGACATACCACGGACATGTAACCATGCCTCAAATCTCAGTTCCTGGTAAGCACACTCACCAGTGAGTTTACTTTCTGGGTTTGATGGATTAGCACAAAGTTGCCATGTTTAAAAAATGCAGAAATATATTTAAGTCTTAATTCATAAAATTGTTTGCATCAAAGTTTTGTTTAATTTAAAGAACTTAGTGTTAGGTCACAAAAATTAAAGAAAATCACTATTTCAAAACTATTAGGATTGTAAAGTTAAACTGAAGTCTGCCATGTTGGTAAATTCTGATCACCAATGGGAAAGGAAGGGGAAAAGATGAGGAAAGTGGTTAATTTATGGAAGTCACTATCAGCATCTGACTATTAACCATTTACAAGTGACACCAATGGATAAAAGTTGTTGATTGCAAATGTTTCCTTGCAATTTTTTATCTTATGTGTATGATGGTTTGAGAAACAAATTTGAAAGAAATAAAATCAAATTCAACTCCCACTTAAGCCATTAAAAATATGAAGGGGCCCCCTTAATTACCACATTTTTTATAATGAAGTAAAGAACAAGATTAGGTCTGTATTTCAGCTGGTGCAATGGTGAACACCATTAGCAAGATCTTGTGAGATTTAAGAAGTCTTAGCTGCTGTGGAATTCAATTCCTCATAGAACTGAACCTAAGCAGCGCATATAGTGAAATGTGTATTTGCTTTTTAAAGTATGTTCTCTTTCAATATTCTAAGGTGCTATTAAAAGCATAGGTAAGGACATTTAAAAAAATATTATTTTTATTCCAACATTTCCTTTTAAGCCTCAAATTTGACCTGCCTTAATATTGCTGTGATCTGCCGAAAATGCCGTCTGGTTGCTAAATCCCTTTGAAGACTATTTAATCAACTGCCTATTAAGTAATAATGGTAAGATACAGCAACTATGGAACAGATCTTGTCATCCTTATTCTTTGATGTAGTCCTACTGAGATGTCAGAAATTGATCCCAAGAGATCAATTAACGAGATCAAGATTTAAGTTTGCTGTACTGGATGCTTATTTTGTGCACGAAACTGTTTCCATGCTCTTTTCCAGTACATTTTGCAGTGGCATAAGAGTTCTCAGACCTCTGCTTCGTTCCACTGACATCCAGGAGTCCCAGTGCAGAAACAAGGAAATGGAACTGGTTCCTGGCACTTTAAAGACCCAGAGGAGAACACAAACACTAGTGGTCTAGTGTTTCAACCAATCAAGGAACTGGAAGCTTTACTAGCCTATAAACTCACACCCAATAGTTTGTCTTTATGCATAAGAATTACACAATTTTACTGGGGAATTACAATTTTAAATATTTTGAATACCGATGCTATCTTCATATACCTAAGAGTATACACCATAGGTGTATTCCATACCATAACACATGGAATATATTCATTTCCAATGGGGGATGCCATCTTCTCATGAAGTCATGAAAGGCATGTAGAAATGCTCCGAAGACTCTGGGCCAGACAATTAGGTAACATGGATTGCCACAGCCCTACAGAATTCTCAATGAGGCCTGGACTTCTGTAAGGCCTGCAGTCTTGAAGTGACTAAGCTGACCTTGTCAGACACTAGGAATACTTTTATATGCTCTTAACCCTAAAGAAGTTACCAAGGAGAGGGGGGGCCTCTGTCATTGCACTCAGAAACTGTAATGACTTTGCAACAGATGTACTATCAAGCACGTTTTGTGCTAGCTGAGTATCGGTATTAACAGAGTATTGGTATTTAGTTGACTGTATATTGAATAAGAGCATGTGAATGTACCTTATTTATAGTTACATCCTTTTCTTATCTTAATTACTCAACTTCTTACTTTCCTTTTAAATTTCCTAGCTCTCAAATTTGTATAATTTATTTCCTCTGACTTTCTAATACAAGCTATACCAAGGCAAACAGAATAAAGCTGGTTGTAACCGGCATGGTTTGGTGCTCTACTGTGACCTGATTGAAGGTAGCTGTAAAATGGTTCCTGATATTTGGTCTGAAATCACACCGTACACAGGCTTCAGCTGGATATAGCAGTGTTTAGTCATAGCAACATTATTCGATGTGCTTATGAGACTGAAAAAGGGCAGGGGCACAGCGAGATCCCTGCTAACAGTGCAGGGAACACGTAGGAGAAATTCTCTGCTTGCATTTGTAAATAACATTTCCCTCACCACCCATAAAAATTTACAAGCTGCCAAGGAAAAACAAAACATCCCAGCTAAGAGCCACCGCTCTGCAGCAACAGATGTTGAAAAGCGTCAAGCATGTGTGAGTGAACCGGACCAACAGATCTTGAAGCAGCACCACTTACCCTTGGACTGCTGAGAGGACTGGTGGAGAGCCCAGATGACGCTCCGCTGATTGACCGAGACCTGAATGGACACAACAAGGAAAACAGCCCTCAGAAAACTTGGACAAGTAATAGCCCTGAACACCAGCCACCACAGGCACAGGCATGAAGTGAGGAGGAGGAGGGAGGCTGTCACTGGAAAAGCACATGACTCTTTCCTTTCACTGCTGTCACGTTTTTCAGTTGTCCCACCCTCAAAACAAAGAAATGCTGTTGCTCAGGGAGGATACTATAATCCCTTTTAATCAAGAGAGTTGCTACCTTCTTTGTGGTCATCAAACACACAGAAGCTACTACCTCTGACCTGTGCAAGCTGAACTGCTGAATTCAAAAAGGACTGTCAAGACATTCATGTTGGTGCTGAGAATTCTCATCTGCACCATGCTGGTGGACACAGAATGACACGTTTTCTGTCACGAGCAACATGGAAAAGCACCATTGTGTACAAGGCACAAAGGCAAGGGATTCTTCCAGATATTAAAAAAACCCTAAGTCTCCACGACCCAGGCACGCAATCGTTTCCTATGTGACGACTTCCCACTGAAATCAAAGCTCACATTGGCTTAACCCTTTCCAGCTTCTCGCTGATGCATTTCACATCTCTGTTCTCCAGTAAGATTCCCTGCTGTTAAACAAGCCAGATCTTCTCTCTGGATAACAAGTTCTGTTGTTGATGACTTTACTAACATCAAGATAACAGCCCAGGTGCCCTCAAAAAGAGGCCAGTCAAGGGAGAATAAAACGTTCTTCTATTTGCTGACAAGGTCACCTATACTGTAATGCTCTTAGGCTCTCCAGCAAAGGCCACCTATGAAAAATGTCATCTGTAGACAATAAAACGTACAAATATGCTATGCTAAACATGCTGAAAAGACAGACAGGCCAAATGCACAAACATTTCAGCAGCAGCAGTTTCCAGGAGGAGGGCTGCCCAGCAGGAAAAAAAGCAACACTCCACATGACTGTAAATGAGTAAGGCCCAGAGGCAGCACCTTTCTATCCTTCTTACCTAGAAAGAAAGTTGTCTTGAAGACTTAAACATCTTATAGGAGAGGACTTGGCTAAGAACCTAGCTGCTCAACAACCACCACGCAACATGTCAATATAGCAAACCTACCAATGTTTCACCTATAGTAAGAGCCATGAAAGCAATTACTTGCCTTCAGGTAACAAACATGAAAAGGTGAAATCCTGTAGATGCCTGGAAAACAGAGTGCATGTGTGTATGTGTATACATATGTGTCTCTGTGTGTGTGTACACAAATAATATATTTAAAATTGATACAGGTCAGATAGTTAATGTCAGGTTATACGTAAGAGAATATAAAACAAATTTAGACCAGACGCTGTCTCAGTTTACTCTCTTCTACTGTTATAGAAGAACAAAACAAAAAAAAAATCACTTTCTAAAATGGTCTTGTGGACATATATTACTAAATAAATTTAAGTTGTAGAATTATTAAAAAATATGTGAACTGCAAAAGAGGAAATATTTCCGAAGAGAGAGTAAGCTCCAACTGAACACAATGGCAGGTCCTGTTCTCTGTATTTGTATCCTCTGCAGAAACTACTCACTGATGGTTTTCTTTGTATCTCATTGCAGTTTGTCCACCACAGTAAATAGGTGAAACCCAGAAGCCCAGTCTCGGCATGCTTTTTTGCCAGATTAAATCTAAATTTGCACCATGAAGATCTGGGGCAGTCATTCTATGCAGAAACTCCCCACTTACGTCCTTCCTCGTACCCTGCTGCAGTCTGCCCGTCACAGGACAGCAGTCAAAAACCAGAAGCTCAGTCTTGGCATTCTTTTGCACTAGATTAAACCTAAATTCATACCATCAAGCTCTGGGGCACTCATAAAAGTTTTTGCAAAGTAATTTTACGGGGAGAACCGTCTGCTCCAATTTTGAAAGGCTAATTTATGTGCCTCTCCTATAACTGAAGTAGCTGAGTGCAACACAGATGTTGTGCATATGGGAAGTCCATTTAGTTAAAATCTTTCTTTTATAAGTCATCAGGAAAAGGTTCTTCCAAACCGTAAATTACGAGAGGAGCCTACAGATTATCTTGGACAAATGTGGTAGGCATTTAGGTGCCCAGAGATTCAATTAAATACCTACTTAGGAGTTAAACTCCCACTAGAAGCTGTTCCCACCAACTCTTAATTGTGGTGGGAAAGTCCTCTCTGACACTCACCTGAATTCCAGGATACTTGATTAAAAGTTCCAATCTGCTATTTCCTCTTTGCAATCAGATGTTTCCAACAGTCCTGAATTCTCCCCTCCCAAACCCCATTGCCTCCTATTTTTTTACAAAAACGATCACACACATGGAGGGCAAAACACAGCAGGCCCCACCTCCCAACTCCCAGTTCCTTATTGGAAGCAATATTTGAAAAAGACTTGTTGTGTACTGTGTTTTCATCCAGCCTAGGAGCCTGAGGTAGGGGACAGAAGAGAGAGTTAGTGTGAAATCCTCCTGGAAATGCATTCAGTATCCACATGACTGCTATTGAACAAGCTTTATTCCTGCTGCTGATTTACATGCAAAATACATAAGAAGTAAAGTAGCCCTATAGCAAGTTTTAGTTTGTCCACACTGGACATTGTATAGAGGAGCAGTGGAAAGACTTTAAAGAATCCCGGGTTAATTTTTAGTGCCGGGGTGAAAAGACAGCTGTACATTTTCAAAACTTTTCCCTTTTACAAGAGAGTGCTGGTATGGGACATGACACCCAGACTGAGGAGTCTTCCTTGCGTCTTCTTCAATTTAATAAATCTCCCATAATTTACCTTTACAAATGGGACATAGTCCCCAGGCTGGCTATAAAAACTCAGTACAGTGGCAGGTTCTATACTCCAGTACAAAAATGCTAACAAGCAAAAATGACAGATTTGTCCCTCCCATCAAGATCATCTTTGCTGGGAAATGCTAAAATTCAGTTTTTTAAAAAAACCTAACACATGCACTGCTCCTGTATCTCAGACTCAGGTGGACAGAACTGGGACAGAGCCAAAATAAAGTAATGAAAATGTTGCATTATGCTGAAATGCTGTAATGAAAGAACAGAGAGAATTTAAATTTTTATCCCTCTCACCAGAAAATGAAAGTATGAGGCCCTACAGGCAGCACATCAGTGTGGCAGACCCTGGATGATCTCATGTGTGGGAAGAGGAGAAAAATATGGCATCATCTTATCTCTATGGCTATGAACTAAGTTTATTTAGTGGGAAACGTCTATTAGTGAGTAACCTCCTGAGAGTCTCTACAGGCATTAAATGTCATTGGAAGTTTTAAATCTATAATTATTCCAATAACTTAATACTAAATGCAACAATCTAGAAAACTATGAACATTGTGTGTGACTCATTTTGCTCCGTGTTTTGCATTGCTGTATGCTTCCAACTCAATGGAAGCCATCAAAAAGTTGTTGAAAATACAAGCAGAAAAGTTAATGCAGTTGCTTAGATAAAGAGCACTCCCTCAAACACAACTGCCAGATTTAGAGACACAAGAAGAGATTCTTTAGTCCCTTCCAAAGTGACATAGTTGTTTTGCCAAGACCGGAGGGAGGAATTAAAAAAAACCCCAAACCTAAGGGAGCTAGATCCAAGGTTTCGGAGGGGGAAGATGTAGAGGCCGTTCTAAACATGAGATGGGCACTGAGACCATTGGAGGCTATTCCTCCCATCTCATAGATTGACAATAATCTGGAGACATCTGAGCTATGAAAGAGAGAGGCCAAGGACTGAAATGACACGTGCATGTGTGGGCTACAGTTTGTAGATGTGATGATTTTATACCTTATTCAATCTATCTGATACTTCAAAGTATCAAAGTTAAAAGGTCCCTTGTCTTAAAGTAATTTTTTACTCATTTTAGCCAGCTTCTGTCAAAAGGGAAGCCATGCGAGGCCCAATTCATGTTAGACCAGTAGTCTCTTACTGGTGAAATTGAGGAGCCTGAATCCAGTTTCCAGCTGGTTTCAGAGAACCATAGAATTTCTCGAGAGCCAAGAGATAAAGGGCCACAGCCTCACACTGCTGAGGTGTAGGCAGAGAGAAATACAAGACGGAAAAGCACAGCAGACCTGGTA
The DNA here is from genome assembly GCF_964199755.1 of Larus michahellis. Taxonomy (NCBI): domain Eukaryota; kingdom Metazoa; phylum Chordata; class Aves; order Charadriiformes; family Laridae; genus Larus; species Larus michahellis. The sequence goes on along the minus strand of NC_133899.1, from coordinate 75,775,802 downwards.
ACCGTACTACACATATAACACACGTACAGAGCACCTCTATGTAGCCCGTGACTCAGATTAATTTTCAAGTGCTCTAAACAGCGCATCTGCTAGTACACACCAGTAGAGTGTAAAGGCTTCACAGCCAGCATTAAACATTTGGGTCAGATTTGGTATTTGTTTCTTCTTTGAATAACCATCTCACAGAAATTTTTCTTACAGTCAAAGGGGAGGTTGGTACCTTGTTGCAGTCCCAGCAGAACTTGCTTTCATAGCACAGTTTTACCAGGATGCTGAATACAGCCTCTTAGCTGGTCAAGCTGGAGCCATGCTTCCAAGAAGGGGAGCCTGCAGCATGCATGCAGCGTGCAGTGATGCATCAGACTTGTGTCCGTGGGTGAAATGTCTTAGAAAATTTTGAATTGGTTTGATTCCATGTGTAGTTTTGAAAGTCATTCCCAAAACTTCCAGCCAACCTCTTATTTGCTTCAATCATAAATTGGGTGGAATTTGATACTCCTCTTTGCTCACTCACTCAAATAAAGGCAAAAAATTCTAAACTGTGTCTCAGGGTGTAAGACCCCTGAAAATGACCTGAATTGATCTGCAATAGGTCAGGCACTGTGTGTTACAACATTTCACCACTATTACTCTTGGGTGTCCCAAAGGATACAAACTGCGCTACCATGCTCCCTCATCTAGTGAACACAAATACCTTTGATGCTCCTCCATCTTACAGTCCCAACCGTGCAATTAATACTAAGTATAAAACCTCTTACTGGGAATACTTGAGCTTAAGTCAGAAGGTCTACTCATGGTAATAACCGCTTGTAAGCCTTACAAAGAGTACAGAGAAAGGACCGCAGGTGTTGGTAATACACCTCTTCTTCCTTTCAGCGCACACAGAGGGTGATGTTAAACAGCACCACCTTCCTTATTTGGACAATTATACTAAAGTTCCATTTATAAATGGTTTAGAAAGAATTAATAAACAGTAAAGCATGCAACAAACATGGGAAGTAAATGTTACTGGTGCTAATTAGCTTTCTCAATATGTATCCTCTCAAAAAGCTTTTGATGTAGTCTGTAGTGATCTATTACAATGTTTTTATTAAATCATTTATTAATAAAATATTCTCCTTCTGTTAAGTATTTATAAATGGAACTTTAATTTGAAGCGTGACTGCATTCCTAGTTGTACCTATACCCTCTTTATTTAAAATAAAGAGCTTTGAAGATATATCTGTCTCTAGGGCCATCTGTTCACCTCTTAAGAAAACATATACTAGAAAGAGAGGGAATACCCAGCATTTTTTTAATAACACGGATGGGATTCAGCTTCATCTTAAAAAAAAAAAAAGAAAAGAGGGATAAATTAGGATCAAAATTAACTGGAAGGTACCCAACAGATACAAAAAGTGCTAAACGGAGAAGGGGGTTTCATTCTCAGAAGGTGCCCTGGTACCTGCACAGTGTCTGAGGATAGTTCTCTGTGCCCACAGACACTGAAACATAGAGACAAATGAGAGAACAGAAAACAACCCAAAAGTAAATTATATGGAGTGTGACTCCAACATAAAAGCACACAAACACACACAAAAGCACCAAAAATGCTTCTTCCCACATCTCTCTCTCCCTGCGGTAAAGCCTCATTCACTGACGTATATCAGCCTGTATTGTATTTGTAAAGTGCAAATGAAAAGTTTCTCTACAAGACACAACAGGTCCCGCAACAGGAATAATCCAAAACTAGAGCTTACCCCAACGGATCAGCACTCGCCATCCTCGGAAAGGGAAAATGAAGAGAGAAGGAAGAGAGAGAAAGAAAGAGAGAGGGATGTGGAGGCAGGTGGAGAGAAGAGTAGGAAAAGCAGAGTGAAATACTGTTCGGAGAACGGAACGGTCATAATTATGCCACCAGTGCCTACGTCTTCAGAGACCAGGAACACTAGGGGGACAGTTTCATTTACCAGAAAACAACTTTTGTCCTGCTCATAACATTGCAGACACATCCAACTTTGACACTGGGGAATATGGAGAGGGATATACTAAGGCTGTAAAAAAAAAAATTCCAAGCCAAATCCCAATTAAAGCAGTCAGCAGAGCAATGGGGTTCATACTTCATACTGCATTTCTTTTCTGCCTCTTACATAAGGCACAGTTATATCAGACTGTTATCAAGGAAGTTTTTCTTTTTGTCCCCAGTCTGCTCAGTGTAGTGTCCCTCTGTCCCCCAAGCTGGCCTGGTAAGAAGTACTTTTTTTGCCACGAATGAACTGTGAAACGTATTGGTTATTAAAGCATGCATTTCTGAGCCAGCTTGGGAGCCCAGGGTACAAGATTGTAGCTCAAGCTGTGAATCTGCTTTGTTACTGGCTTATTAGTCATGATGGTCTTACAGTCAGGAATTCAGATCAGCTAGAACATACCAGCTCAGCAACCCGGCACTTATCTCTGTGGATGCCATCTTGTGCTCCAGGATCTCATTTTTCATTTAAAATAAATTCAGTCTCTGGGTCTTAAAGGTTGCAACGAAAATCTTTCAAATGTGAATGGAGAATAAATCAATGCTGTGCTGAAAAGAGTCTGAAACAGCAGCTCTAAAAGCAGAATGAATTTCTGGCATGATGAATTTGAAGCCTAGCGACAATCAAAAACTTCAGTATTCTTAATTTTTTACTACTAACCAAAGCATCCAAAATCAAAAGGAATAGTCAGGTTATTAAGTTTTCAGGGGTGCAGGTAAGCAAACTCAGGGAAGTGTCACCACCTTTTCACATTAATAAAGATTAGATTAGCAATAAAAAAAGATCTGGTGTGTTATTAAGCCAAATTATTTTCAAGTCAGATGCAGCGCTTTTTTTCCTCTCTGTCTCTTTCTCTCTCTCTTTCTCTCCATTTTCAGTAACAGGCTCCCAAGCTGCCAGAGCTGCCTCTGGCTGGGTGAAGAAAATCCATTCTCCACAAGACGGTCACCAACAGAAATGCCAAATTTAATATATGCCCAGTAGATTTCACAGTTTACTGCTCAGTGCAACTAGCCATGCTTCCGGTTACATCAACATTGCAAATGCTGGGTGGGCAACGCAAGGCAGTTTGAGAGAAGTTAAAATTAAAACATAGTTAGAATAGGAGGAAAAAGCTGTTGTGCTACGCATTGATAGAGAAGTGGAAAGAAGCATTACAGTAAGTTCTTTTTCATGTGTTTGAGTGACACTCCATTTGTATTTCGGCCTGGAGTGCAAATTTGGGCAAGATATAATTCATTAATATACATATATATGTATATGTCTGGGGACAAACGCTGTCCTCAATTGTACCCATACAAATCTATCTATAGTGATGTAACTGAGAAGAGCAAATTGACACCCATTGTATATTGGAACGTGTGTGTATATACAGAAAATACACCCATATTCACACATGCAGAGTATTAAAATGTAAATAGAATGGGTGCAAGAAGGTTGATTAATTTTTCTTTCAAGTCATTTTCCCAACAGGGAAGGTACTGAAGAGGTTAACAAAGAGAATGGAAAGCAAATTGACAGTAGGGAAAAGGAAGAGGAAAATGAGGTTTAAAAAAAATGAACAATCCCAGGACACAATAGACCCAGAAGCGCAGACATGTGCATTCCCTACAATACTGAAGCAAGTGAACTACGGAGCTGCAGCAACCCAGATACAGAAGAAGAGAAGCACTGAAAGAGGGGGTGAAAGAGAAAGTCAGAAAGAAAGAAAAAGAAAAAGAAAGGGACAGTGGCCTCAGCTACTAAGACAACCATGTGCATCTAGAGGGAAGGGACCCTTAAAGATGCAGTATTCCTTTAAAAAAGACATCATAAAGTTGGATAATTAAACACTGGCCAAAAATTTAATGGCCACCATGATTAGCTCTCTCCATTTTGCTGGGGTTCTCTTTGCTGCCTATCCCTTTCTTTCACGTGGCTTTCATGCGCAGATCCAGAATCCAGGTCCTCTCACTTTCCCACCACTGAGGTCCCTCGTCCTAACTCTTAGAAGTGGGAGGGAGGTAAGACCACAGCGAATGTGATCCTCCAAAAATCAGCCTGGTCCTTCAATGAGAATGACTCTGGGTGATCCTTGTGCAGTGCCCTAATCTTCTCCTTCTGTGTTCTGAAAAATATTACCTTTGAGAGGGAACATGAAATGCCCATGTGCATTTAAGAAATTCCCGCAGCAGTTACTGAAGGGTCATTTCCTCTGCTCCTAAAATAGCTGTAGCAGTTGCTAGAGAAGGACAGAGGGACAACGAATGGTGCTGGGAACACCTGCTGAAAGACCCATCTCCTGTTGCAGATAAAATTTCTGCACTTCTCTTACTGGACCTGACTTGTAATTACTGTGGAAAAGCTCATCTTCAGAGTAGTTTCAGCCTAACTTTTAATGCAAGAAGTGCCATATGTTCAAGAACAGAACTTACATATAGGGAGAATCAGAGAAAAGAACATGAATTTCCATGTCTATGGTAACAGTCCAGGAAAGCCCAGCCACTAAGGACTGTATAACGACTACTTCTTCATGGCTGTCCAATGCTTATTCCTATCTTGTCATTTTAAAGAGGGTGCTTTACACACCATGCGAGGCACAATCTCTCCTGTAGATGCACGATGTTCTTCATTGTGCCGGGTTCAAGACTTGAAACACTGTCCACAAAGGACTGCCTCAGTTTGCAAAAGGCCAAAACAGGGGCTGTACCTCACACATCCTACAAGTCTCCTGAGGCTTAAAGGCCCCATCTACCGTTAAATATAAAGGTTTCTATTAAAAGGGGAAATGGAAAGAAGAATGGTTTGCCAAGGCCATAGGTTCCTTTAAGGAACCCACTGCTTCCCCCTTTTTGAATCATATGGAACACTCCTAACCTTTGGGTAAGGTACGTGCTTGTCCAAAATGTATAAGGATTACATTTTGATGAAGAATTATCCATTGGAATGCCAGCTTTTAACATTAGAGAAAAAGTCTCTTCCTCTGAGACCGAAATTTTAGGAACATGTCCACTAAAAACCTTCCCAAAAGTTTCAACTTTTTTTTTTGTTCATGGACCCACATGAGTCCACTTAAACTCCCTCAGTCTGGTAGCCTGCATGTGTTCCATTGTGCCTCTCTTAGCAGTTGGGAGTTACTCTTTTTGTTATTCTTCATCATCTGTCACTTGAACTGCTAGATTAGAATCATCCTCCAAAAACTCTGTCTTCGATCATCTTTTCCTCTTGTGTTCTCTGGAACAGTCAGGGTAGTCTTAAGGAGTTTGTCTCTTACCTACAGGCACTTAATATTTTGCTTTGTCAGACAGGATTTCCAAAGTTTCCTACCATTGTTGTCACTGACTCAGTTGTGCTGCTGTTTCTAGTGCCGAGAGTGGAGCACTTTGGGCTTTCCTGGTGTTTTATATTCCAATCCTTCCCAAAGCAGTCTTAGCAAATGCATCTTCTACCCTGGGCATCCTCACTCAGGGCAGAACTGAACCAGAAGTAGCACTAGGATGAAATTTTAGTGGGGAAAACGTTGGTACAGTCACAGGCTGCATTGGGGATAGCCTCAAATGAATGGTACTATACAAAAATATATGTGGTGTGGGGCTGTAAATATCCCACCCTCTTTGTTTCTCTCTAAAGAGAGAACAGCTGTGTCCCGACATGGAGAAGGTAAGTACTGCATCTTTAAGGTCTCAGCAGTGAGGTAGAGGAGAGGAACATATTGTCAGTGTTTATACCTTTCTTCTTTGTTGAATTTGGGATTGGCTTCAGAGATATCCAGGCTTTTACTGAACATTGTTTTACTATGGCAGGAACAAAGCGAGAAAACAGAGTTACTAGTGTGGACATTTATACAAGAGAGTCACCTGAAGCAATGCTGGACACCCAGCCCCCCAACCCATCCTCCCCTTTTTAAGCCATGCTCTGAAAAATTTTTCTTTTACTTTCCAACTATGGCTGAAGCCTACACAGTGCTGAAGTTCATTATCTTCCCCTGACTTCTGAGGTCTATGATGACTTCCCCCGTACATACTAGCAAACCCTGCTCTCCTTTATCCAATTGAAAACCCAGGTATCATCTACTTTGTCATATTGTCCAGGGAAAATAGAACATGCCTGAAGGCGCAAATTGCAATGCACTCATTACTCAGACTTTTCTAGAAGACCTCAACACTAAGCACCATCTGGGAAAAGGTTAAAATCAGACCAGGCCTCTCAGAGGAACAGTAATCCATTTTGTATTCTAATTTGTAGGGTCCATTACCACTTACTCCCAACTCTCTTCCTTATACTCAGCCTACAGAGAAATGCCCTTCTTTATCATCTTGGGTCTGAATCTCTGAAGCTTAGAAGCAAAATTCCCTGTGCTTTGCTAAAGGGGCAGCTCTCTGTAATATGTTTCCCTGGTAAAATGCTTCACTGTTTCACAGAACACTGCTTCCTAATGTTAGCTGATCTTTCATGCAAGCCATCCACTTCAATAACCAGAAGAAAATGAATAGTTAATGAAGCCCATTTTAGAACAGTTTTTGGACTCTCACAGCAGAGCTGCTGAAAATCTCTGGCGTGTCTCCAAGGGATTCTAGCTCCCATGGAATTCTTCCTAGTCTGTGTGATTTTGGCACAAGGGACGAATTAGCTGGTGGGATTCTATGTTCAGAACCTACCTCTTTTCATTTGACATTTCAATGAAATACCAGATAGTCTGAGAGGTGTGGATACCACAACAGCAGATGCAATTAAGATGATATTATGAACCCATTAGTTGACAACTAGTAGGGAAAACCAAGAATTAACAAAACTTAGTCACCAGTTTCAGGGTGGCTGGTGCTTGTGCATACAAACTTTGCCATATACGAAGACCCAATGGAGAACACTCGGAGAGGTCAGCACAAGCATTTCAAGGAGACAGTAAGTTTTTGTGCTGAGTTCCTCTCCTCCTTTATCCCAAATTAAGTTATTGAAGGACTATATTTTTCACATAATACTTTCCCAGCCTGTAGGGCTGAAGGCCACCAAGTTTCAAATCTCAATGGAAAGACATGCCCTCAAACAAGCCAAGACCAGACACTTGTAGGGTTCCCACATGGTTACCAAAAGCACAGTTCATCACACAGACACATAATCCAGAGGTTATAACATAAATCCCCTTTATGCAAGCAAACATCTGTTTACTACTGGGAAAGAAGACAATAGGACTAAATCACAAAACAAATGGGAGTGTTCTGCCCACTGGTTAGAAGAGTATCTCCGCCAACTCAAGAAAGAAGCAATGGCTCTGTGTCTCTGGATTTTTACACAAGTCATCTGTGTCTAAACAGGAGACCTGTTTCCATGGCCCACCTCCATGTCTTCCTAGTATTGTAGCACTGAATAGTCATCTGTTGAGACCTAAAAATGTAATTCTTAAAAAAGCATCCACTTCTGGGATCTAAGCCCTACTGCTGTAAAATCCACTGTCAGTGGGGCATTTCATGGAATATAACATGCGACTAGCCATTAAAAATCCCCCACTCTTGGTGGAAGGCACTTGTCATTTTGTTACTGACTGTTCTGACAGATGGTGCCCCATCAGCAATGCATTGTCCCCAGACAATCCCCATGCAGTGGTGTTCGTTAATGAAGCCAGTTCCCATTATAAACGACCGTGCTGCCAGGAACACAAAAGGTGCTTTTGTCATCTGTGGACGTGGATGGTATGAATTATGGAAGCTCACACACGGAGTAAAACAACATCTTCCCTTTAACCCCTTCCAAAACAAGCACTACCAAGCCTACCATCATCAATCATGGTATTATTACATCCCTGTCTCCACCTTTAATCATACCTTCATGTCCAGCCCTGAGTTGGGGTATGCATTGCCCTGTACCTCTTATGTCCTGGCAGGTTTTGCTTCCTCCTTAAGCCAAAGCCCTTCTTTACTGGTATGTAGCTCTGAATTAATTTCAGACCTTTTGACTTCAGTTGTTTCCTCATGTGCAGAATTGAGTGAGATATTTAAAAGCAAAAGAAATACTTTGGATAGCAAGACACAGCTTCACCTCTTCAGACTTTTGAATCCAAAGTCAAAGCTGAGAGCTGGAAGAGCTTTCAGCTCTCAGAAAACTTTGGGATCAATCTAACACCTCCTATTTGTTCCGCCCAGTTGGACACTTACTGTAAACAGCTGCAGAGTACTGCTACTCACAGGCAGCCTTGGGGTGGAGGAAAGTGATTCACCTCTGCTTGGCTCTGGGACCTTCAGGGCCCATGCATCTACCAGGTACCAGATTAAACACTGAAAGCCGAATAAGGACTGAGCAACTGTGTGTCAGTGTTGTGTTCATCCTCATCGCGTTGAGGCCTATGAGAACACTGCGCACATCCTGTCCTGAACACTTCCTTCTCCCAGACCTCACGTAAAAGCAAACCACATATTCAAGATAGATTTCCAACCTATGCTACAGTTAAAAATCTTTATCTCAAGTGTATCTTAGTGTATCTCAGTGTATCTCAGTGTATCTCAAGGCCACAGATCCAGTCTGAAATAAGTCCTAGCAGATTTTGGAAACCACCACTTTTTCCTCACTGTAGATAGAACTGTAACAGTTGCCAGGAAAACTTTCCACCAATTCTAGGGGCTTCTGGACATGAAATTTCACATTCTTCACCCAGTTTTCAGTCAGGAAAAGGAGTTTCTGGGCACAGCAGTCTCTTTTTGAGCAGATCTTAACAGCTGAACAAAAAAATAATGTCATAAAGCTGAAACAGAAGTTACAGCATCATCATCATACATTTATGTGAAGTGCTCTTTCATATTGATTGATCTAAACAAGTGTGAATCCAAATGCACGTGCTTCCCTTATAGGGAAGCTCATAGGGACTGAGGAAGCAACTTCTGGTTCACATAAGTGAACTTCCACAGTTCACTTACTCTCCCAGAACCTGCCTCGAGGAGACACCATTTTCCTCTGCTGTTTCTCCACAAGACTGACACTTTCTTTGATAGAAAAGAAGCAAAATTATACATATTCCATCACTTTACAGTTATGTGGTAATATATATGGGTGAGATGCATGCTGGCTCTGACAGCACATTTTAGAGGCATCTACAGATGCCTGGACAGGGGTTTCCAGATTCAAGCTGTTCTGATGACATGGAGGGTGGGGTTCATCTCATTTAACTTCAGGTGCCCCAAAGCTAGGCACCTAATCCAAGATAAGTCATCTAGATTCCTGTTGTAGGCTATGGAGACAGAGAGGAACAATCAGAGGGTAATTTATCCCATCTAAGATTGTTGGAACAGAGGACATATGTATCTGAGACCTTCCAAAGCCCTCGTCTGTCCCCGTTGCCTAGAGTGACAGCCTGTATCACAAGCTTAGACCGAATGTCTATGTTCTTAACAATTAAAAAGAGGCGAGATGAATCTTGCCCAGAGGATGTGGCGGTTTCCTGAGCAATAGCTGCAAGTGAGCAGAACCCTTAAGCCCCTGGCAGGACTTCTGGTCCTGTGTGCATAAGTGCTGCTGGCTGCCAGATCGTGTTGCAAGTGTGCCTGGAAGTTGTAATGAGTGCTGGTGTGAACAGAAAAGCTCCACAGCTGCTTTGTATGTATGACATACAAGTGGGTAGCAAACCCAGACAGGCAGGACTCCTGGGTAAAGGAGAGACCCACCTCTGTCCATGTTGTGCCATTTCAATAGCTCTGCGAGCAGGGACTGGGGAGCCGCCATCTGTAACACTGAGAACCTCCATCGACTTCCTTTCTGGCCGCCGCTTCCCATGCCTGTTCAGCATTGGGGAGTCCACACGCTTCCTGGGGGGATCTTTATGAAAAGAAAATGCTGTCAGCTGAATTCGGCTGTGACTTACCTCAAACAGTTTGGTTAAATCCTCTCTCAACAATCTCACTCTCACACCTCCCCTACAGAGACAGATATCTTTGTGATGGAGACGAACGTTTGCAGGCCCTCCCTTCTTCCAAATTTGCAAACGTTAAGACAAAAGTTGCAACCCATCTACAGAGAGAGGGAGCACTGCTACTACCCTGAATGTACAAGCACTGTGAAATAGAGGTACAACTATAGCATAGCTTGCAGAAATTGCCTTACAAAGCTGATAACACTAATAACAAGACGATAGCATGGGCTATAGCACAAGCTGTTAGCCAGAGTATAGGCCATCTAGGGATCCTGTATATGTACTCAGGTTGCTAGAGCTTGCCTTCGATGTCCCTGCTAGCTAGATTAAATGTGACACAGAGACATGAGTACACTCTCAACTCAGAATTGCATTCTCCTCCGAATACATACACTTTTTTTGCATCTTTAAGATTAGATTTCAGGTTTTCCCCGCTGCTTTATATTTTTCCTCCTTCAGCATTACAAATTAAACATACTTGTCTACCTGAGATGAATTTCCAATGAGAGCTACTAAAACTTCTCAGAGGTCATCATACAGCATTTACTGCTATAGTAACTGAAGTGCTTTACACTTTTTATTGTGTAACATTTCTATGAGGTACTGAAGTGCTACTTTCACTTTGCAGAGTGAAAACTGAGGTGTAAGAATGAGATTTAATGGCAATTCATTCCTAAAGGTGCTGACATTTACTGGTGTTCTGAGGAGCAAGTAAATTGCTCTGAAAAGAGTCTGTAGACACCAAACCGCACTGCAGAAAGTGCTCCTAGGTGACTAGGTAACCATGCACAGCTTCATGGTGAAGCAGGGAACCAAATGCAGACCTGCTGAGATGTTTTATTACTAACATCTCTCATTGCATCAAAACAATAAAAAGAAGGAAGGCAGAAAAAAAATACAGAAGAATTTTCTGTTCTTTGGTTGGGCTATTTCAGTTCCCTGCCTCTATTTATAGACACATTTTTAATTTTAGTGGAGGGTGACCACCTGTAAAAAAAGGCATCCTTCACCCCTGCAGTTAGAAAGAAGCTCACAGTGCCCAGCCCTTAAGGCTTCTTCCTCTGCCAGGATTTCTTTGTAAAACCAGTAATATTCCATTTGACAATTCTACTTCTACTGCCTAGTCTGATGGTATTATTTTTATTATCTTGCCCTCCTCACGCTCCCATCTACTTGCTTGTTCTCTCTCTCACATCATGTTTTTTAGAACAAGATCCCTTTAAGGCAGGGCTTATTCTTGAAACAATTACTATGAGCAAAGACGGCTCAAATGCAAATGGGCTAGTGATAACCACTGACCCCATTACTGTATAACCCAAATATTCTTTGTATGAATAGTAATAATTTTCCTGTTAAAAATTAATCGAAAAAAAGCAGTTGTATCTCACTCCATTTCAAACTACGTCCAGTAATAAAAAAAAAATACTAGTAGGGGTAATGATCTCCAAATCAGGAAAAATATATAGTGCAAAGGGAGGTAAACTTAATAAAGCAATTATACTGGGTGATTTTAGCTCCACACACATAAGTGGTCAAAGGTAAGCTGGGACAAGGTTCAGACATTTCAAACTCCTGCTTCTTCAAACAAGTTCAAAGAATGAGAAAGGATTCATCCCACAGGACAACTGCTGGTATCACAAGTGTGACTAGAGCCGAGTAACACACATAATGACAATGTAATTAACGTTTGGTATCAACAACAGAGAGCTGATACAAGTTTTGCAGAGGGATATCAGACATTAGGAAGGAAGGTGGATGAGTGCAGTTTAAAAGAAAGGAAAAAGAAGGAAGAAAAAGGAAGATGAAGAAAGCAGTTAATGTCAAAAGAATGGAGACTCATGAATGCTCAGACTGCATCAATGTTAGTTAATAATAGTCTAAACAAGAAAGATGGAAAAAGGCAAGAAAAACATTTTATGTTTGCGTACATTTTAAAAGGCAATTTGATCCAAGCATCTTCAAAACAGAAGAATTTAGCAAATGGGGACTCAGCTGAGTGACACCTACCAAAGTGACAGGCCAAATATAAGGTGGACATTAAAAGAGAGGGAAGAAGAAATCTGAAGAGGAATTAGCTAAAGACTTGAATAACAGTGTTTTGTGCAGCCATCAGAAAGAGAAAGCTTGAGAGAAGGACAGTAGCCAGAGGGACCATGAGGGAATCAAAAAACAATTAAGGGGGAGAAGGATATCGCTAACAAGCTACATGGTTCTTTTATATCAGTCCTTGCTGCTTAAGATGCTGGAAAATATTGATTTCCAATCTATATTTTAAACTATCAAAGAGAGAGACTAAGCAAAAAGATCAGGTGGTGAAACACACCAATAAATTCAACAACAACAATCCACAAAGGTGTGATGGAAAATACATCCAGAAGCTTGCACGAATGTGGTTGAGCCTCTAATAAAAGTATTTGATTCCTCTTTAAAATTGGTTACAATCCTACACCATACATGGCTGAGTAGCAAGTATTGCACATATTTTTTAAAAGGGTCTGAGTAAGAAATGACAGGGTACACAGTCTACTGTCACTGTCAAGTCTAAAGATACTAAAGAAATACACAGCCATCCTGCCATAAAAACTAAAGTGGTGTCATATAAAAGCAGTAGAGGATTTTGCAGAAGCACAGGAATTAAAAACAGGAAACCCTCCAATGTCTCCCCTTCTCTTCTTGACTCTCTGGTAATATTTCATATGGGGAAAAACTTAAAAGTCCTAGTCTGGATCTGTGATAATGTGGGGGATGTATTTTCATTTTATTTCACGTCAGAAAAGTGAAGCCATTCCTAAGGATTTTTTACAGAGGAAGAGAGAATCGTATAGGTAATGATCCAACTATAAAGGCATTGATCTGGAAGGTGGGAAATAAAGGTTCAGCTTCTGAGTTTGGATGAGGCACCTATATTCTATATAGCTATTTTGGCCCAATCTCTTGTTCTCTCATTTATTAAGAAACTCAACCCCACAAAAGCCTTTTTCTCAAGGAGACATTAGTTGACATTCTTTCATTTTACTGAGAAGTTTCTCATTTCTGTGTTTTCAGGTAAAGAAAATGGAGCTGAACTCAAGAGATGGTGAAGGTAGTCCTTCCCTGGCCCTTTGAGAAACTTTTATAGAGCTGAAACATACAAAAGCGACACCAGAAGAGAGTGCTAGTCTGAGCTGGCCATATTTTTACTTGCACCCATCCCTTCTGAGACCTAACATGCAAAGAAAGAGGAAAAAGCAAAATACTCTGAGATGCACTTTTTTTGTTTTCTTTTTGGCAAGAGTTCAGGCAATGCACAACTCTCATTGATGTGGTTTCTTCAAAATCTGTTACTTTTTTTTTGCTCTTCTTTGTGTATGGCCATTGCTAATGGCTAATGACGAGATATTCATCAGAAGCATGACTGCTCTTAATTAAACCTTGCCCCATGTTCTCCGAAATACTGCTGGGAACAGAAGAGGTGGAAACCCCCATGGAAGGCGAAATACAACCTACAAGCACTCAAAGAATAATGCTCAAAGAGTCTAAAATGTGCCGATCAGGCACAATGATACATTCAGAGTAGTGTTTCCCTTTTGGGGAACATTTTCACTCCTTGTACAAAAAAATGCAAGAGGAAAGCATAATATTTCAGTTCAAACCATGAAAATACGTTGCCATGTGGAAGAGCGATATATGATGTATTTAGGGCATAGCTACATATTAACCGACATGTTGGATATGAAGATTCCAGAGTCACTTTGCTTCTTTTCTTATGACAAAAGCATTTCTAAAACAAGATGATGGTGTCCTTACGCTACAGGATAATCTGTTTGAGTCAAAAGCTGATTACTAAAGTGCTAGATGACAAACTGCACTGAGCAAGGGGCTTTTGACCACAGGACCTGCAGTTGGCACATCCACCCATCTTCATCAGGATCCCTGCTAACATGCTCTCTGTAGCTCCATCCAGGTAAGGGTTTAAATCTCCCATAGAAGAGACTTCCCTGCAAAATTACAGGGCCTGGAGCCTGGAACTTGGATAAGGTAATAATTCAACGGAGTATTCACAAACTTAAAGTTCAGTATACCGCTGCCCTGTAGGCGTGTGAGATTCCCGGCTTTCCAGTGAAAGTAAAGAGCACTCTGCTTCTAGCCTTCAAAGTGCTGAAATACAACACCTGAAAACCACAACACTACTATGTAAAAATGCTATTTCAGGTCATTGATAGAAGTGACTAATCCTTTGTTAGTTAAACTTATGTCACTCTGCACAGCAAGAGTCACTTATATAGTTAGTTCCTCAGGGAAGCATTTTTCCTGTTGTCTAGAGTAGTGAAGTCCTTGGTGATCAGCACTACACTAAAATACTATTTCTTCAGGAATGAAGTGGTATCGCCAGAGCTTTATAAGATATAGAATCTTACCGCGTACTAAGCTTTAAAAATCTTTCTAAGTTAGTCTAAAACGTATTCACTATAAACAGGTATATAATGTTATTTTACTTTCAACGGTGTATATATTTACCTACAGAAAAGAGAACGTGTACATACACGTCTCCATGGGGATGCAATGCTACACAGTCTTGCTAGCTCAAGTCCAGAAGCAGCATTTCTGCAATACTGCATGTAGATTAGTAGTTAGAAAATTCTGCCACTAGACTACACTGCTAAATCTCATCTGCTTGCATAGATCCCGCTTGTGGGTCCACTTGATATTTTTTAAGATCTGGTTCAAGACCAACTTGGATGTTTCTGCGCTGTGAGTCAGACACATCCAGAAAAATGAAGCCTTCAAAATTAACCACAGAACAGACCTGCCTGCTTCGTGCTGAGGGTTCTCATCCAATGCTGTACACCATTTCAGTGGGATGATAACAGTGATGTTAGGATTTGGGTATATATTTTAAAAAAAAAAAAAAGTGAAAAGGAACTCGTAGAGATGAGTTCATAGCGACAGAGGTCATATCTGTAGTACCTATTTCATTTCTAGGGGGAAGATCCTCATCTTCATGACTAGGATACCTCTCCTTCCGGTCAAGCAGAAGAAAATAAATCATTTTCTCTTGGTTTTCTCTGAAAAAAAGAAGAAAAATCTTTAAAATTGAAGAGAAAAAAACATCAACATGTAGATAAACCCTTCTCATCAAACAAACAGCTACAGTTATTCTAAATAACCTGGAAGTGGTCGTGTACCTGCCAGCTAGATACACAACCCACAAAGCTTTTGAGAATCTTGCTGTCTCCAACAAGCAGTCTGTGAGAAAAGGAAATATGATTCCCATGTTACAGGCACAGAACAGAGGCACAGGACAGATGAGGTAACATGTCCACAGGAAGTCCAAACCAAGGGTGGCAGCAAGACAGGTCTCCTGAGCCTCTAAGTGCTCTTTCCACTATGTGCCTCTCTTAACACCTCAGGAAATACACCATCTCTCAGGTGTAATTTTGAAATAAATAAAAAATTTGCTAACAAAGGCATATCCCACACAAATAAGAGCAATGATACCTCCCCATTTGGACCACATGGCCCATCTTTTCATGAAGTGACCTTGCCTGGCGGCAAGGCAAGAGACAGCACCATGCCTCCACTGCTGGTCATGCTGTGAACTTCTGGCACGCGGTGCAAGAAAGGCTCAGTGCTTGCTCCCAACACTTCACTAGCAAATGAACAGCCAGAGGGTGAAAAATTGCTACTGGTCCCTCACAGCAAGACACACGTTAAAGTGATCTCTACCTCTCCCCAGGTTTATAAGCTCCCAGCCCGTGGACACCCAACTGATATTAAGACTGAGCAAGTGCTTACTCTTCCGACAACAAGTCCTGTAAGAGTTTGTTTCGGTCACGGAAGCAGCCTAACGAGTGCATGCTATCTAACACGTCTGGATCAATATCCTCCAAGGAAGGGAGAGAACGAATCTGCACCTTTCGAGGGATTGGTTGCTCTGGTTCTGGCTCGTTCTTACCCCCTCTGCAGAGGAAAGGAGAGAGAGAGAGAGAGAGAAAGGGGGCAGGGAAAGAAGGAGAGAAAAGAAACATGAGTCACAAATGAACCCGTAGTCTGAAACACAGCCTGCAGCAACAGATGGAAATAGCTTGTTAAATTCCCACTGAGAGACCAGAGCTCGCAACCAGACAGATATGCTTTTCAGAAGAAACCGCTGTGAAGGCTGAGAGTGACCAGCACCTTGTGGATTTGGGTCTTTAATGAGAAATGTCTGCATTCAGTCAGAAAGGCAGTAGGAACTTCACTTACCAGTGCCCTCATAATTTAAGCAGCTGTTCAGCGTCCTAATGCCAAACATTTATAAAACACTACGCGGTTTTAGAGATGCTGTCTCATCAGCAGGTCAGACCTCAGGCTACCAGGCTGAAAAGTGCAAGCTGAATGATTCTCTTTCAAAGAACAAACCGTCACTGTTTTTCACCAATTCTTATTACAACTGGCATTGCAGCAGTTTCTTTCTTTAAAGCTTCCAATGTGATTAAGAGACCTCAGTGTGCCGGTCTCCACTTGACACACTTTAAAGGGTTTTTGGGGAAACCAGGCTGTTTATATACATGCTGAAATACAACAATCTCCACTTCTCTTCAGACACGCAAACTTGAAAATTGTGGCCCAAGTGTGATGCCCGAGGTCAGTGGCAGACCTAGGAATACACCATTAGCAGTAGAGCATATTACTCTTTTAGAAGTAGTTAACATGGGCTTCCTGCATAATTATCTCATCCTATTCACTAGACTCAGGAAATATTGATTATTCATTGCAATTAAAGGCCCTGACCATAAGAAACAGGCCAAGGTGTCAGGGTATCTGTAACTAACTGAATGCTATATATTGCAGGCACACTGAATATCTTTTTATTTTGTTTAGGTAGGCAGTGACGAATTTATGTAAACTCTATTCACCCAAAGAGGTGGGTTTGGCGGCGGTGGTATTTTGGTTGGAGAAACTCTCTACCCTGAATCTTTGCTATTTCTTGATGGATGCTTTGTGTGATGTTGAGGTTTTCCTACTTTGTGGGTGAGGCCCTCCCTTTCCTTTATGCAATGTAAATGTGTGACTCTTGGGTCCAGGCTCCCAGGATGGGCGATAGGAATTGGGAATATTTAAACTGCAAGGGACGTCAGCATTTGCTGGTTATGGGTCTGTGTTTGGGCAACAGATTCTTCCTTTCGATGCTGGCAGAAATAAGGTGAGAACACAACTTGTGAACTTCTACAACTTAAAATGAGCTATCTGCACAGAAAAAGGAGCTCCAATTCAAATGCATCTAATTTTTCTTGGGTAGGTTAGAAAGCAACTCTGGTAGGATCATACACATGAGCTCAAGAGAGCCAATCCAAATTATCTCCTCCAACATAAGAAGGCAATACGAAGTCATTGCAGCCAGGGCTCTGATGCTGGGACAGGACAGTTACATGCTACACCTTAATCACAGCAGATTGCTGGGTGTTACTTGCAATTTATTTTTAAGCAAGTTGAAATGCAGTTGAGAGGTGTCTGCTCTGTTAACCATGTTTGTGGGACATCACTTGCAGAAAGACTCCTCGGAAATTTTCACTTTGTCTTCCCTTGAAGCAGTGAAAATGTGCTCGGCCCTTCCTGGAATACACGTCATGGAGTCAGACTCTGGTGTGTGTTACGTGGGTCGTGACAACACGGGTTAGATCCCACTTCTCTTACACTGAGCACTCACACGCATCCTGCTCAGTTTTATTCAGTTTTGGGGACTGGAAGCAGAATACACAGGAGAGAGACAGAATCTGCTCCTTGTGATTCATTCTTGTGTGCCAAACCACTAAAACACAGCTTCTGACGCCTGCTTGGAGTCTCGCAGAAGCGTCGATGTCATCTGCAATGACACCGTGGTCCTGAATCTAAGGGCTAGATTCAAAATTCCTTGTTCAACTAAAGAAAAATCTCATTCCTCGAGTGCCCTGTCTTTAAGAAGGTAGCTACTCCTACCTCTTAGATCAGGATCTAGCTCTCAGCAAGTAATAAGCAATGATTAGATCATAACCTTAAAGCTACTGATGATCTTGTCATTGAGATAAATTCTTGCAGGACGGACCTTTGAACAGCAGCTGAGTGGTTTTGGTTTTTAATGATCTGGAGTTCACTTTAAGAAGTACTGAATTAATCATTCATTATGTTACAAGCAGATGTCCTTAAGGTAATTTAAAGAGATTAAAAAGAATTATTGTTTTTGAAAATTTCCAGAAAATCCTACGAGTTGCCCTAGTCTACAGCAGAATATCACTTGCATGCTTCTTTTATATCAATCCGCGTGGGAGCCCGTTCTAGAGAGCACAGCTTGCCATCTTCTGTGCACTGAAAAGTGGCTTTTCCTTATGCCCTGCACCTGGTCAGTCTCAGACATAGTCAGGAATTTTCACACTTCCTCATCAGGTACAAGCAAAATCTGCAAAGTGGCGCCTCGTCATTTGGCAACGCAATTCAGTGCTTCAAGAAATGAAAATCACCGGGTCTGGGCTGTGATTGGCGTGACTGTATTGCCTGTTCCATTCTTCGTCTAGCAGAGAGTGACAAATTTGTTGCATTTCAGCCCACATAGACATCAAACAATGTCACACAATGAATACTGCAAATCACGTATATTTTTTAAAGGCTCGCATGAATGTAATTGCTGCTTTAAAACCCATCCTCTTTTGTGAGGATCGGTGCATACAATGGCTGCGATTCCAGACTGGGGCGGACTTTTTCAGTCTCTCCATGAAACTCCCTCGTGAATCTCACCGAAATGCACATTTGCATCAGTGCAAAGCAAAGCAGAACCTGTACAGTTATTCTTTTTCTAATTTTAGTAAATTTGTTACCTTCACAATTAGGACAATAACTCAGTGTTACACGAGTATGTATTTATCATAATAGCTAATTTTATTTGCCCTCTTGCTTTATTTAAAAAAATGTGAAAATAACTGCTGTTTATTTGATGATTTATGATAACCTGTGCTTGAGGTAAAAATAAATGATTTCAATTAAAAAGGCTTAAAAAACCTCACTGAATTAATTTGGGTGGGAGAGCAAGAAGAACTGGAGGTTGGTGATGAAAGGTTTCTCTTTAGTTCCTTTTTTCCTTTTTTTAGGCTTGTGAATCATGATTTCAACTTTCAAGACCTCTTTCTCTGTCTGCCTAGTCTGCAATTAAATCTTTTCCTCCATTTTACAGTAGCCTTAATGTTTATTTGAAGAATTAATTGAAACCACTTACATGTTCTGAGTACAACTTCAGGTGAGTAACCCATATATGACAAAGAATGAGGATTTTACATAGAATAGTAGTGTTACATGAAATAAAGAAAAAATGAAGAATGTGAGCAAAACAGCCATAGAGTAAAAACACTTATAACCCCTCCTTCTCTGTCAGTATCAATATTTCCAGGCAAAATGAATGCAAAGAGGCTGTGAAACGTTACCAGATGAAAGTAGTTGAGTTTTGGAGGTGGCAGCGTTATTCACAGACTAAATTTAGCCAAAGGAGGTTAGTCGCCTTAGGTCAATCCATGGCCAGTACAGAGAAAATGAGAGAGAGACTCATGAAAAAAAGCTATTTTGAGCAGAAACTTTGGTTTAGGCAATCTGAACAGACTTCTGGAAGAGCCCTTCTCTCTCTGCATTGACTACACTGGGAGTCTAGGGGAGAGTTGCTCTGTAAAACTCAGTTTCTACTTCTAAAACAGCCTCAGATGCTATTTCCATCAGGGTAAAATACTGTTTATTGTGTCAGTCATCAGACAGTCTGACCTTCATCGAGAAGTACACAAAAATGTTCAAATGCTCATGTCTGCAGAGAAAAAAATCTTCAAATTCTAAATCTAGAATAAAGTAAAGAAATAACACCTGCCTAATTGTGCATGTGAGCCTAGGACAACAGTACTCCGACAGGTGAAAACTTCCAGGCAAAAATCTTAAGGAGAGTTAGAATAATCGTATAAGTGATCAATGTCATTTCATTTTATTTCCTATTACTTTTCTACTGAAAACACAGAGAAAGTCAGATGATTTAACTCCATGAAAAAACAGAGGGGATCAGCTGATGTAAACATTTACTAGTGAGACATTATAGGAGGGTTATTTCAGAAATGACAGTTAGAAATTTTCCCCCTCCATTTCTCCAACATTTCTCCATGAGAGTTTAAAAAACCAAATACCTGCAGCAAACAACACTCCAGTCCTCCTTTGGTTTAAAAAGGTGCCGTGTAGAGAGCATGAAAAGGCCATGGGCAGAGTGCTGCCACTGTTTCAGGTGAACTAAGAAAAAATCATGTTATTCAACAAATTGTTGAATGCCCTCAGGTCCTATCAAAGTCAGATAAATCCAGAAGTGAACATTGCCCATGAGATAGAATTAAAGAAAACAAAACAAATCAAAACAAAGGTCCTTTTTTTTTTTTCCTGGTGACAGGCTTAAATATCAGTTCATATCACCCTCAAGTATTTCCCAAGAGCAACGATAGGATTATGAAGGCAGGACTTTTCTTATCACCCACCTGGGGAACCTGTAGGTATGCTGACCCCGAGAAGCATGTATCAAAGCAGCATTTCCTTGTTTAATATGTGAAGTATTCTCTTTAGTTTGATTAGGTTATCATCAGTATAAAAAAAAAAGTTATTTACTTAGGTTTCTTGAAATACTATTAAGGCTACACAAAGTGCAAGGTCACTTTTAGAAGCCATCAATCTTCCTTATCCCCAAACCACTAGACAGGCGTGTACTTTTCTCACAGACCTCCTGTTTCACTGTCAAGACTGCTGCTTTTAATCAAGTCACAGAACTACTCTCACATCAACAGGTTACAAGGTCAGAAGCAGCCTCTTAGCTTGCTGTGAAGGAGTAGGGATTATGAGACAGAAAAGCACTTGTTCACAGGTGCTTACTTATCAATATCATCATTTTTGTTTCTACTTCAGAGAAAAGCCAAGATGCCAAGAAGGAACAAACGAAAGCTTTCTTGTCAAGAAGGTATTACAAGGGATTGTCTGTAGCACTTGGATAGAAAACTAAATACGGCTGTTAGCTGGGGGTTTTTTTGCTGATCACCTGCAGGTATCTTTTTAACACAGCAAGTAGCTGGACTGAACGTCTTATTTCAAACAATTGTTTGCCACTGTATAAAAAGTTCCTGGCTTGATATATATGTAGATGAAATTATATGAGCAGAAAAGTGTAAAAAAACCCCAAACATTAGATGCCTTTCTGTCCTCTGCCTTTTTCAACACCTGTGTGAAAGCTGCTTTCAGACTCCAGTCTCTGTCTTCAGAGATGACTAGAATATAAGCTCCTGTAACAGAACCAATAATGAATGCATGCAAAAGTGAATTAAGAAGTGCTACTTACATATACCATATGTGTTTCTGAATATGTTCTAGCTGTAAAGGAAAAGAAAACAAGGAATCAGTGCTGTAAAACAGAAAAGGTAACTCCATAGGACATCCTTATTCGAGGCTTATTCAAGTCCAACATTCCAGATATGGAACTGTGCAAACATCAGGAACTTTATGCTGCATAAAGAGTATGCCCATCCTCACCCTCCCCGCTGGAAATGAGACTATAATTCTGGACATAAGGAATCAGGCAGGACCAAATCCCAGGATACAAGTACAAGGCTTTACACGCAAGTGTTTTGGCAATTTAAGTTTCTCCCTTCCTAAGCCCTTCCCCTCTATAACCTAACTGAAGCTACCAAACTGCTCCTTTCTATATGGGCATAATAGCTGATTCTTTACATCTGAAGTTCATTTCTAGTTTTGTTCTGGAAAGAGAGAGAGAGGGAGAAAAGGAAATAGAAGAAGGTTCAAATACATAATGTGAATAAGCAAAATAAATTGTGCATGTGTGATATGACCTTCCGCCAGGACCCATTCCTGACTGGCTTCACATCTATCATTAAAATCTAAAGACCAAGTAGAATAAGGTTCTGTGTCAAAATAATACCATTTATTGTTTCAGTTCCTGAGCACCAGACTGCAAATTTCTTTCATTTCCCTCTTTCCTGTTTCACACATGTGCGTTCTACTATGTAATGAAGGGCTGATCAAAGCTGAACAGTGGCCTTGTCCACCCATGGAAGGCAGATGCCAGCAAATGTTACACCATGACCATGTTTTCCACAAGTATGAGGAAAAGAAAGTAACACCCTTTTTCCAAGAGAAACTCTTAGCTGTAGAGACAACACATTGTTCACATGACATACTTACAGCAGAACCTTCCTCATCTATTTCTGTTGGTTTGTTTTTGGTTTTTTTAAAGCATCATCACAGTAGAAGAGAAATTTTCATAGATGCCCGGGGATTATTCATTATGCAGACAATATTTCTCATATTCCTCATTATGAAGCACCTTTGTACGTGCACAACAACATGCACACACTGCACACAAGCTTGTGTTTGTGCAACACGCAGGTGAGAGGCAGGGGAGAGCTGGAAGGAAATGCAAGTGCTAACAGCTATAAGATGAAATCACAGACCCATTAAACTGGTCAGGAAGAACGGAGACAGCTGTCCTCCTCTAACTACTTTCCACTTCAATTCCACAATAATGAGAATCAGAGAAGAAAAAAGGGGGAAAAAAAAGAGGAATGGACAAACAACAAAATCTCAGAGATAGAAAGTAGGTGTTTGCCACAGAGAGCAAGGAATCTGAAACCTCTGTGCTATGGAACAACAGTTCTGTGCCTGGGAAGCCAGGAAGATATGAGGTCGGCTCTATATGAGATCATTTTTTAAGCTAGACAGGGCTTTTCCTGAAAACAAAGAACCAAGGGAATGCAGCTTAGGAAAGCATGACAGGAGGCTGGAGGGATCAGTAGGAGAGACAAACAGCCTCCTTTAAAAACAAGACTGTATCAACACTGAAATCAGAGCTGCAGTTGGTAGTTGCATATCTAGCTGTCGTCTAACCAGCCCAGGTGCTGGGAGCACCAATGCCCCCCAGCACACACATCCACGGGGCCGGGCAGACTTAACAGCTTCCAGCTGTGGCCTCAGCTCTGCCACAAGAATTCCCCTTCATCACAATTTGATAGTCATTTCATCCCTGCAGTATTAAGAGAAAGGCGGCGTATTCCTGACACACTGCCATCTCCCCTGACCTCAAGGAGATACACATTATGGGTGTTCCCCTAACAGCCTGGAGACACAGCCCTCTTCCTCCTGGTTCTTTGCAAGCTGAGGTACAAACACAGAATATAATAAGAAGAGCCTATTTTGTACAGTTTCCATGGGACAGGATTTTAGCATGGTTACTTATCAGGTCCATAGTACTTTGAGGATCTCCTAAGGAGCGTACTGTAATTTACCAAGAGTACTTTTTTTTTTAACCAAGTGTACTTGGTAAAGTGTGCTTGGTCAAACTACCCGATGAGATGCGTATCTACTCATTATTTTCATATTCACCACAAGGAGGGTTAGAGACATTAATGATTTTGGACAAGATGCAGATGATACAGCTAAGCGATGTCCAAGCCTCTTTCATGCTTGCTTCTCCTGCTGCATTTTCTGTCTCCATGGGTCACATTGTTCTTTTCTGCCTGCGATATGCAGAAATGCCGTGGCAAAGCAGACAACAGCACTTCATTTTCTTAGTCAGAGACGAGGAAGAAAGGAGGGTCACCAGTTCATGTCTTAGTCACAGAACCTCTGGGCTCCTTCAAAGAAGATGTCTAAGAGAAATCCTTTCTGCCCATCCCTGCTGATTAATCTCCTTCAAGCTAATGAACCAGCAGCATTTTACTGAAAGAAAAGCCCTGTACCACCTTGCTATACATTTGAAGGTGCATGAGAGCTCTCACAGCTGCTGTTTACCTACACATCTACCAGTCAATCCACATCAAAATCACTGCTGTGGTGTACGATGGGATGTCCCACATATGAAAGGTCTATGAAAGCAATTTCTATTCTGATTCAAATGTGATTGCATTGAAATGTTACTACAAGCGTGCTTGCTGCTGCCAACATCTTCACTGCTTTTTTAAAGGTAATTAATTAATACTTTGTTGCTTTTCATCTGCATTAAAGTGACAGGAGGGTTATGGGAGGGCGACTGGTTTTGACAAGAAGTCTGTATGCTTTTTACTATGCAATGCAGGGGAGGGAGATACACAGTGGGAGCTAATCTCACTCCTCCTGCCTTCATTTAAACACAATGTTTAAATGCATTTAAGTGACGAAGGCATTTAACAACCCTTCCCAGAGGGATCTTCTTGCTGTTTGCACGAGTTTGCCAAATTTAATGCCATTTTATGGAAGTTGTAAAAATGCTGCTTCCTAATATCTCCTAGCCACCGCAGGCAATTGTCTCATGACGCCATCTCTGAAACAACAAAACACATTCAGACCTGCTGCACACGCACAGGCAGAGGAGAGACTTCTGCAAGCTAAAATGCTGTAATGGAAGGAGAGGGGGAATACCTTTATCATGGTTTTACAGAAAAATACTTCCAATATATATTCAGCTTGTACACTGAAGTAGCGTCTAGGAGCCCCACTCACAGGTGAGAGACCCATTGTGATACAGAGCTGTACAAGCTCATCAGAAAACGAGGTCTCCTCGCCCAAGGAGCTTACATCTGAATTCTAAGGCAGGGAACAACAGATGGAGACAGACAGGCAGATGGAAAACAAGATAGCGCTGTCTACATCCTCGGCACTGATCTCAGTAGAGCAGTTGCCAAGCTAAAAAGTTCTGACCTGAAGAAAAACTTTCTCAAAGTCTGTGGATATGGATGAAGGCTTCTGGGCTTGAACTCATGTCAAATTTCAACCTTCCTGTCCAGAAAGGAAACAGACTCAAACCCATCTGTGCACTAAATCGACCCACACCTCGGATGAATCTTCAGCTCTAGTCTGAGCTTTAAACCTATGGCATAATGTCAAGACAGAGGCTTTTCCTGACCAAAGGATTCAAGCTGGCAGTGCAAACAGCACTGGTAAAACCATTATCTGTGTCAGCAGTAGCAGGTGCACTATAGCAGCCCCCAGGGACCTTGACAAGGTATCACTGTGCTATGTGCACGGTGCATGAGTAGGCCTCTGGCAGCCAAAAGGCAGCCTACGTACATCAACTGGACAATTACCGCCATTTTACAGGTGGTGGAGTGAGATAATTTAAATGATGTGATAGGCACCTTACCATATGACCTTCTAGAAAAATGAAGAAGGAATCAGGGTGTGTTTTCCCTTGTTCATTTTTTTAACATTCTTTAGACGCTGTGGTCTATTATTAGCATACATTAGAACCAAGAAAACACAAAATCAGAGAGCAGAGAGCAGATTCTGAAAATGTGTGTAATTTAAGTAGGATAATATTCAGGGACAGGTATTTCAGACTATGTGGACACCCAACATGGAAGACAAGTCATTCTACTCTGGAATAAAATGTCAACACTGCAACAGTAACCGCTTTTATCAGAATAGCTTATTCTGCGATATCTGCTCTGATCCACCTTGCTCTACAAAGTTTCGATAATGCTCATCCAACTTTAAAAGGGAAGTGGATTTCCACCCTTTGCCTTTTGTCTTTCTGTGGAAGAAAGTATCAGCTGAGAATGCAAATGCATTCCACTAGGGGAGCTGTAATTCTCTGCTGTAGAAATGCTGAATCATTTGAAACCTCCAAGGGAAAAAATATTCACTTTCCGAAGAGCATGTAACTAGAAGAAACCTCATCCTGCAGTACTGCAGGCACCAAGAGCGCTCGTTCTCTTCCATAAACCTTCTCATGCTTAAAACTAGTTCACTTTTCCCTCCTGACACTACTCCTACTACAAAGCTGTCCCAGAACCCCACTAATGTGGCTAAAATGCTGCTTCTAATTTCTAGCCTACTTTAATGTACGGCCATTTGACATACATTTGTTTTTGTGCCAGTATCTTCCTTTAGTTTAAATAATCATTCTCTCCCTAGTAATTACCTCTAATGAATATGCAGACAACCAGTACAACCTTTCTTAGACATTGCCTGTGTAGACCACACGGGGTTCTTTTAGGCTGGGCTATTCAGGCAGGCTCTCACATATGCTGACCACCTTAGTACTCATTCTTTGTTTGATTTCATCTTTCCTGAATGTGGGTTGTCAGAAATATCATGACCAGCAGCTAGGATCAATTTTTGCAGTCTACTGAAAGAAAAACATGGATTCTTTTAAAGCATCTTCAGAAAAACAGGCCCAGTAAAGCAGAGTGGTCAAGGACGTACCACTAACCGTACTTGAGGCTATGTAATATATAGTAAGCATGAACAACATTGCACTAAGACATCATAAAGATGTATTTCCTTAAAGGAATCCTATACAAAGAAAGATAACACCTATTTCTTAAGGCAGGGAAGGACAAGCAACAATAATTCTGAGTACCCTCCTCTCCATCAATCCTTTCAGGCTTTAACACTGAAGCCGAATGATGACAGTTAAACGTGAACACTAGTTCTGTTTTTGTTGATAATTTTAACAGATGGACTGGAGAAGGTGTGGGTGTGCTGTGAAATGGCAATTACTGCAGGGAGGGAAATGCAGTTGGATGAAAAGGAAAAGAGATACAGATCAAAAAAAGGAACAAAGCAGAGAGGGGAAGGGAAAAATGAAAGAAAAAAATTCTAGTGACCTTACATTTCACTGTGTTTTTCTGCTGAATTCACCAGCGAGATATTGAGCAAGTGATCATAATGGTAACAGCTACATCTGTACTTATTGTACCCAAGCCACAATTTTGCTCAGATCTTTGTATACATATCAAATTGATTCAAGTGAGATATTTTCTAGGAATAGAGGCTTCCAAATAAACCCATATTTATATCCTTTTTCACAGGACGCAGCTAAAATAGAATTCAGATCTCTCCTCAAAATGAACTATATATTCCCAGCTCCTGTGCAGTAAACAAAGAGCTCTCTTCTGCTTGGCAATCTAAGCAACCGGCATGCTAACAGCAGAGAAAGGGAAGTGTGACAGCAGCAGGGACAGCAAATGGAGAGACCCTAAAATAATGAAAATAAGATTGCAGCTAATAACAAAGAGCTATCCTTTTTTCTTCCCAGCTCTCAGCTCTTCAATACGTTTTATTTCAAATTCTTATTCACAATTCACTGGTTAGTGCTTGTCAATAACTATGTGATCTGGTTTTTTTCCTCCCTAAGGAAATAAGAGCTTCATTTCAATCAAGAAAAGGGGAGGAGGGGGAGGGGTCACTCTGGGACCTTGATTTACCTTAACTGTTTTCTCTCTTATGCGAATACATTCTCTGCTGTATTGCACAATTCAAAACATTTAGGGACTATGTTCTATGGCAAAACTCAGTCAGAACAATTTGAGGATCTAACGTCTGATAATCTGCTCCCTGGCATACTCAAACCACCAGCACTAAGATCTTTGAGAGAAAAAAAAAACAACAGAAAGTTTACATTATGGAAAAGAAACTAAGCTAGAGAGGGACTTGGTGACTTCCTTGGTCATGAAGAACAGCTGTCTCATTTCTCAGGGCGCAGCCCTAACCTCTGCAGTGTTCTTTCCACAAAAATACTTGGAAAAACATTCTTTCCAAAAAATACTTCAAAAAATATTCTTTCTTTCTTTAAAAATCTGTTTGAAAAAGGCCTTTTAAAGTGTCTAATATTTTTGTCATTTTTTTTCCAATCAGTGCTACTTAGGTACTGCAAATGTGATGACTACTGGGTTTGCAGAAGCAAGGATACTAATAATAGCATGAAGAACTTTTCACCTACGTCACCAAGTAGAGCATGAGCCAGTTTTGTAATGAATGAAAAAAAAAACCCAGCTGCAGCTGTCAGGTAATACTGTAAAGAGAGTTGTGAAGGGAGTTTCAGTTCACTTCTTACCAGACAGGTGTCTGCATCCCAACAGCACCATCACAGCTGGCACAGACTGATGCTGTTGTTAGCAATCTCAGCAGAGAGGCCAAGCACTGATCTGAGAGTTTATTTATAAATATTTTAGCAGACTGAAGAACCAGGAGGAGTTTTAAATTTACATTTCTTTATACATACTCCCACTCAGAATCTGTGAGCTTAGTTAAATCTGTATAAAATCATCACCAGAGCCTGACAATAGGATTTACAAGGGCAACGTACCCATAAAGGCAGAAGCCTCCACTGACAAGCAGGCAATCTTGCTTTCCAAAATGATTTTAATTGCTAATTTTTTTTAATTCCCCAAAACATTAACACAGTGTTAATGAAGGATACAACCACTACACAGTGCTCCCCCTTGCAGTGTCTCTGTTGTAGTGATGGGGTGTATCCTAGATGCAAAGACTCAGTGCTGAACGCCAGGAGCTCAACACTGTGGGCCTAGTCGTTCTCAGGACCACAGGGCACAAGACGAAAGAGCAGACTAGAAGACACTTGCTCTGAAGGCTGCTAGAGGATAACGCAGAGCACAGGCAGGATAGAATATAACGCAGGTTGTGCGGCATGAAGTAAGAAGACATTACTTTTGTCATAAATGTAAGAAAAGCATACTCTGCTTAATAGCATAGCTTCAAATAACAGTCTAACAGTTTTGACCTTCAAACAGTTATATCACGTCCCCAACAAAGTGCTGTACTAGCCAAGAGAGCCAGACAACGCAGGTGGACTCCAAAGTGTGCTAAGAGGTTAGTAGCACTGTGATGATGTCATGAGGGGTTTCTTCTAAATGCCCACTGTTACATACGAATAAGAATTATGCAGCTAGAGAAGAGACACAAAGGTAATCTGCCCTCACGATTCAAAAGAGAAGGTAACTAAGTTCTTCCCGAAGACTCCACCAACTCCACTCATTCTTTGCTCAGGAGGAAACGCACAGGAGTGGCAGTGAATCACAAGTTACTTTAGTTATTCAACCGTAATTTCAACAAGGTGACAACTGAAGCCTTGCTCACATGACTTGCAGCAAATGCCTTCTTACCGTGAGACGTTTCGAGGCATCCACTTCAATCATCCCCCGCAAAAGGTTCTGACAGTCTGGGGGGATAAAATGTGGCATGTGGAACACTCCACGTTTCACCTTCTCCAACAGTTGCCGCAAGTTGTCGTCATCGAAAGGCAGGGCACCCTGCAGGGATGTGACAGAGTGGTGGATGGGAGAGATGAGCGAAAGGGAGAGGGCAAAAGGAGAAAAGCCAGGATAAACATGGTGAGAGGATGGAAAAGAGGAAGCCCGCTCCACAATAAATTATTATAATAAGCGGAAAAACATTTTATTCATTGAAAAGAAATAATTTCTTAGTGCTGCTGTATTTTCTCCAACATAGGAAACAAAACTGAGGACACAGGTTTTTTTATTAGACCTTTAATTAGAAAATGACTACCAGTATAAAACATAATACAAAATATGAAATTGCCTTTCCAGGCAAATTCACCAAAGATGCATGGATTCACTTAAATTCAGCTCAAGCTTTTGATCTGCTGGTGTTCCTTCTGGGCATACTTTCACAGCAGCAATGTTTATCGTCTCCTTATTTTTAATCTTCCTGAGACACATTTATTGCAGACATTGAAAAGGAGGTGAACAGCATTTGAGAGACTTTCAGTAAAGAACATCCCACTTTCCGATGGAGCAGTGAAATGACACAGCTGAAAGAAACCCTATCCAACATTAGCCTTTGGAAGCAGCAGACGTTCTACCTGCTTAATATACTCCATCCAGTTCCCATGCTGTGGTCAGGTCATCAGTTCCTATTGCTTCCCTACTGTAGCTCACTTACATGAATGGTTTGAGGCTTTTTTTAGCTGAAATTACATTTTGATCATCAGCTTGCCACAAAAAGCAGCCAAAGACCTATCTTTGCTGCAAGGACAAAAAGGAAAAAAAGAAGTTGAAATCTTTAGGATAACTCCACCAACTGAAGCTGATACCCTTTTATAGCAAGCCTGCACCTTCCTAGATGTTCTCACTTCCTTCTTTCACCGCCTGATTCTAGTAGGTGCTGAGCTTCCTTGATTTCCAGGACAGTTTGCAGGAAGTTGCAAGCTGTCAGCTGCTGTGATAATGAAGCTTTAAGTTGTCAATTCTGGCACTGCTATTACTACAGTGAGTAGTGCATCTGTATAAGCAATCCTGTGTCTATGGTTTATGGGGACCAACAGCTCCATTTACGGAAGACTCAGAAAGCCCACCTGATGGCAACCACTACTGGGCACTATTTACTGTTGTTTGTTCATTCAAGTGGCTTTGAAGGGAGAGCCTCCCTGTCTTCTGTAACCGGCCTCCTGAGTTACCTACATTTTTCCTAACCGTTCCAGACTTAAAGGAAAATCAATTCTGATAGTTCAGTACTTTGGCTAACACAATTTAAGCCCCGATGAAGTCAGCAAGGCTGCTTTGTGGCATTTCCTGAAGGTAACAACTACAGCTCTTTTATTACTACCACCTGCTATTATAGCTTGAGAGTTTTTGTAGGGTTTGTCCTGACATAATTACCTGGAGAGCTCCGCACTCTCCATCAATAATAGACTTATTTCAGTCGTTTTGCAGGCTTATGTATACATGTAGGAACAGATGAAGATTCAGCAACAGAGACACCAAATCTTGACAGAATCCCCCTGAAAATGAAAAGCCCACTCGTACGAATCCTAACCATCTTGACACATCCTCTTTTCTATTCTTACAAATTCAAGAAGTTATATTAAGAGCTCATTATACAGCTCTATTTTATCAGCCATGAAAATAGCTGCTCAGGAGCAATAGATGACCAGGTGCTATCTAGTGAGATAGTCAAAATTCTTCCCTTGCAACATCAAGATAAAAAAATCCAAAACTTCAAAAATGTCAGTGAATTGTAACGACTAAAAAGAAAAACTGAGTAAGATTAGTTAAGATGAATTAAAGCATCATACTGAGATTACTTCAAGGTATTTTGATTTGGGCCATTAAAAAATTACCAGCATATTTTTTGAAACAAAAATCCTTTAAAATTTTCAAGTATTTAGAAAAAAAAATAATATGCGGAATCTAAATCTGATTGTACATTGTACAAGTGCTTTTGTCAAAATAAAACGTTTAAGTGAAGTAATTAGGTTTACTAATAAATATGTAAGGACATCAAAATTTGACTTCAAGCTTCTTATTTTTATAATTGTAGGTGATCACCTCAGCTATTATAGATAGAAAAAAATTAACATGCGCATAAAATCTATTCTCATATACAGTATCCAATCTGCACATGGTATATACTTATATGAACATAAACTATATTTTCCTACATTATACTATGGAAACTGATAATGCCAAGCCCATCTGCCTTCAGCTGGACATCCAATTGTTGTAAGTTTAGGAGTACTACAATACCACTGCAAATCAGAGTAAACTCCACAGAGAATGGAAACTTTGATCGAAAGAAGAGTAAGTTACAACATTTTGAATACTAAAGAAAGTATTACTGAGCCAGATGGAAACTAATTTAAACTTTGTACTACTGGCTCAGTTTTATATTCCCAAGAGTACCAAATTAAAATGTAGCTCAATACTTGCATGAAACAAAATTGTTGCACTCAAATCTTCTCTGGATAAAACACCGCAGTTAATGTATGCATATACCTAGTGAAACACATACATACATACAGCAGAAAAACCAAACACCTCTCAAACCCAGCCATTTTTTGATCCTGTGAAGGATAACTTATTTGACACTCTCTGTATCCTGAAGTTGTAACCCCACACATCCTTTACAGTAAAAAAGATGCTGCAATACCACGACACAGCAAAGAACATTTATGGAGACAAGTTTTTGACGCTTGTCTACGCTCTCCTGTGCAGGGCAGCAGCATTTCAAAGAAACAGTGAAATATTCCTCATGCTTTTCCTTTGGGACTGATGTAGAAATAAGAGGAAAGGATGCAACTGAGATTTATAAAAATAGGAGAACTAAAAAAACCCATCTGTACATGATGTCAATAAAATTGTCATTAAATACAGCAGCATTTTTGATTTTTCTTTTCTTTTTAAAGGATAGCGCAAGGAAGATGACTCACCACTAGCAACGCAAATAAAATGACTCCGCAGCTCCAGACGTCTGCTTTCCTTCCATCATATTTTTCTCCCTGCACAGCAATGACACAGAGGTTCAAAAGATTGCTCACTAGTAAACGAATTAATTATCCTTGAAGAACAAGAGAGGGGAGAATGGGAAACCCCACATTTCAATTCAGCCACCTGCTTCCCAAGGTGGCCTTCCCAACTAGGAGGCCATGACACAGCCCATTAATTGAATTTTTATGAACATTAGTTTACAGTCGTATCTGGTATCTGCGAGAACAGGCTCAGAAGTGGGGAGCAGGGAAACAATGGTTGACAACTCACAAATGATTAGACCTGGTACCTAAACAGTGTCAGAGGTGCACTAGGGATGTCAAGAAGGTGTTTGCCTCTTTCCTGGTTCTTCAAGGAGCTTGTCACCAGTCACATTATTTGCAAACTCATAGTGTTGTCTGGACAGTCTTTTCTGTATGCTTCCTGCTTGGCTTTACATTAAAGATAGGCTTTAAAAGAAGGGAATCTTGGCCACTAAAACCTTGGATACTTATTTTCAGAGGACAAAGGGAGAGTAGAGGGAAAGGATAGTTCATATCATTTAACGGAAACCAACATCGCTGACAGCAAACCCCAGTTCTTCTACTGAAATGACGGCTACATCAGAGACAGGAAAGCAAGCGCAGGGGACTGCACCAAGTTAAGCGAGGCTACTGTATTTCTGCCTGATCACATGGCACGAAGGGTACTGTGAGAATAACACACGATCTTTTCACTCATACGGTCGATGTGGCTTGATTCAGGGCTGAGCCAAACAAACAAAACCAAAGCTACATTCCTCGTGTCCTTTCCAACGCTGTCTGCCTTCAACAGATTTCCCGTACAGAAGGTCTATCCGCATACTTGCAACGAGTGACACTTTAAAAAATGTATTTATACACGCTAATATTAACCAACTTACCCGGATGACTTCAGGGCAAGCATAATGTGGTGATCTGAAACACAAAATACAGTCAAATGAGCATGTAACATCCTGGTATTTATGGATTATGTGCATTTCCATTTTGTTTAGCAGAATCATGATTGGCTTGCTTATACAGAATGCAAGTGTGCAAAACCAGCACTTTTTTCCTTACCTGAATGACAACACATTTCTAAGAAACTCACAAAATGGTCAAGAAGTAGTATAATTCAAAATACTATGGCCCTACTATGAATTTCTTAAAAGCGAGGAAGGAAGTGAAGATCAGGCATATTCCGTGACTATATAGAATTCCAGACTTCTAATCCCACCCTTTAGCATGGCCTTGTATCTAATTAGAAGGAAGCCCCACGCCGGATAGCCTTTTATATGAAAAAAGACAGAACAATATTTTCAGACCAAACACATGCCGTCCCTAAACCATGTCTTGCATGTCTGCTAAGATTGCTCTCAATTACTCCAATGGTCATAAAAGCTGCCAATACATGATTTCAACATGTAATTTATTTTTTTTCTTTAAAAAACTAAAAAGGATGGACAGTAGTACTATTACCTAGTGAGTTAATATATTCTTTTCGCATCCTTCTACCCATATATCTCTGGTTTGATTCCTGGCTGAGAATAGTTAATTACTTCAACTTGCCAGGTAATCATTTTAATTCCTAAAGATTATAGCCACAGCTATTTGTTTTATAGCCTTCATTAAAGTAACTTGACAAGTAAAAGGGATGGAAACTGTCTGAGACCTGTGCGCAAATCATGCTATTGTTTATACTGACACCTCCCAGCAGTCCCTGAGCCTGTCTTCATTTGTGCATTTGTTTCTTGTGACAAACACAATCATGGCTGGGCAATACCTGTCTCACAAAGTAATGAGCAAAACAGAAGCACCGGGAGGTTTGCTTTGTGCTAGGATGCTACATTAAAGCCCAGTGAGACAGCCCATTAATTGAATTTCCATACGCGCTACGCTTATCCTATGGCAAAATATCATCCCATGGGCACAGAACGCCCTGATTTGATATCACAGCTTTTGGCAGACCATGGTAATAAACTCAGGGTACACTTGAGACTGCAGCTACCTTGACAGCAAAGCTTAAGCAAGGAGATAAAAATTTTAGAAAAGGTGGAATTCAGAAGTTTAGGACAATATTTAATACACCCTACCCCCATTTCACAGGTTATCACAGATATTCTAACCAGTATCTATCTGCTCAGTAGTGATCCCAAGTGTCTTAATTTAAACTGGGTTTTGAAACCCTCAACTCAAGAGTCAAAACAGATAATGAAAACCAGAGCCTTCCCTCAGAGCTGGCCAGAGCTGGTCCTTGGGAGACCAAAAAGAGTGGACTTGTGCCTAATGGGTAGCACAGAGCTCTTGGCAGCTCTGTCACTGGCAGCCACATAGACATGGACAAGGTTACTTAATGTTTTTAAAAGCTGCAGCTGACCATAGTCTGAAAAAGGTGACCAGAACCTCACCACGTGTCTACTCTTCTGACTACAAGAGCAATGTCATCACAGCTCTCATACCTCACAAAAGTTTGTATGACTGAATTCACTGGGATTTGTATGAGGCTTTAATTTTTTAGGGCGAAAGCTTCTATAGTAACAAAGAGCTTGATGGCAACAATAATGAAATACAGCTAAAACAGACAGTAAGTTAATAAAATTGTTGCTTCTTGACTAAGTTGGGGCTGATATGGGAGATTTGCAGCATATTGCTGGCCACTGCTGGAGAAAAAGTGAGGTCAGAGCGAGACAATGAATTGCTTAACATGATGTATGTGTTCCCAACCCTCTAACGCATATTGTTCCCTGTGAATTTGCTTCTTTATAGCAATCCAACAGCTACTCTACACCTGTTCTTTTTAATACCTCAAAGCTTTAGCCACTAAACAGTCATGTCACTGGACTAATGCATGCTTCTACAAGCTTTCAGAAGACAAGTTAAATTATTGTTCTGAGAATGCCTGACTAGTGGTGGTGTCTTTTTTTCCTATCATAAAAATGGTGTATAGTGTACAGGCCATCCTTAAGGTTCACACAAATGAGAATTAAGGAGCAGCACCAGAACTGGGACTGCAAACCAGGATGGACAAGCACAGCCCACTGTAACCAGTGCTAAATTGCTTAGACAGAACAGTGAAAGAGGGCAGTATAGGAGCTGTAGGGAAGGTAGTAATGCAACTATAATTTGGAAAAAAACGTGGTAGCAAAAACAGTATAGGAATTACGTCAGATCATGGACATTCACTCAGTTTAATCACATCAGAATAGAGAGACCAGTTCTAACATGTTCTATATAGCTGAGTCACATTAGGTTTTCTGGAAAACATATCCGGGGGAAATAAACAAGTGCAGACACAATCTAGGTAACTGTTGAGCTCCTGTCACTTAGTGTGTCTGAGTTTCTCAGTCTTGCATGCATTTTAGCTTCTGTCAGGTATGATGTTACCATTAGTTTTCCTACAGAAGGTGAGTCATGAAGACACACAGCACATTAAATGGCTGCTACAGGTGGTGTCTGTGGCTGAGCTAGAATCTTAAGCTAGACCTCTCAAATTCTGCACAGTATGCTATACAGTTCAGCACCATCCTTCAGCACAATACTTCTTGGGTGGCCATGCCATCTGAGTGCTGGAAGAGTCAGTATCTGAATTTGCAGAGTGCTTCTGAGTTTTTACTTGTATGGGATGACTCCAAGAAAGACTTCAGAACTCTTAATTGTGGATGCTGAGCAATGCAACCTTGACAGCTTCCTGGGCTAACATCCTTGAAAAGAAGAATGTAAGTGTTGTGAAGAACCCAAGATAGGTACATACCTATTTACGTGTCCCACTCGCAAATGCACTTAAAGCATTTACCTTCCTGACGTCAGCTGGAGTGCAGTGGAATCTGCTAGGTGTCTTACAAGGCACCACCGAAATTCTACTAAAATCTAGGGGAATGGGTGGAGAAAAGGCTATAATAAATCCTTTGAACAAGTTGGATTGATTTGATCATTCAACAGCTGCAGTGCAACTGCCCAGAGAGCACAGGTTTCTGGCATAGTAATTTTGAATCCTTGCCAGCACATGCTAGCTAGGTATTTGCAGCATTATCTTGGCTATCAGCTCTAAAAGGGATCCTCCGGCCAGCCAGAATCCATAGAAAACTCATTTCCATGCTGCCAATCACAGAGCAACTTCAACTGCTTTAAAGAGAAAACTCAAATTTAATCAAAAATCTATTTATCTTTCTACAGTCATGAATATTTCTTTGGCTTTTATCAATAATTATTCAATATACGTGTGTCAAGAGTAACATTCCCTGCCTCTTCCCCTAGGCCATCTCCTCATCGCTCAGCTACATCTCTGTGCAGCAAAAGCCACAATCTGCCCTTGATAACAAGTAAGTATATCGCTCAGCAAGATCAAGATGCAGCTGCTGCCTGCGGGTACTGCTGCAAAAAAAGCACCGAGGTTGGCAGTGTTTATTTCAAGGGTGATGTGGATTTTCCCAGCCTAGTCTGCCTGGGGCGGGAAGGGCTCTCTGAATGGTCATTCACAGCTATGACTCTAGGACACAATAATCTTAAGGACCTTGGGGGACCTTAGCAAAGCATTTATGTGGGATTTCAACCAGAGGAAATAAGCCAGAGTGCAATGGTGAAATCCAGGACAGCCCTGGACAGGTAAGTCAGGCATTCAGAAAGAAATGTATATATCCTTGATATATCTATCCTGAATTTCATCTGAGGAGCTAGAAAAGTAGTTCTGGACCTGTGCACATCAAGCTACAGTGCAGCTACAGCAGATCCGAGACAATCAGGGCCATATC
The DNA here is from genome assembly GCF_964199755.1 of Larus michahellis. Lineage (NCBI taxonomy): Eukaryota > Metazoa > Chordata > Aves > Charadriiformes > Laridae > Larus > Larus michahellis. The sequence goes on along the minus strand of NC_133899.1, from coordinate 75,739,166 downwards.
TTCAGTGCAGATGTGATGTGCCTGTGACCTACAGCTCTCATTATGTAGGTAAGAGAGAACTGCACTGTGCACACACAAATAGCCTGCCCATGTACGGTTTATCTGGGAATATACAGTAACTGCTTTTCCAGAGAAGCAGTTGGTTCATCAAGAAGCACGGGGAAAGCTGTGTGATCCCACTCCACAGTGTGGCAAGTCATGTGTTAGACTGCCTGACGGGTTCCCAGGTCTCATCAAAGATGAGTGTCCATGCCTAGGTCCTTTGGTCCCATGCCTTAAGATGGTATCTGGGGAAGAAGAGAAGCTTTTTTGAGTGCCATTCTTTAGGCCTCACAGCTGGAGGCAGAGTTTCTGTAGAGAGGGAGGAACAAGAAATCTCCTTCCCTCTGTCTTATGCATGAAGTTACCTTGATACAGGAGGTTGTACAGGTGCACCAAAGTCCTCCCATGTCTAGCTGTTTTTGCTGTTTCTTGGATGATAGAGCCACTTCTTCCTCCCTTGTTAATCACCATCTCCAAGCTGGCTTTCAGAGACAGAAGCTATCCACTAGCGCTTTCCCCCCCTGCTGGGTAGCAAAGGGCTGAGATGAAGGGGAACGCCAGAGGAGCAGCAAAAAGGATAAAGGGAATTCTTCAAGAGAAGGGCATATGTTAGAGTGTCCCGAGTGGAGAAAGCGATAGCCACAGATCACGCAGAAAAGTAAGATGGGGGAAACTGAAGAAACAGTTCCAGCAGCAGTGGGCAGTTAAGGCTGCAGTAGCTGTAGGTAAGGCTGTAATTAAGATAGTAGCTGTAGTTAAAGCTGAGTGCTATTTTGCCATTAAAGCTTCAACTCGGTCATTTAGCTTTATAGGAGAAAACTCAGCATCTAACCCTCAGCTAAATCTTACAGCTCTTTACTCATTGAGCGCAATTACAGTTTTGGGGAACCTGTAAATCAGTTCATTAATTAATCTATCAGTTCAAATTATTAAGACTTGGAACCTTTTAGAGATCTTAATTTAAAAAATGAAACAGACCCCTGTATTAAAAGGGCATAAAGATTGCAAAGTTAAGTATTCAAAAGTGAAGAATTGCTAAAATAAAGCTTGAAGAGGTTATACTGTACTCTGTGGGTAAGTCAGGGTGGGGTGGTGGATGTATTGCTGCCCCCAACGTCTCTGTTTTACTTGTGGAAAGTCTGTAGCAATATGAAGGAAGTTTAGTGCCATGAAGTACAAGCTTCTGACTGAGGCAGCTGATTGACATCCTGGAGAATCAAATTCTCTCTCTGCCCCTGCCACAGAATCTTTCTGTGAAAGAAAATGAGCAGGTGCCTTAAACTGAGATGTTCACAGGTAATTAGAGTTGTAGGTTCCACAGTTTTCAAAATCACAGTGTGACACACCCGAAGTTTGATTTACAGTGTTTACAAGCACACGGAGCAGCAGCTGCAGTCAGTAGGCACTCTGCAGTCCAAGTAAAGGGCTGTTATCAAGGACTGAGTATTCTCAGATATTAGGCCCCAGAGTATCTAACTACACACTCAAAACTAGTTGATAATTTTGAGTTGCATTTTGCAGAATCACATGTCCTCATATAAATGGAGATAACCAGATCAATGTGGCAAACATAATGCGAAAACAGTATAATTAATGTTTGTAAACCTAAGATACTACGATGAAAATCCTACCTAGCATTCACAGCAAGGCTTGAATGCAGTGAGCAGGGAATTATGAATGGATCCATAAAATGAATGATGAGGAAAAAATCAAACATTAAATAGCTGTTTATTCAAAAAGACCACACCATCCAAACATCAAATGAGGCAAAGATTTCTTGGAAAAAACCTGTACAAGCTCATAATTAATGGCCATATCCTAATGTGCATGGGCTAAGTTAATGCTATACTCGCAATCTGAAAACAGCACATCTTAAGTTCTCAGTCCTTGATTTTGCAGACTTACAGCTCTTTTAACATACCTTGGGATGTATTATAGGTGAGGCTGGTATTAATGGTTATTAGTAAGGTTGTCCAGTATTTCCCTTATGATCCTCATTTTAAATTGCTTATGAATTACCACCAATTTAACAACTTAACAACAATTTTTCTTGCTTTTCGTCTGCCTCAGACTGGTTTCATGTTTGTGTGGGCATGCATGTTGTGTATGGGCCGAAACATTTCCACCATTTAAGTCTAATCTGAATTAAATGTTTTTTCCCATAAAAAAAGGAAAATTTCCAGTATCCTCAACTGCAAATGGGAAACTTGAATATTTGTTTGCATTCTCTAGAAAAATTTACTCAAACTGACACTAGAAAAATGCAGTTTGCATTTACTAGCAGAAACCCTCTAGAGCATCAGGATCAAAATTCTACCTGCACTGGTAACACTTCACAGAAGAATTCTTCTACCTGAAACTGATACTATGAGCTGCTGTGGCTGGGTTTATCACATGGTACCAAACTTTAAAACAAAGTAAGTGCAAATTTACAAGCTCCCAAGAACTGTAACTCAACGGTATCCTCTTCCAGTAAACAAGGTCCAGGGAATTCTCCAACCCTTCCCACTTTTCCAAGACTCGTATAGAAATAACTACAATTTATTTTCAGAGCAACTTGGGCACTGCAATGACTTGCTAAGACAGAGAACCGAAGCAGAGAAAGGTAATGCATCTTGTCCAAGACCACCCTGAATGCCTTCAGCAGAGACAGAAATCAAGCTCAGATCACCCGACTCTCAGTCCTGAGGTTTAACCATAAGGCACTCACTCTTCTTGCCTAGTGACAACTCAGGATGGACTGGACAATATCTACCGTTCCGAAACACTGCAAGGCAGCATGCTGGGAAGGATTGCTGGTGAAGAGACAGGGGAGTGTCTCTGCATGCCATTGCCTGATTTTGCAGAGGAGAAAGAGCTGAAGAGATCTAAAATAACAGAAGCAGCATCCTACCACATCTTCTGCTTCCTTTCTTGTCTGCTGTTTGCTTGCAGACCTCCCCTGCTCCTGGAGGAATGCAGAGACTCACTGTGTTACTTTGGCATTTCAAGGACCATCTCCCCGTGAGACTGCAGAAATTGTAAGCAGAATTATTCCTGCCGACCCTACAAACAGGTGCTCTTCCCCTCAGGAGTCTATAGACACATATTTAAAACCAGGGCTTATTCCTCTATGCTGTATATAGGCAGGATTTATGCAATATAAATTTCTAGTAATCGGGATTCTTTACAATCGAGGCACAGTCTGTCAGTGACAAGTTACGTCAATGAAACAGCAAGTCCATCCTTACCTCCTTCTCCTACACAACCACAACTGGATTGAATTCATATTGTTTTCTCCAGGTAGGCATCAGCGCTACAGAAAACTGTGCAGATTGAAGGCACAGCTCCCAGAAAACACTGACTCTGAGGTATGCAATACAGCATACTTCAGTCTACGTGGTTATCTTCATGAGGCCAGTCAAGGCTCTGTGGTGGCCTAAAGCCTACCCAATCTTTGGACTAAACTTAGCAGTTCACTTGTGACAGCACAGAATTCTTGACTGCACTCTAACCACTCTGCTGCACTGACGAAGTTGGCTGCATCACACGGCTCAACCCCATCTGATGCTCCCACTCTGACTGACAGAAATACCTGGAGACTCCTTGCGTGACTGTCAATGGAAATGTTACAGTTTCATCTCATTATCAGTGTTCACAGCACAGATAAAACCATTCTGGAAATTAACTTCTGGGTGCACGGAGGAGCATCTCATTAAAGTTCAGTATCTCAGCCATGATTCACTCTGTTTTGTTCCTTTTCATGCTGGCTGAAAGTACCAACTACAAGGGTAGGTAAAACTGTTGCCTTGAAAAGCTCTCAGGTTGGTTACTGTATGTGTTACAAGGGAAAGGGAATCATAACTGCATTGCCTTTCTTTGTGAACAGTGTGGCATATTGTTATATATTCCTTCCTTCCTTCTTCCCTTCACCCCCCAAACCAGAGAGATCATAAGACACCAGTATCAGCCATGCTGGGCTCCATGCCAGGAGAATTAATGAAGTGGTGTAATAGCTCACACAGAGGCCTAGTGATTGGCACCGCACTTAAAATGCATCTGCAAGGCAGGAGATCATAGTGTTGCTGCTGTGTTCTGTTTATTACAGGCACGTCTCTTCCGTTCCATTGATTTCTTTATTAGTGCGTTTTAAGGTCTCAATGTGGGGGCTGGCTCTGCTTGAAGCCTGGAGGTTTGGATTCCAGCACAGCTTATGGAAAGGAAGTCTCCCTTTGAGACTCTAGACCTGGATGATAGAGCCTAGTGCTAACAAGAACAAGAACCCTACCAAGAAGTTCCCGAGGAGTTTGAAAAATCCTACAGGGCAATGTGAGACTGGGTTGGTTTTTACACTTCCACTTGTTTTTTTCATGGAAAGACAGGGGAAAATTTCATCTAAAGAGTATAGAGGCTTTGTGGTAACTGCAGGGAGGACTTCATTTCCTAATCTATAAGGGAGGATTGAAAGCAGCTGCAAGCAACAGATGTGTGTGCTCTTAACTCTTTGCTTTTCATCTGTGCTGTTAAGAGGTCAACTCTTGACTTGACATGGACAAGGAAGGAATGGGTGGGTCTCAGTGTACTCATCAACCAGCATTCAATCACATCATGAACTTCAAATAATTTTGCTATCCACTACTCATGACTTGAAAAGCAGAGCCCTACAGCTCAGGACTGAGAGGCAGCGGCTGGGCTGTACAGGGAACCACGATGGCTTCATGTCTACCCTGAACTGCCTTGGCTCAGAGAGCAGATTGAAAAAACACAGACTGCAACCAGCTGAGGATGGCGCTGGGCTGGAATCATCAGATTCACACTATCAAAGGCCAGGAAGAGTTGGTCTCTTCCTGTGGGAGAAGTGGAAATCTCCTGGTCTGCAACTCCAGTTGCTGAGCTCGCTGTTATAACAAATTCAGGCACAGCTAAAAGCTGGCGTAGTGGTGCCAAGCTGCAGCAGCTCGATGCAGCTCCTGCCTGCCCTTGCCACAGCTCTCTGCGGCAGCCCCCTGCACACTCATCCCAGCACCAAGCCACCGCTATGGAGGTGTGGGGGGGCATGAACTAGTGGTGCCCACAGAGGCAATGGTGATGAGAGGGCATTGCGCCCAGACAGCATGTCCTGTCCCAGACCAGGGACCCGGACTTTGCTCAGCTGTTAGGCTTATTGCTGGCTACCACGACACTGGCTCCCCTGGAAATTCCTAGAAAGCTTTTGCTGGCAACTGAATTGCCATGGAAATGTTTTTAGATTGCCCCTGCAATACTCCTCCAAGCAGTCTGCTTTGCATCTGCATTCATGCCCTGCTTGTAATTGCAAAGAACCCTGCTGCCTCCCTGTCGATCCTGCTTGTGAGATGAAACCAAGCAGCGTGGAGCGTGAGAAGAGCTGCAAGCAGGCAGCCTAATCAGGACAAGCAAATCCCAGTTCGGAACCCCTAGATTGTTTTTTTTCACCTCCTAATACTTTTAAAGCCCCTCCTTAAAACTGACAACACTACTGCTTTCAGCTCTCCGAAATTATATGGCCAGTGAAAGCAAACAGACACCAGTGTATGCATATGAATCCAAACATGAAAGCTTTGATTTTTATATCCATATGTGACACCTACAGAGGCCTGCTTTTCACTGTAAAGCACTTAAAAAACATTCTTTTAACTATCTTATGCACTACTTGCATCACACCAATTTATTATCTTGCTGGGAAGTAACAATGCATGGTGTAAGTCTGCAGGTCTTTATTGAAACCCCTACTATAGACAAATTTTATGTCTGGAATCTATCACTGATTTTTGCAATATGTTCTGAGACACTCACCCACAACTGGTTTCTAACAAGCTGTCCCCAACCTGCAGAGATGCCATCCCAAAGTCTGCTATCCGGATGTTGTTCTTTTCATCCAGCAGTAGGTTTTCTGGTTTTAAATCCCTGTGGCTGTAAAGAGAAGATCAAAGTGTGAGTTAAATTATCCACGACAGCTTTCCCACTCCAAAACTTGTTCTTTATCCAGCATAGCATCCAACCTATTACAGTTTAATCGACTTCATTTTTTTTCCTGTCCCAGGCAGGAGAACACACATTCCAAGATACAATCTTTGCAATATTCCATATCCCAAATGCCCACTCCTGATGAATGCAAGGCTTGAGCCTGCAGGGCCCTGACAGCAAATGAACACCTTCAACTTCCAGTGAGACCAACACAATCTGAGGGAGAGGCTGAGGGAAATAGGTAGGAGGAGAATTTCAGCTTGGATTTAGGGCTGATATACTCCATCATATGCCAGCTCCTTAAGGTAGGAGGCAACACCATTAATATATTCTGTCAACAACAGGAAACAAAATACTGATATTTAGAGAAAAAAGCATCCTTGGTGTAAATGCTACTGCAAAAAGCCCCTATTGAGAGCTGCTCACATAGGCATATGGCTTTGAAATAATTCTGGGTTTTAGCTCTGACAGAGAAATCCCTTCAACCCAGCACTGCTTATAACTGATGGTGCCAGCAGTAGAAAGGGAGAGGATTCCCACCTTTCCATCAAAGCTGGATTCTCTTATTATTTGGGAAGAGCCAAGCAGCCATGATCTTCAGGATGGCAACTCCTGCTTTAAATGAAAGCTATCATATAATGACTAATTTATTAATCTCCATTACCCACAGCCAACACCACAGTGCACCCATGTCTGCTTCTTAGTACTCGAGTGCTTTTGTACAACTATTATATTTACTTGATTTTATATCCAAAGACAAAAGTTTTCCACAAAATTTGTGATGACTTTGCTTTTTTTTATTTTTATTTGCAACTCTTGAAGAGTCAGAGAGATGAGAAGAGCACTTCAGGCAGGTTAAAGATGAAACTCCTTTCTTGTTTTTGCTTATGAGTAGGCAAAATGAGTCTTTGATGCCTTGCTAATAAAAGCTCCAAATAGGAGCACTCAAACCTTGCAGGCAGAACGGCCAGATTCGGTGCCCAGTCAGAACACAAACCTGTAGGAAACGGCCAGCTGACAACACACGTGTTGTCGGGCAAAAACCAGTCATTTGCAACAATGGTTCACTAAAACCAGTTACCCTGACCAAAAACTGAATTCAGCAAAAGAACCACAGTTTAGTATAGTCTAGTCCAGTGACACCCATAATGGAAGGCAGCCTTATCTTCATGCCATTTCCTCTTCACTTTTTAAGACATTCTTTTAGAAGTCCTCATGGATGCAAGAGAGTAATTCTACCTCTATACCAATGTAAAGAAGGACAGTCGCTGCCCGCTCAGAGAAACATGAGAGGCATGACGAATGTCTTGGAAATGCTCTCCTCTGATCTGAAGAGAGGTCTGGAATGATCAGTTAGAGACAACTTGTAAATAATGCAGGTCAATTCTATGCAAAACCAGAACACACTGTAACAGGACACCTGCGGAATGTAACAGATATTTCCAAAGGGGACTTCCAAAATAGCACACGTTCAGAACAGGTACTGGTCATTTACCTTATCACCAAGTCTTACAATTCCTCCCCTCTCAATTTTTAAAGTGCATAAAATTTGGTCTCCAATCTTGTATTAACATGATGAAACCTGCACATTAAAGTAGCCTTGTTAACCATGGGCAAACATTCTATAAATAATGGAGCAGCGTGATTTATACTTCTGCATATTTTCATCTGACAAAGCAAAAGGTGCTTTATCAAATCTATATTTCTCATAGAAAGCGAAGTTTCGAGGTAACGGAAGACAGAAGACTTATTAGTCATATAATAACTATCAAGATAGTCATACCTACTTGACAAAAAAGCAGGAGATGAGTGACAAGGAAGCTTTCCAGAGGCAGTGAATGACCAGTTAATGGCCACGAAAAGAACCCCTGAATGCCATCATCAAGGACAGCAGTCCTGGAAAAAGGCAAGATGGTCAACATCTGCCAAATCTGAATGTGCTTGAGCCCCAGCAGTGACAATGGAGTGAAGAGCCCACAGTCCTAAGGCAAGCTAGGAAAGCTGGACATTAATGAGGCAGTAGTGTGTGATTTAATCTTTCCTCCAGCAGACATCCTTGTCAGTTCTCATCTTACGACTCATTTCATTAATGGGGTGCTGGGAAGACCTCATTCGACTGGGGAGATGCACTGAAGTTCTCCTGTCTGAGGATCAGGGCTCAGTGGCAAGTAACAGCTCCCTGAGCAGCGCTTGTTTGATGCTGTGAAACAAGAAACCCCCCCATGGCTCAAGTTGAGTGTGCGTCTTTCTACTGTGCGTGGTTTTGCAGGGGCTATGGCTGTTTTTCAGTCTTGGCAACTGCTCCTGGCTGACTGCTGAACAGATACATGGTGCAGAGGCTGAGGGTGCTGTTGCCCGTGCTTGGTCCGCTGTTTGTGCACTGGCTGGTATCATTCATACATGCTCAGCCTGTATGCATGCACTGCAGACATGTGCCTTTTGATCCTAACAATTGAAATTCTTTGCTTATCCTAAAATTGTGTAGTTTTTTTAGAGAGAAGACAACTTGAGAGAATGATCAAGGCACAGCATGACCGAAACACAGGACATTCACGGCGTTTCTCCAGCGTGGATGCATGGTCAGTATAATATGTCTCATGTTATTTCAGGAAAACAGTGCAGCTAAAGGAAACGCAAAGAAGTTCCCCTTCCATGCCTCAAAGCTACCGACTTACCAGACCTGCCACAGGCCCTGGCTGGAGCAGAACGTATGCGAACCTTGAAGCAGCCCCACTCCCAGACCACTGAGAGGGGAAGGGACAATACCTTTGAAAATGAGTACAGTATTCTCTGGTGGAAAGGAGTCTCCTTCTCCCCATTTCATCCTGTCTTCCCATCAGCTGGGATGCACAACACCGACAGTCTTAGGCCTGGGTTTGTAGTCAGGATCAAGTGGAAAAATGGGGTTCCTATAAACTGGCAAGTACATTCAGGGTTTTTTTGGAGAGACACTGCGAGAGGAAAAAGGGGATGCCACATTCCAGATGTGGAGAAAGCTTCTCCTCACTGCCCCTTTTTTTTTTTCTTTTGCTCCAAACACTCACCAAAATAAACTCAAGAAAAATTATCAGCTCTTCACTACAGCCCACTAAGCAGAGAGGAGAGAGTGGACTCTGTTGGGAATAGTTACATCTATTGCTGACTAGGCCCTAAAATACAACAACTGTCATACGACAGTTTTGCATCTCTCTGACCCTTCTCCATCTCTCTTTCAACACAGTCCCTCGTGCCCAGTATGGATGATTAGCATAGGAATTTCATAGCAGCCTGAGTACTTTTTTGTATTGTGGCAGCACTCCTCTCAGAGATCGGGGTGCGAGTGGGATCAGGCAGTGCCTGCATATTCAACCACTAGAGAATTTTATGTCTCAATGGAAAATTTTCTTTTAGCTGGAACATTTTTCTGCTATCCATCTTTGGACCACTTTGAATTTGCCAAGGCAGCATCCTGGGGATAGAAGTCAGGGCAGGAGTCTGCACCAGAGTGGCAGAACCAGCATGCTGTGCCACTGGGAATGAGACTTCCTCTCTGCATTTGCACTTCCCATCTTTGCATTGCCAGCTTTTCAAATGGCAGAAGGAAGAGAAAAGAACATATGGGAATAAGGAAGGCTTGTTATAATTTACCTAAGAGCCCAGCAGCCCGGATAGCCTCACACATTCATATTTGGAAAGAATTCTCTTGTGCCAAAATGAAACAAAACAAAACAAAACAAAAATCCCACTGTATGTGGTAATTACTTGGCATTAATGGAACATTGCAGAGTAAATGCATTTAATTTGGTCCCATTCCAGCTGATCTCTCTGTCTCTCCTTGTCTTATATGACCCCTGTCAACTCCTCTCTCTGCAGGTGAACAGAGGACTCCTTACCCTTTCATTGTTCTAAAGACTCTAAAGCTGTAGGGGCTTTATCACTTAGCTGGAAAATCAGAAGAGAAGAAAGCAGTTTCTTTAGTGACAAACACGGCAAACTCTCCTATTGAGCCCTGCATATGCTGAAAAAGAATACGAAAGAGAAATTCAGCACTGCACAAGAAGTCAGTGTAACCCTGATCCAGGGTGGCCACAGACCGCCCGGAGCTCCTCAATCAAGACAACAGAGCAGAAACTTAGCTCCAGGAGCCTGCATACAGCAGGCTTTTGAAGGGAGAGTGTGTGAGTGAAAGGGAGCCATTAAACAAGCCATGACAGGGGAAGCACACACTGCCAGACTCTCCGCAACGTCCCTCTTTTACAGATTACAACAAAGGCTTTACAATTCCCTTGCAGCACAAGATGGATACAGAGAGAGGTTTGAAAAAATTGTCCCATGGAAATAGGCACAGTTCGTGGAGGCGGTGCAGAAAAAATGAAAGGCACACATATGCGTTAACATGTTCCAGCTTCCCACTTACACACTGGCCACGCTTGCTTTCTGGTCGCTCCCAGTGATGCGATTCAGACAGCTCCTCTAGCTCCCTCCATTGCCTTTCTAGTCAGTCTTCCTGCTCTGGGAATATCCCTGTATCTGTACTGCAGGCAATTGCAGTGTACATAAAAAAGAGAAGTAAAATACTCTCTCCCTGTCACCCAGGGTTGGCAGATTTTTGGTGTAGTGACAGACTCCAGATCTTGGATTCAAAGGAGCTATGTCACCTGCACGAGATGAAGAACTAACCCCTTATTTTAAAGTGATTTTTGAGCTGAAACATTCACATCAGTTTCTATGACAACTCATTGTAGGTCACAGATTTCTAACCCAAGAAACCTCCTAATTGGAGTAGTTGCAGGTCATTTGTACTAATCAAATTGTTGGCTACTTTGCAAATGCCTTTCTTACTGACCCCAAACTCCCAGAAGGGCCAGACCACAGAATAATTGTTCTGAAGCCTCTTAAAAGTGCCTGATATGATGCAAATAATTTATCAGTAATAATTAATAGTGTAAGAAGCAATATTTTTAATTTTCTTGAGCAGTAAAAGCCTTTCATCTTATTTTCTCTTGCTTCTGAAAATCAGATCCGAACGTGTAATGGATCTATCTACAGAAGAATCTTTGTTTAGAGCCATGGTTGCTATGCTCAAATTTAGTACATTTTCAGAGAATTCTGTAGAACAAATAAATATAGTTATAGCTAGGAAAAAGGACAACACCTACAAACATACTAGGAGACCCGGAGAAGGGTCTGTATCTGCAAAACCTTGCTTGCTTTTTAACAATTACTTCCATTGGTCTATTAAAATATATTGCTCTTCCCTACCAACCCTGCCTCAAAACATGTATTCATGTATTTCAAAGCCAGAACAGTCTGTCAGGTCTGATCACCACTGATGTACTTGCCAGAGAATGTTACCTGGTTATGCTTACAATAAGACTATGTCATTTTTGAGTTTCCAGTGGCTTACATAAAGAAGTAAATTTACAAAAATACATGACCTCTGGCTTTAGCTGAGCTGGTAACTTTGCCTTTGGCATTGCAGCTGCTGTACTTGATGGGTTTTCTCCGGTTCTCTTTACAAGGGAAATCTGAAAATTCCTCACTGCTTTACAGCCAGTCTCAATCACAGAGCTGAAACTCCTGGATTCAGGCAACGACTGGTGAATCTCAGCTCTCAACAGGGGAGAAAGGTACCTTCCTCACTTCTGATGGTCTAAAAGAAAACTTGACAATATAAAGACTGAAGGACCCGAAAAAAAAACCAATCCAGAAACCAGCCTTATTAAATTCCACAATTTCTAGACTAGTTTCACATTTGGAGGCCTTGATTCGTGATTTCAAACTGTCCAGCTGCTGCAGTCTTAAGTGTTCCACAGGCCATCCCCACAGAACACTGTAGCACGCTCCTTATAAATGAAGCAAGGCAGAGCAGGAGTCACCAGGAGGGTGGCACTACCTGACAGAACACGGCACCTTGCATTCTTCAGCTTTCTCCGTTTCTCGAAGACACCCCAGATTTCTCCCTAAAAGCACCCTTTCTTTACTGACAGTGCTCTGCAGCTCCTGCCTGCAGGAATATACCAGAGATTTTGGCACTACTGCTGCGAAATCCTGAAGTGTTATAAGGAGCCTTTCCCCCACCCTGCACTGATGGGAAGAACACAAGGCAAAGTCAAACAAAGCTCTTATTCATTGCCTCAGCCCCCTAAATCGCACACCCCCCTGCCTACGCATGCACACATGGACACACTTCAGCGCGAGCCTTGTGCGTACTCGAGCAGGCACAGCCCCAGGCAATGAAAGGAGAAAGGGCCCTCATAATTGTCATTTATCAATATTCATAAAGAACCTGCCTTAACCCCCTCTTGTGCAAGCTCGGGGTGGGGAGGAAACACCATAAAATGAAACCCAACCAAAATAAAAATAAAATGAAATAATCATCTTGCTGCTCATTACCGCAGGGGATTTCCTCTCAATGTCACCACTGCCCTGCGCGGTAATTGGCATTATCTGTTATCTCTGAAGCCATAACAAGGTTTGCCACGGGGCATTTTTTCTGTAATCATATTTTTTTTTTTTTTATTTTGTCAGCTCGCGAGATACTGACACCAAACGCGACGAGCCGGACCACAGCAAAAACACACAACCACAACACCCCACGCAGCCCAAGGGGGCGCGCGGCCAATCCCGGCTCCCGCCAATCCCAGCTCCCGCCAATCCCCGGCTGCCGCCAATCCCGGCTCCCGCCAATCCCGGCTCCCGCCGGTGATGTCACGCCCAGCCAATGAGGCGCCCGCCAGCTCCCCGCGCCCGCCCCCCTCCGCCGCCGCCGCAGCATAACCCGGCTCCGGCTAAAGGAGGCTCTTCCCGGGGAAAAGCGAAGGACTCGTGAGCTAGTCCGGTATACGCGCTCCTGCATTGTTTCCCCACAGAAAATACAGCCGGCCCTGAAGGAGCCGAGAGCGGTGCGCAGGCGGGATATTCACAAGGCATTATTGATTTGGGGCACCCAGCTGAGACATCTTAAAGGCCCTGAATTTAGGAGAGCAGACACCCAGCATTAGGTGAATGGCAGCTTCAGAAAAAAACCCATGAGTTATGCCCAAAGAAAACGTCCTAGGCTAGGATGGTCTTACACCGATGTCCAAGGAACCCCCAGTTCTCCGCCATTTCTTGTGCCACGGCTGAGCACGTCTGCTCTGGGCGCTGCAGCCTGGTGCAGAGCCCTCCGAGCTCGCACAGAGGAAGCGCTGGAAGCAAAAGCAATAATGCTGTATCACTGAGCTAACGGCTCTGCTCGCCAGCTCAGGCGAAGCGGCAAGGTAACACAGATAACACTGTTTGCAGGATCCCACGTAATACCTTGGCATGGTGCTGTCCGTTTGCCACACGGCACGGTGCTAGGGACACAGAAAAGTCCTCAGAGAACCCTACAGCGGGTTACCTGTAAGCTTTCCCCCTTGGCCAACCTGTACCACAAAATCCCTTACGTGACTGCAGCTCGAAGTGAGGTACGTCAAATCTTCCCCCACTGTTTCCATAAAATAAAATAAGAACAGAAAGCTCATACTTTTTTTTAAAAAAACACACAACCAGCCTCAAGCTCTAAGCCCATTCTGCTTCTTTGTCTGAGCTGCTTGTTTGAAAACACCTCTCAGACACAGGTGATGCCTCCACACAGTAGCAGCAGAAGCCCTTTAACTGCTGGGAAGATTGGGGAATCCTTTCTGATTCTTTGATCCGGGAATCCTGGTGCATCAATACATTTTGAGCAGTGAAAGCTGAATGTGGTTACATACTGCTGTGAAAGTAAGCCACAGATATCTCACAGCGTTTTGGGAGGTACAGGAAGAAGATGGGACAATGATACGGGGCTGGGGATACCAGGCTATCAATCTATTCTGCCAGTAGGTTAGAGGCACCCACATTTAGTCATTAACCAAAGCAGAAGCCTTCATTTTTCAAAGTGGTCATAACTGGATAACCTGGCTGATGAGATGATTTGTCATTTCACTGCCCCACGACAGGACAAGGTCAGGCTTCATTGCTTAGGAAAGCACATTAACTTTTATACTCACACGCACGCACACGCTTATATTTATGCATGCTCTGATTTTCAAAAAGCGCTTAATGATAACTGTCCAGAACACAACACAGAGTCTAATATAACACAGACCGCACAAGTCTCAGAGTGACCCGGAGAGAGGGAGAGCTTATGATTTACTGCTAACTTATTCAGCACTAGATGCTAGTCGAGTGGGAGTTGGCAAGGAGACAGGGGATTTACTTCTAAACAAGACTACCGCTCACAATCCAATATGTTGAACAGGAAAATGGATTCCTCAAGAGAGGCATGCACTCTGCCTTGGAAATTCCACATATCGTTAAACCTGCAGGGCTGCTTGTCTGTCTGACAGCCTCACCACAATCCTCGCTCAGTTTATTAAAGTCTGCCATATCAAGAGGTATCCATCACAAGCCCAAAGGACTAGTATGTACATGTATAGATGCATGCTTTCATAGAAACTTCTATCCCAATGGAGATTCCTATTTCTCTGGAATATTCATTTGGAAAAGTAAATAATTTCTTTTCAGTTGTACTTAAACATTTTTGAGTCTTCTTGGTTTGGGTCTCTAAGTGTTAAGCCAAGCAGGGAACAGAAACATGTATGTATGCAATCCACCAGTGGTTGCGCTGCCCAGGACATAAAAGGTAACAGCTGTACAACCTTCCAAGGATTATGCTGATTGTAAGGAGGTCATGATCACTCAACCCAGTTGATTAGCAGGGAAGAAAAATTGTGGAATTTGCACAATAAAACTTGTCAGAGGTCTCTGCCATTAGAGAAAACTTAGATCCTCTAGTTAGGGCCTGGAACCTGCTCTCGGCTACTCTGTGAATTTCTCTGTTGTGACCCTGCCTGTCCCAGGTAGGCATTGTCCTCAGGACCTTCGCGCCCTGATCCACCACTTTGAACTGCCTCTTCTGCCAACAGTATACTCTTCTTAATATATCCTCAAGAAAGGCACACATTTCCCTTTCCACTTATTAGAAATAGGCGCTCTTTCAGACTAATACTTCCTGTTGAAATGAGTCAGAGATGTAGAGGGAGGGGGCTAGAAGAGCAAGTTAAATATTTAAGCATCCATTTTTGCTGTGGCCATTTATGCTGTGGATGTCTGGTTTGCGAGTTCTCAGCACAAAACTGGAGGTACAGAAAATCACTGTACGGTTACCAAGAGAGAGCCACACAGTGATTGTACCAATCCAACTACTGCAGTATCTATCAGCGGCCCTCGGCCTCCTGGAGGGGGGGGATCTGCGGCTGCCTGTGGCGACGGAGAAGCAGCCACGCAGACATAATGTAAATGGTCTCCCCCAGCCAATCTAACTGCGAGGAGCTGCGTTTCTGAGAAATAAGCAGGTAGTTATAGGTCAGCAGCTATACAGAAACTCGGTGCTCAGACTGATTGTAACAATTTGATTTCCGTATAATTTAAATTGCCTAAACTTGCTGAAGATGAAGCAGGAACTGGTGCAATTTAAAACACCACCTGAAAGCACAGGTTAAACCACACTCAATGGTTAAAGCATATGATGGAGTTAGTGAGTATCAATAGCAGTCAGATCAAGGAATTCTTCCCAACTGGAAAGGAAATTAAAGGCAACGGTGACTCAAATGCCCAGAAGGGACTTAGTGAAGGTTGCCAAAAGCCAGCAGGTTTCCAAAAACTAAAGGAAGCCATAAAATGACTTTGCTGTATTCGTCATTGTCCCAAGTTTCTTCAGGGATTCGTTTTGATATAGTGAATGTAACTGTTATTAGCGAGTGTTCGAGAACGATGGAAATTAAACTGCTTCTCCTTGGTGGTTTTGGTTTTCCTGGTTAAAGCATTCCCTGTGAATAAATTCTCCTCCAGTGAGAAACAACGGACAATCTTTTCCATGAAAAGTCTATCTGTGACTGGTGCACTGACTCACAGACGGCCAAGAATCAAAAAGTACGTCAGCACTTTACACAGTGCTTTCAGAGCTTTACAATATCAATTACTAAATAGTAAGTAAAAGTATCAAGAAATGAAATCCCTTTATTCTGTGCTTTTATGTAACAGGTAACTCCCATTGGAAATGGCTGCACTCACCATATTGAATGACTATGGCAGAAGTCTAAAGCAGAGATGATTTGTCGGAAGAACTTCCTGGCTTCTTTTGGTGTCAATCTTCCCTTTTTTACGAGATAGTCGAAGAGCTCCCCACCTGACACGTGTTCTAGCACCAAATACCTAGAAAATAACAAAGACAGGATTTTTTAAGCATATTATCATACCAATCTCCTCATGCACACAGAGTTATTTACAAACACTTCTATTTACACATGGTTAAGGAGAACACTTCTGAAAAGAACAGTGGAAGAGAATCAGAATTTTAAAATCAGGAGTGATTAATAGTTTTAACAGGGGTTCTGCAAACTTCAGACGTGCCACTGTTGAATTCAGTGTTCAATATAATAATGAGAGATAATCTGGAAGCTAAAAATTACTCAAAAGACCAGGAGGGGAAACAGAGAATAATCAGGTATAAGCTTTCAGAGCAGCTCTTAAAGCTACTGTGGAGTGAAACTGCGTACTAAGAAGCCTCAGGTCCCTTAACCAAGCTGACAGTTCCTTTATAGAACAGCTGTGGCAAAGCTGCGCTCACATACTGTTCTGTCTTGGACACCTGAGAACCAGGCAGATGTCAACAAACTAGTGGGAATTAAAAAAAAAAAAAAAAAAGGTGAATAGTTTAAATTATGAAAAGAGATAAAAAGAACTACATGTGTGCAGCCTACATAAGGGCTTCACCTTGTGCTACTGAACACCAGTGATTTGCTGGAGCAGCTGCCCTCCCGTGCAATTCCCACGTGAAAAATGTGACACTGAGTGAATAAATGTGGCACAACGGGGACCTCGGAGCAGAAGAGGAAACCCCAGACCTCACACAGCAAGCCTGGCAGTCGTACAGAGAAAAGTGGAATCTTCTGGAAGGAAAGGACTTGACATGGATGGGCCATCTTGTTGCAAGTATGGGTAATGAAAGGCAGCCAAGCAGACGAAAACTTAGTATAAATCTCTGGAAATGTTGCCTAACAGTCGGAATGAAATAGTTTCCTCAGGGAAATGGCAGGAACACCATTAACTGAACCATTTAAAAATAAACCAGATATAATATGGACTAAGCAATAGACTTCTATTGGCAAGGGGATTGCTTGAAACCTCTATGGACTTTTTTCATCTCGGTTGTGATTTTGTGCTCCACTGTCTCCTTGCTTGTTTGCCCAGATTATACTGTTCTAATACAGAGTGGCGAGATTCTGCAGTATTTATTCAAAATCTGAAATGACAAGTATAAACAACAATTAATCTATTAATCCAACTCTTCAAATTGGAGTGAACAATGAAAATAATTAATCCAGGACACTATCTTTTATGTAGCTCAAGCAGCATAATCTTGGAGGAAGTTTCTAAATTTGAAATGGAAAAAAGGAGAAGATTATTATTAATGTGTGCACTTAATTATTCCTGTTTTCAGTGTTTCCAAAAAGATGGAACAGTAGGAGGAGTATAATCTGTCCTGAGGAAAGTAAAAATGGCTTAATGATAATGCCATTATCCTTAATGGCATTAGCCTTGAAGTTGCAGAAGTGGGACCTGAGCTCCTGGTCCATCATCAGCTCCTGTGCGACTTCCTTAACACAGCAGGTAACCAACTGTATCCACATGACTTCCATGTGTCAGCTCCCAGCCAGCACAAGGAGAAAGCATTTCCGTGCCTTACAGAAATGCAGCAGAGAATGCAGCAAGAGATGGACATTAATATTGTCTTGCCAGCTAAGGAAGTAGTACAAAAGCACAAAAAGTGGCCAATGACATTCTAAATTTCAGGGAATTAAAATGGTATTTTGTGCAATTTTTATCAAAACAGAAACAGTTACAAGAAACATGGTAATATTGACAGGTTTTTTTCAATAAAATGAGAAAAAAAGAGAAAACTATTGACTTGAAAATCTCATTTGGAATATGTGGGTTATCTTCTCTCCAAGAAGAGATGAGCAGTCACCAGACTGTCTACTCAGTACATGCGGGTGATATGGAGATCACTGTTTATCTGCATTACATTTTTTGAGCAAGACATTTGTCGTGGTTTGGGCCGGACTGGCCACTGAAACAAATGACAGATGCTCTCTTTTACTTCTCTCTCCTTCAGAGAAGGGAGAGCATATCCCTTCAGGGAGAGAAGGAAGAGACAGAAAAGAGATTTATGAGTTTAAAAAAGAAACCAAATTACTTTAATGAAAATATTAATAAAATAATAAAAAGAAAATAATGAAATATATACAATATATACAAAACTGTATGGAGCTCCCAGGATGACAATCACGTCACTGGTAGGCACTGGGAAAGTCCCAGGCTGGACTCAGCAATGGACAGGAGCTGGATTCAGGAATGCACAAATCAGGATCAAAGGCAGAGATCGGAATCAGACAGAGTCCTCCTCAGATGCCGGCCACTGAAGAAAGAGGGGTGACCCTTTGGTGCCTCAGCTTTTATACTGAGCATGATGCAGATGGGATGGAATGCCCTGTTGGTCAGTTTTGAGTCACCTGTCCTGTCCGCTCCTCCCTGCAGGTGCAACCCCTCTGCGCTCTTCTGCTTCCGACCCTCCAACAGAGCAAATAACAGTTACCTGACCTTGGTTGTAATAGCAATAAGTATAAGTTAGAGCCTCTCTGCATATCATTCCTTGGCATAAAATATAAACAATCAGGTCTTATCACTCTGGAAGCGGACAGGGTCGGAACAATATGCCGTTAATTTCAGAAAGTTCACTTAGTTAGAAGAGGCTTAGCTGAAAGTAAAATCACTGAAAAGAAAGTTGGTTCTGTTTTACCTCAAACCAGGACAACATCGAACCGTTCAGAAGAAAGCTGATATGCAGTAGCCACCAGCACTGGGGTATCTACATTTTCAAGTCCCAATCCTCACTTTCCAAGCCTCGGGTAACAGACTCTCTGGTAAGAGGGTTTGCTATATAATTCATTCTCCCTCTCATACTAGAGACAGATCTGGGTAACTATCCCATATGGCAGACCCAAGCCTGGCACAGAATCAATCCTAAAATTCTCCTTGACAGCTCCCTCCCTCACTGTGCCCAGCAGAAGCTGGATACAGCAGTGCATCTTGCCCCCAAAATTCAAACTGATAGCTGCTTTCTTTTCCTGGGATGTATTTTATGAAGATGACTGCAGTTACAGGCATACAGAACACCCTCCGCACTGGTTTCAAATACAGAGTTTTGGAAAATTACAGACCCAGCATTTCTGTCACCCACAGCAGGAACTGCAAAGCAATTTATTTTCATCAACTTCATCTTATTAAAAACACTCAACAAAAATGCACTGACACGTTGTATGAAAAATAAAACAAATTGAAAGACAGGGAGCATTTACAAGGTTATTCATTTTTGCTTGCCACCTAGAAGTACCAGATATAATAATGGAAATGAACAGGGGAGAACATTTGAAAAAGATTTGTGCCTACAACAAGTCAAGGGACACAGAGAAGCACAGCGACGATGCATTCTGATCTGACAAAGCCCCCAACGTGACGGGAGTGAGAAGGACGACAAACACATTCCGCAGTGGTCAAGTGCAAGAAATAAATGCTGTAGGGATCATTCCACAAGTACTAAGTTGTTATGTTGCAGCTAGGGTTTCTGAGTTTGGATTTGCAGCTGGTCATCCGACAACCCTATTCCCTCCAGTACAATGTGTTTTTTTAAGGATAGCCCACAACTAGGAGATTTTCAATTAAACAAGGGCACAATTCAGCACCTGCCTCCATCTCTGTGCAAGCCAATGTTCTGCTGGCGCATTACGTGGCACAGTAGTAGTACACGTGTTACTTCCAAACATGCCAACAAGAGGGGTTTAAACATATCCTAGTGTTGCACCGGTTATAGCTATCACTGTATGGCTTACACAGTCCTCACTAAACGCTGTATGTCTGTATGTATGTATCTATCTGTGTACGTGTGAGTGTGTCTGAGTGAGTCCATAAAAGAAGAGAATACACACTCTGAAAAGCCAAACCGAAAAAGCAAAGGAAATAAAAAGCATTATTCCAGAGGCTGGAAGATAAGGCACAGAGACACTACATGTTTCCTGAATTCGTGCCACAGAAGAGAATCCAGATCTCCCAAGTCCACATCAGCGTCTAAAATTTTTACTTTAGCAAAGTGCTATGGGATTGGAAGTATGCCAACACCAACTCTTGGAGGATCTCGGGGAAGGTAAATAAGACATAGCCTGTAGGGGAGAAAAACACCAAGAAGTATTTTCCCGAGTTTCCCCTTCCCTTTTATTTTTCCCAGATATGACAGGTTCTCATCTCACTAGAGTACTACTTTTCCCATTTACTCTAAGCAAGTGAGCAAATTCTAAAAATTCCAGAACAGTAACCAGAACTAGTCTATTACATTTGGAGATGAAAAGTAACTTACTGGTGAATTAAGCTTTTTTTAAAATCTTGTCTACGTAAGATTGACAGTCTTCCCATTGTAAAAACATAGGAAACCCTGCTCTGTAATAGCCATTGCAAGGAGGTTCAAGGAAAGGAAAGATCCAGCCTCTGGCTGGCAGCATGCACAGTACCTGCTGTGATAATACAGAGAGGAGCTATATTAGGACAAAAGACTCTGTAAGACCACTTAGCACTCATATCTTGGATGCTCTAGACACACGCTAGCTCTTCTAATCCTTGCATTTCACATGACAGAAGCATTACAAAGAACCTCCTGCTCTTTACTGATAGGGAACTGCGAAGCAAAGTGACTTGCCCAGCGTTACAGTCACCCAGTATCAGAGCTGGGATTAGCACCTGTGGTCCTTTGTGCCTTCTACTCCATGCTGTCCCCACCACCAATATTTCCTTTCTGCTTACTAGGACACCGTAAAGGCAAGAAAACATCAGGTGTGAGCAACGCAATATGAAGCCAAGCGCATGTGGTGTTAAAAATAAATTCTCAATTACTTGTTTTCCTCATTAGATATACTCTTTGAGAGGTTGCAAAAATTTTCACAGGCCACAGCGTGCTTTCATAAAGACACCAAGATCCACATCTTTATGATATCTCACGTTCCTGCTACAAGCCAAGACACGAAACAAAAAATCTCTGGTTAAGTTTCAGAGCTTGAAGGAGACAAGACTTTGGTCTTTAAAGACAAAGGAGCTGAATGTTTAATACGAGAATAATTTTGTCTATTGGAGAGGAGCAGGGAGCTTTTGTGCAGCAGCATTCTATCTATTTCCTTTGCCATTTTTCCATCTGCATCCCATCATCACCACCTCCCCAATAAAAGCTAGAAAGTTCCTAACCTCCAGTGACCCACTACGTATCATATCAAAGACATGCATGCAGCTTATAAAAGCAACTTTAGAATAGAATAATCGTAGGCTCTTTTCTTTCTTTCTTTTTGGTTCATTTTATTTACTCTTTCAGGAACCAAAACAGTAAAGAAGTAATAACAAAAACTAAACAATACAGCAAAGGAGGGATGATTTCTGCTTGTGAAAGAGATGGAGTAGCTAAAATGAATGTGGAGAAATGTGGTCTTAAACTACCTTTGTGCCCCTTAGATTCTGGCGATACCAGGAACCAGCATAAATTCCAGAGCGCTCTCATTCACAGTAGCCTCCCCATAGTTGACTATGGCTTGTACTGTAGTTTAGACTGGAAATGTAACGAGAGAGCACTGTGCCTCTCCTCCTCATTACCCCGACTTGCCCGTTTCTCGGGATCACAAGATGTGACAGCCCACCAGTTTCACATCATTCCTGCATCCTTCAAGTCATTTTAGTCTTTTCCAAATCCTGCATGTCAGTAGGACTCCTATAAACACAGAGGATGGTCCATTTTCCCCTGGGAGTGATCAATAAATATCCAGTGATCAACAACAATTTTATCTATAATCACCATATGATGTTTGCAACAGCTTGAACTTCCCCATCGCAGGGTTGCCAATCGCAGGGTTGCCAATTGCTTTGTGTTTTGGACTGTAAGCTGACTAGGGCATAGGCTCTGGTTTTGCCCCATTCTTGTCCAGTGCCAGCACAGCAAGGTCTTCTCCATGACCAAATTGTCTTGGCTACACTACTATGAAGACAACACTTAAAACAGCAACATGGACACTTTTGTTGATGATTTCTCCTTCTCACCTGGTGGATTATGCTACAACTTACAAAAAGGTGCCTTTGCCCAAGCCCTAGGGAGCTCTGAGGAATAACTCAGAGCTCTCACTGAGGCAAGGCAGCTATATGTTACCTCCAAAGCAGGACTGCAACAAAAGAAACAGCAACGTCTGGAAAAACGCTGTTACAGAAAGACTAACTGGCACAGAGAACAGTAGGACCATGCATTACCAGATATTTATGGCAAAATAACAAAAAAAAAATCAACAAACAAACACAACAGTTATGATCTGTAAAGACTGAAAAGCTGCCTTTAAGCCATTAGCAAGAATGGTGTGAAATACTAAAATTCTTGCCAGATGGGATTGCCTGCAGCGGCCCATCACTATACATCCCAGGGTGGGTATGCAGCTCCTGTTTTCTCAGCCTTGTAGATGAAGACAATTTACGAGACATTTGCAGCTACACAAATTAAGTCCTCTGGGGCAATACAAATGTATTTATTATTATAAAAGTGTTAAATGGATAGAGATCTTTAGATGAAAGCTCATATTGTAACACAAAGTATTTCAGGTAAGTATTATAAATGCAAAATTAAGAGTAACAAGAAATACTCTCTGGTGCTCTAGGAATGGTAGTCAATTCACACAGCTTCTAGTTTTAGTCAGGTTTGTTCATCAAGGCATAGAAGGTTTGTTCATCAAGGCATGCAATTAGCTGTCTGTTAGGGAACCAGTTAATAATTCTGGGTAATGATAGGACAAGGGCTAATGGTTTTAAACTAAAAGAGGGTAGACTTAGACTAGACATAAAGAAGAAATTTTTTACAATGAGGGTGGTGAGACACTGGAAGAAGTTGCCCAGAGAGGTGGTAGGTGCCCCATCCCTGGAAACGTTCAAGGTCAGGTTGGACAGGGCTCTCAGCAGCCTGATCTAGTGGAAGGTATCCATGCTTACTGCAGGGTGGGTTGGACTAGATGACCTTTAAAGCTCCCTTCCAGCCCAAACTATTCTATGATATTTACACATATGACGCACAACCTCACTTAAACCTAAGCAAGTAAGTTGGTCTTCTACATAAGCCTGAACGTACCACTGGGTACCATCACACATCACTGGGTGATGTTCTAGGACTTTTACTATTCCAGAAGTTAGACTGGATGTTCATGTGGCACTGGCTGGCTTTTAAGATGTACAACTTCAGGTGTCCGCTCCAGGAAGATGCAAAACCCAGATGCAGTTATATAGAAAGAGATACACACAAAGGCAAGAAAAATCAGAAGAGTTCCTGCTTGCTTCCTCTGCGCTCAAAAGTTTACTGTTTTGTGATGCCTACGGGTAAGACATTTCATGAAATGACCACGCCTGCTGAGAAGCTCAGTTACTCTGCTTTATCACTTAGTAGTTGATTATTATATGAAAATCATGAGCATAATCCTAAAACTGGGAAACATGGCATGGATCAAGACACTTCAGAGTTGATGTAGATGTCTAAGCAATTACCAAGGCCAGGGACACAAGTCAGGTAGGAATCTCCTTTATAAAGACAGAAACGTCTTCAGTTCTTTTCTGTCCCTGTGTTTATTAGTGCCCACATCTGTAAAAAGCTCTTGAACTTTGGCCACAGATCAACCACAAATGGAAATGGCTGCACCAAAAATGGCATATACTAGGCACTGCCACCAATCTTGATGAACTCTGAACCATCTCACAGTAACCCACAATCCCTGACACGATTATTCACGAGAAACTAACTACTCCTTTTGACCAATTCAGCTAAGAGCTACAAAACTCCTTACATTTCAAAGCTCTGGTGAATCAGCAAGGGATCTGTCTGGAATGGCAGACTGCCAAAGAAAAGCCTCTGGAAGAAAAAAGCCTTGGCGATTCCTCTTCCATGCCACGATCCTACTTGCAAAATGTCCTTCCATAAATACATATGAAGAGACATATGTGTAGCAGGGAAGAGGTTAAAAACTGCCCAGCCCAGACTGACACGTTGTAGTTCTTTGACGGCTTTTTCACTGCACTGTTTTCTATTGATTAAATAATCTCTATCAGATATTAAGCCCCTTGTTATTGGCGCAGCCTATAAATTATTCAGGAGTTATATAAATTCTTATGGTGGGCATGAATTTTTAAACCCTCATTTGGCACCAGGCCAGGAACTCTTTTTTTTTTTTTTTCTCGCCTCCAAGAAAATGTGCACGCATTAGATTTTTTTTTTTCCAAAAGACAATTTTAAATCTAGTCTGCTTGTTTGAATGGAGATTGTATTTGATTGCTCATTACATTTGGACGTGAACAGGTTGGGGCTTTTGGGGAAAAGAGAGATAGTCGGAGATTACGCTGTTCACTCTATGCATTTGATTTACTGGGGATAAAAGTGTTTTGAGCAGTGTCTTCACGGTGTGTAGTCATGCATGCCAAGGCACTGCAGCAGCCATCCTATTTGGGCACACGATATGGAACATATCGACCCAGAGGGATCCTCAGCACAGGGTGGGCAGGGCTGAAACATCAGCTCACTGCTACAATTCTGCTAGTGACCATACACTTTTGGGTTTTATTCTTCAGAGCTAAGTGGCCTTTCCTTTAACAACTAGGGCCCAGACACACACAATGTTGCCTACTGAAGCCTGGAAAAGAAATTAGGCACGTAAATATACTGTGGCTCCAGAGCTACGTCTGCCCTTGGCCTTTGCTCACATCACAGAATTGCTCCGCTATGGGCCTGTTTTCTCCCAAGCCCAGCAGCATGGCCTGGATGGTACGCAAGCGCACACATCAGGCAGTCAGCAGAAGATACAGTCAGGCTTTTGGGTAGAGCTTATTAAAACTGTGTTGCACAGAGTGTGGTATTAATCATCACCACCACCTCTGTGCAAGCCCTGCTTTGTGCCAGCCTGGCATCCCTCCTGCAAGCGGTGACACCTGTCCTCGGCGCAGCACCCCCTCCCCTTCCCCTTGCCTCCAGCCAGCTCCTCGTCTCCAGGCCCACCCTTGACTCAAAACCTCACGTGCGCTGGCTCTGCTCCTACAGCAGACTGGCGTTCCCTTGGCTACACGCGCTTGGAATTCATGACACAACTAAAACAAGTCAACAGCAGAAGAAAAGGGGTCAAAGTAGCCGGTTATGAACATTTCTCTTAATTCTAATCAAGTCTCAGGTGGGACATAATTTTGTTTTCCAATCCTTTTCTATTTTCTTTTCCTGTATCCACAGCATCTGGCACACCCACGACCAGACTACCAAGAAGCATACCTACCACGAAATTAATTTTTAGCACTGAGCCCTTGGAGCCACTCTAACTTTCTGAACCCTCCTTCTGCCTTTAGACAGGCTTCCCCACAGATGGATCGAACGTCAAAGTCCTGGGCTACCAATAACAGAAGAACACGCAGAACCCTTTTTTCTCTCTCTTGCTTCCTCTGGCACCTCACAATTAGTTTTCAACAAAAATAAACGGAATTATAGGAAAACCCTGCAGGAGAGGACTGGCAGCATGAATGCCTCTGCAGACACCACCAGAGTTGTAAGTCTGACTCCTGCTGTCATCTGATCTTGTGTAAACCAGAAACGTGAGTTGTGCACAGGCAGGAGGACATTTTAATTTTGTTATCTGGCTCATTGGGAAGCACCTTCACCTCCAAAATCAGGAGGTGGTGTGTTGTGTACATTGCAATGAGGCTTGGGCACTTGCCCAAGTGATGGCACTGTACTGCTGAATGATGAGAAAGGGACTTGTGCTTAGAAAAAGAGCTGATAGAATGCATGGCATATTTCAGAGAACAATATTCTGATGTCCACTCCTTTTCTCAAAGCAGATTCTTGTTTAAAATGCTGATCAAGTTGGACAACATAGAGATTTAAAATACATGCTCCCACAAAATTTGAAAATCTGAAATCTTAAGCATGAAGACTTGAAAATCAAACTATACATATATATACAATTATCTGTATGCACCTATAAATAGAAATTTACAGATATATATATACAGACGTTGATGGAAAGGGAATCAAGAAATAATAGTGTAAACATCTAAAAGAAAAGTGCATGGAGTGGTCCTAGGATGTTCTTACTCTATCTCATTTCCACTCCCTGCCAAACGGTTGATAATTTAAGCTAATCAAATGAGATCAAATGGATAATGCCACCCCTGTTGGGAGTTCTGCAGCAAAACTGTATCAGTCGGCTTTATCCTCTTTGGAAAGGGAAGGTCCATCTCCTGTGGACGTATGACAGCACTTACGTTGCCATGCTAACAGCTCCTCCAACAGTGGGACAATTGATTTTCTAAGATCAAAAGGAAAGCTGAATTTACTGCATAAAATGCAGTAAATGTACATATCGGAGATTTAAAAATAAAGCATAAGATTGCTTCCTAGAAAAAATCCGAACCAACCACTTCACTCGTGAAGGACTGGGCTTTGCATGTTTCCTCTTATTTAATCCTCAACAAGTCTGCTAATGAGAACCTCCTGCTCATTCACAGTGGTAATGCTGCGAACACTGTGTGAACTCCACCTTCCTCTCCGGTTACTACACAAACTCTGTCTAGGACCAATTCAGGAAAGACCTTTTCTACAGATAGCACAGAGAAAACAGGACCATCACCCAGGTTCACACGGTTCATTTGCAATGCAGAAATCACATGACCAAAGGAGTGTTTCCCCTCCAATATGCATTACAGAACACACCAAAATTTTGTTATCAGCTTTGTTACCGCTTTGTTCATTCGCTTAGTTTATTTACATTTCCCTATAACTCCTGACTGTCTGAACTTGGTTTCTCAAAATGACTGGTGCACAAACAAATTTTGGTAGCTCATTGGTCATTCCCTATTATGAACCAGCAATATAAGTTGTTAAGGAACTCTGGGCTTACCCCATACCAGGCTACTTCAACTCATTCTTGATCTTTAAAATGGGAGGATGATCCCCACCTTCCTTGCTGTTTTTTCTATTAACATTATATGATGGGAGAGGGAGGCATAGATTGTCTATAGCTATTTCTAAATTACCTATTACTGTGGACTCCCAGTCTTGCTTGAAGGCCATCAGTGTGATCATACAACAAATACAAAATAATTCAACTGTCAGTTATATTGCTATTTTAGCCAGCAAAACGTGTATCTGAGGTGGTATATCAGCACACGTACAGAGAGTCACAGTGCAGCTGTGTTTTCCCCCATGCACCTAGAACTGTAGTCCACTGTCTTACTAAATAAGACAACTCAAAATGCTCGATAAAGAGCTGGAAGTCTTAGAGCCCATAGCCATCTCCATCTCTCCAACCATCTTGGTTAAAAATCCACCAAAACAAACAGAAAATGACTGCTAGGCTAACACATATATGCTAACAGATTTTTATTATTATTTTTTAAAACTCATTTTCAGTGTTAAATAAACTGTGGAAAAAGGATTTGATTCATGGTCGTATTAGGAATCTACTCAACCAAAGCCCCTCGTCACAAATTAAATCATAAACCAAAAGTCAAACATGATTTGTGAAATTAACATTTATCGAGGAAATACTCCCCAGCGCTGCATCGTGATTAGTCTCTGGCATCTGAAATATCACCCATAATTCACAAGCTCCTCTGAAACCATGCCACTAGCGTTACTGCTGAGATGGCATGCATGATGGACAGGTGCTGTCACAACCAGAGAGCAATCCCTTTTTTGATGCTGGTGAGAACTAGGGGTCACTGTGTCTTATTATTTGGGAAAGTAGATGCATACACACTTCTCAGCCCCCATACAACTTGTAACCCTTTGCCCCTCCACAGGCACTCTCTTCCACGTCTTAGATTTATCCAGGGCCGCAGCCATTTCTAATTTTGAACACGGCGGCTTGGCAGAGGCTCTGCATTGTGCCCTTTCTTTAAAATAGTGACTAATAAAAAATGAAACATAATTAACAGCCATTGGCTCTTTCACAGAATCAGTGTCTTTCAGCAGAGGGATTCAGTGCCTTTGTGGGGACGTGCAGACAGCTCAATCTTACAGGCAGAGGAGCTACAGCACAAAGAAGACAGTGATTGTTAAAGGCTAAACGGTCACCAGCAAAGCACGCTTTGAAGCCCAGCATTTTTTAGAAGCTAGGTTATCCAGATAAAGCTTAAAGATACGGGATTCTTCCCTTGTCAAGGTGATTTTCAGCAGGAGGATATTTTCCTGCCAAGGAATACAGTAATTTTTTTTGAAATCGTGGTGTAAGACAATCCGCACTGCTTTGGACACTAGATATTTTCCACATGGAGCAAAATGGCCCCCAAGTCTTTTGGGATAAGGAAGGGGAGCTGAGCTCAGCTGCTGGCTTCACAGGCATTCAGAGCAAGAAGAAAGCTTCAGCACCTCTATAACCCATCCCCTCACCCCAAGTGATGACCATGGCCTTTCTTCTTCATGTATTCATACATTGTCTCCACCGCTCAAGTATACTACACCTAGCTGGAACGCATCAGCTGTGTGCTGTGTTTGTGCAAGTGTGTGTGTGTTTATGTGTGTGTATACCTAAGACTCCACAGCATACAAATAAACAAGGATCGCAAAGAAGAATATTGCCTCTCTCTTAAGCAAAAGAAAGCCTGGGGACTTATCCTACCCCTCCTTTAAACCAGAATACAGACAAATGTACTCTTACAAATGGTGCCTCTCTTTCCAGGATTAAAGGAGAACTTACTGGCTGTAAAGCCGCATTTCCCTTTGCTACCCCTCTCTCGCACACAGAGCAGACTGCGTTAGATCTGGGCCTCTGTCCTCAGCTGGGGCAAACTGGGCTTGATGGAGCCACGACTGTTAGTGTCACTGAGGTTAGAGCGCTTGGCATGCAGCTCAGAGAACATCTGAGCCAGCCTCCACCCTGTGCCTGCACGAGCTCACTCTGGCAACCGCGTTTCACCACGGATGGCAGGCTCTGCCCCAGAGGAGGACGGGGAATCCAAAAGAAATTACTGCCTGCTCTAGTAAGCTAACCCTTAGGCACAGAGGCCTTACTTCTTGAAATAGGAATTCATTGCTCCAGCAACAAGACTGGCTGAATGGTCCATGAGGGATTGTTACCTCCATTCAACACGCTTTCTTTGGGTAAACAGTCATTCCCTTCTTGTGTTGTGACATTATGGAGAGGTCACCAATGGCTGGTGGTTTTTAAAAATAGTTTAATTTTTTTTAACCACTCTCTTCTACTGGCAATAACCTGTTAAAAAGCTGAAAATAACGCTGAGTTCCCTACTGGGTTGCCCTTTTCCATTTGGAGAACATTGATTTTTTTTCCTGTTGTGCCAAGATTAATGTGGCCTGTTTGTTTGACAACAGATTCAACATATCTAGTGTCCTGTCAAGCTAAAATGACTCTGTCTGTGGACAACATCCCTGTCTGGCACTGGCAATGATCTGGAAAAAAAAGAAAAGGCTTTGCTACTTAACTGTTACCACAGAATCATCAGGAGATTTTAGCAGCCCTTAAAACCAAAAATTGTTATTGATGGAGCAAATTTAAAATACTGTTAGTGAGAGTCGAATGAAAACTATTAGGCAAGGGAGGTTATCCAAATTATCCGCTGTAACACTCTGTTACAGTTTTGATTCAAAATGGTTCCAGATCTTCCTCTCTTGCTGTTTCATTTAAAAACGTTCGCTTGTCCTCTCTCCTCCATTTTAAGTAGGAAAAGAAACAGCAGATAAGTCAAGTACAGAAAAGAAAATGAGAAAAGCCAAGGAAATAAGGAGTGTTCCTTCCTCATCCAAGTACAAGATATAACATGGACACCAACTGAGGGTGAAAACAGACCCTGCTCCATTCTTTCAGAAATGTTACCAAGTTCCAAAACCCTCCTCTCCCTCCCTTCCTTCCTCCTTCCCGTCCCCCTTCTCTGGCAAAAGCCAGTAATACCTACAAATATTTTTTATTTTCGTAAACATCATGCAGCTTTAAAACGTGGGGATGTTCTATCAACTTCAGGATGGCTATTTCCCGCTCCACCTGGAAGAAACAAAAAGAAAGAGAAGATTAGAAGCTTGATCTCAGAATACATTAGATACCGTCACACATTTTCTTCCCATTTATCCATTTTCCACTCCGCTTTATATGCAGAGGATACGGCAACTTATAACAATGTATCATATTTAGCACTCATATAATTTAAGAAAAATTCAATTTATCCAGCCTCAGCACACCCTGCCCCACAGAATCGAAAACCAGCAAAATTTCAAGGTTGAAGAAAAAAGTCTCAAATCTACCAAAGGGAATTAGCTGTAGGAGTTACACGAGCATTCAAGGCTGTTCCCGCCTCACAATCCAAAGCCAATGACATATTCTCAAAGTACAGAAACTCTAAGGTGTCACTTAGGGCTTTCCTGCCCTCCCGCAGACACAGGCGTGGCCACGCTGCACTACATACCGCATACTCAATTGATATTAGAAAATCCCCATCCTGAAGAATTTGCAGTGTATGCAGGGGAGGCAAAGAGCAGAAGACAGACAGCAATGTGATTTTATAGCTGCAGAACTGAGGCACAGAAAGGGAAAGAAATATAAGAATTGACATAAGAAGTACAAGGCACAACAAGAAATTAAACCCGATTACTGGAGACGCAGCGTTCAGAGCCCTAAGCGTAAAACTGTGCTTTCTCTCAATTCCCAATCTGTCCGAGCGTGGCTACTTCTAAGAGCATGTCTTCAACACGGAGTTAACAAGTTGTGACTAAGTCGCTGTAATTAGCGCAAGCCCTGTTCTCACCCAAAACGCCTATCATGACTGCCGTGGTGCTTTTGACTTGAATTTACTAAGGGTATTCATTAGAGATGGAGTCAGTGCAATTCCTCAGCTGCTAGTAAAATTGCTCCGTGCTGCTCAAAGCCACACTGTAACTGCTCTGATTTGACCTAGGCTAACTTGAAGGGAATTAATGTAGCACTGTGGAGACTGTAGATTACTGAAATAAACTCTGCGACAAGACGCAGTCTAAGCATTGCAGAGTCGGGCATGACAAATTTCCAGGAATCCTCAAAGGCAGGAAAAAGACCTTAAGAAGCAAACAAGGACAACTAGGTAAGTTTTTTTCCAGTCCTTCAAATAACTGATTGTCCTGGAGCTGCTATGCTAACAAAGCAAGCATGAACAAACTACAAAACCATTCTAACATCTCGTCTGCAGAGATCAGACAAGTAATTAGGAACTTGCCCCAGTATACATTTAGTTCTTGATGTCCTTTAATTTCCTGAGGCATCATCCTCTGCTAAGCCTGAACATAGACAACTTTCCCTGAATGCCAGTAAGATATTCAGCAGGAAATTAGAAAGTGGTAGTTTTCCAGCACTGTGCAGAGGAGGAGCATTTCCCAGCATGTTGGTTATCACCACAGATCTCTCTTCCTCTGTATCACCACACAAAAACAGCAAAAGCAACTCTCGCACCACATCACCCTTGGCTTTCCTTGCATACCAAGATGGAGGAAAGGGTGTTTCTACATGTGTCAGTCTTTCAAAGACACTTATTCTTCTCTGCAGAGTCAAAAGTCAGGAGAGATTCACTTCCACACTTGGGATCTTTGGAAATAGCTCCCTCAGAGGAGTGAGGAAGAGAAGGGGTATGTGTGCATGCATGTAACCATGTATGTACGCAGTTCAGCACTGCCACAACCGCTGTGAATTCAGTGATACACACTACATGATGGTGACAGTTCTGTAGGCTTAACTTACTCATGACCAGCACTTAGATGAAAGCCACTTATATAAATAGGAAACCAAAGTTGGGTAGATTTCAACTGTACAGCTATTCAACCAAAAAAACAGGGGGAGACCTAGTTTATTCCATTTTTGCCTCCTCTTCAAAAAGACCCATTGCTCTTTTCTCTTACAAGACACGCACTGATATTTGCAGGGGGCTTGTCTTGTTCAGCTCTATAATTGATAAAGTTGGATTTGCTTCAAGAATGAGGAAAAACAAAACAGAAGAAGCACCCACTCCCATAACACTCTTCCAATAGTACTGAGGTTCACCATCAGTACCACAGCTGCTCAGAAACTGGAACGCCAACAAAGTTCCCTTTGGATGGAGCAGACCAGGTATTTAATGGGGAATGTGACCACTACATTAGCTATGGCAGGGATCATCTAACCCCGTTCTCCCTCCTGGGGGATATCCTGCCCATGAAAGATGAAATTCCCTGCAGATGGGCTGTCTAACTGCACTGGACATTCAACTCTGAAAAATCTCTTGGTGGGTGCAGTGGCAATGTATGTTCAGACCAAGTGAGTGATGCATGGCAGCATCCAGCCAGGGTCCTGCTTGGTTACTGTCCTAAAGCATGAGAAGAGGCATGACTGGAGGAGGGGGCTCAGTTATGGCACTGCATGGCCTATTTTCAATAAGAGAAAATCAGACCAGAAAGCAAGTATCTACTTACTACCTACAGATTTATGCTAGAAACCAGTTAAAGAGAAATAACCTGAGTTACTTTACTTTCATCATTTTAAGTGTCTTCCTTTTAAGTGTCTTTCTTTAAGTGTCTTTCATCATTTTAAGTGTGGCAGGTTCTGTGCATATTTTTAACTTCCTGGGAACTAAATCCTGAAAGGAGTTTGGGAGGTCTTGATTCCAACCCCAGGTATGGAGAAAGCACTCGGCTTGATGTGCCTGGCAGAATTTCACTACAATGTATGCAGCTCAGTGCTGTGCTGCACCACTCCAGCGCAGGCAGCACTCAGCTTTCCACAGTCTGCCACCTCTTCTAGCTGCAAACCAAGGACAAAACTAATCTACTCATCTCAGTAAGACTTTGTATAATCCTTCAGTGAAAAGGGGCTTTATGAAGGAAAAGTGTCATTACTGTACTTCTCATAGTCCAGGCCTTGGCCCTGTGTAGAGGAGCAAGACATTAATGGCTGTATTACTTCAAGAACTAGAGATTCCCAGCTCTCTAAACAACAATCTGAAATAGATCATCCTCAAAAATCTCACAGCGGTGTCCTATCTCTTTTCCCTTCCAAAGAAAAACAACAGGTCACAAAAAACATGCAACGGACCACCTTCTCAAAATTACTACTGCAGTCATTACTAATGGGTGACTCTGATCCTATTCATTTTTTATATCCCCACAGAGAAGCCAGTAATTGATATGGGTTGGACAAAGACTGTAGATCTCAATAGTGATTTTACTCATCCATGGCTCAGACAGACCTAGCAGCCACTGTGTCATTAGAAAAAGAGACGTATCTGAACTCATTGGCAAAATAAAAGAGGCCTGAAATAGCACACATATAGCCTTCTTCCCCAGAGCTTTGCCAGCCCTTGGCATGCCTTTTTTTTTGCGGATCCGTGTGCTTGCAAGCCATGGAGTGCTGTCCAGCTCAGAGCTGGCAAGGGCAGGAGAATGGAGAAACCCTGCAGGGGTGTTTGCTTTAATGCAGATGCAATTATCAGAAAGCAGGCCAAGCTCAGAATAGCCTGTCTAGGGAGGCTCAGAGTCTGTGATAAACAAGAAACATGGAGAAACATTTGCATAATAGTTAAAATAGAAAGGAAAAGAAATGAAGCTTTCTCTGTCACACAAACGCCGGGTCACATCACAGGGTCCCAACTACAGCCTGGGTTACCTCATACCTGGGTAGGTTACTGACTGTGCAGCACTCCAAGCGCCTTGGTGCTGGGGGAAAGAGCTGTGAAAGGCTGCGCAGCGCAAATGCAGACACATTGCTAACTTGTAACCTTGCAGGTTCCAATTAGAGGTTTTAAAAATCTATGCAGGAGGCTGATTTGACAGGATGCTCCAGCAATTCAGATAATGACAAAGTGCAACGCGGGGGCAATGCAACCCTGAGAGGAATAATGCAAAACTCTGGTTCCCTCTCCTACACCTCTGCTTCACCCTCCATCTCCCCCAGAGGAAATCACATCTTTCTGGTTTAAGCCCAAGTCGTTGCCACAGTCTTCATTGGTGACAAGTGCTCTGCTGTCATGCCTTCAGACTCACAGACACACAGGGTGCTAAGTCACTGAGGAGGCAAGGAGGGCAGGTCGAGGGAGCCTGAAGGTTTGCCTCAGTGAAGAAGAAAGTTTCCTTTTCTCTTGTATTCATTTGCTCAATAACAGTGGGGTCACCCATCACCCATGGGTGGTGCTGTGAGAACTTGAAAAGTGGACAGCTGTCTTGTATTACCAGGCTGTATTTCATCTACCAAATCTGTACAGGCACTATGCAACAGTCATTAATAGCAGCGTTTCTCAAAGAACACCTACACCCAAAAAACCGGGGGGACAGCAGATGACATTTCTCCTTGGATGCTTTGAAGTTCACCAGCAGCACGCCACAAAGCTCACTCTTTCCCCATTGACATAAGTGGTTTCAATATTGCCCAAAACGCTGGCCTGAGGAGGAAGTCTGGAGGTGTAGAAGTAGCGAGGGGCAATAAAGCCCTGCAGGCTGCAAATGTGTTGTGCTGTTTTTCCTACTCAGAGCAAAATGGTGGAGGGGGGGTGGGGCTGGTAGGTTTTCATGTGAAAATCAAGCTGTCTAATGTTGACTCTGCTTTGTTTTGAAGTAATTAACGTTGAAGTAGGTAATTTTCAGAACTCATGGCTGCCCCTCAGTTACTAGAAACTCAACCTGGACATGAACTTCTCCAAGTTCATAATTATTTAGACTCAGGACTCAGGATGAACTTCAAAGGATGCAGAGATTTGGATGCTCATCTAACTCCTCGGGCTAGAACTCAGGATGGAAACCTTGTACCAAAGTAGTTACTTTCACCAATGTCTGGCCTGCTGTGCAGTAATACCCATTTCCATTATGAGAGCACGGAAAGTAAATGACTGTGATACTTCACTGAGTTGAATTGGCAAAACCAAAGGTATCGGAGAGGAAGAAACTAATCTCAAGTTCTCTGGAAAGTCTGCATTCCTGCTGTAACAGAAATATCCCAGGAACAGACCCTGGGATGTTATTAATTTTGTACTTTTTCTTCCATGTTATGTGGGACTGAGAGTTAAAAACGGTGAAAAATGACTGGCTTTGGTGAAGACCATCTTGGTCACATGTTCAATCTTTCCCGTAATGACATAATCATAGAATCATAGGGTTGGAAGGGACCTCTGGAGATCATCTAGTCCAACCCCCCTGACAGAGCAGGGTCACCCAGAGCAGGTTGCACAGGAACGCGTCCAGGTGGGTTTGGAATGTCTCCAGAGATGGAGACTCCACCACCTCTCTGGGCAGCCTGTGCCAGTGCTCTGCCACCCTCAGAGTAAAGAAGTTCCTCCTCATGTTTAGGTGGAACTTCCTATGTTCAAGTTTGTGCCCATTACCTCTTGTCCTGTTGACAGGCACCACTGAAAAGAGCCTGGCCCCATCCTCCTGACACCCACCCTTTAAGTATTTATAAGTGTTGATAAGATCCCTCCTCAGTTGTCTTTTTTCCAGACTGAAGAGACCCAAATCCCTCAGTCTTTCTTCATAAGAGAGGTGTTCGAGTGCCCTAATCATCTTCGTAGCCCTTTGCTGCACCCTCTCCAGCAGTTCCCTGTCTCTCTTGAACCGGGGAGCCCAGAACTGGACACAGTACTCCAGGTGCGGCCTCACCAAGGCAGAGTAGAGCTGGAGGATGACCTCCCTCGACCTGCTGGCCACACTCTTCCTGATGCACCCCAGGATGCCGTTGGCTTTTTTGGCCACAAGGGCACATTGATGGCTCATGGTCATCCTGTTGTCCACCAGGACTCCCAGGTCTCTTTCCACTGAGCTGCTCTCCAGCAGGTCAGCCCCCAACCTGTACTGGTGCATGGGGTTATTCCTCCCCAGGTGCAGCACCCTACACTTGCCCTTATTGAATTTCATAAGGTTCCTCTTTGCTCAGATCTCCAACCTGTCCAGGTCTCTCTGTATGGTGGGACAGCCTTCCGGTGTGTCAGCCACCCTCCCCAGCAATAATAATAATAAACAGGCTACTCTTGAAATCAGAAGAGAACAGCATTAAAGCACAAATGGCTTTATACGACAAGTAGCTCTAGGCCCAGTATGTCCTGTAGGGTCACTGCTGTAGGGATATAATTCTTCCAAACAAACTTGAGCCATTACCAAATCTAAGCAATACCACATTATATCAGTTGCACCCTTAATTTCAAAGGTAGCATAAATAGAGTAGAAGCGGAAAAAAATCAGGTTTTAAATGATTAAACGTTAAAATGTCTTCCTCTGCAGCTCTGAATTTAGTTGATATTTCATTACATTTATCCAAAACTTCTTCAGCAGGCCATTATGGAAGCAAACAGAGAACTACAGAAGTTGTCCATCTATGGAGAGTATTTCCTGCTGCTATTGTAGCCATTAGCTTCACATTTCTGAATATACTGAGCCAGATACAAATGTATTGAAGTCAACAAAAGGCATCAATTGACTTAAGTGGGCTTTGAATCAGACCTTCTAATGATCATTAAGTGGTATCTGGAAGAAATCTTCTATTACACAATTTTGACTAATTAAATGCTTTAACATGAACTCAGGTTTTCTGCTAAGTACTAGTAATTACAGGAAGATTCTATAAAAAGCGGATAAATGATGGGGGAAACTAGACTTAGATCTCCACAGAATCAGGCAGCTAGACAATGCTGTACAAAATACTTACAACAAACAGACAAAATTACTGGAAAGCTCAGCAATTCCTCATTTTATTGAAAGCTCTATTATGGGCTCATTCCAGCACGATTTTTGTTTGCATGCATGCTTCTCAAAGCTATTTCCCCATAAATGAAAATGAAAATAGGTATGTGTGAGAAGCAAGTGAGATGCATATTTGATGTTAAAATTTGCATGCGCAAACTTCTATACCATGCAGCTTTAGTAGGGAAATTTATTTTCCACTAACTACTATTATAACAGAATGTCAGTTTCTACTTGTCTTTATTGAAACAAGTATTTTTCCATAGTCCCTTCAAAACTGCAACTCTAAAGCTCTGCTAAATTTCAAAATTTGGCATACAGTCTGATGGTATCGGCTCAGCTGAATGGATGCTTTCTGCTGGTGCAAACGCAGCTCCACAACAGGAGCAGGCTGGCCTGGCCTGGCACATTGGTTCCACTGTCTTGAAGTGACAGGGTTTGGATCCTACAGGTTACCTAACCATGGAAAATCCTATGCAGGAATTTCATGGTTTAATCTGGTAGTTAACACCTGCAGTGTTTCTTAGTGCTCTGCCATAGGCTACCGAGTAAATATGGCACTTAGACTTATCTGCAGCGTATGCTTCTTTAAGAAGCATCAGGGCTTCATGTAAGAGACACTGATGGGAGCTGACAAGGAGTGGATTTATTCATTCAGCACTTGAGATTATCTGCTGCCTGGTGGTACACAGCTAACGAGTGACTGACGTGCAAGTCTCTGCCAGCAGTCAGCAGAATTGGCCCTTTACACCGGAAGGCAAATAGCCTCCCTGTGCCTCCTGTCACCTTCGGTGAGTGCCACATCCTGGCTGCCATCACTGAGTAGTGCAGGACACGGGACAGCCACTCTGCAGGAGCAATAACCTGATCTTTGACTTGTCTTTTTCCCTCCTTATCCTGGTTTTTAATGTTAACGCGCACTGTGCTTTCTTTGACTCGACGCAGAATGTTTGCACAGCTGTTTTTTTTATTTGCTGGGGGAAAGAACTAACTCACGTGCAGCCAGCCCAGCGTGTATGAGAAACCCACCATCCCCAAACAGCTGCTACAGCCAAGCCTGTGAGAACACCGATATCTCTTGCTCTAAAGCAGCCCCTCAGTCCCTCCTGCGTGAGCAGCCCTCCCTGCTGTGCCAGACCTGCAGTGCTCACCCCAAACTTAGAAATTTAAGTCTAGCCCCAACAAGCAATGCAGTAGGCAGTACTCACCTGCAGCTTTTTCCCACTGAAGGACCAACAAACATGCCTAGCTCGTCTCTGGGATGTACAGGTTAAAGAATGCAAGAGCAGAAAGCCAACAGGCCCCGTGCAGGAGCGCAGGAAAGGAGCACAATTCATAACTCATTTGCCCCCAAAAGAAGTCACTTCTTAAGGTAGAAGGTATATTCAAGAACATTTAATGCCTTGTGGGCTGCTATGCTTAGCTACAGAAAAACAGTCACAACACACAGAGGAGAAACAAGCTGCAAAATTGAGGGGTACAGAGAGTTCAACTTCAAACAATGCAAGTACAGAGCTCCTTGTAGTATTTGAGGCATCATAGATTTAATATGGGCAGTACCAAACACAATACTGGAATGTCTGAGCCAAAGGAGGATGCAGGAGATGCTGAATCCCATCAAGGGAATATGGGCAAGCACAAAGGAGGTGGTATAGCACAGAATGGCATAATGTTCTGCCAAAAATGTAGTGCAGAGCTTCTGAGAGCATTGGTTGAGGATACGATAAGGCAGGGGCGTTCCCAAGAGTATCCAAGAAAGGGACTGAGACAGCAAAGCGATGCTGACAGTACCATGGACTGGCTCCTTAAGGGAGTCCACCATCAGTAGGAAGAAAAATTTAAAAGCACAGTTTTGGAAAAGCTTCAAAGGATAAACTCTCCACCATTTCCTATGTGTCTCGGCTAGCCTCCTTCCCCCCTTTTCCTCTTTTTCTCCATTAGTCACACTGGCCTTGTTTAGCTCTCTGGCATTGTCTTACACAAATGTCCTTTACACTTTCTCCCTAATACTCTTCCAGAAGCAATCAATAGGATTGCTGCTGTTTCCTTCTCTACTTCTTTCCTTAATGGCCATCTCTGGTTCCCTAAGAAACAAGGCGGGTAAC
The DNA here is from genome assembly GCF_964199755.1 of Larus michahellis. Lineage (NCBI taxonomy): Eukaryota > Metazoa > Chordata > Aves > Charadriiformes > Laridae > Larus > Larus michahellis. Next base: position 75,700,241 of record NC_133899.1, on the reverse strand, counting down.
AAATGCTCCAGGAGAGGGCAGAATCGCTGGAGCTTTGCGGAGACTGGAGGCAGAATGCCAGACTCCATCCCTGCCTTACCCTGCTCCACAACATGCCTAATGACATCAATCATTTAGAAGAGTGGAAAACAGATAATATGATTTTTGTTATTCTACTGTATTCTCCTGTCCTTCACTTTTGGGTGCCCCTTGAACTCTTTAAATGGATATCGATATGTACTTCTATATTAAGATCTCCTTTCAGCTGAGTTAATAAACTCAGTGAGATACAAACGGTTGATATCTAGAAGGGATTCTCCATCCCAATAGTCCCTCACAGCTGATAGTGATGGAAGCAGAGACTGAAGCAACCCACAGCTGTCTCCTTTGTTTCCATTTTCCAAATATGCTGTTGAAGCACAATTGCACCTCCCAGGGGGACAAACAGCAGCATGGACCTCATCCAGGAACAGTGAAAAGGCCAAGGGCAACGCAGACTCACAAAGTTCACGTTTGCACTTCGCTTTGCAATAAAGAGGGAGCCTTGAGGGGAGGCCTGGCAGCTGCAGGCAGAGGAATCAACAGCTGACTTTCTGCCAAACTGTAGAGCCAGCAGCTGCGTACTCAGGGAGGCTGAGCAACCCTTCAGCCCAGCTCTTCTACCACAGCAGGTCAGCAACACTTTCTATCGCACTGCAGCACGAACCGCAGCTCCTGCATTAGCACTTCTACGTCCATCCCATTTTAGGGACGCTGATCCCAAGCATTACTTATTCTTATTTGTGATGTTGAAATTAGTCTGCTTTGTCCATAAAATAAGCTCTCTGAGCACAGACTGCCTGTGGAATGCACTTGTTCAATGTCTCTCTATAATGACATGACCACAACTGTTGTATACTATAGAAAGACATGAACTTCAGTTCCAAACATCCCTGCCCACTCACCTATATGTGGGATTATAACTTTTTAATGCAGCCCCACCTCAACCACAAGCATGTCTTTTCATATCTTGTAAGACAGGACTGAAGAGCATGGGAAATGAGCAGTGACCCCTCAATATCTTCATCTCTGAGGTACCTGTTTGGATCTAGCCAACAGCAGATGGACTCAAAGCCTGTTACTCTCAGCCCTTTGGTGACTCACACAGCAAAATTAGCTTTATCGACTCAGCCTCAGACCCAGGTCAAGAGTAAACTATTGGTGGACAGTTAAACTGCTGTTGTAAAACTGTCCCCTCCCTTCAACTACCACACATCAGTGCTGAGAAATGACACCAGCTTTCAAGATGACGCTAGCCCTGACACAGTAGCTTTGTCTGTGGTGCCTGCCACTTCTTCCTTTGGCGTCAGGGATGCAGCAAAGATAGCAACACTGGCTGGGAGCTTTGCATTGGGTTTTAATCTGTAAAAGGATGGCTAATAAGGCAGGAACTGTAGTACAAAGCAAGAGGCAGAAAGAGAGAGGAGAGGAAGAAATAACATTGCCTATTTTGCTTCAGTCTTGAGGCTCGCCTGTGCTCACTCCCTGTCTCTCCTCAGGTTCAGCCTGCAACAGAAGACATTACAGCAAGACTTGTACTCCCCTCAGCGAAGACAACGTCTTCCTCTGTTTTGTACAAGCAACAGAAGCAGCAGAAAATTAGTCGATTGCTGCCATCAGCATCCAGGATCTCTCACAGCTGGGAGTTAAAAGATCAAAGACAGCAACGAAGGAACATTTTGTTTCTCAGTTATTTTATCTCTGCTCTTCTCATATCCTTCCCATCACACACCAGTCCCTTATTGCTGGAGTTGCTGATGACATCTTGCAGCCTATCAACATCAATATCAGGATCAAGAAACCTCCTGGCAAGGGAGGTTTACAAACACCATTGTAAAGATAGGTTCTCGAGCATCTCAGGACAGGCGATGAGGATAAGCCAAGTCATTCCTTCTCCATGTTGCCCAAACCCCCCTGAGAAAGGAGGCCACGTCCTTAAAGGCATCTCTGGCCACATCCTTAAAGACGTGTCCAGAATATTCTCCAGAGCTTAATACAGTACATCTTAATTATATTTTCCTGTATATTATTCAGTCTGGTCGGACTTTCAGAAGTACTTAGCATTGGCCTATCGCTTTATCTCAAAGTTCAGGGGATTCTTACTACTAAATGAGACCAGAGTCAGCCAGCAGTGAACGGCACATTCCATCTTTTAGTTCTAAGTCCCTAGAGACGGGTCGTGTAATATGCGGCTCACCTCGCTATTTATGAATCTACACCTCGAACATTACTTCCCAGATCCTGCAGTATTTCTGAGCCTTCCTGAGTCCTAATGGTGAATACTTCAGCTTCACCATCCTAAACCATAGCCAAAAGCATTCCCTATCCTAAACCAGATCATCTTTGCCACATAGTGACGATCACTTCTGCAGTACAGAAAACCTCTCTCTTGAATTACTTGTGTCACTCTGAAGCAACCTATGTGGTGTATGACAAGTGGTATGCTGCAGTGCTGATGCACCCACCAACACAGCATTACAGAGACCAGGAAAAGCAAAGAAATGAAGGCATTTTAAACTTGAGGAAGGTGGTATTTTCATTCTCTCTGAAGGTGTTGTTGTGGATCGAGCATCTTCAGAATAGTCATCTTAAGTGCCATTGCTTACTTGAGTCTCTTCCCATTCCTTTGTGTCTGCCCTATGCAACACATCTAATACAGAGTTCCAAGCTATTTGTCTTCTGATGAAGAGCAAAGGCAGGATGCAACACTCTCTTATGTCAGGCGATAACGTATCGCTAAAGAAAGTGCTAATGACTCAAAAATTACATAGAGGAAGCAACAGGAAAGTTCTAACGATAAGCAAATTAGCTTAATTCTCTGAAAAGAATGGACATGGCTGGACGTGCTTACTCTAGCTATTCCTGAAAGTGGCAGAGCAAGCATTCCAAAAACAGAAGAAAATTTGAAAATTGGTGTTCACTTAAATTCATACCATCCTAGGCCTGTACACCTTGGGATGCTTCGGCACACATACAGGCATCCTCTTTTCACAACCTAATTCAAAATCTGTTGCACTTGCCAAATACTTATGATAACACTTACATGTGCAGATTTAAAAGTGCTCCCAAACAATTTGCTAAGAAGATGGCAGGCTAAATTTGAAACTAGCAATATTTGAAATGGACAGCTGGGCTAGATCTACCCCCCTCCCTCCCCAGCTTTTCAGCATTTTCTGCCAGAGATCACATTCATCAGTCAGCTGAACCTTGTTTCCAGATGTTTGGAATGTGGAAAAAACAACCTGTGAATCAAGGAGTTTTCCAAGACTCAGCAATACGGTCACAACAGAGTTTTGGAATGAAAAGGCAAGGGATGCTGTTCATGTCATCCTCTCTCTACAGAAGAAAACCACCCCAATTACATCTCTTTATAGGAGACATAATTAGCTCCCTTCTTTCCAATGGAGAAAGCCTTTCCCTCCAGGAAAAGCTTATACTGCCTCCCACACAAACACAGGACAGACAAAAACCCCACCAAAATCTTGCTGAAGCGGATGCCATGCTGAGGCAACCCAGCAGTAACCTCAGATCGGAGGAAACAGTGCCTGTGCTGTGAGGCTCATATGTTGAATCCTGACTTAACCAAATGTATTTGGGAAGAAGGTACTGCAGACTTGTTCTCCTTGCACCGTACAGAACTCAGTGAGTTTGTGTGTAAAATCTCAAGATATTTAGGGGTAGCTGATCATTACATTAACGTATGTGTGATGGCAGGGATTAGAGTGCATTCTACTGCTGTGTAATATGGGTTTGTGTGGGGGTCAGAAGTTTCATTTGTGTACTGCCTCCTACCCTTAAGCTCATTCCGGCACAGCAACAAATAATTCCTATTCACAGTCCCTCCTCTGAGCAGGAAACGTGCACTCCAGGTAAAGGATTTGCCTTCTGTGCTTTGTTGCTAGGCACCTTGGGACAGTGGGGCAGCACTTTTTTTTAGTTGCTCTGTGCTGGACATGTTTTGTCAGGCCCAAGGAGCCAAGGTGAACTAAAGACTTTTGCAAAGCATCCTTGCAGGATATTCAGGAAAGTTCTGTGGAAGATTGTTCCAAACCTGTCTCCCATTTTGTTTGCCACAGGAACACAGTAACATTGATGAGTCCCTTTTGTTTCTGAGAATCCTAAAATTATTGCTGGGTGCCATTCAGTGAGAAAGCCTGGGACAGTAGCTGATAAGGAACCGTGGCTATTGTAGGAGGCCAGCCCACTTTTCTGCAGAGATCTATGTAACCATTAAACAGAATTGAGGCAATTTTCCCTCCCTCAGTAAGAGTCTTACTCCATCCCAAGTGGACAAGGGTTATCTACAGTTTTGTCATGTCCTTTGCTATCATTCTGCTACCCACATGTTCTTGTATTTAGAGCAGGGTAATGCTACACAGCCAAACTGGGAGCCTGTCCTTTATTTTGGAGGGTATTCCTTATGCAACCACAGAAGCCATCCAGTAACAACCACATTCTGTGAAATCCTAGGGACCGTGAGAGCCTTTTTCTGACTATTCCTCTTCTGGTTTTGCATTCTTATATGCTTGGTAAGATTTTTAAGCTGCTAACCTTTTCTGCTCAATACTACTTTTTTTTCGGAGGCAGAAGTGATTTTCCTTGCAATTTTCCAGACCTTTTCCATGTTCCCTTCAGGGTGGCTGGGAACATGAACTTGTAGAAAATGTTTTACTTCCATTTCAACAAAGTGTTTAAGGTGCATGCTTTAGTCTGCACCACTACTATATAGTCTAGGATCTACCTGCAAGCAATACAAAGGCAGCAAAGTCACGAAAGAAGGTAAGGAAAAAATTACCTTGTAACTTCTAGCAAACCTCTAGGCTTGTGACACGTTTAGGAGAGTAACACATTTAGTTTGAAATCTTTTGGTGGCCACATGAATGCTTTTGGTGGCCAACCAGGAAGTGGGGATAGTTGTTCCTTCTGACCCATTAAACACATCTTTTGCAGAGCTACTTTTTTGATGAGATTCCTTTGGACATGTCTTCATTTACACAGGGAGCTAGGCACTGTCGTTCCTATTCCTTCTGTGGAAAGAGTGACCTGTTTGAGAAACCTGAGATGTCTCCACAGGGTGTAATTTAGCACTCTCCAGGCATGCCAAGATCCCTGAAGCACTGTTGTGTCTGTCTGATCCCTTATCTTACTCATGATCTGCAAATGATCAGTCACTTAAAGCCCACAGGAGAGGGGGTTGCTGCCGACCTACTGAAGGCTTGAGTTTGTCAGTTCTATCTTCAAACAAATAAGCAGAAGCCTCGCTTAGTGAAAATACGTACAGGCATACAGCTCTGATACACCCTCATTAAGGAAAACATAGAATCATAGAATAGACTGGGTTGGAAGGGTCCTTTAAAGGTCATCTAGTCCAACCCCCCCTGCAATGAGCAGGGACATCTTCAACTACAGCAGGCTGCTCAGAGCCCCATACAACCTGACCTTGAATGTCTCCAGGGCACCTACCACCTCTCTGGGCAACGTCTTCCAGTGTTTCACCACCCTCAGTGTAAAAAATTTCTTCCTTATATCTAGTCTAAGTCTACCCTCTTTTAGTTTAAAACCATTATCCCTTGTCCTATTGCAACAGGCCCTGCTAAAAAGTTTGTCCTTGTTGTTCCTGTAGCCCCCCTTTAAGTATTGAAAGGCTGCTATAAGGTCTCCCCAGAGCCTTCTCTTCTCCAGGCTGAACAGCCCCAACTCTCTCAGCCTGTCCTCAGAGGAGAAGGGCTCCAGCCCTCTAATAATTTTTGTGGCCCTCTTCTGGACCTGCTTCAACAGGTCCATATCTTTCCTGTACTGAGGACTCCAGAGATGGACACAGTACTCCAGGTGGGGTCTCACCAGAGCAGAGTAGAGGGGCAGAATCACCTCCCTCAACCTGCTGGCCACACTTCTTTTAATGCAGCCCAGCATATGATTGGCCTTCTGGGCTGTGAGCGCACGTTGCCCGCTCAAGTCCAGCTTTTCCTCCACCCGTACCCACAAGTCCTTCTCGGCAGGGCTGCTCTCAATACCTTCATCCCCGAGCCAGTATTGATACCGGGGGTTGGTCTGACCCAGGTGGAGGACCTTGCACTTGTCTTGTTGAACCTCATGAGGTTCACACAGGCACACTTCTCAACCTCGTCCGGGTCCTTCCTAATGGCATCCCATCCCTCAGGCATGTCAAACTTGCTGAAGGTACTCTCGATCCCACAAGTCATTGATGAAGATATTAAACAGTACTGGTCCCAACACAGACACCTGAAGGACACTGCTTGTCACTGATCTCCATCTGGACATCGAGCCATTGACCACTAACCTCTGGATGCAACCATCCAACCAGTTCCTCATCCACCAAACAGTCCACCCATCAAATCCATCTCTCTCCAATTTAGAGAGAAGGATATTGCGGGGGACCATGTCAAAGGCATTACAGAAGTTCAGATAGACAACATCCACAGCTCTTCCCTTGTCCACTGATGTAGTCACTCCATCATAGAAGGCCACTAGGTTGGTTGGGCAGGACTTGCCCTTGGTGAAGCCATGCTGGCTGTCTCGAATCACCTCCCTGTCCTCCATATAACTTAGCAAATAGCCACAGAAATATGAAGCAGTTCTTTAAATCTGAAACAGGAAATAAGCAAAAGAGGAAAAAACCAAAGCAAACAGTCCTCCCTTAAAAGTGGTCTGAATATTTTCAAATAAGACAACGTTTCTTGTAGAGGGAAAGAAAATGTGTAGTGCATAGCTGTGTCCTTTCCTCGATCTGAACTGTAATGACTCTTCCTCATCTTTTTCCACGATTCGTGTGCATGTTCTCCAAGCCTCTGGATGGGAATCAGCACCTCCATTCAGCTCTTCAGTGGGATCACTCTGCTGATGATCTCCTTTAGACCTCACGATTCACTTAATCACTCAGTTTGCAGCAGGCTTCCTTCTCCTGGGGGAAGTGTCTGATGCTACAAGCGAACCCAGGACCTCAGAGGTGAAGCAGGACTGCAAGAATCCACAGAGGGTTTACATGAATGAATGAGTTTAATTTTCAAATTTAGGCCAGAAGCAGCCCGCCCAGCCTAATATTTTCTCCTTCATACTGTTTATTCAACCAAAAGGATTTTCAGACAACCTGAGGGGACTGCCTTCATGGGTGAGTGTGCATTTTACCAGAAGTCCTATTTGGCAGAATTACTTTTATTATAAGCATTTTGGTTCTGTTGCCCCTGCTGCATGCTGCTTTTCTTGGCCTTCTGGCTGTCTCGAAGTCCTGTGCAAACTTCCCTTTTCACAACGCACCTGGGATCTAGCAGACGCATAGACTACGTAGTTGAACGATCACTTTGTGCCTCAAGCACTGCCAAACAGTTTATTGTGCAGCTTAGGAGGACATATTTATACTGTTGTTTTGCTACAGAAAACCAGGGCACCTTTCAAGAAGTGCCCTCATTTTGCTTGAAACAGCACCTGCATTTTGCAGGTGTGATCCTAAACCAGCAGAACAAATCCAGCAAGGGGTTAAAATAGGATTTGTATTTTATTTTTAACCTGGGGTGGAGAATTCCCTTCTTTCCTTTTTCTCTTCCCCTTATGACACCTCTTTAAATAGAGCTGCTTTTTCCAGCCCCAAACCCACCTAACGCCAAGGGGTCAAGCTATGTTTCTCAAGTCCTTTGTTCACCAGAGCAGTATGGGGGCGCGAGATAAGTCTTTGCTGAAGCCACCACCGATTAAGACATCAGACCCATTAAGAGCTGCTGCCTTCTGTGCAGTCAGCTTTCTGTAAGCCACCCCGAGTCCTCTGCCGTATCGGAGCAGCCCTCCTCTCCCTGGGGGATCCCCACAGCCAGCTCTGCAACGGGGCTCTGCTCCTCACACCCAGCCTGCCTGCTCATTAATCATTCCGGATGTGACTGCCACCACCACTGCTGCAGACACCTAAAGACTGAGGATATCGTTCTCCTCCTCACTACACAAGGCATTTAT